>NC_069658.1:149816000-150439500 GCF_027244095.1 Hemicordylus capensis | reverse complement strand
GAGCCACCATCTGTGTTGGCAGTGGATTGGCCCCCATCCACTGCCTTCCTTAGTTTCCCTCTTTTGGATCTCCCCTGTGCAGAGAATATTTCCAACGAAAATGACATGGGCTTCCACAGTTCCTGCATCCTTTACTTACTTTCTTACAAAGGGTTGATCCCTTTGATTTAGCCTACGTGCTCCAGTCACTCTTGTTTTGAAGTTAAACATGAACCACCTTTTTTAGCCTATGAAGTTCACTACAGATATCTCGGGGGGGGGGGTGCCCTGCTATCACTTGCATATTCAACTGCTCATCAGAAATGACTCTTGTTTCCTTGATTGTGTGAACATGCCCTTCGGTTTCCAGAGCCTGGAAATTTTTTGTTTCCAGTTTTCTAGCCTTTTCCAGTTCTGGGGCCAATTTGATGGCATTAGCCCAATGCCAAGACTGTCCTAACTGGAACTGGAGGTGCATTTCTCCTTTGAAGGCATTGTTAGCGATCTGGCCTCTAGCCATCAGATCCTGCACCTCTGCACTAGTTCCAGGGAAAGCTTTCACCGCTAAAACTCTGAGGGCAATGCCAAGTGCTTGCAATGATTCTGCAGGGCCTTTCTTATAATGAAGGAAAAACTGCTCCGTCCCAATCTGCATACCCACTAGGTCCCAGAGAAGTTCTTAATGCTTTCATCACTTGCATATAATATGTCGTATGTCTCTGCTGAGCCCACAATACTCTCTCCTGGCCTTTCCCATAAGTAACAGACTCAGGTGCTTTAAGTTAAGGCAGGGACTCTCAAACTTAGGTCTCCAGGGCATTTTCCGGATGAGATTTGCAACGCTTAAAGTGTTGCAAAGTGTAATGGAATGAGGCAGCAGTTTGAAACCGCAAGCGCAGCGATTCTCAGGCAGTATGATATGCAATGTGACAAGGTTTTGCCCGTCCATACTGCCCATCACTGCAGCAGTTTTTCCAGGCAGGGAGCTTCCATATTCCACCTCTGGAACACATCCACTGGCCCCTCATCCTCCCCAATTTCGGGCCAAAGGGGTTGCAGAGGGAGAAGGGGATTACTGATATGATGGAACTTAAAGAATAAATAAATCTCAGTGCACTTGTGAAAATCCGCCAGTAGGGGGATGCACTGTTCCAAAACAATTCCTTTTGTCATAGCCGGCTTGTGCAAGGCAAGCAGGGGTTTTAAAAAAAGATTAATCCAATGGTGGTGGAGGAGGGAAGAGGCGGAGGGTAGGGAAGTGCTCCTCCAGTGAGGACGAGAAATCTGAAGACGCGGTGGGGGGGCGAGGGAGTGGGCTGCCCAGGAGAAGGTCTGGTCTCTGTGCCCCGCCCCCCACACAAGCAAGAGCAGTGGCTCTTCTCGGACTAGCAGTCCTGGGCTTTCCCTAACCTGGGCTGTCTCCACCGCCACCACTTCCAGTCCCCGTATGTGCAGGGCTGGCAAAGGGGCTCCAGAAAAGCAGCGGATTTGCAAGGGGGAGGAGGGGCCGCCCAAAAGTGCCACTCCTTTGGCAGGGAAAGGGGTGGAAGGGAGCCTCTTGCCCACCACCCCCATCAAAAGCAGTGTGTGCCCCCTCCCTTCCCCAACCATAAAATAAAATAAAATAAAATAAAATAAAATAAAATAACTGTCCACACTGCAAAATGCTGCAAGCATAAATAACGTGACAAGCCTCCCTACAACGGAAAAATACAGCTACTTTCCTGCAAAACATTTGCCACGTTATAGGGCAATTACGAAACAATTAAATCTGAAACAGGGCATGGGAAATATGAACGGTACCCTGCTGACAACATAACGACACTGATGTTGTGACACGGGCAAAATGGAAGGGCACTTTGTAAACACGTAGCGAAGCTGTTACCGCGCATAATCTGGAAAATGACCGGATGTTGGTGGACTACAATCCCATCATCCTCAGTCACAATGACCAGCATGATGGGTGCTGTAGTCCAACCACACGTGGGGACCCAGGTTTGAGAGCCCCTGACTTCAGGCTTTCATCCCAACCATTTAACTCACCTGCTGTTCCATGCTCCTCTGACCAAACAACCTTCTTTTTCTCCACTGCATGGCATAGGATTAAATAGTTGATTAAATGTATACCTCTTCATTCATTTTGTATTCTGTATAACAACCATTAATTTATACTGTCCTTCCTAATGGTGCAGCGGGGAAATGCTTGACTAACAAGCAGAAGGTTGCCGGTTCAAATCCCCGCTGGTACTCTATTGGGCAGCAGCGATATAGGAAGCTGCCGAAAGGCATCATCTCACACTGCGCAGGAGATGACAATGGTAAACCCCTCCTGTATTCTACCAAAAGAAAACCACAGGGCTCTGGGGGTGCCAGGAGTCAAAATTGACTTGACAGCACCCTTTACGTTTACCTTCTAGACCAGTGCAGGGGCGTAACGATAATAGGGCAAGGGGAGACAGTTGTCTGGGGGCTCACTGTCTTGGAGGGCCCCCCAGAGGCAAGTCGCATGACTTACTCCCCCAGCCACACACCTGCCGAGGCTTCCTTCAGTTGTATTCATCCTCCGAAATTGATGAGGGTGTTAAGAACTGGAGCTACCAGAACAGCACGTCTTTCTCTAGTAATATCCTATGTGCCACATTGTTACCGTTGCCCCAGATCCCACTCTGCCCCACGGCAGCCAATCTGTGACGGGCCCTGGGGGTGCCAGCAGTCAGTGGGATCTACCAAATGAGGCCAGAGAACCTAACTTAATGGGCAAGAGCAAGAAGCCGGTTCAAGGTAAATCAAACATCGGTGGCCCTAAAGACACATTTCAAACAGAGCAAACAGTGACCATTGCACTAGGTAATACCCCCCACACACACAGATCCCAATCTCCAGAGGTGCCCCTCCCCACAGAGCCCCCTCACCGCTCCCGTCATCATTGCCTGGCCCTCAGCACTGCTCTCTGCCATTCAGGATCTGTCGCAGCAGGACCGTCTCCTCAGGAAAGTCTCCGTCCTTCCAGCCTTGGTCTCTCCTCCTCCTCCTCCTCCTCCTCCTCCCGGGGCTCTTCCTTCCCCCTCTTCTCTCTTCCAACTTCTCACTCACCAGCAGCTCCAGCAACAGTTCTACTGGACGACTGGCCTGGTTACCTAGGCGACCTCCCTCCCTCCCTGCCCACCTGGTTACCTAGGCAACCTCCCTCCCTCCCTGCCCACCTGGTTACCTAGGCGACCTCCCTCCCTCCCTCCCTGCCCACCCCCACCCCACGGCCTCCTCTTAGACATTGCCTGTGATGGCGTTTTTCACACTCGGTGCTACAGAATCACCCTGGGCAATCCGTGGCAACTCCACCGTGGAGCCTTAATGCCTTCTTTTGCAAAAGTGCGTCCCCCAAATTTGGAAAGGGTCCACCGCCCTCCCCCCTCCTGCTCCGTACAAGAGACGCCCTTTTGCTGAGTTAGGAAGACGTAACTCTCATAGTAGCGCCTGGAGGGGAGGTGACTCACCACCACAAACCAGCACCCCTCTCGCCAGACTAATTTCAGGGGAGCTGTGGGTGTGTATATGTGTGTATGTTTCTATGGGTGCCCAGAGATGCTGCGGTGAAGATTCTGTTCCTGAGAACTTTCTTTCTGTTCAGTTCTGTTTCTATTAGGCTTTGTGTGAAATGCCACATTTTGTTAAAATGCAGAGGGTATTCTGCCTTTCTGCCTATTTGTTTTGCTGATGGGTGTGTGTTTTGGTCATATATGTGAGAGTGTTTTGGTGATTTGCTATCTAGAGGCTGGGTTGTATATATATATGCTGAAGAAAGGGCGAGTTCTGTCCACTCCATTCTCCCAAATGTCTGATTGTGTGTGTCCTTGCCATTCAGATGCCATTGTTTTTGCCAAATGTGATTTTATACTGAAGTATTGGCTTATGGTGATTTCCTTATTACAAACTTGTAATACTTTCTTGAGCTAAAGAGAGCTTGGAGAAAAGCTTTGTATTAATGTATACTTTTAATTTTCTTTATATTTTCTGTATGGCCTATGGCTGTAATGAAATTGCTTGACTAAAAAGAGGGGGCTCTTAGATTCCTCTGACTCTGTTTCAGTTGTTTTTGTATAGACTGTACATGGAAAAGTGTTCCCAACATGGAGTTGGGCAAATGCTAAATTATGACTGGAGTGTAGTCTCCTCACTCCCAATATTGGGTGAAAAGGAAGATCTCTGAACAGCAACTTGTCATTGTGGGTAAGAAGGAAAAGAGATTTTAAGTCAGATAGTCAAATGCAGTTATTGTTTTATATTTTTGTAATATGGATGAAATATTTCTGCTAATAGATTTTGATGTAAACTAAGAGTATTATCAATGGGTCTGAGGCTTAAAATTTATAAATTTGTCCCACCGCCAGCCCTGCTTTGCTTTCACAGGGAACTTTAGGACTCCAGATTATTTATACCAAGTAGCAGAGAGTTCCAAAGGACCGGTTTGCATTTTACCTGGAAAACCTCCCAGCTTTAAAAGGGATCAAGTTTTTGTAACCCACACCCTGTTTTCACAGCTCCTGATTAGAGATTTGATAATAAATTGTGTTTATCACAGGCTTCACTCTTCTGCAAGACTATGGACAATCTCTGATAACATTTTTTTAAATTAAAGAAGCCTGTTTGTTTCATGAGACTTTAAACCTCACAAAAGAGATTTTCAACAAGGTATAGTATTTTTGTTTGGGGCAAGAACTATTTCTTTTATAGGTTTTTCTGAGGATATTGTTGCCCTACCAAGCTTGCTAGTGATGAGGCTGAAGACGGAGAGCTGGAACACTACCTACACGTGGCTTAGATGGGGGCAGTGAAAATCCCAAAGGCCAGATGTCACTGACGAATCATGAAGTCAGATACACTGGATGGAGATTGATTGCCCTGACAGAAGTCTGTAAGTATGTAGGCAGCCAACGTAGTGGTTAGAGTGCTGGACTAGGACCAGGGAGACCTGAGTCTGAAGCCTCATTCGACCACACTGCTGGGTGACACTGGGCCAGCTATTTAAACGGCCTGGCCTGCTTCGAAGGATTGTTGTGAAAAGAAAAAACTTATGTAGTACACGCTCTGGACTTTTCGGGAGAACAGCTGGATATTCGAGCACTGGAGTTTATGTTGTGGCCTCTCGAGTGATAAGACTGTTTGACCTGTCAGATATTAATGCCTTTATAGTCACAAACCCACAAGGGGGTATGGATGTGAACATTATTATTTTCTCTTTTTGATTTTCATGGTTTTTGCCTCCTGCTCAGGATTGCTCATCAGGTGAAGTAAATGAGGACATTATCCCCTATTTTGGACTTTGGGGGGAGAAAAGAGGGCAAGCAGGAAAACAAAAACATAAATTGGAAAGAAAATGCCAAAAGATCAAATTGAAAATAGCCTCAGGTTTATTTATTGTATTGGGCTACTCAGGAACTCAGTTTCAGCATGTTGTCCCTACCCAGGGGAGGGAAATTGGTAATACATGCATCTGTCTTTTATTTCTAGCATAAGCAGGATTGCCTTGAACTGTCTCTCCCGAGAGGGATGTCTTTCTGTTACAGACCAAAGCAGTGGTCAAGTGAGAGAGAGAGGAGCTTTCAGAAGAACCGGCAGTGTGACAGACCGGGCTAACTATCATCAGCAACAGCTGCTTCCTGAAGGGGGTTCACCATTTGCATTCCCAGTCCAGGCCAATGATGACGGAACATCCATCGGCTGCCCTGTCTTGTGTTCGAGGAAAAGGCCGTGATGTAGGTTTCTTGTTCCTGATCCTCCTGCATCCCAGAGTGCTATAGTTAAAGACTTGATGCCAAATAACTGAAGAAGGCCTGAAGGCTAACAGGCCAGCCAGATATTATACGACATTATTCCACATTGCCCATAATGGGGGAGCCAAGGCTCTCAAGCACATGGACATCCGAGTTTGTCTATGAACACTAGCCAAACAAGCCGTGCTTGCCGAGCCAAAACTAACACTCAGCTCCGCACAGCAGTGTACCAAAATCGGCTAGCACTTGACTATGTGCTAGCAATGGAGGGTGGTGTGTGTGGAAAATTCAACCTGTCTAATTGTTGTATCCAGATCAATGACCAAGGGAAGGCCATAGAGGAAATCACTGATCGGATGCGCAAAATAGCTCATGTTCCAGTCCAGAACTGGGAAGGCCTGGCCACGCCCGATTGGTTTGAAAATTGGTTTGAGTACTTTGGAGGTTTGAAAACCATGGCGGGAGGAGTTCTGATATTGCTTTTTGGTTGTTTATTGATACCTTGTTTATTACCCCTGTTTATCTCTTTGGGACAAGAGGCCGTTGAGAGAATAGTAAGAAAAGAAACTGCCCCCCATATAATGGCTATGGATACAAGGTTCCACAAGAAGAGAAGCCATAAAATGGCTTCTAAGGGGGGAGATGTGGGATGGAAAAGGCCTTTTCAGAAAGCTGCTTTGTAATTGCTTTGTAGAAAGTGTGTTTGCAAGTCAGTGCCTCTGTGGGATGGGAAAGTACAGACCAAAAGGAAGTGTTGAGTCCGCTATCTGCCCAGAGCAGAATAAGTGGGGGTTTGCAGCAGCGGGCAGAGCTAGGCTCCCCTGAATAGTAACTGTATTGTTCTAGGAATGTGGAGGCTTCTTCTGTTAATTAATTCTCTCTCTGCTGCGAAAGAGAAACTTAGAGCGCAAAGTCCAGCCTCTATGCAAGCATATGTACGAATGTAATGAACTGATTGCTTCTTTGGGGCTGAATGTTGATGCCCAGCTATGTAGTTATGCCAAAGTATAAAAACTTGTGAGCCAGGCAGCTGGGCACGTCTCTCAGGTTTTACCGTTAGGTACTGGGAGCGTCACCAGCGCTGGTTTTCAATAAACGGTGATTTTGCTTCCTTCAATCATCCTTGTTCGTCTGCTTTGTGGTAACTGGGGGCCTCCCAGGTAACACAAGTGATACTTCATTGGAAGTATTAATAGTAACCTATAAGTAAAGGAGCCACCGTGGTGTAGTGGTTAGAGTGCTGGACTAGGACACGGGAAACCCGAGTTCAAATCCCCATTCAGACATGATACTAGCTGGGTGACTCTGGGCCAGTCACTTCTCTCTCAGCCTAGCCTACTTCACAGGGTTGTTGTGAAAGAAAAACACAAGTGTGTAGTACACCGCTCTGGGCTCCTTGGAGGAACAGCGGGATACAAAATGTTAATAATAATGATAATAATAATAACAACAGAAAACAGAGTTTAGATATCAATAGTTAACAGGAAAAAAAATTAATTATTAAATGAAACAAAAAAGGGCTGTGAAACCCACCCATTCTGCTGAAAACCTGGCGCCCTGCCCACATGTGTTCCCCCGCCCTCTCAGTGCCCCCCGTCCGGCCCTGGTCCCTCCGCTCCAACCCAATCATCACGCCCTGCTGCTGGCGCCGCTGTTACTGTGCATCACGTGGACCTGCCTGGCGCCTGCGTGCAGCATCCCAACCATCTCCCGCTGGCGCCTCCTTCCTCTTCCCGCGCTCCAGACGCTGTGCTTGCTGTGACTCCCCTCTGAGCTTGTTGCGGGCATTGGGGGTGGGGGGAGGTTTAAACAACAAGCAGCAGCAACCAACCAAGCCAATTCTCTTGCTTTCCTGCGTGCGGGTCCGGCCGTTCCCCTTTCCCTGCTCTTGAGGGAGGACGGAGCTGCCTGAGCAGATGATACCAGACAGGGTGAAAAGCTGTGGAGGAGCTGCGCCCTGGAAGGAGTGGGAAACAGGTTCCCCTTTCCCTGCTCTTGAGGGAGGAGCTGCCTGCCTCAGCCTATTATATCAGCGTTAACAATGAGCAGCCTGACATTGACTCAACTAAGTTTCCTTCAGCTGAGGTTGAAACCTTAGTATCATGATCCCAACCTGATCCATTTGTTTGTTTTCCTGGCTGTCCATGGTATCCTCCAAAGTCTTCTCCAGCACCAAAGTTCAAAAGTGTCGATGCTTTTTCTATCTGGCTTCTTCAAAGTCCATATATATTATATGCCTAATTATATTAGATACAGTGTTATGTACATAATTACATGAAATCTTTGTGTATTAAATTTTGAATACAGACTAATTGTATTTCGAATTTTTATTTTTCATGATAACTAAGGGCGCTCAGCAGAATGTTGCATCTGGGCACCAGATCCCCTAGAGCCGGCCCTGCTTAGAGGTCTGTGTGTCAACATCCTCTGTCTCTCTCTCTCTCTCTCTCCTTTGCTTCGTCAGAGTATTACAGCAGAAATTCTCTTCCTGCCTTAATCAACAGAAAGCGGCTCTTCTGCAAAGCAACATCAAACCTATTATTGGTTTATTGGTTTATTGAATTTCTATACTGCCTGATATAGAAATCTGTGGGCAGTGTTGCTGGGAATTGTTTGCTGGAATTTAGTTGCTGGGCATTGTTTAAGTACACCTAATGCTTCTTATCCCTTCTTTTCATCCCTCTAGTGGGTAACCCTATGGCAAGGCATCCCTGTCTGCTGTCTGGGTGCTGAATTCCCAAGACGCCTGCTTCTTGACCTTCAATTCACCTCCCAGTTAGGTTTACCAACTCTTCATCCAACTAGGGGCGCACCTAGGTGCCCATTTTGGTGCCCAGGCCTGAAGGGCTTCAGAGGGGGGCCCCGCCGCCACGAGGCACACACTCCCTGCCACAAGCCCCCTGCTGCCACGAGGGCCCCCTTGGACATTTTTAGTGCAAACCTAGGTGTCATCCTGCAGCCGCTGCCTGCACAAGCCACTGCCCTGGCGCCGCGCCACTCCTTGCCCTTTTCACCACCTTTTTGCAGCCACCATGTGCATGGCCGGTGAGGGTGGGGGTGATCCAAGCAGGCCTCCCTCCATGGTGGTGGTGGCGATGGGCGGAGCAGCTGCTGGGCCTGTCATCAAGGGGCTTGTGATGATCTACTCCCACTGTGCAGGTGCGCTGGAGTGCCTCGCAGTTCTCAAGGGCTGCTGGGCTGCTCCGCCCACCACCATGGAGGGGAGGCCTGCTAGATCAACCCCCCACCCCCGGCCACGCACATGGCAGCTAAAATTATGAAAAACACTGGAGGTTCAGCGCAGCCGGGAAGCAGCAGGGTGGGCACGGGGTGGTGGCTGGAGGCCTCGCTGACATTTTCCCCAAGGTCCGGGGGTAAGAGCGCCTCTGCATCCAACTGCCAATAGCAAGATATCCCCACAACCTGCTTCTCTGCACTAAGGAACAACTTAGGTGAGAAGAAAGATGTATATTTTCAAATACTCAGCCAAGGCAGCATGTGGCAAATGTAATTATTTATTTAATAAATTAACATTTGCTATAGAACAACTTCTTCTTCTTCTTCTTCTTCTTCTTCTTCTTCTTCTTCTTCTTCTTCTTCTTCTTCTTCTTCTTCTTCTTCTTCTCCTCCTCAAAGAAATAAAAGGTGGTTTTGATTGCAATGAGTGCAAAATAAAGTAGCTCAGCTCCGGCAACAATGGCTGTTCTGCTGCCTCTTTTTTTCTGACTGAAACATCCTCCATTTGGTAGTTCGGAGAAGTGCCTTTTCTTATCATTGCTTGTAAAGAAAATTGGCCTGACACTCTTTCTGTCTTACAAGCAGTTTGATGGTTCTATGACTGAAGTCCAGAATTTCTTTGATCATCTGCTTCTCGATGGACAGCATCGCCAAGCCATTAAGTCTTTGCCCCCAGATCCCCAAAGGAAGACAGGACACACGTGTATGGATGAAAACTAGGGCCACTTTATTAACTATAAACTATGCAGAGATCAGCAACAGGTATAACTATAACCTCCATAAACTAGAGTGTGGGCAACTCCAATTCCCTTTTCGGGTAGGCACAGCCTCCTAGCGAGGGCTGAGCTCCTCTCACTGTTGGGCAAAGCAGCCAGGCTTTGCAGATGCCATATGAAACCTCAGCATAGCCCCACCAAGCCACACAGTTTACTGTGTCAAGGAGGTAGCCACCAGGGTCACCACCACTGTTCCCTCCAACATGGATCCCCAGATGTTGTGGACTACAACTCCTATAATCCCCAAGCAAAATCCATTGTAGCTTGGGATTCTGAGAGTTGTAGTCAACATCTGGGAATCCCTGTTAGAGGAAACACTGGTCACCACCCCTCCAGCCCCAAAGCTCTGAGTGGGTCAGCTGAACAGTGCCCTAAAAGTGGTTCCTTCGCTAGGTGACCAGATTTGGCTTTTTAAAAGCCAAATTCTGGCTTACGGCTCATTTGACCCACCTCTGACACCCCTGGGCCACAAAACCCTGAAAGGTTGTTCCATGAAACCATCTCTACCTGAAAGGTGCCTATGGCTGAGCACCAATCGAGGTCTTAACCTCCAAAGCCCACACTCACCTGCCAAAGTGACCACTTAACCTGCAACCAGACTCCCACCCCTAAAAAGGGGGTTATTCCCTTTAAAACACAGTCAGTGAGGAGTAGGCGAAAAAATCTCCACACAAAGCCAATCAGGTGAAGACCAAAAATTCCTACTCGGCCCATAAGCGACCAGCTAATCTCTCACTGAACTAGGGAGGGTGGGCGGGAGCCGCAAAGCCTGCAAAGTTCGGAGGAGGGAAGCACGTGTGCCACATAAGTAGCAGCAGCGCCACACTGACCCCATTGGCCATCCCATGCATGTAGCCACTTCTCACAGAGGACGGCTACATGGGAGCCATGTCCTCCTGGTCAGGGCTGATTTGGCTTGATCTTGGACTGGACCACCTTTCCTGAAGGCCTGTTTGTTTCGCGATCAAACCATCGAACCAGCCTGATGGCAATTGCCTCTGCTTACCTTATCCAGCTGGGATTCACCACCTAAAACAAACACACAGAAACACACAAACAAGAAATGTAGAGGAACACATTGATTAGCACTAGGAAGACCTGTTGGCAAAACTGCCTCTGCTTAACTTACCCAGCTCGGATTTGCCACCTAAAAGAAACACACACAACACAAAACAACAGCAAGGAATGAAAAAGAACACATTGCATAGCACTGGGAAGACCTGATGGCAATTGCCTCTGCTTACCTTATCCAGCTGGGATTCACCACCTAAAAACAAACACACACAAACACACACACAAGGAATGTACAGGAACACATTGATTAGCACTAGAAAGACAGGATGGCAGAATTGCCTCTGCTTACCTTACCCATCTGGGATTTGACACCTAAAAGAAACAAGCACACTCACACACAAATGAGGAATGAAAAGGAACACATTGCATAGCACTAGGAAGACCAGATGGTAAATTTGCCTCTGCTTACCTTACGCAGCTAAGATTTGCCAACTAAAACAAACAAATACACAAATGAGGAATGTAGAGGACTACATTGCATAGCCCGGGAAAGTGTTGGAGATGGACTACCAGTGCATCAACTTTTTGCACCAACTATCCTTATGACCACTAGGGGCATTGGGGGTAGAGATAGTGAGTAAGGGTCTCCCTAACTGTTCTATCGGTCTCTACTCTTTGACCCCTGATATGACTCTTCAGGTATTTCCTGTTGAGAGTCAGAAAGAATCCCTTCTTTTCCTCTTAGAGAGCAGATGGAAACATCTCTCCCCCCCCCCACCTATTCATTATGTTGTTCTATAGATTAGGGTTAGGTCTTTCTTATCCAAAGGTGTACTTCACCAATAAATACTTTGTATTTATTCTACAAGTATCTCCATGTGACTTCTCTAAATAGCTGCAACAACTAAACTCTGCAACTCCTCTGTAACTGGAATGGGTAGCTTCTTTAGTGCTCTGCTAATTAACTGGGGGATAAAAATTACAACCCCCCAAGAGAAAGAGCTGCTGGCAAGATCGCCTCTGCTCAGAGGTGCACCTAGGTAATTTTGGAGCCTGGACCTAAAAGCCTTTGGAGCCCCCACCCATCGCCAATGCAAATTAAACATTTTTTAACACATACGTTCTTGAGGGCACAAACCACACCACCCAGGACAGACTAAAGATTATTTGGGAGCCCCCAAGGAGTATGGACACCAGGGGCTGCATCCACAAAATCCAGGAGTAAAAGCGCCTCTGCCTCTGCTTACCTTACTCAGCTCAGATATGCCACCTAAAAGAAATGCACACACGCACAAACACACAAATGAGGAATGAAAAGGGGCTGGAATGAAATGTGGAATGAAATGAGGAATGAAAAGGGGCATCAAGGAAAGGGCAGGTTTCCTACCTGTAACCGTAGTTCTTCAAGTGGTCTTCTGTGCGTTCACACTTGGGTTATTCGCCTGCGCAGAGCCACGTTCTGGAACCTTCCAAAGCTTCCCCCCCCAGAAAGGAAAAAAGAGCGGGAAGACCCACTCCCTCTGTAGGTTGATCCCCACACTACCTCAGTCAAGGAGACCGCCGCTCAACAAAAGAGACCAGCTGCTGTGGGGAGGTAGGGCGGGAGTGTGAATGCACAGAAGACCACACGAAGAACTACGGTTACAAGTAGGAAACCTGCCCTTCTTCTTCGTGGTCTCTGTGCATCACACTTGAGATCATAGCGAGCTAGCTTACCTGGCTGGTGGGAGCAGCCTAATGAGAGACTGAGTGAAGTACTGCCGTTCCCATGCACGCCTGATCTCTGGAACGAACATCCAGCGCATAGTGTTGTATGAAGGTAGACGTGTTAGCCCACGTAGCTGCCCTGCAAATCTCCTCCAATGCAATTCCCCACCAAAAGGCTTCCGATGACGCCACTGCCCTCTTGGAATGGGCCCGAATAGGGCCCGGCAATTGCTTCTTAGCCAGCTGGTAGGCTAGACGTACAGTCTCTGCTACTCAGGATGAAACTCGCTGCGTTGATATAGGCATGCCCATAGATGAGCCTGAAAAGCTGACAAAGAGTCTCTCTGTCCTTCTGAAGGGTCTTGTCCAATCTATATAGAAGGCAAGAGCCCTCCGAACATCCAAAGAGTGGTAGGCCCTTTCTTTCTCCGAGCGTGGATCAGGGAAGAAAACGGGCAGCCTTAGTTCTTGCGCCAGATGGAACTCCGACACTTCAATGACAGGATCTTCAAAGAACAAGTCGCCATGGGTTCGAAAGGTGGCAACATTAACCGCGGAAGAACTAGTTGAAGGTCCCATATGGGCAACAAATGTGGATGAGTTGGGAATAAATTTAATAACCCTTTCAAAAACTTCTTAACCACCAGGTCAACAAACAGACCCAAATAAGTGTGGTAGGAAGCAATAGCGGCCAAATGCACCCTGATGGATGCCTGTGCCAGTCCAGACTCTCTCAGAGCCAGAAGATATTCCAGGATAGTCTGGACCGGAACCTGATCAGGGGCTAGACCAGACTTCGCCACAAAATCAGAAAACTTCTTCCACTGGACAGGATAGCAGCGTCATGCAGATGGCTTCCGTGCTGCTTCCAGGACTTTAAGTACAGAGTCTGAGACGGAGGGGAGCGTCAGATCCTCCAAGCTGTCAGATGGAGGGATTCTATGTTCAGATGGATCCTGCGGGCCCCCTCCAATGTCAACAGTTCCAGGTATACCAGCAGGTGCACAAAGGTGTGGTTGGCCAATTGCAGGAGGGAAGTGAACCAGGGTTGCCGCGGCCACCAAGGCGCCACCTGAAACGCATCTGCTCTGTCCCTTTTCAGTTTCTCAAGTACCCTTGGAATTAAAGGGAACGGCGGGAATGCGTACACAAAGTCTCTTCCCCAGTGGTGAAGGAACGCATCACCCAGGGATCGTCAGCCCATCCCACCCCTGCTGCAATACTGGACACACATCCTGTTGCTCTCCGAGTCCCCCAGCGATGGAACAAGCCTTTCAACACATTCCTCTCTAGAGACCACTCATGAGAGTTTCCCGTCTGTCGGCTGAAGGCATTCGCCAGGGTGTTCGAGACTCCTTCTATGTGCTCCGCTGTTGGCCAGATACTTCTGCGTGTGCACCACGCCCAGATCTCAAGTAGCAGAAACAATAACTTGCTAGAGACCATCCCACCTTGACGGTTTAGGTATGAGCGGGCTGTGGTATTGTCTGTCAAGATGAGTACAGACTGTCCCCAGATCCAGTGGCGGAAGGCCTTTAGTGCTAGGAGGATGGCCATTAACTCCAGGTACTTTATGTGTTCGTACTTGAGATGGTGAGGCCAAAGGTCGGCCACTGTGAATTTCCCGAAGTGCGCTCCCCATCCAGATGTGGAAGCGTTAGTTGTTATAGACAATCTCGGAGGAGGGCGCTGGAAAGGGACACACACACCCGTCAGATGTGCGGACTTCGTCCACCATTGTACCTATGCCAGTACGCTCCACGGGGTCCACATCTCTGTCGGGGCGATGAAGGTGGGGATTGAAGTTGTCCAGGAACCACATTTGTAGAGGCCTCATGTGAAAGCATGCGAGTGGCAGAACAGCCATAGATGAAGCCATGTGCCCAAGTATCTTCTGCACCACCCTGGCCCTGTGACACCTCTTATGGCAGAAACGCAGGGCTGCCTCTCTGATGCTCAGCACCCTGTGAGGGCCAAGGTATGCACTGCTCTCTCTGGAATCCAACAGTGTGCTGAGGAACTCCACACGTTGCAGTGGTCAGAGTTTCGAATTCGTGAAGTTGACCTCTAGACCCAGGGACCGAAGCAGCTGAAAGGTGAGCAGCTGAAAGGTTCTTTGAGGCCTTTGCGGGAGTTTGCTACCAATAACCAATGGTCGATGAACGGGAAGACCATCACCCCTTGCAGCCGGAGGTGTGCCGCTACCACCGCCATAGATTTCATAAAGACGCGAGGTTGATGATTAGCCACCCGGAGCTGTAAGCTGGACGCAGAGTATAGTCTCCTGCCCACGGGATCCTGCCCTCCCTGTCTGAAGAAGCTGTCAAACGCCGTAGTTTGGACTTCGAATGGGCCAATTCAACTACAACCAAATTTGGTGTGGGGTGTCTGGTGAGGTATTGTGTATCTTGCATTTCAGACATGCCCTCCAGGCATTTGGAAGTGGAGGCAACTGAGGCAGGTTTCTCCCAGGCTACTTTAATTATCTGGGCAATGGTTGGTATTAGGGGAAGGGCTACTATCCCTGTAGCCTGCGCTTGGATCAGCTCAAAGATGGAATCCTGAGCAGTGCGATGTAGCTCCGAAGTATCCAACCCAAGGGAGGTCGCCAATGCCATGCACAGCAGCTGCTCTGTGTAACGTTTAAGTTCCGCTAAGGAGGCACCCTCCGGTTGCTCCGATTCCGGCTGTTCCGTTGCACTCTCTGTTCCATCCACCTCTGGAGTACCTGGTGGATACAGCGGTTGCAACCTCAGGTCCTCAACAGGAGTATCAATCTCCACCACCGGTGCTGGCGACAGAAGCGTTGGATCTACTGGCTCTGCAGGCGGAGCCATAGGAGCTGGCAGCATAGGGTCCACAGGCTGGGTCGGGGCTGGAAGCACAGGATCCACAGGCATCGGGGGTGGCAAAGGGACCTCGAGTGGAGCGCTTGGGACCGAAGGAGATCGAGGGTCTGCTGGTCTTGCTTTCTTTGGCTTCTTCCCCTGTTTCCTGCTACGCCTCTTAGGGCTAGAATCTGATCTAGGAATCTGATCCCGACATAGAATGGGAGCGTGACCACTTATGTCCTCTCCTCTTTCCGCCTGGATAATCCCTTAGCCTTTCCTTGTAGAAGGGACCTGACGGAAATCCAAAATAGTTCACCGGCTCCACATCAGTGTAAGGAGCCATCATCCAGTGTGAAGGGTGCCTGTCCCTCTCAAAGTGTGGGGCATAGACCCATCTAGAGAGCAATGGGTGGTAAAACCAATGATAACGTTTCCCATGATGTTTAGATTTGCAGGATGTCTCACTCGAGGAGGATGAAGGGGAACCTGGGTAGCAGGGGTCCAACCCACCTCCTACACAATCTGCCTGAGTAGCAGGGCTGGCCAAGGTCTGCTTTGCCCTGATTGAGCTCGTGGCTGGTTTTGAGGACGCAAGCCGCACCTTCTCGCCCTGTACCATAACGGGAGGTAAGCCCGGCAGAGGCGGGGGTAATTCCAGTGGAGGCAGCTACAGATCGAGTACGGCTGCATGCGCCAGTGCGCTGACCTCGGCAGTAGCGACCGTGGCATTTTGTTGTTCAACAGGCTCAGACTCAGAGTGGGGCTGTCCTTCCATCCGATTTTGAGGTCCCGACCTTGGGCTACCTCCTGCCGCTGCCGAACTTGCTTGAAGGGCCCTTTCCCACATCTCTGCTGTGGCGAGCCTGCTTGGTGAAGCCCTTACAAATTGTACAGGTATCCAACTTATGGGACTCCCCCAGGCAAGGAAGACACTTTGCGTGCCTGTCCGAGGTGGGGATTTTTGCTACACAGGCCAAGCAACATTTCAAGGTTACTTTTGGGGCTGCTTCCATAAGGGGCAACGCCCCGCTGGCCACCGAAGCGTGGGGGGTGGGGCGGCGCGAAAGGAATGAAAATGCAAAATGGACGGTCAGATATACTTAGAGAAGAGAGAAACAGATAGAATAAAAGGAGGTTAAAGTAGACACTTGTGTAGGAAATACGTTCTGAGGTGAAGGCAGAGGAAAGCTCCAACGTCTTGCCCTAGCGGCGGTCGATGAGGGGGTGAAGCTTTGGAAGGTTCTGGAACGTGGCTCTGCTCAGGCGCCTAACCCAAGTGTGATGCACAGAGACCACAAAGAAGAAAGGGGGGTTTCCTGCAAGGCCTGGCTGGGACTGGACCCAGGCTCCGCTACCAAGGGAGGCAGTAGCAGCTTCCGGATCACCGTGTGGCTGCTGGAGGTGATGGGCCTATTTGCTCCAGATTTCTCCAAGCTGAATATGTGAAGTGAAAGATGAAAGATGAGGGGGAGAAAGATGAGGGGGAGACACACAGCTTATTTCTGGGTCTGTAGTGGGGCCCAGCACTTGGATGGTCAGCGCTGGCCTGATGGTCAGAAGAAGCCTGGGAAGGAACCATCTCCCTGGACAAGCCAGAAGGACACTCCTGCCCCAGAGGGAAGACGTCCCACCCAGGCTCTCCAAGATCCAGGTTCCTCCTGGGGATGGGCTGCAATAATTTGGCATGCTCCACAGCAGCCTCCTGCTTCTTTCTGTGGAGTCTCCCCTCCCCCAGCTGGGAAGGGCTTTCCCCTCAGAAGTCACACTCCCACCTGGTGCATTGACCACACACCTGGCTGCCTTGATCTTCCCCAGAAGGGCTGGTGGGTTGCCCTCCCATGGCGGCTTCCACTTGCTGCTGCTTTCTGCCTGGGGTTACCTCTTGGATCTTTTGACAGGCTTCACCCTTTCTGTTGATGGTTCTGCCCTAGTAGTTTACATAACCTCTGCAGATTTGTTTGGACAAAAGCAAGTCTCACAATTTCAGAGCTGAATATAAGTAAGTTAACCATGAAAGATGAGGGGGAGACACACAGCTTATTTCTGGGTCTGAGTCTGGGTCTGCCTTGGGGGGGGAAGCGTTTGGATGGTCAGCTCTGGCATTGGGTCGAGCCCCTACCAAGCTTGTGGTGGTTGCAAAGAAGATGACAGTGTATTCAGCAGAGGTCAGCCCATCGGGATCTGGGCCTTCATTCTCGTTATGGTATTTGAAGAACTCTGGGGAGGAACCAGCTCCATGGACAGGCCAGAAGGACACTCCTGCCCCAGAGTCGCACCCAGGCTCCCCAAGGAGGTCCATACACAGGCGTTTGCATAACTTCTGCAGATTTGTTTGGACAAAAGCAAGTCTCAGAATTTCAGAGTTGAATAAAGGTATGTTAACCATGAAAGATGAGGGGGAGACAGACGGTTTGTGGTTCTTTCCCTCCCGCAGCCTGTCCCCATCTGGTGCCCTCTTCCAACTAGATACTATTCAGGGCCAGTTCAACGATGTGGCCAAAGTGGCACTGGCCAGGGCTGCCGAGGATTAATGGGCTCCAGAGGAGGATGGTTTGCTGGGGAAGGAAAGCGCGTACCTGCTACTCTCCTTTAATTTAATTTTGTATGTCTTTGCGCAAATAGTGGTATTTGGATTCCTGTCTCTTTTGCAAGCACATTAATTTTAAAATCTACTATCTAGGTTTACATTGTACTGTATTCAGGCGACTTCGACTCCACTGTTTCTGTGGAGTCTGTTAAGGTGGTGGCCAGCAATCCTCCTTGCAGTATTAGATTGGATCAGTTTCAATCTGTGCTGCCTGAGGACATGGACTAGCTGCTTGGGGCAGTGCGGCCTACCACTTCTTGGCTGGATCCTTGCCCGACTTAGCTGCTTCTATCTAGCCCGACTTGGCTGCTTCTATCTAGCAGGGAAATTGTTGGAGATGATTGATTTGATTGATTGATTAAGTGCTGTCAAGTTGATGTTGACTCTTAGTAACCACATATAGATTCTCTCCAGGATGATCTATCTTCAAAATGGCCTTTAAGGTCTCTCAGTGGTGCATTCATTGTTGTCGTAATCGAGTCCATCCACCTTGCTGCTGGTCGTCCTCTTCTCCTCTTTCCTTCAACCTTTCCCAGCATTATGGACTTCTCAAGGGATCTGGACTTTGCATAATGTGTCCAAAGTATGATAGTTTGAGCCTGGTCATTTGTGCCTTGAATGAAAATTCTGGATTGATTCGTTCTAGGATCCATTGGTTTGTTTTCCTGGCTGTCCATGGTATCCTCAAAAGTCTTCTCCAACACCAAAGTTCAAAAGCTTCAGTGCTTTTTCTATCTTGCTTCTTCAAAGTCCACCTTTCGCATCCAGAGTGTCATGGGGAAAACCATTGTCCGAACAATTCTAATCTTTGTAGGTGTAGACACATCACGGCAGCTAAATATCCTTTCCAAGGCCTTCATTGCAACCCTACCAAGTGCTAGTCTACAGTGTATTTCTTGACTTCTGGATCCTTTACTGTTGATGGTCGATCCTAAAAGGCAAAAGATATCCAACACTGCATTGTCTTCATTGTCAGTTCTGAGGCTGTTAGCTCTACCCGTTGCCATTAGTTTAGTCTTCTTGGCATTTAGTTGTAGTCCCATTTTTTCACTGTGCTCCTTGACTTTCATTACTAGAGCTTGCAGATCTTCCGCATTCTCAGCTATCAGAGTGGTGTCATCAGCGTTGCACAGGTTATTGATGTTTCTTCCTCCAAGTTTAAAGCCACGCTCATCTTCTTCCAATCCAGTTTCTCTCCGTATATGTTTGGCATATAAATTGAAAAAAGAGGGAGAAATTATACAGCCTTTTCTTACTCCTTTGTCAACCTGGAACCAGTCTGTTTCACCATGTTCCGTCTGGACTGTGGCTTCCTGTCCTGTGTATAGGTTTCTCATGAGAACAATGAGGTGTTCTGGGACACACATTTTCTTAAGGATATTCCACAACTTGACATGGTCAATGCAACCGAAGGCTTTTCTGTAGTCAATAAAGCACATGTTGACTTCTTTCTGGTGTTCTTTGACTTTCTCAAGTATCCAGCATGCATCAGCAAAGATGTCTCTTATTCCTCAGCATTTTCTGAAACCAGCTTGAACATCCAGCATTTCTCTTCCACATAAGGCTCTCATCTGCGTTGAATGATCCTGAGCATTATTTTGCTAGCATGTGAAATTAAGGATATTGTGCGATGGTTTGTGCAATCTGTTAAGTCTCCTTTCTTTGGTATGGGTATGTAGACTGACCTCTTCCAATCTGTTGGCTACTGTGTCATTCTCCAGATTTGCTGGCATAGTTTGGTTAGAGCCTTGACTGATTCTTCTTCTGTTACCTGCCATATTTCTGTAGTCATTCCATCAGTTCCTGTAGCCTTCTGACTTGGTAATGACCGGAGTGCTAATCTAACTTCATATTCCCGTACTAGAGGTTCTTGCAAGTAGGAATATCTTCTAGAGCAGGGATTCTCAACGTTGGGTCCCCAGATGTTTTTGGACTTCAACTCCCATAATCCCCAACCAAAGGGCACTGGGACTGGAGATTATGGAGTCCAAAAACATCTGGGGACCCAACGTTGAGAATCCCTGTTCTAGAGTATCTGGGATGTTGGCATCCCTGCTGTACAGATTTTCAGTATACTCCTCCCAACTCTGTTTGATCTTCTCTGAATCAGTTACTATCTGTCCTTTGGCATCTCTTAACATACCAATTCGATGTTGGAACTTGGAACCTCCCTCTGAGTTCAGAGATCTTTTGGAAAACTTGCCTTATTTTTCCATGTCTATTTCCTTCCTCAAGGTCTTTGCAAATGCCATTGTAGTACTTTTCTTTGTCTTTTCTAACAGCTTTCTGAAATCCCCTATTAAGTTCCTTCCTGAGGTCTTTATCTTTCTTGACTTTGGCTTCTCTCCTCTTCTTGGCAATTTCCACCGTCAGTTCCGACATCCATTTTGCTTTCTTCTGTTTCTTGGTCTTTGGCAGTCTCTTTTCACATTTGTCCTTAACAACTTCTTTGATTTCATTCCACAGTTCCTCTGATCCAACATCAAGTCCCCAAAGGACCTCCCCCAGGGGAGTGGCAGGGATGCTTTGTTTGGACATGGAGATGTTAAAAATCATGGGGGCCAAAACAGAATTCTGTGGGACCCTGTTTGTCAAAGGCTATGGCTTTTGAGAAGCCTTGAAGAAACCGCTGCCAGTCTGTGTAGACAATACTAAGCTCGATGGACCAATGGTCTGACTCAGTATAAGGCAGTATAAGGCAGCTTCCAATGTTTCTAAGAGTGGTTGGAATGTATTTGGAAACTAAATCCAATGTGCAGCACATACTAGGTCTGATGTTTAGAACTTAGCAGCTGATTTAAAACAATGCAGACTTCAGATGAACCACTAAATAATGTTATATTAGTTGTTCTGATCCGGAGCCTGTGGATTGTTATGTGCAAGTTAGCTCTGGTAGGGACAAGGTTCTTTTTTTGGTTGCTGCCAAGTCAGAGTATGTTTACAGGAGGGTAGCAAATTTCTTATTTATAGCAAGTAAGATTCGATTTAGAATTTAGAATGATGGAGGCACAAGATGCTGGGCTGTGCACTTTAGATTGACTGGCTTATTTGAATGGAATTGACTATATGTGCGGTATCGGGAGCCATTAATGTTTTATCCATTTTATGTTAAATGTATTTAATCTATTTTATGTATTTATTCTTGCTGGGGTTTTTTGTTTTTTGTTTTTTTTTAATATGCTGGCCTTGGGCCGAAATAAACAAATAAACAAACAAACAAACAAGTTAGCTCAGTACATTAATATTTTCATATATGTTTTTGAATTAGAACCCCAGTCCTTTACTATGATTCCTGTTGACTAAATAATGGGGTTGCAAGGGAGGGGGAGAGAGAGAGACACAAAATAAGACAAAAAGAGGCCATAGATTAAGATATAAGATAATGAAAAATGCAACTCACCACAGTTGGGAATCCTAGGACCAGGTGGCCTGTATTTCTGCTCAGCCTGCTGCTGTCTAGGAGCTACATTCTTAAGACCCCTGCCTGCTGCCTTATCTGAAATGCACCTGCGGGTTAGGCTGACCAGCTCTTCATCCCACTGCAAGTAGCAGGGGGCCTTGCAGCTCCTCATTAAGCGAGCCTCCATAGCCAGCTTGTCCACAACCTAGGTGAGAAGATGTACATTTTAAAGTTCTCAGCACAGAGAACATGTAGTGAATGGAATGGATTTTTTGTATATATTATATCCGCATTGGCAATATACTTTGCATATGTCAGCAAACAAAACATGGCTCAATGCTTTTTTAATCATTAGTGCAAAACAAAGCAGCTCAGCTTTAGCAACACTGACTGCTGTTCTGCCTTTTTGCTGACATGTTCACCGCTTATTACAAAACCTAAAAAGGGAACACACACACACACACACAGAATGAATAAGAACATATTGGCATTGAAAGGAACACACTACATAGCACATATCAGGCAGAAACAAATCCTGAGTTCCTTCTGAATAAAGTGCTGCCCAAGCTTTGCCCTGGTGTCTCTGCTCCAGAGCAAATGGGTGGACAGGGAAAGGCCCAGTCATGTGCACCAGAAATGTGCAAATCATATGGAGCAGCAGGCAGCCCTCTAGGGACCTCCAGGTACACACATACACACGGAATGAAGAGGAACACATCACTTAGCACCGACAAGACCTGATAGCAATTTCCGCTGCTTACATTATCCAGCTGGGATTTGCCACCTATCACACACACACACACACACACACCCCGGGACCACATAGCAAACCCTCAGCCTCTCATTGCCCTGCTCTGACTGACAGCTGCTCTCAGGCAGAGCTCTTTTCCTAGCTACCCAGGAGCCCTGGTCCTCCTCTTACCAACCCTGTCTGCTGTTCCTTTGCACAGGAAGCCCATAGAGACACCAAGGGAGTCTCCAAAGGAAACCAAGATCACAGAATTCTGTGGCTTGTGGTGACATCATGACCTGATCAGTCAGTGATGACGGCTGCTCTAGTCTAAATCCACACTCAGGTTGTTCACATGACCGGCCCTGCAGGGACAGGGCAAACTTACGTAGGGCTGGTCATGTGCAGCGCCAGAATCACTCCTGATCTTGGTGCTCCATCCCCAGGCAGCCTTGCTTTTACCCAGGCTAAAAGCTAGGAAAGACTCCTGCCTGAAACCATGAAGAGCTGCTGCCAGTCAGTGGGGCCCACGGTCTGACTATACGAAGGCAGCTCCCTCTGTTCCTAAGATAGGTCGCATGCTAATCAACGGTTGGAAGAGCAAGAGCATCACATTATCCAGCTCACCTCGCCACTCGCCCCTGTGCTACCACAATACAACGTAAATAGATTTTTTAAAAAATGATTTGCTTGTGTATGTTTGTTTGTTATAGTATCTCAGAATAGGAGAAAGATGAAGGCTAGATGGGATAGTGCCAATCCTTGATTAACATAGGAAGCAGATTTCCCTTCCTAATACCAGCTCATTTTAAGATTCACAGCAAGAATCCTCCCCTGCCCGCCACCACTCTATCCACCAAAGCCCAATTTCCCTCCAGTTACGATGGGCTCCACCAAGGCTTCCACTCACAACCACCGGATGGGGACTCAGATCTTGCAGCTGGTGACGTGACAGGCTCTCTCTCCTCAGAATCAGGAAGATTGGGTCTCTAGAGGTTCGCCTGCCTCCAAAATTGATGAGGTTGTTAAGACCTGGAGCTACCAGAACAGCATGTCTTTATCTAGTAATATCCTGTGTGCCACAATAGAACATCATCCTAAATTTTTTTTTTAAGGTTCTGTAAATTGTGGACGATGCAAGTCATTTAATGGTACTAGAGAAAGACAGGCTGTTCTGGTGACTTGCCTCTGGGGGGCCCCCCAAAGGCAGTGAGCCCCTAGACAACTGTCTCCCCTTGCCCTATTATCGTTAGGCCCCTGCACTGGTCTAGAAGGTAAACGTAAAGGGTGCTGTCATGTCATTTTTGACTCCTGGCACCCCCAGAGCCCTGTGGTTTTCTTTTGGTAGAATACAGGAGGGGTTTACTATTGCCATCTCCCACACAGTTTGAGATGATGCCTTGCAGCATCTTCCTATATCGCTGATATATATGCATATGAATGAGAGGGGGGGCATTTTAAAATCTTGTCTCTGGGCACACTCCAACCTCGCTACGCCCCTGGAAACACTGCAGTGAAGGCTTACCCTTAGCCTTGAAGCCTGGGTCACTAGTTCTCATTTAGTTCGTTATCTAGACCCATTACCGTTCCCCAGATCCCACTCTGCCCCACGGCAGCCAATCTGTGACGGGCCCTGGGGGTTGCCAGCAGTCAGTGGGATCTACCAAATGAGGCCAGAGAACCTAACTTAATGGGCAAGAGCAAGAAGAAGGTTCAAGGTAAATCAAACATCAGTGGCCCTAAAGACACATTTCAAACAGAGCAAACAGTGACCATTGCACTAGGTAATACTTCCCCCCCCCACAGATCCCAATCTCCAGAGGTGCCCCTCCCCACAGAGCCCCCTCACCGCTCCCGTCGTCATTGCCTGGCCCTCAGCACTGCTCTCTGCCTTCAGGATCTGTCCCAGCAGGACCGTCTCCTCAGGAAAGTCTCCGTCCTTCCAGCCTTGGTCTCTCCTCCTCCTCCTCCTCCTCCTCCTCCTCTTCCTCCTCCTCCCCCCCCGGGGCTCTTCCTCCCCCCTCTTCTCTCTTCCAACTTCTCACTCACCAGCAGCTCCAGCAACAGTTCTACTGGACGACTGGCCTGGTTACCTAGGCGACCTCCCTCCCTCCCTGCCCACCTGGTTACCTAGGCGACCTCCCTCCCTCCCTCCCTCCCTCCCTCCCTGCCCACCCCCACCCCACGGCCTCCTCTTAGACATTGCCTGTGATGGCGTTTTTCACACTCGGTGCTACAGAATCACCCTGGGCAATCCGTGGCAACTCCACCGTGGAGCCTTAATGCCTTCTTTTGCAAAAGTGCGTTCCCCAAAATTGGAAAGGGTCCACCTCTCTCCCCACTGCTGCTCCCTACAAGAGATGCCCTTTTGCTGAGTTAGGAAGACGTAACTCTCATAGTAGCACCTGGAGGGGAGGTGACTCACCACCACAGACCAGCACCCCTCTCGCCAGACTCCTCAGACCCTTCCTGCCACGATCTGTCCCCCGAAATGGCTTGGGGGAAAGGCTGCTTGCTGGCTTCGGCCTGGTCACAGGCAGGGACAAGGTGCAGGGCCCAGCCCGCCACCAGAGGCACTCCACTGGTTCTGCCTCAGCCTAGGGTCTGCCTCTCCCTGCACTCTAGAGTGATGTCTCTGTGATGCTGGGTCCTTGCTAGGCCTTGTTCCCAGGTCTCCATTTGTGTCATATTTCATTACCTGCAAAAAGGAAGCAAACAAGGAATTCAGAAAACAACTGGCCATGCCCTCTTTCCTAGGAATATCAGTTATGCGACACATTGGAATATACCCAGTTGAGCAATGTCAATGTATTCACCTCTTATTTTGTTGTTTCCGATTTCCAAGTTAAAATGTACACACGTTGGCTAATTCCACACAAACTGCTGAGTCTGAAATTGCCACCCTTTGTTCATTCTTTTTCCAGACAGTAGCATTGCAGCCTTTTGCATTCCAAGGTGTTCTGTGTTTCCCTCTTGTTTTTGTCCAGACATGATTTGTGGTGATTTTTCAAATTTTTCATTGCAATTGCTGCTCCATTGTGCCTAAATGCAATTGGATGGTGGCTTTCAGATGCAAACCACTGTTTTAATTCTGCTGCCAGATATCTGCAGAAAACCACTCAAGAGGTACTGGGCGGAAGCAACCACAATCAAGATAGAAATTGACCTATCAGAGGCAACATTTGATCAATTGTAGCTTGGTTTATTACTCAGAGCAACTCTGTGAAGAAAGAGACATTCTGGAGTAACTCCCATCAGAACGTGGGGATTTCTTGCTAGAAAACAGCCCTGATCCAGTGCCCAGTTCCCCCAACAGTGTTACTGTTGAAATGAGCAGCAGCTGCTGCTTCAGGGTGCTATAGGGAGCAACAACAGAAGCACAGTCTCTGCCCTGAAGAGGTACACAGGAGAAACATTTGGAAAGAAAGAAGGAGGGGGAAATAAGGGGGAAGAGGACAGAGGCACTCTTCCCTCTGGACTTCCGGGTAGAAGCCCAGGGACTCCACACCTTGCAGACAGCCCACACTGTGCCAGGTGGCCAAGCATGACCTCCGCTTTAGAGACAGAGAGGAAGTGGGGAAAGACATATGTAAGATGGGAATATATTAAATTGCATGTTGAAATGATTCTGCTAATGCATTAACATTGATTGATTGATTGATTGATTGATTGAGTGCTGTCAAGTCAGTTTCGACTTTTAGAGAACACATAGATACTCTCCAGGATGATCTGTCTTCAACATGGCCTTTAAGGTCTCTCAGTGGTGCATTCATTGTTGTCATAATCGAGTCCATCCACCTTGCTGCTGGTCATCCTCTTCTTCTCTTTCCTTCAACTTTTCCCAACATTATGGACTTCTCAAGGGAGCTGGATCTTTGCATAATGTGTCCGTAGTATGATAGTTTTGCATAAACCTGTTTTATATTATTACATTCTTGTGAGTTCCGTTGCTGCTTCTTTATTTTATACATTTATATCCCGCTCTTCCTCTGAGGAGCTCAGAACAGTCTACATGGTTATTTTTTTATCCTCACAACAACCCTGTGAGGTAGATTAGATGGAGAGATACATGATTGTCTCACAGAGTCACCCAGTGAGTTTCATGGGTGAATGGGAATTCGAACTCGGGTCTTCCCAGTCCTAGTCCAACACTCTAACCACTACGCAATGCTGTTTGTACCCTCATGAACCCACATGTTAAAAATACTGCATGTGTCACTCTCTGTGTGTGTGTGTGTGTGCGCGCGCGCACGCGCGCGCGTGCAGGGGGATGATGCTTAACATGCAGTGGGTGGGGGTGGGGTGGCTCTTCAAAGGCCTTTAGGTCCAGGCTACAAAGTTACCTCGATGCACCTCTGGGGAAGGACAGGTGTTCACTTACATATGCTCATGCTCAGTTGTAGTAGCTAGAAAAGCTAGTTGCTCCTCGGAATATCCCAGGAAATGTGTGACTGAAGCCGTTTGAGCACACATTACCTGCATTCCAAGCAGGGTCAGCTCTTCCGATGAAGCAAGAGATGCGTTGCATTGGTCACAGCTTGCTGGAAGGCGCAGAGCGCCACCCCCTGGGCTGGGAAGGTGCCGCTGCCGATGGAACTTGAAGAAAAGCAGCAACAGTCTCAGAGTGTGCTGTGCCCTCAGCCTGAGCCCTGACCCTCTCCTGTGTGTCTCGGGGTGGGGGGCGCCTTCCTGTCTCTTTCAGGGCATGGAATCTGCAGACAAGTGGATTGCAATTTGCAAAGATAGACAGACTAGCTGAGGTGGGGGTGGACTTGGCTTCCCTTTGTTCTGCTCAGTCTGAGTCAACAAGTCAAAACAAAGGGACTCTCTTTGTTTTGCAAAGGGACTCTCAAACAAACCTGACCAGAGCCAAGTAGAAAGAGGCTCTCCTCCTCCCCTTGCTTGCTCTCTGGGCTAGACTCTCTGTACATGCACATAGTCACTCCTCACCTCATGGGTGAGGCTCTTCAGATCAGAGTGAGGAGAAAGGAGACATGGGGAGCAAGACCACAGGCACAGTCTCATTTCAAAGAGGAAGCATCCTTTAGCATTCCTATTTCAAAAACAGTAAGCAAAAATGGAGGGGTGCAAATGGGGGATGTTTTGTGAAATGGGGAGATACCGGGCATGGAATCACTCTGTGTCTGTGATTCTGGAGATGGCAGAGTACTGAATGCAAAAAATGCAGTGCCTGTAGAATCCAGGGCAAAAATGCAATAATGCAGTATGTTTTAGTTGCTTAATGCAGTATAATGTTCAATTTAATTGTCAGTATGATTATTTTGAGTAAATTGAGTAGAATTTACAGGCATAGGTAGGGACTATTTTTTAAAGGGTAAAAATAAGGAGCAAGGACTACTTGAGTGTTTTGCCTTATTAATCATGAATGTATGCACAAAATTGAGATTAATTGGCACAAAGAAAAAAGCCTGTGAGTGATCTTGTGTAAGTTTCAATGATGAGACAGAGGGGAGTAAGAAGGATTTTGTGAAGGTGGTTGTTCATGCTGGCCAGTGAATTGCTGTGAAATGAATACCTTACTTATATGTTACACCTTAGTTTAAAGAATATACATATGGATCTCTCTCTCTCTCTCTCTCTCTCTCTCTCTCACACACACACACACACACTCTCTCACTCCTCATTCAGTTCTGGACATGTAAAGGTAAAGTGTGCTATTGAGTTGGTGTCTACTCCTGGTGACCACAGAGCCATGTGGTTGTCTTAGGTAGAATACAGGAGGGGTTTACCATTGCCATCTCCTGCGCAGTGTGAGATGATGCCTTTCAGCATCTTCCATGTAGCATATGTATCAATGTGGTGTAGTGGTTAGAGTGCTGGACTAGGACTGGGGAGACCCGAGTTCAAATCCCCATTCAGCCATGAAACTAGCTGGGTGACTCCGGGCCAGTCACTTCTCTCTCAGCCTAACCTACTTCACAGGGTTGTTGTGAAAGAGAAACTTAAGTATGTAGTACACCGCTCTTGGCTCTTTGGAGGAAGAGCAGGATATAAATGTAATAATAATCTGTAAGGGACAGAGGAGCCATGAGATTTCATAATTACCCAGAATGTTGGGGGGCAATATGCTAAATCATTGTAAACCGATTAGAGAGCTCTGGCTATAAAGCGGTATATAAATGTAAGTGCTATTGCTAAGTGCTATTGCTATAACCCCATGAGAAATGAACCTGTTCTTCTATATGCCATAAATAATATAGCTTGAGGGGCAGATACTTTTCTCTTCTCAGCTATCCTGGAGACCTTACTTCTTGTAAAGTCAGAGCCAGAGGTGGGGGCTGGAGGTGAGATATAATGTTTTTGTGTGCCACACTGTGCATGGCACATTATTTGCATGTAGGAACATAGGAAGATAGGAAGCTGCCATATACTGAGTCAGACCATTGGTCTATCTAGCTCAGTATCGTCTTCACAGACTGGCAGCAGCTTCTCCAAGGTTGCAGGCAGGAATCTCTCTCAGCCCTATCTTTGGAGAAGCCAGGGAGGGAACTTGAAACCTTCTGCTTTTCCCAGAGCAGCTTCATCCCCTGAGGGGAATCTCTTCCAGTGCTCACACATCAAGTGTCCCATTCATATGCAACCAGGGCGGAGCCTGCTTAGCTAAGGGGACAAGTCATGCTTGCCAGCACAAGACCAGCTCTCCTTCTGTTGTATCAGTTTGAATCTGTACCTGACATTTCCATCAGTTCCCCCTAATGGTCCTTTCAAGTGGCAATCACAGAAGCTGATGACAAAGGTGTGCTATCCCTTTAAATGCCACAGGCCTTGGACGGTTCTAAGCCAGGCCTGCCTTCTGACAACTGGGATGGATTCTTCAGCCTTGAATTTTTCAAACAGGCTTGGCTGCTGTTCCCTGATGGCTTGCTTGAATTATTGCAGTCCTCAATTCCGTCTCTCTTTATTTTATTTTGTTATTTTATTTATTTATTTGTCAGACTTATATACCGCCCTTCCAAAATGGCTCAGGGCGGTTCACAACATGATAAACAATGAAAATAAATGAACAATGAAAATCAAACTATTTAAACTGGGTAGCCATTCCCCAGGTCATCAGTATCTAGCCAGCGATGACTCTCTTCCCTGGTAAACTGACTTCCTGAAAGGGAACAGGCACCTGAGCTCTTTGCCTGCCCTTCCTCCTTCAGCTCTGACTCCATCTTCAGCCTTCTTCCTAAGACTTCTGTCCCATGCAGTATCTTCCTCCCAATCTGCCTGAAACCCCCATCACAGGCCCTTAAATGTGTCTGCGTGTGTGTGTGAGAAAGAGAGTGATGTGCACACACTGCCTTGATAGTGCTGCCCAGAAGAAAACTCTTTCTGCTCACTGATGGTAAGAATTAGAGGGAACGCTGGTGGGAGGGCAGAATCTGGTGGGGAGAGAGAAAATAAAACAGTGCTATTGTAGGACTGAAGGGAAGATTATCAAGTGACTTATAGAGTGAATTAAGATGCCATCCACTTCAGTTTCTAACTATCCTGAAGGAACTGGGCTAGATAGGAACACATCTATCCAAACTATTTCATTAGCATAGAATTGTGCTTTCTTAATAGTTACAAGTGAGACTTCATTGGAAGTATTAATAGTAACCCATAAGTAACAGAGCCAGCGTGGTGTAGTGGTTAGAGTGCTGGACTAGGACCGGGGAGAGCAGAGTTCAAATCCCCATTCAGACATGATACTAGCTGGGTGACTCTGGGCCAGTCACTTCTCTCTCAGCCTAGCCTACTTCACAGGGTTGTTGTGAAAGAGAAACTCAAGTGTGTAGTACACCGCTGTGGGCTCCTTGGAGGAAGAGCGGGATATAAAATGGAAATAATAATAATAATAACAACAAAAACAACAGAAAACGGAGTTTAGATATTAAGAGTTAACAGGAAAAACATTAATTATTAAATGAAACCAAAAAAAGGACTGTGAAACCCACCCATTCTGCTGAAAACCTGGCACCCTCCCCACATATGTTCCCCCGCCCTCTCAGTGCCCCCAGTCCGGCCCTGGTCCCTCCGCTCCAACCCGGTCATCACGCCCTGCTGCTGGCGCCGCTGTTACTGTGCATCACGTGGACCTGCCTGGCGCCTGCGTGCAGCATCCCAACCATCTCCCGCTGGCGCCTCCTTCCTCTTCCCGCGCTCCAGACGCTGTGCTTGCTGTGACTCCCCTCTCAGCTTGTTGCGGGCATGGGGGGGGGGAGGTTTAAACAACAAGCAGCAGCAACCAACCAAGCCAATTCTCTAGCCTGTGTTGTTTTCCTGCGTGCGGGTCTGGCCGTTCCCCTTTTCCTGCTCTTGAGGGAGGACGGAGCTGCCTGAGCAGATGATACCAGACAGGGTGAAAAGCTGTGGAGGAGCTGCACCCTGGAAGGAGTGGGAAACAGGTTCCCCTTTCCCTGCTCTTGAGGGAGGAGCTGCCTGCCTCAGCCTATTATCTCAGCGTTAACAATCAGCAGCCTGACATTGACTCAACTAAATTTCCTTCAGCTGAGGTTGAAACCTTAGTATCATGATCCCAACCTGATCCATTTGTTTGTTTTCCTGGCTGTCCATGGTATCCTCCAAAGTCTTCTCCAGCACCAAAGTTCAAAAGTTCAATTTTGAATACAGACTAATTGTATTTCGAATTTTTATTTTTCACGATAAGTAAGGGTGCTCAAAAGAATGTTGCATATGGGCGCCAGATCCCCTAGAGCCGGCCCTGCTTAGAGGTCTGTGTGTCAACATCCTCTGTCTCTCTCTCTCTCTCTCCTTTGCTTCGTCAGAGTATTACAGCAGAAATTCTCTTCCTGCCCTAATCAACAGAAAGCGGCTCTTCTGCAAAGCAACATCAAACCTATGATTGGTTTATTGAATTTCTATACTGCCTGCTATAGACATCGCTAGGCAGTGTTGCTGGGAATTGTTTGCTTGAATTTAGTTGCTGGGCATTGTTTAAGTACACCTAATGCTTCTTATCCCTTCCCTTTCCATCCCTCTAGTGGGTAACCCGATGGCAAGGTATCCCTGTCTGCTGTCTGGGTGCTGAATTCCCAAGACGCCTGCTTCTTGATCTTCAGTTCACCTCCCAGTTAGGTTTACCAACCCTTCATCCAACCAGGGGCGCACCTAGGTGCCCATTTTGGTGCCCAGGCCTGCAGAGTGGGACCCCCGCCACCACGAGGCACACACTCCCTGCCACAAGCCCCCTGCTGCCATGAGGCCCCCCGTGGACATTTTTAGTGCAACCCTGGGTGTCCTCCTGCCGCCGTTGCCTGCACACGCCACTGCCCTGGCCGCTGCACCACTCCTTGCCCTTTTCGCCACCTTTTTGCTTCCACCATGTGCATGGCCGGTGAGGGTGGGGGTGATCCAAGCAGGCCTCCCTCCATGGTGGTGGTGGCGATGGGCAGAGCAGCCACTGGGCCTGTCATCCAGGGGCTTGTGATGATCTACTCCCACTGTGCAGGTGCGCTGGAGTGCCTCGCAGTTCTCAAGGGCTGCTGGGCTGCTCCGCCCACCACCACGGAGGGGAGGCCTGCTAGATCAACCCCCCACCCCCGGCCACGCACATGGCAGCTAAAATTATGAAAAACACAGGAGGTTCAGCGCAGCTGGGCAGCGGCAGGGCAGGCACGGGTGGTGGCAGGTGGCCCCACTGACATTTTCCCCAAGGTCCGGGGGTAAGAGCGCCTCTTCATCCAACTGCCAATAGCAAGATATCTCCACAACCTGCTTCTCTGCACTAAGGAACACCTGAGGTGAGAAGAAAGATGTATATTTTCAAATACTCAGCAAGGCAGCATGTGGCAAATGTAATTGGTTTTTTTTAATAAATTAACATTTGCTATATAACAACAACTTCTTCTTCTTCTTCTTCTTCTTCTTCTTCAGATAAAAGGTGGTTTTGATTGCAATGAGTGCAAAATAAAGTAGTTCAGCTCCGGCAACAATGGCTGGTCTGCTGCCTCTTTTTTTCTGACCGGAACATCCTCCATTTGGTTGTTCGGAGAAGTGCCATTTCTTATCATTGCTTGTAAAGAAAATTGGCCTGACACTCTTTCTGTCTTACAAGCAATTTGATGGTTCTATGACTGAAGTCCAGAATTTCTTTGATCATCTGCTTCTCGATGGACAGCATCGCCAAGGCATTAAGTCTTTGCCCCCAGATCCCCAAAGGAAGACAGGACACACGTGTATGGATGAAAACTAGGGCCACTTTATTAACTATAAACTATGCAGAGATCTGCAACAGGTATAACTATAACCTCCCTAAACTAGAGTGTGGGCAACTCCAATCCCCTTTTCGGATAGGCACAGCCTCCTAACGAGGGCTGAGCTCCTCTCACTGTTGGGCAAAGCAGCCAGGCTTGGCAGATGCCATATGAAACCTCAGCATAGCCCCACCAAGCCACACAGTTTACTGTGTCAAGGAGGTAGCCACCAGGGTCACCACCACTGTTCCCTCCAACATGGATCCCCAGATGTTGTGGACTACAACTCCTATAATCCCCTTGCAAAATCCATTGTAGCTTGGGATTCTGGGAGTTGTAGTCAACATCTGGGAATCCCTGTTAGAGGAAACACTGGTCACCACCCCTCCAGCCCCAAAGCTCTGAGTGGGTCAGCTGAACAATGCGCTAAAAGTGGTTTATTCTCTAGGTGACCAGATTTGGCTTTTTAAAAGCCAAATTCTGGCCTACGGCCCATTTGACCGATAAGTATACCCCTTAGGCTCTGGCCACCTCAGACACCCATGGTCCACAAAACCCTGAAAGGTTGTTCCATGAATCCATCTCTACCTGAAAGGTACCTATGGCTGAGCACTAATCAAGGTCTTAACCTCCAAAGCCACACTCACCTGCCAAAGTGACCACTTAACCTGCAACCAGACTCCCACCCCTAAAAGGGGGGTTATTCCCTTTAAAACACAGTCAGTGAGGAGTAGGCGAAAAAATCTCCACACAAAGCCAATCAGGTGAAGACCAAAAATTCCTACTCGGCCCATAAGCGACCAGCTAATCTCTCACTGAACTAAGGAGGGTGGGCGGGAGCCGCAAAGCCTGCAAAGTTGGAGGAGGGAAGTATGTGTGGTACATAAGTAGCGGCATCACCACACTGACCCCATTGGCCATCCCATGCATGTAGCCACTTCTCACAGAGGATGGCCAAATGGGAGCCATGTCCTCCTGGTCAGGGCTGATTTGGTTTGATCTTGGACTGGACCACCTTTCCTGAAGGCCTGTCTGGTTCGCGATCAAACCATCGAACCAGCCTGGTTCGCAGCAGACCAGTTTGCTATTGAACCATTCTTACACACCTGTCAGGGTCCCAACATCTCTAGCCCCCACCTCACGTGTCCAGAGGGTTCCGGTGGGAATGTTCCCAACCAGGGCGGGAACGCTGCACCCTCAGATGGGTCCCAACCCCCACCTGCTGAGACCGGCAGGCCCTACTGGCTCCCGTGGTCGGGTGACCTAGTGTCACCCGACACTGACATGGTCTCGTGGGACGTTGTTAGCATGTTGCAAGATCACACTCCAAACTCTCGCGAGATCACTAGTGAGATCGCCAGGTCTCACGAGAGTTGCTGTGAGATATCAGGGTTATATAAAATGGCCTGGCCCGTGATGAGGGGCAGACGGCTGAGAGCTGTCAAGAGGCAGACAGCTCTGGGAAGTCAAGTCTCCAGCAGGTGACAGAGGCAAAGGAACGCCTGTGGAGGCATTAGCCTAGGACATTGCCAAGACCTCAGGAGTTATGAGGCCAGACCGACTGGCACCCCTAAATAGGGGTAGAATCAATCAGAAGGAGACCTTGCACCCCACGAGGCCCAACAACACCCCCAATGAAAAGGAACACACTGCATAGCACAGGCAAGACCTGATGGCAATTGCATCTGCTTACCTTACCCAGCTGGGATTTGCCACCTAAAACAAACACACACATACACAAGAAGAATGAAAAGGAACTCATTGCACAGCACTGGGAAGACCTGATGGCAATTGCTTCTTACCTTATCCAGCTGGGATTTGTCACCTAAAATAAACACACACACACACACAAATGGGGGATTAAAAGGAACACATTGCATAGCACTGGGAAGACCTGATGGCAAAATTGCCTCTGCTTACCTTACCCAACTGGGATTTGCCACCTAAAAGAAACACACACAACACAAAACAACAACAAGGAGTGAAAAGGAACACTTTGCATAACACTAGGAAGACCTGATGGCAATTGCCTCTGCTTACCTTATCCAGCTGGGATTCACCACCTAAAACAAACACACACAAACACATACACAAGGAATGTAGAGGAACACATGGATTAGCACCAGGAAGACCGGATGGCAAAATTGCCTCTGCTTACCTTACCCATCTGGGATTTGCCACCTAAAAGAAACACACACCCTCACACACCAATGAGGAATGAAAAGGAACACATTGCATAGCACTAGGAAGACCAGATGGCAAAATTGCCTCTCCTTACCTTACGCAGCTGAGATTTGCCAACTATAACAAACAAACACACAAATGAGGAATGTAGAGGACTACATTGCATAGCCCGGGAAAGTGTTGGAGATGGACTACCAGTGCATCAACCTTTTGCACCAACTATCCTTATGACCACTAGGGGCATTGGGGGTAGAGATAGTGAGTAAGGGTCTCCCTAGCTGTTCTATCGCTCTCTACTCTATAACCCCTGATAGGACTCTTCAGGTATTTCCTGTTGAGAGTCAGAAAGAATCCTTTCCTTTCCTCTTAGAGAGCAGATGGAAACATCTCTCTCTCTCCCCCACCTATTCATTATGTTGTTCTATAGATTAGGGTTAGGTCTTTCCTATCCAAAGGTGTACTTCACCAATAAATACTTTGTATTTATACTACAAGAATCTCCATGTGTCTTCTCTAAATAGCTGCAACAACTAAACTCTGCAACTACTCTGTAACTGGAATGGGTAGCTTCTTTAGTGCTCTGCTAATTAACTGGGGGATAAAAATTACAACCCCCCAAGAGAAAGAGCTGCTGGCAAGATTGCCTCTGCTCAGAGGTGCACCTAGGTAATTTTGGAGCCTGGACCTAAAAGCCTTTGGAGGCCACCCCCCCTGCAAATTAAACATTTTTAACACATACGTTATTGAGGGCACAAACCACACCACCCAGGACAGACTAAAGATTATTTGGGAGCCCCCAAGAAGTATGGACGCCAGGGGCTGCATCCCCAACATCCAGGAGTAAGAGTGCCTCTGCCTCTGCTTACCTTACTCAGCTCAGATTTGCCACCTAAAAGAAATGCACACACGCACAAACACACAAATGAGGAATGAAAAGGGGCTGGAATGAAATGCGAAATGAAATGAGGAATGAAAAGGGGCATCAAGGAAAGGGCAGGTTTCCTACATGTAACCGTAGTTCTTCAAGTGGTCTTCTGTGCGTTCACGCTTGGGTTTTGCGCTTGCCCAGAGCCGCGTTCTGGAACCTTCGAAAGCTTCACCCCCAAAAAAGTAAAAAAGAGCGGGTAGACCCACTCCCTCTGTAGGTTGATCCCCACACTACCTCAGTCAAGGAGACCGCCGCTCAACAAAAGAGACCAGCTGCTGTGGGGAGGTAGGGCGGGAGTGTGAATGCACAGAAGACCACTCGAAGAACTACGGTTACAAGCAGGAAACCTGCCCTTCTTCTTCGTGGTCTCTGTGCATCACACTTGAGATCATAGTGAGCTAGCTTACCTGGCTGGTGGGAGCAGCCTAACGAGAGACTGAGTAAAGTACTGCCATCCCCAAGCATGCCTGATCTCTGGAACGGACATCCAGCGCATAGTGTTGTATGAAGGTAGACGGGTTAGCCCAGGTAGCTGCCCTGCAAATCTCCTCCAATGCAATACCCCGCCAAAAGGCTTCCAATGACGCCACTGCCCTCGTGGAATGGGCCCGAATAGGGCCCGGCAATTGCTTCTTAGCCAGCTGGTAGGCTAGACGTACAGTCTCTGCTACCCAGGATGAAACTCGCTGCTTTGATATAGGCATGCCCATAGATGAGCCTGAAAAGCTGACAAAGAGTCTCTCTGTCTTTCTGAAGGGTCTTGTCCGATCTACATAGAAGGCAAGAGCCATCCGAACATCCAAAGAGTGGTAGGCCCTTTCTTTCTCCGAGCGTGGATCAGGGAAGAAAACGGGCAGCCTTAGTTCTTGCGCCAGATGGAACTCCGACACTACCTTCGGCAGAAACATGGGGTCTGGCCACATCACTACCCTCTCTTTGTGAAAAACCAGATAAGGTGGGTCGCAACGAAGTGCGTGAATCTCACTCACCCTCCTAGCTGAGCAGATGGCAATGAGGAATACTGTCTTCAATGACAGGAGCTTCAAAGAACAAGTCGCCATGGGTTCGAAAGGTGGCAACATTAACTGTGAAAGAACTAGTTAAATGTCCCATATGGGCAACTAACATGGATGTGTTAGGAACAAAATTAATAACCCTTCCGAAAACTTCTTAACCATCAGGTCAACAACCAGTCCTGAATAACTGTGGTAGGAAGCAATAGCGGCCAAATGCACCCTGATGGATGTCTGTGCCACTCCAGACTCTCTCAGAGCCAGAAGATATTCCAGGATAGTCTGGACCGGGACCTGATCAGGGGCTAGACCAGACTTCGCCACAAAATCAGAAAACTTCTTCCACTTGACAGCATAGCAGCGTCGTGTATATGGCTTCCGTGCTGCTTCCAGGACTTTAAAAACAGAGTCTGAGATGGAGGGGAGCGTCAGATCCTCCAAGCCGTCAGATGGAGGGATTCTACGTTCAGATGGATCCTGCGGGACCCCTCCAATGTCAACAGTTCCAAGTATGCCAGCAGGTGCACAAAGGTGTGGTTGGCCAATTGCAGGAGGGAAGTGAACCAGGGTTGCCGCGGCCACCAAGGCGCCACCAGAATCGCATCTGACCTCTAGACCCAGAGACCGAAGCAGCTGAACGGTGAGCCACACATATTCTTTGAGGCCTTTGCGGGAGTTTGCCACCAATAACCAATCATCTATGAATGGGAAGACCATCACCCCTTGCAGCCGGAGGTGTGCTGCTACCACCGCCATACATTTCGTAAAGACGCGAGGTTCAGAGGCCAAACCAAATGGAAGTACCTTGTACTGGTAGGTATGACCTCCCACCCGAAATCTCAAGTATTGACAGTGATAGTATACGATGGAGAGGTGGAAATATGCATCTTTTAGGCCAATCGAGGCGAACCATACATTTCTGGCAAGGAGGCGAAGAATAGTCGGGATAGTGATCATGTGGAATCTCTGATACCGGACAAAAAGGTTGACACCCCTCAGGTCCATGACAGGCCTGAGATCACCATCCCGCTTGGGGATGGTAAAGTACCTTGAGTAACCCCCCCCCCCGTCCAGGTCTGAATGGATCTCCTCAATGGCCCCTTTTTTAGCAAGGCATCGACCTCTTCCAGTAATGGAGGGGATGGCCTGGTAGTCTTGATTCCTTAAAAAGGTGGTAAAGAAAGGAAATTTATATGGTAACCATTGCGCATAATAGCCAGTACCCAAGCGTCGGATGTAATGGCTGCCCAAGCGTCGTAGTGGCCGGACAGCCTGGTGGAGCCAAAGTCATTGTCTCTTGTAGTATGTTTGTTTCGCCTTGTAAAAGTGCGACTTGTAAATCTGCGCTCCAGTACCCTTGCGCTGTTGGTACTTGCTGTTGTTGCTGTACTTCTGAAAAGAATCATTGGATTGGTAGCCAGAGGGGTAGGCCGGGGACCCATATTGGTTCTGGTGCTGCCAAGAATGACGTCTTGTTGAAGCCACAGAGGAGAAGGAGGCCGAATAGGACATGCTCATTGAACGTGCTGTGGTTCTCAGTTTCTGCACACGCTCCAGTGTGTTGTCGGTTTGTTGGCCAAAGAGGGCATATCCATCAAATGGGAAGTCCTCAATTCACGATTGGGCTCCTGCAAGAGTGAGCAAGCTCTGAGCCAAGCGTGGCGTCTCAGGGAAACCGCTGTTGCCATGATTCTGGATCCCCCATCTGCACAGTGGCGAGCAGAGTGGAGCTGTTGTTTAGCCACTCCCGAGCCCTCCTGGAGGAGAGTGGTGGCAGCCTCTTTCTGGTCCCTTTGAAGGTGAGCAATGAAGGGGGCCAGCTTTTCCAATATAAAGTGTTGATCCCTTGCCCAGTAAGCTTGATGATTAGCCACCTGGAGCAGTAAGCTGGATGCAGATTATAGTCTCTTGCCCACAGCATCCAGCTTCCTGCCCTTCCTGTCTGAAGGAGCTGTCAAATGCCGTTGTTTGGACTTCGATTGGGCCGATTCAACTACAACCAAATTTGGTGTGGGGTGTCTGGTGAGGTATTGTGTATCTTGCATTTTCACCCTGTACATGTTCTCCAGGCATTTGGAAGTGGAGGCAACTGAGGCAGGTTTCTCCCAGGCTACTTTAATTATCTGGGCAATGGTTAGTATTAGGGGAAGGGCTACTATCCCTGTAGCCTGCGGTTGGGTCAGCTCAAAGATGGAATCCTGAGCAGTCTGATGTAGCTCCGAAATATCCACCCCGAGGGAGGTCGCCAATGCCATGCGCAGCAGCTGCTCTGTGTAACGTTTCAGTTCCGCTAAGGAGGCACCCTCTGGTTGCTCCGATTCCGGCTGTTCCGTTGCACTCTCTGTTCCATCCACGTCTGGAGTACCTGGTGGATGCAGAGGTTGCAACCCCAGGTCCTCGACAGGAGTATCAATCTCCACCACCGGTGCTGGCGACGGAAGCGTTGGCTCTACTGGCTCTGCAGGCGGAGCCATAGGAGCTGGCAGCATAGGGTCCACAGGCTGGGTCGGGGCTGGAAGCACAGGATCCAAAGGCATTGGGGGTGGCAATGGGACCTCGAGTGGAGCGCTCGGGACCGAAGGAGATCGAGGGTCTGCTGGTCTTGCTTTCTTTGGCTTCTTCCCTTGTTTCCTGCTACGCCTCTTAGGGCTAGAGGAGGAATCTGATCCCGACATAGAATGGGAGCGTGACCGCTTATGTCCTCTCCTCTTTCCGCCTAGATAATCCCTTAGTCTGTCCCTGTAGAATGGACCAGACGGAAATCCAAAATAGTTCACTGGCTCCACATCAGTGTAAGGAGCCATCATCCAGTGCGAAGGGTGCCTGTCCCTCTCAAAGTGTGGGGCATAATCCCATCTAGATAGCAATGGGTCGTAAAACCAATGATAACGTTTCCCATGATGTTTAGATCTGCCGGATGTCTCACTCGAGGAGGATGAGGGGGAACCTGTGTAGTAGGGGTCCAAACCACTCTCAGAAGATATTTCGGGATCTGGCTGAGGTTGCAGTGGTGAGTTAGATCCCGAGGAGACACTTGATAGCAAGCAGATCAGAGACAGATAAATTGGGCTTGGAGATGGGGAATGCGGTACATGCATCTTCTTACTTTTACATTTTTTTTGGAGTGGATTCAGCCTCCCGCCTCTTTTTAGCAAGCTTTTCTGTCTTCGTGCCACCAGGGAGCTTCCTTTACTTTTTCTTCACTTGTTCTCGAGGCTCCTGAACAGTATTCGAGCCTGAGCTAGCTGTCATCGGGATGAAAGCACCAGCTTTCTTACGCTCCTTCAGTCCCAAGTCCCCACCTCCTACACAATCCTCCTGAGTAGGCGGGGCTGGCCCAGGGCACACCGGAGTCCGCTTTGCCTTGATCGAGCTCGTGGCAGGTTTCGAGGACGCAAGCCGCACCTTCTCGCCCTGCACCATAACGGGAGGTAAGCCCGGCAGAGGCGGTGGTAATTCTGGTGGAGGCGGCAGCAGATCGAGCACAGCTGCATGCACCAGTGCAGTGACCTCGGCAGTAGCGACCGAGGCGTTTTGTTGTTCAACAACAGGCTCAGACTCAGAGTGGGGCTGTCCTTCCATCCGATTTTGAGGTCCCGACCTTGGGCTACCTCCTGCCGCTGCCGAACTTGCTTGAAGGGCCCTTTCCCACATCAATGTACCTAAGTGGGAAGCTCTGTTGTGGCGAGTCTGCTTGGTGAAGCCCTTACAAATTGTACAGATATCCACCCTATGGGCCTCCCCCAGGCAAGGAAGACACTTTGCGGGCCTGTCTGAGGTGGGGATTTTTGCTGCACAGGCTGAGCAACGTTTAAAGGTTACTTTTGGGGCTGCTGCCATAAGGGACAACGCTCCACTGGCCGCCAAAGCGTGGGGGGGGGGGGGGCGCGAAAGAAATCAAAATGCAAAATGGATGGTCAGATATACTTAGAGAAGAGAGAAACAGATAGAATCAAAAGAGGTTACAGTAGACATTTGCATAGGAGATACGTTCTGAGGTGAAGGCAGAGCAAAGCTCCAACGTCTTGCCCTAGCAGCGGTCGATGAAAGACTGAGGTAGTGTGGGGATCAGCCTACAGAGGTAGTGGTGCCTGCCCAGTAGCTAAGCCCGGGCAGGTACAGCCAGCCTCCCTCTGTGAAGTTTAACAGTGTAACTGAGGTGTTTGTGTGCTCCCTGCCATGTTACACTGTTTAACTTTTTCTCACATTTTTTTTAATTTTGGAAGGTTCTGGAACGTGGCTCTGCTCAGGCGCCTAACCCAAGTGTGATGCACAGAGACCACAAAGAAGAAAGGGGGGTTTCCTGCAAAGCCTGGCTGGGACTGGACCCAGGCTCCGGTACCAAGGGAGGCAGTAGCAGCTTCGGGATCACCGTGTGGCTGCTGGAGGTGATGGGCCTATTTGCTCCAGATTTCTCCAAGCTGAATATGTGAAGTGAAAGATGAAAGATGAGGGGGAGAAAGATGAGGGGGAGACACACAGCTTATTTCTGGGTCTGTAGTGGGGCCCAGCACTTGGATGGTCAGCGCTGGCCTGATGGCCAGAAGAACCCTGGGAAGGAACCATCTCCCTGGACAAGCCAGAAGGACACTCCTGCCCCAGACGGAAGAAGTCCTACCCAGGCTCCCCAAGATCCAGGTTCCTCCTGGGGATGGGCTGCAATAATTTGGCATGCTCCACAGCAGCCTCCTGCTTCCTTCTGTGGAGTCTCCCCTCCCCCAGGTGGGAAGGGCTTTCCCCTCAGAAGTCACACTCCCACCTGGTGCATTGACCACACACCTGGCTGCCTTGATCTTCCCCAGAAGGCTTCCCCAGAAGGCTTCCACTTGCTGCTGCTTTCTGCCTGGGGTTACCTCTTGGATCTTTTGACAGGCTTCACCCTTTCTGTTGATGGTTCTGCCCTAGTAGTTTACATAACCTCTGCAGATTTGTTTGGACAAAAACAAGTCTCACAATTTCAGAGCTGAATATAAGTAAGTTAACCATGAAAGATGAGGGGGAGACACACATCCTATTTCTGGGTCTGAGTTTGGGTCTACCTTGGGGGGGGGCAGCGCTTGGATGGTCAGCTCTGGCATTGGGTCGAGCCCCTACCAAGCTTGTGGTGTTTGCAAAGAAGAGGACAGTGTATTCAGCAGAGGTCAGCCCATTGGGTTCTGGGCCTTCATTCTCGTTATGGTATTTAAAGAACTCTGGGGAGGAACCAGCTCCATGGAGAGGCCAGAAGGACACTCCTGCCCCAGAGTTAAGAAGTCACACCCAGGCTCCCCCAGGAGGTCCATTCACAGAATTTCAGAGATGAATAAAGGTATATTAACCATGAAAGATGAGGGGGAGACAGACGGCTTGTGGCTCTTTCCCTCCCGTAGCCTCTCCTGAATTGCTTTCAAAGCCACAGGGGGAGAAGCTGCAATCCCCCAACAAATACACATGGAGGCATCAAGCCCCTTGCTGCGTATCCTTCCGAATGTGAGCCTCATCTATCAGAAGAGGGCGGAAGTGTTAGCACCCTGCAGCTCCCAGCCAATCTAAGCAAGATCCAGTTCCTCTTTCAAAGCCAGGCTAACCTCATCCACAGCCTGCTTTGAGTTGCTTCTTTCTGCTTCCCTTCTTCCAAGGTTTTGTGCTCTCCGGAACTGTGGACTCTACCATTGCAGAAGCATCTTTAGCATCAATTCCCTTCGAACAAGGGATGGGAGTCCCGAGAAAGACAAATGGCACAAGTGTTCTTCATTTCATTTGAAATTTCTCTGCTTCCATTTTGTGACACATGAAAAATGAGCCAAATTGTTCCCATCTGGTGCCCTCTTCCAACTAGATACTATTCAGGGCCAGTTCAACGATGTGGCCAAAGTGGCACTGGCCAGGGGTGCCGAGGATTAATGGGCTCCGGAGGAGGATGGTGGGCTGGGGAAGGAAAGTGCGTACCTGCTGCTCTCGTTACCACACAGGCTTCGTATCTTGCTTGAACTGTCTGTGTAACACGTGAGAGGGAGAGAGCTCCTTCACCAGCACGCACACACACACCTGCTGTGTTTAGCAAGGCTGCGTGGTGTTTGTGTGGTGTGCTTAAGCACGATCATTCTCCCCCTGCCCAGGGATCTCTTCTCAATTTCACTTGTGCTTTGGAAAACTGGGGGGTGGGGACACCCGAGGACTCTTTTTAAAGCCTTCCTGCCTAATCAAGCTATTATCTGGTTAAGGACACCTTGACTGATTAATCCAATTAGTTTTTATTGATCGGTCAATTAATCAATCAGTAAATCAGTTAGATGTGATTAACTGATTAACATGTGATATGACTAAAAATAAGAGTTTTGAAGGGAGGAAGTCTACTTGCTTCTGTTTTAGCTATTTGTATACTGCTTTTCAACACAAGTTACATAGAAAAGTGAGAAATAAGTAAAGATGGTTCCCTCAGGGACATTTCTTTTTGAGTAGCACACATTCATTCTGCATTTGTACTTGCACTTATTTGGAAGGGGCTGGCTTCAGAGAGCAACTTTCTTTGACTAGTGGCACAAATTAATTCTGTGTTTTGTTTCTTGCTTGAATTTACTTTGAGGATTCATTTTTAAAATCCACCTCTGCAACCCATTCTTTTCCCATTCATGTTGGCTCCGTTGTCGTAACCTTGGTCCCTCATATCACCAATATTAAGATTCCAGGCATGCAGTTGATTGACAACAGTGTCACACAAACCCTCTCCAGTTGCATCATGCACTTCCAGGAAACCTAGGGAATGTTCTTCTATGTCCACAGTGCCTTCTTTGCAGGAAACGAAATGAATAATAACCATCATCAGCTCAGTGTGACTGACGTCTGGAATGCAGTCCAATATTTTAAAATAGTACTTTGCTTTCTTGATTGCAGACAAGATCTTTTCAGTGATGGTCTTGCCCAAAATTGAAATAATTTAATTTTGTATGTCTTTGCGCAAATAGTGGTATTTGGATTCCTGTCTCTTTTGCAAGCACATTAATTTTAAAATCTACTATCTATGTTTACATTATACTGTATTTGGGCGACTTGGACTCCACTGTTTCTGTTAAGGTGGTGGCCAGCAACCCTCCTTGCAGTCTTAGATTGGATCAGTTTCAATCTGTGATGCCTGAGGACATGGACTAGCTGCTTGGGGCAGTGCGGCCTACCACTTCTTCTCTGGATCCTTGCTAAACTTAGCTGCTTCTATCTAGCCCGACTTGGCTGCTTCTATCTAGCAGGGAAATTGTTGGAGATGATTGATTTGATTGATTGATTGATTGATTAAGCGCTGTCAAGTTGATGTTGACTCTTAGTAACCACATATACAGTAGATTCTCTCCAGGATGATCTGTCTTCAACTTGGCCTTTAAGGTCTCTCAGTGGTGCATTCATTGTTGTCGTAATCGAGTCCATCCACCTTGCTGCTGGTCGTCCTCTTCTTCTCTATCCTTCAACCTTTCCCAGCATTATGGACTTAACAAGGGAGCTGGACTTTGCATAATGTGTCCGAAGTATGATAGTTCGAGCCTGGTCATTTGCGCCTTGAATGAAAATTCTGGGTTGATTCGTTCTAGGATCCATTTGTTTGTTTTCCTGGCTGTCCATGGTATCCTGAAAAGTCTTCTCCAGCACCAAAGTTCAAAAGCGTCAATGCTTTTTCTTTCTTTCTTCTTCAAAGTCCAGCTTTCGCATCCATAGAGTGTCACGGGGGAAACCATTGTCCGAACAATTCTAATCTTTGTAGGTGTAGACACATCATGGCATCTAAATATCCTTTCCAAGGCCTTCATTGCAACCCTACCAAGTGCTAGTCTATAGTGTATTTCTTGACTTCTGGATCCTTTACTGTTGATGGTCGATCCTAAAAAGCAAAAGCTATCCAACACTGCAATGTCTTCATTGTCAATTCTGAGGCTGGTTGCTGTACCCGTTGCCATTAGTTTAGTCTTCTTGACATTTAGTTGTAGTCCCATTTTTTTCACTGTGCTCCTTGACTTTCATTACTAGAGCTTGCAGATCATCCTCATTCTCAGCTATAAGAGTGGTGTCATCAGCGTTGCGCAGGTTATTGATGTTTCTTCCTCCAACTTTAAAGCCACGCTCATCTTCTTCCAATCCAGTTTCTCTCTGTATATGTTCGGCATATACATTGAAAAAAGAGGGAGAAAGTATACAGTCTTGTCTTACTCCTTTGTCAACCTGGAACCAGTCTGTTTCACCATGTTCTGTCTGGACTGTGGCTTCCTGTCCTGTGGATAGGTTTCTCATGAGAACAATGAGGTGTTCTGGGACACCCATTTTCCTAAGGATATTCCACAACTTGACATGGTCAATGCAATCGAAGACTTTTCTGTAGTCAATAAAGCACATGTTGACTTCTTTCTGGTGTTCTTTGACTTTCTCAATTATCCGGCATGTATCAGCAAAGATGTCTCTTGTTCCTCAGCATTTTCTGAAACCAGCTTGAACATCCAGCATTTCCCTTCCACATAAGGCTCTCATCTGCGTTGAATGATCCTGAGCATTATATTGCTAGCATGTGAAATTAAGGATATTGTGCGATGGTTTGTGCAATCTGTTAAGTCTCCTTTCTTTGGTATGGGTATGTAGACTGAACTCTTCCAATCTGTTGGCCACTGTGTCATTCTCCAGATTTGCTGGCATAGTTTGGTTAGAGCCTTGACTGATTTTTCTTCTGTTACTTCTGTAGCTATTCCATCAATTCCTGTAGCCTTCTGACTTGGTAATGACCAGAGTGCTAATCTAACTTCATATTCCTGTACTAGAGGTTCTTGCAAGTAGAAATATCTCCTAGAGCAGGGATTCTCAACGTTGGGTCCCCAGATGTTTTTGGACTTCAACTCCCATAATCCCTAACCAAAGGGCACTGGGACTGGAGATTATGGAATCCAAAAACATCTGGGGACCCAACATTGAGAATCCCTGTTCTAGAGTATCTTGGATGTTGGCGTCCCTGCTGTACAGATTTTCAGTGTACTCCTTCCAACTCTGTTTGATCTTCTCTGAATCAGTTACTATCTGACCTTTGGCATCTCTTAACATACCAATTCGAGGTTGGAACTTGGAACCTCCCTCTGAGTTCAGAGATCTTTTGGAAAACTTGCCTTATTTTTCCATGTCTATTTCCTTCCTCAAGGTCTTTGCAGATGCCATTGTAGTACTGTTCTTTGTCTTTTCTAACAGCTTTCTGAAATTCCCTATTAAGTTCCTTCCTGAGGTCTTTATCTTTCTTGACTTTGGCTTCTCTCCTCTTCTTGGAAATTTCTACCGTCTATTCTGACATCCATTTTGCTTTCTTATGTTTCTTGGTCTTTGGCACATTAGTCCTTAACCTATTTGATTTCATTCCACGGTTCCTCTTATCCAACATCAAGTCCCCAAAGGACCTCCCCCAGGGGGGTGAGAGAGATGCTTTGTTTGGACATGGAGAGATACTTTTGTTTGGACATTGTTAAAAATCATGGGGGCCAAAATAGAATTCTATGGGACCCTGTTTGTCAAAGGCTATGGCTTTTGAGCAGCCTTAAGGAAACCGCTGCCAGTCTGTCTAGACAATACTAAGCTAGATGGACCAATGGTCTGACTCGGTATAAGGCAGCTTCCAATGTTTCTAAGAGTGGTGGGAATGTATTTGGAAACTAAATCCAATGTGCAGCACATACTAGGTCTGATGTTTAGAACTTAGCAGCTGATTTAAAACAATGCAGACTTCAGATGAACCACTAAATCATGTTATATTAGCTGTTCTGATCCGGAGCCTGTGGATTGTTATGTGCAAGTTAGCTCAGTACATTAATATTTTAATATATGTTTTTGAATTAGAACCCCAGTCCTTTACTATGATTCCTATTGACTAAATAATGGGGTTGCAAGGGAGGGAGAGAGAGAGAGAGAGAGACAAAATCAGACAAAAAGAGGCCATAGATTAAGATATAAGTTAATGAAAAATGCAACTCACCACAGTTGGGAATCCTAGGACCAGGTGGCCTGTATTTCTTCTCAGCCTGCTGCTGTCTAGGAGCTACATTCTTAAGACCCCTGCCTGCTGCCTTCTCTGAAATGCACCTGCGGTTTAGGCTGACCAGCTCTTCATCCCACTGCAAGTAGCAGGGGGCCTTGCAGCTCCTCATTAAGCGATCCTCTATAGCCAGCTTGTCCACAACCTAGGTGAGAAGATGTACATTTTAAAGTTCTCAGCACAGAGAACATGTAGTGAATGGAATGGATTTTTTGTGTATATAAAATCAACATTGGCAATATACTTTGCATATGTCAGCAAACAAAACATGGCTCAATGCTTTTTTATCATTAGTGCAAAACAAAGCAGCTCAGCTTTAGCAACACTGACTGCTGTTCTGCCTTTTTGCTGACATGCTCATCGCTTATTACAAAACCTAAAAAGGGAACACACACACACACACACACACACACACACACGGAATGAATAAGAACATATTGGCATCGAAAGGAACACACTACATAGCACATAACAGGCAAAAACAAATCCTGAGTTCCTTCTGAATAAAGTGCTGCCCAAGCTTTGCCCTGGTGTCTCTGCTCCAGAGCAAATGGGTGGACAGGGAAAGGTCCAGTCATGTGCACCAGAGATGTGCAGATCATATGGAGCAGCAGGCAGCCCTCGAGGGACCTCCAGGTACACACATACACACGGAATGAAGAGGAACACATCACTTAGCACCGGCAAGACCTGATAGCAATTGCAGCTGCTTACATTATCCGGCTGGGATTTGCCACCTATCACACACACACACACACACACACACACACACACACACACTGGGACCACATAGCAAACCCTCAGCCTCTCATTGCCCTGCTCTGACTGACAGCTGCTCTCAGGTAGAGCTCTTTTCCTAGCTGCCCAGGATCCCTGCTCCTCCTCTTACCAACCCTGTCTGCTGTTGCTTTGCACATGAAGCCCATAGAGACTCCAAGGGAGTCTCCAAAGGAAACCAAGATCTCAGATTTCTGTGGCTTGTTGTGACATCATGCCCTGATCAGTCAGTGACAATGGCTAGTCTAAATCCACACTCAGGTTGTTCACATGACTGACCCTACAGGGACAGGGCAAACTTACGTAGTGCTGGTCATGTGCAGCGCCAGAATCACTCCTGATCCTGGTGCTCCATCCCCAGGCAGCCCTGCTTTTACCCAGGCTAAAAGTGAGGTAGCAGGATGTGTACTTGCCTTCTACCTCACACCCGGGTGGTGTGGCCGCTCAGGCTGCCGGCAGCCATCCTTTCCACAGAGCCGGGGGGGAGGGGCGCATGGAGCGGAACAGCATTGGGAACATCCTCAATGCACTGCGCTGTTTGCATAGTGCATTGTGGGATTCCTGGCAGCAGTGAAGTAGTCGTAAATTCCTAGGTGTAGCCACACCCACCCAAACAGCGGCCAGAGGAATCCGTTTAGAAGGAAGCAGTGCATTTCTGTGGGCATTCCCTGCCATTTGATTGAGGACCCTAACCCACCAGAGCACTTGCATGCTGACGGTACTTGCTTTAATCAGGTAGCGCTAGGAAAGACTCCTGCCTGAAACCATGAAGAGCTGCTTCCAGTCAGTGGGGCCCAGGGTCTGACTCTAGGAAGGCAGCTCCCTCTGTTCCTAAGATAGGTAGCATGCTAATCAACGGCTGGAAGAGCAAGAGCATCACACTAGACCTATGTCGAAAGCCAAGGGCTTTGCATCCCTGCTGAGACCCCAGATGGGGGAAAGTACCCTCCCTGCAGCACTACAACACTGCCTGGGGGGGCCTGGTTTCCTTCTCTCCCCACCACCCCTCCACTCCAGATCACCTCGCCACTCGCCCCTGTGCTACCACAATACAACGTAAATAGATTTTTAAAAAAATATTTGAATTGCTTGTTATAGTTTCTCAGAATGGGAGAAAGATGTAGGCTAGATGGGATAGTGCCAATCCTTGATTAACATATGAAGCAGATTTCCCTTCCTAATACCAGCTCATTTTAAGATTCACACCAAGAATCCTCCCCTGCCCCCCACCGCTCTATCCACCAGGGCCCAATCATTTCCCTCCAATTAGGATGGGCTCCACCAAGGCTTCCACTCACAACCACCGGATGGGGACTCAGATCTTGCAGCTCGTGACGTGACAGGTTCTCACTCCTCAGAATCAGGAAGATGGGGCCTCTGGGGGTTCGGCTGCCCCTCTTTGTGTCTCTCCGCACAGAAGTGTCCTTGCTGGGCTTCTCTACAGGCTCCTGGCACAGCTTCTTCGGGTAGGGCTCCACTGCTTCCCCAGCCACCTTGAACACTTGACAACCCAAGTGAATTTCAGCTCCGCCTTCCCTATACTACTGCTTCCCTGTTCTGTTTCCTCCTGGCTCCACAGTAGCTGAATGGTCATTACAGCCCTGAATTCAGCTGGTGATTGGACTCTGTGGTCCTGCATGGTCTGCTAACTGACCCAATGACAGGTTCAGCATCTTCACCCATTTTCATTGGATCAGTCTGGGTCCCTAACAGTTACATAATGTGATGAGGTAGGCAAATCACCTCATAATCAGGTACCTACACATACACACATAGTACACACATACCTTTGATTCTGATGTGGATCTTATTATAACTGGCACAAATTCTCATTTGGTCTACTTTCTTTCAGACCAGAACTACAAGAGCTGCCCAGGGACTTCCTGAAAGTTGAATTTTACCTCTAGCCTCCATTGCTGAATCTTTTGCTCAAATTCACACTGAAAATGAATGGGGAAAATGGGGGTCCTTGCTGGATCAGGCTGTCATCTCCCATATTGATTTTGTGTTGGGCTAACCAAGTGCAGCCTATGTCATTCTCACCACATCTGAGGACACCTGAAGACAGTAGCAGAACCTCTTGAGCTGCCTGTATGTGCTCCAGCTTCAAACTGCCTTGATTTAAGACAAATATCTTCCAGCTTTGACGCATTCCAGGGACTACTGGCCTCAGGCCTCCCTTCAGACAATCTCAGCAGGTTGGCATAGATTGAATTCTTCAAGCCAGAATTCTCTTGCAAGGTAAACACTACGGATGCAAATGCTTCATACCAATGACTGCCCCTTCTCACAGCACCTGTGGTTCTGTCTGAGGGTGTTAAGACCTGGAGCTACCAGAACAGCATGTCTTTCTCTAGTAATATCCTGTGTGCCACAATAGAAAATCATCCTAAATTATTTTTTTTAAGGTTTTGTAAATTGTGGATGATGCAAGTCATTTAATGGTACTAGAGAAAGACAGGCTGTTCTGGTAGCTCCAGATCTTAACACTCACATCAATTTAGGAGGAAGAATACAACTGAAGGAAGCCCGGGAGGGTGCACAGCTGGGGGAGTCGGTCAGGTGACTTGCCTCTGGGGGGCCCTCCAAGACAGTGAGCCCCCAGACAACTGTCTCCCCTTGCCCTATTATCGTTACACCCCTGCACTGGTCTAGAAGGTAAACGTAAAGTGTGCTTTCATGTCATTTTTGACTCCTGGCACCCCCAGAGCCCTGTGGTTTTCTTTTGGTAGAATACAGGAGGGGTTTACCATTGCCATCTCCCACGCAGTGTGAGATGATGCCTTGCAGCACCTTCCTATATCGCTGATATATATGCATATGAATGAGAGGGGGGGCATTTTAAAATCTTGTCTCTGGGCCCACTCCAACCTCGCTACGCCCCTGGAAACACTGCAGTGAAGGCTTACCCTTAGCCTTGAAGCCTGGGTCACTGGTTCTCAATAGGTTCGTTATCTAGACCCGTTACCGTTGCCCCAGATCCCACTCTGCCCCACAGCAGCCAATCTGTGACGGGCCCTGGGGGTGCCAGCAGTCAGTGGGATCTACCAAATGAGGCCAGAGAAGCTAACTTAATGGGCAAGAGCAAGAAGCCGGTTCAAGGTAAATCAAACATCAGTGGCCCTAAAGACACATTTCAAACAGAGCAAACAGTGACCATTGCACTAGGTAAGACCCCCCCCCGACAGATCCCAATCTCCAGAGGTGCCCCTCCCCACAGAGCCCCCTCACCGCTCCCGTCATCATTGCCTGGCCCTCAGCACTGCTCTCTGCCTTCAGGATCTGTCGCAGCAGGACCGTCTCCTCAGGAAAGTCTCCGTCCTTCCAGCCTTGGTCTCTCCTCCTCCTCCCCCCCCCGGGGCTCTTCCTTCCCCCTCTTCTCTCTTCCAACTTCTCACTCACCAGCAGCTCCAGCAAGAGTTCTACTGGACGACTGGCCTGGTTACCTAGGCGACCTCCCTCCCTCCCTGCCCACCTGGTTACCTAGGCGACCTCTCTCCCTCCCTGCCCACCTGGTTACCTAGGCGACCTCCCTCCCTCCCTGCCCACCTGGTTACCTAGGCAACCTCCCTCCCTCCCTGCCCACCTGGTTACCTAGGCAACCTCCCTCCCTCCCTCCCTCCCACCCCCACCCCACGGCCTCCTCTTAGACATTGCCTGTGATGGCGTTTTTCACACTCAGTGCTACAGAATCACCCTGGGCAATCCGTGGCAACTCCACTGTGGAGCTTTAATGCCTTCTTTTGCAAAAGTGCGTCCCCCAAATTTGGAAAGGGTCCACCGCCCTCCCCTCTGCTGCTCCATACAAGAGACGCCCTTTTGCTGAGTTAGGAAGAAGTAACTCTCATAGTAGCGCCTGGAGGGGAGGTGACTCACCACCACAGACCAGCATCCCTCTCGCCAGACTCCTCAGACCCTTCCTGCCACCAGCTGTCCCCCGAAATGGCTTGGGGGAAAGGCTGCTTGCTGGCTTCGGCCTGGTCACAGGCAGGGACAAGGTGCAGGGCCCAGCCCGCCACCAGAGGCACTCCACTGGTTCTGCTTCAGCCTAGAGTCTGCCTCTCCCTGCACTCTAGAGTGATGTCTCTGTGATGCTGGGTCCTTGCTAGGCCTTGTTTCTGGGTCCCCATTTGTGTCATATTTCATTACCTGCAAAAAGGAAGCAAACCAGGAATTCAGAAGACACCTGGCCATGCCCTCTTTCCTAGGAATATCAGTTATGCGACACATTGGAATATAGGGATGTGCACGGTCCGGAGAAGTCCGGACCGGCACCGAAGGGGGGCCTTGTTTTTAGGGCGGGGAGGGCTTGCTTAGCCCTCCCGCCTCCTTGCCCCCGCCAGCGCCCGTATTGTACTGTATAGGGGCGCTGGAAACCAGCCGCCCCCCCCCGCCGCCGCGGCGGCGAAATAACCCCTAAAACCAGCCAGCCCTCCCTCCCTCCCAGCTACCTGCCCGCCCGCCCGCCCGCCCACCCACTCACCCAGTCGCTCACCCTGGTGAGTCACCCGGTCGCTGGATAAAAAGTGAGAGGAGCTCCGGCACAGAGCTCCTCTTGCTTGGAAGGCCTCCAGCAGAATGGTGGCTTGCGCGCGCGCGCATGCGCGCGGCGCAATCCACGCCGTTCTCCGGAGGCCCGGTCTACCCGCCGGGAAAGGGCCGGGTAGACCGGGCCTCCGATCGCTGGGTAGACCGGGCCTCCGATCGCCAATGAGGAATGAAAAGGAACATATTGCATAGCACTAGGAAGACCAGATGGCAAAATTGCCTTTGCTTACCTTACGCAGCTGAGATGTGCCAACTAAAACAAACAAACACACAAATGAGGAATGTAGAGGACTACAGTGCATAGCCCGGGAAAGTGTTGGAGATGGACTACCAGTGCATCAACTTTTTGCACCAACTATCTTTATGACCACTAGGGGCATTGGGGGTAGAGATAGTGAGTAAGGTTCTCCCTAACTGTTCTATCCGTCTCTACTCTATAACCCCTGATAGGACTCTTCAGGTATTTCCTGTTGAGAGTCAGAAAGAATCCCTTCCTTTCATCTTAGAGAGCAGATGGAAACATCTCTCTCTCCCCCGCACCTATTCATTATGTTGTTCTATAGATTAGGGTTAGGTCTTTCTTATCCAAAGGTGTACTTCACCAATAAATACTTTGTATTTATTCTACAAGAATCTCCATGTGTCTTCTCTAAATAGCTGCAACAACTAAACTCTGCAACTACTCTGTAACTGGAATGGGTAGCTTCTTTAGTGCTCTGCTAATTAACTGGGGGATAAAAATTACAACCCCCCAAGAGAAAGAGCTGCTGGCGATATCGCCTCTGCTCAGAGGTGCACCTAAGTAATTTTGGAGCCTGGACCTAAAGGCCTTTGGAGCCCACACCCCACATGGCAAATTAAACATTTTTTAACACATACGTTCTTGAGGGCACAAACCACACCACCCAGGACTGACTAAAGATTATTTGGGAGCCCCCAAGGAGTATGGACGCCAGGGGCTGCATTCCCAAAATCCAGGAGTAAAAGCACCTCTGCCACTGCTTACCTTACTCAGCTCAGATATGCCACCTAAAAGAAATGCACACACGCACAAACACACAAATGAGGAATGAAAAGGGGCTGGAATGAAATGCGGAATGAAATGAGGAATGAAAAGGGGCATCAAGGAAAGGGCAGGTTTCCTACCTGTAACCGTAGTTCTTCAAGTGGTCTTCTGTGCATTCACGCTTGGGTTTTGCGCTTGCCCAGAGCCGCGTTCTGGAACCTTCGAAAGCTTCACCCCCCAAAAAGGAAAAAAGAGCGGGAAGACCCACTCCCTCTGTAGGTTGAACCCCACACTACCTCAGTCAAGGAGACCGCCGCTCAACAAAAGAGACCAGCTGCTGTGGGGAGGTAGGGCGGGAGTGTGAATGCACAGAAGACCACTCGAAGAACTATGGTTACAACAACAACAATATTTTCACACTGTCTTTCAACAAAGGTTTCCAAAGTTGCTTATATAGAGAAATAATAAATAGAACAAACAAACAAACAATCAAGATGATGCCCCAAACACACAGTCTTGGCAGTCAGGTTTGGACTGAGCCTGCGCTTGGTCATTCTCTTCCATTCTCTGCTGCATCTCACTCACCAAAATGGCTTCAACAATCTGAGGCTTGCTAAACTGTAATAAGTCCTCCTGGCCCCTGGACTCTGCGACTTTCACTTGCTGTGAAACGGAATTAAGGACGGATGTCCACCAGAGGATGATTTGAAAATTAGAAGCATTGAGCTGTTAGTGATGGAAGGACTTCTCTGTGGCTTCCTGGAAATGGACCAGACACCCTTACTTCGTGGGTTGCTCTCAAGCCCTTTCTGGGTACCCCACCCTCTCATGGATTATTCTGCTACTTCTCAGGGAGATTGCAGAACTGGGGAAAGGATCAGAGCAGAGCAGAGCAAATGCCTCTCACAGAAATGACCTGGGCTATGTGGAGGAAGGCCCTCTACTCAATGATACCCTACCTTAGCTCTTTCCTTTTTTTGCCATGCAGTGCTCAAGGCTGGAAGGGAAGAAGAAATTCAGGCCCACAAATTTTAAATTAAGTCCCACAAATCTGCCAGTTTGCTAAGCACTAGCTGTCCCACCCTCCCAAAACAGTCACCCCCAGTCCCAACCATTCCCCAGGAGCCTAGGGCACCTCCTCACCAATTGTGACTCCCGACTACGTTTGGAAGCCCCCTTCTGCAGTTGGAGGAGGAGCCGAAGTTGGCTCAACACGGTTCATCCTCTTGAAGAACCTCCATCTGGGGGGCTTCCCCTTGGAGTCACGTGTGGGGGAGGTCTGAAAGAGCTGCCTCCAGCATTGGCAGACCCTTCGCAGCCTAGAAGAGAGCAGGGAGAAGGTGAGAAAGAGACCCTTAGGCAGACATTTGGAGGAGAGGGGGCCAATGGAAGGTATGCAGAACAGCTGGGGCAGCAATACAGGTAGCCCACTAGGTTTCCAGGTATTGCGCCGTCTTCTTTCTGGCTGAGGAATTAAGTAAAGAAAGCTGCCCAAATGCATTGGTGCAGAGACCTTTGGAACACTGTGTGCACTTCTGCTCAACCCAACTCACCAAGCTTATGTTAGAGCTGGGAAAGGCATAGAAAAGGACCACGAAAGAGCTCAGGGGTGTAGCTCCTTCCTGGAAGGGAAAAGGTGGAGGCAACAGGGACCTTTTCATTTAGAAAGAAGAAAAGAATGGAGGGCATGACAGAGGTGCACCCTCTCTTCACATCGTGCACCATGTTTGGGATGGGTTTTTGGAGTATGCTGCCACAAGATGAAGTGAAGGCCAGTGCCCTAGCCAGCAGTCACTTTTCACTTGCAACTAACACTGGTGTGCCGGTTTCCTTGGTGCTGCCAGGGACACCATGCTGCTGGACCAGGAAGTGGAGATGACACTGCTGCTGGGTGTGGACTGCACACTAGAAGTAGGCACTCCCGCAAAAGGCTGAGCAGTCCTAGGCCTCCAAAGGTGTGTCACAGACCCAACATGAAGAGTAGCACACTTCAGTAACAAGGATTTAGGATTAGATAAAAAGGAAAAGGTGTGTAATAAGAACAAGTGTCTTTTCATAAGACAGTCTGTAAGAGAGAGTTTTCATTCAGCATACTGATAACACCTTGCACCAAATCTCCGGAGGATCTCTCCCAGCGGTTTCATGTAGGTGTTAAAGTACTTTGGAGACAATATGGAGCCCTGAGGAACACCATTTGAAAGTTCAGATTGGAAAGAGCAACAGTCTCCCAGGGACCCCGTGTGGAATCTGCCCGAGAGGTAGGAGCGGAACCACTGCAAAGCAGTGCCTCCCACCCCCAACCCCCTCAGACACTCCATCACCAAAGATGATGATTTCAATATGACAGCCGATATGCGTAAAGATGTGCTTTTTCGATTGGACTGTGTAACTGAACAGGCCAGGCTTGCAGACTCTTGAAAACTCAAGAAGTGTTCTACCATATGGCCTGAAAGACTAGCACATAGGCAAATACATGTGATCAATGAGCTTGGGGGAAAGGGACTTATTAAGGACTTTAAAGTGGAGTCATGCAGAGAAGCTGCCACAAGGTGCCAGTGTTGCTTACTTAATAAAGGGGTGAGACCCAGCTTTTCTGCATGCCAGACACAGACAGAGTCACAGCGTCCTCTGGAGCTAATACATTCTGATGTCATAGGAACATAGGAAGCTGCCATATACGGAGTCAGACCATTGGTCCATCTAGCTCAGTATTGTCTACACAGACTGGCAGTGACTTCTGCAAGGTTGCAGGCAGGAATCTCTCTCAGCCCTATCTTGGAGAAGCCAGGGAGGGAACTTGGAACCTTCTGCTCTTCCCAGAGCGGCTCCATCCCCTAAGGGGAAGATCTTACAGTGCTATTCTCCCATTCACATGCAACCAGGGCGGACCCCAACCTTCTCCCAACCTTGGAGAAGCCGCTGCCAGTCTGTGCAGACAATACTGAGCTAGATGGACCTATGGTCTGACTCAGTACATGGCAGCTCCCTATGTGTTCCTAAGTACTTGCAAAGCAGATTGCCAGCTAAAGCAATAGACAAGACACCATTTGGCTTGGGCACAAACCCTCTCTAAACCATGTCAAAATGTTGGGATCAAAGGCTTATGCATACGTCCCAAAGGCCAAGAGAACCAAACTCAATCACAAATGCGAACTTGGAGTGTTGGTTGGATATGCGCCTGGCCAAAATGGATAGAGAATCCTTGATCCTACAAGTGGAGAGGTCAGGATCTACAAGGTGGTGTCATTTGATGAGAGACAAGGGCCAACTAGAGGTGATGTACCAGAACTTGTGCCAGAGATCCAGGTGAAAGAGGAAGCACGTGGGTGGAGTCTCATGATGCAAGAGCCAGACAGTGAATCCAAAGAATCTGTGCCACAACCAGAAGGAGGTTCAGAAGGGGATACAGATTCAGAAGGGGCTGCACAGCCTGAGCCAGAACTGAGGCGCTGCTAGAGGCCCAACAAAGGGGTTCCACCCAAAAGGTTCTCTCTTGGGACCAAAGGAGGAGAGCTACAAGAACCCACCACATGGGGAGAGAAGGAAAAGATGCCAGCTGAGAAAAGGTGAGAAATGCAGCATTTGAAGAAATTGACACCCTGCACAAAAATGAGACTTGAAGACTTGTGTCAATCCCCGCAGGAAGAAAGACTGTGGGATGCAAGTGGGTCTTGAAAGTCAAGCAGGATGCAGAAGGGGATGTAGAGCACTACAAGGCAAGGCAAGTAGCCAAGGGATACTCCCAGAACTATGGTGAGGACTACAATGAGACCTTTGCACCACTTGTGACAGACACTTCAATTAGGACACTGCTCAGCGTGGCAGCGGTCAGAAAGATGCAAGTTGAACACATGGATGTAAAGACTGCCTTCCCTCATGGGGAAATCGAGGAAGACATCTACATGCAACAGCCACCAGGCTATGAGGTACCTAGAAAGAAGGGGCTTTGTGCAAACTAGAAAGGAGCATCTATGGCTTCGAAACAAGCAGCCAGAGTGTGGAATGAGAAACGAAATCAACTGCTACTTAAGGAAAGGTTCTCGCAAGGAAAAGCTGACCCCTGCCTATATTCAAGATTCAGAGACAATAGATGGACTTACATCCTGACTTCTGTTGATGACTTGACTATTACATGAGAGGAAAAGCAAGACAGCCATGAGACTGTACAGCACCTGAACAAGGAAATAGAGGTGAAGGAAGTTGGAAACCTCTCCTATTACCCTGGCATCCTAATACAAAAGAGAAGGGGATGGGACATTCCTTCTCCACTGTAAGTAGAAGATAAAGGATCTTCTCGAATGCCTGGCAGCTTCCTTGGTGCTTTGCTAAATATTCACAAACTGCAACAACAGCCTCCTTGAAGTGAATGACCGTCACTGGGTTTGTGCATGTGTACTTGGTGAAATTACAATGCTGCAGCAACCACATTGTAAATCTCCACAAGCCCATTCTAAGGAGACATGGAGAATCCCAGTGCAATTGTCAAGTTGTACACAATGCTTTTCTAAGTGTTAGCAACAAGATGGAGATCAGATCCTAGGAGGCCGTTTTCAGCAACAGCTCCCTGGTGACCACCAGTACCTGGTCTGACCATTCACACTCCAATTTGCTTGAAGAAAAGCTTGGCCATATATGGGCAAAACTTAAGTACCCCAAAATATACCTAGGATACCAATAGCAGGGGCGTAGCTATAATTAAGCAAAAGGGTTCAAAGAACACAGGCCTCCAGCTCTATCCCTCCCTATTTTCTCGATTGTCTCCCTTACTCTGAGGGGCCGCCAGAGAGAGGGATGAACACGGGCCCCCTCTCCCCTAGCTACGCCCCTGACCAATAGGGCTGGCTCATTATAAGAGAATAGCAACTCAGGCTTGTATTGTGCCAGCTCAGATGCAGCTCTTTGATTAGAACCTTGAAGTCCACTCCCCTCTTCCACAATCAAGCGTGATTTCGGTGCATGACAAGCAACACCAAACAGCTTGAGATGTCCCATGTGCAGCCTGGCTTGCTCTGTACAGGCCTCTGCTACAGGGGAAACTTGTCTCAGGCTCGTTAGATTGCCGTGAACATGTTCCAAAGCACAGCTTGGGGCACTCCCTTCTTCTTTGTCTGCTCCACTCCTTCCTTCCTTCCTTCCTACCGTCCTTCCTTCCCTCCTCATGAAGGAAGTACAAGTTGCAGGCTTTTAATCTAAGTTTGTAACTTCTTGAAAACAAACTGTTTTAGAACAGTTTGTTTTTAAAAAACACTTTAGAAAACACTTAAAAACACTTTCTCCAGGCCTCTACTCTGAGCTCATCCAACTGGATTACTCTGCTAAATGAGGGAGGTGGATTCAAATTCCCCTCTACAATTGGGACATCCGTCAAGCACGTCACAATAGGCATGTTCACAGCTGGTGCCCTTCCTGATTGGGCAGGCAGGCAGGCGGGGGACTCTAGTCAGACCTGGCCAGGAAGAGAGGGAGAAAGAAACATTGGTCTTACCGTGAAGGGTTCTTTTTCCCTGTAGTAGGAGATCCTCATGATGGGTAGTGAACTGAGCATGCTCGAGAGAACTGGACCACGTGACTTGTTTGTGGGCATAGCCTCCTCCGTCCTAACCCCAGTTCCAGGGCTGTTGAGCGAGGTGGTATGTCGAGTGGAGAGAGCTCTGTGTAAGTACTCTGTAAGCTGTAGGTAAAGAAGTGGGAAGAACTCGGATGAGAGGTTAGAGAATAAGATAGACAAGTGCAAAAAACAGCCTAGGAGTCTACTCCTGAGGGGCTGCCTCCATCCCTGATCAGGGCCATCCTCCAGTGGGCCCCGTTAACCATCTGTGTATCTAGCTCCCAAAAATACATCCGGGTGGGGCTGAGGATCTCCTACTACAGGGAAAAAGAACCCTTCACGGTAAGACCAATGTTCCTTTTTCCCCTGAGTAGGAGATCCTCATGATGGGACGTCCCCAAGCTGAAGACACTAATCTCTGGGATGGGAAGGATGTATTCAAACCCCTTGACAAAGCAGCGTGCGCTCCAAGGCTGCCTGTGCCGCTGAGTGGTCAGAACCTTATAGTGCCTAGGGGAACGGAGCAGCGGAAGGCCAGGTGGCTGGTGCTCTGCAGATCCCCGATAGTGGGATGGGCTGGAAAAAAGGCCGCAAAGGTAGCTGTGCTTCTGGTCGATCGCGCCATGAACCGAGTGTTGAGATCCGAGTAGGCTGGGTGAATGCATGATCCGATCCTGCCAGTCGAGGTGCCTTTAGAAACTCTGTTCCCCAAAGAGAAGTGACGGGAAAAGACAAGGAGGGTGTTGGACTTGTGAATGTGTCTGGTGCGATGAATGCCAAGCCCTGGGCCCATCAGGCTTGTGCTGCAATCATTCCCCTGGCTGGACAGGGGAAAGGCAGAATGAAGGAAGAATGTCAACTCTGGATCTATGAAAGTGAGAATTAACATTTTGGGAGGGAGGTGGTGTTCAGGCCATGATGCACTGCATCTAGCTGGAAGGTGCAATATACCTTCTGTGCCAAGAGGGTACCTAGCTCAGAAATCCTTGAGCCAAGGTAATAGCTACCAGGAAGAGGGCCTTATAAGACAAGAGCTTCAGTGGACTGGTAGAAATGCGCTCGAAGGAGTCCTTCGTGAGAGCGTTTAGGAACTCAGTTGAAGTCCCCGGCAAAGAACACCTGACTAGAGAGCAGACAGGTGTGTCGCTCCCCCAGGAATTTGTATGAGAGTGGGCGCAGGTTCGGTTGGCCCGAGTCAGTGGAAGCAAAAAGGGCAAAACCGAGGCTAGAGAGGAGGTTTGGTGCCTCAGGGTGCTTGGTTGCCGAGGAAGGTCTAGGCCGGCCTGGAGAAAGGTGAGGACCTCAGGCACCCCCATGGGGAATGGATCTCTCTTTGTGAGATCAACCCTCTGTGGAAGGCGAGCCAGGATATATTCAATTGGTTGATTGGTGTCTGAAGCTGGAATGGTGTCCTAGACCTACCTTCCTTTCTTTCTTTCTTTCTTTCTTTCTTTCTTTCTTTCTTTCTTTCTTTCTTTCTTTCTTTCTTTCTTTCAGACAATACATACACATAATAGAAGACCGATACATAAAAACATCCATTAACCATCCTTCCAAATATGTAAATAATTAGATGGAGGAGAATAATTAAAATTATCTTGATTTGTGAACCGAATAAAACTGACCAGATCCTAAAGAAAAATCAGGAGAATTAGCTTGATCTGTTCGAAGACGAATAATATGAGTCAATTTTCCCCCCAGATATGGCAATGTGCCACAAGACTGGTACCAAGAAGTCAACGACATAGTTTTATGCTTCCAGCGTAGTGCAATGGAAAATCCAGCCTCAGTTAACATAAAAACGATAAGATCCTTAGATGATAATGTCAAACTAACTTCCGAAAATATATGTAATAGAGGCAACTCTGCCCAAAAGCAGAATGAGACCAGCATAAACGGAAGTATTCTCAATCACAACACCCTATCAACCTATCACAACAGCCATTCCAACATCATGGGGACCAACTCTGATTGATGTGGCCTGCTCTAGAAGGGGTCAAATACCACCTGACAGAGAGCTTAACAGAATACCCTCTAATTCAGGAAGAGGTAGAAAACACCAGCTTCCATTTTGGTATTCCTTTCCATAGTAAGTCGCTAATAGTTTGCTGTAGGTCGTTTTCCCAAGCCAACTTAAGGCCAGTTAATGGATCAGATGATTGGCTTATTAAAATCTCCTATAATCTAGAAATCAGGCCCTTAGAGTCTTCTGAAGCCTTTAATATTAATTCCACAAACATAGTCAAACTCCTATTAGCTTGCTTAACTATAGCAGAATGTAAAATAGAGGAGTGAAACTGAAGAAAATTTTAACCAAGAGCAATGCTTATTCATAAACTTCTCCCAAAATGGTTCTAATCATTTGGGGTATCGAAATAATAAACATCCTTTCATCTATTGTGTGACACCTCCCAGACATCAAGTAATCAGGAGGGAGAGTCAAAGTTGGAAATTTGGGATGACTACAAATGGTTAACAAGGGGAAATATGGGGAAAATATGGGAGGGCAAAAATTTTATGCCAGATCCCCCAGATCTTAAAGGTGGTACTTAAGGTGGATTTGTAACAGATTTAGAACTCTTAATAAATTCAAACCTCAATAACTGGTTGTTGAAATTACCAAGATGTTCCTCGGGAACCTTCATCTTCACCCAGAACCTTTCCCGGTCTACTATTAACCACAAAATATCCCTAAGATGCGAGGCTTCATAGTAGGCCATTAAGTTTAGAACTCCGATACCATCCTGTTATACTTTCCTATATAATACACTATTACGAAATCTGAACCTTCTGACAGAAAAGCATCTTTGTGGCCCTTGGCCACTAAGTCCGCACACTCAGCCTCCCGGCAGAGAGCTGTACCGCTGGAATCGGAGTGAAGTAGTGTTGCCTGTAAGGGTGAAAGGGAACCGGACCAACTACGGGGGGCCGATTGGGCTCTCTGTGTGGAGAAGGCATGGCCTACTCTTATCCCATGTTTTGACCAAAAACTGGGTCTAAGTGGGACCAAAAGGGGTAGCTCCCAAAATGGAGCAGTAATCAAAGGAAACTTAGAATTATCATCAGCATTTTGGGTCCTAAGCCAAGATGACCTGTATACAGCCACTCCCACTGCTATGGCCCGACTGTGTACAATCTAAGCTAGACTTGGCTCTAAGAGCAGCAGTCTTGTTCATTTAGTTAATGCCCTGGTGAAACCTTAGGCCAGTCGGGAGGGACCATCTTGAACAGTGCCTTGGTCCAGAGTCGAACGCTCAAGCAAGATGGGGTTGGTAGTGCATAACTTGAGGGAGGTGGCTGAAGGTGTCTCGGACCTTCAAGAGAAGGGAGTGTCAGCGCCTGTCATCCTGGGGCTAGAGAGGTCCCTGTGCTATGAGTGTAGGAGACCAATTGAGCCCCTGGAAGGGACAACCTTAGGCATGGCCAAAGGTATTGAGGGGTCCCCTGGGACTGGACATGTTTCTTGGGAAGGTCAACCATCAGTTTGGCTGAGGCAGGGCGCTGCCACTCCGCGCACATCGCCCTGCGAAATAGAGGGGGGAACATAACTGTGGATGTTACCGGAACTGCTGCAGGGAAAACTTGTTAGTCCAGGGGCGAAGACGTCTCTGCAGCTTCCGACGGGGAGACAGCACTGATTGTGCGCTGCGCCTTAGACAGTAAAACCTTCCGAGTTCTGCTAAGGAAAAAAGGTCTGGCAGAGTTAGAAATGGGCGGCATCACATCCCCCCCTGATAATTCCCCTTCCTCCTTGTCTGGCTCCAATGGCCCAGTAGGGTCCAGAGGCAGAGATTGCAAGGAGCCCCTTTTTCTGACTGATGGTCAGGTGGTAACTGGGCTGTAGGCCTCCCCGGTCTTTGGGGAAGGGGAGGGTACGAGGTGATGCCTTTCAGGCTCTTCGTAAAATACTGGTAACTGTATAGCTACCCGCGAGGATTTGTGCTGGCACCCTTCCGCTTGTTAATCAAGCATTTCCCTGCTGCACCACTTGAGGTGACTGGGGGGAAGGGAAAAGGGGAATGGTGCAAGTTGACCCGGTGTGAGACCGGAAGGCCGCCTTATTATTATTATTACCTTTATATCTCGCTCTTCCTCCAAGAAGCCCAGAGCGGTGTACTAAATACTTAAACTTCTCTCTCACAGCAACCCTGTGAGGTAGGCCAGGCCGAGAGAGAAGTGACTGGCCCAGAGTCACCCAGCTAGTTTCATGGCTGAATGGGGACCTGAACTCAGGTCTCCCTGGTTCTAGTCCAGCACTCTAACCAGTACACCACACTGGCTGCCCTAGGGAGCATGGGGCGTTAACAACTCCTGTTCCACCAGCGAGGGTGGGAGGAAGAGGGGAAAGAATCCCTGCGCCTTCTCTTGGTTTTGCATGGCAAAAAATCTGGTCATACACCAACCACGCTCATACGGAGGAAAAAAAACCCTGAGCCATGGGCTGGGTTCAGGCGAGGGTGGAAACAACTTGGGAGTCACACGTGTCCCTGCGTGTAAGGGGTGAGGCCCCGTAGAACTGGTAAGGGCCATGCCAGGGGAGTAGCAAGCGAGGCTGTCGGTGGCTCAATGGAAAACTTTTATATCTACAGTGTTCAGTCTCCCATTCAAATGCAAACCAGGGGGGACCCTGCTTAGCAAAGGGGAAAAAATTCATGCCTGCTGCCACAAGACCACTTTCCTCCCACTGCTCCAAAAAAACTCACGCAGCCATTGAGAATCCCGGGAGAGGAAAAGTCTTTACTTACAGCGGTGACCGCTGAGGGTGCGGACCAGCCGGTTCCCCCTCAAACGCTGAGGCCCCAATGGTTGGAGGATGAGACGCCAGGATAGTGCCCACCAGGCCCTGGTCGTCTCCCTCAAAGCGAAGGCAGGGAGCGTGTGATCAATCCATCATGCAGCGTGGAGGGAATGCGCAGACCAGCCGGTTCCCCCTCAAACGCTGAGGCCCCAATGGGCGGAGGATGAGACGCCAGGATAGTGCCCACCGGGCTCTGGTCGTCTCCCTCAAAGCGAAGGCAGGGAGCGTGGGATCAATCCATCATGCAGCATGGAGGGAATGCGCAGACCAGCCGGTTCCCCCTCAAACGCTGAGGCCCCAATGGGCGGAGGATGAGACGCCAGGATAGTGCCCACCGGGCTCTGGTCGTCTCCCTCAAAGCGAAGGCGCTTGTTGGATCCAGCCTTCCACTTGGCGCCATTGGGTTGCTTGCGCTTTTGATTTCCAGCTGGCCACCTGAATCAACAGGCGCTCCCTTAAAAGTACCTTGGAAGGACTCACTCAGGCTGGCGCCTCTGTTTCTTGGCGTCCGCTGCGCCTGGACCTCTTGGGGGTTTTGGCTAAGTGCCGCCCCAAGGTCCCCGTCCCCATTGCCTGAGCCTGAGGCTGCAGGGGGAATCTGAAGCAGTCCTGCTGGACTAAGGCGCGGCAACAGCAAGAGCGGAGAAAACACGTGCGCAGCTGAGAGGCCTGAGCCTCCAACGCTGAGCCCTGAAAGGGTTCCTCTGAGAGGAACTCCGCGCTGACCAGGACCCCTCCAAACAAATGCAAATACTTTAGTAAGCAGCCAATCAAGCCGAATGCAAGCTAAAAGGATTAACTTGAGCAGGAAATCTTATCTGATGGTTGGTTTGTTTGCTGGCTCCAAAGAGAGGCAGCTCCCTTCCCCACCCTTGCAGGGCCAAGCGGAGAGGGAGGGGGGGAGGGGGAGGGAAACCACCCGGCAGGCACAGACCCAAAGAGTTGTGACTCCTGTTTCCCTCCATAGCCAGAGGCTGGTCATGAAGGAGAAGAAAGAAAACAAACTGAAGCAAAGGCTTAACTGCAGGAGCTCTCTCCTAAAACTTCCTATCCATGAGCCGGAATGGATAGGAATTGAGGACTGCAATAATTCAAGCAAGCCATCAGGGAACAGCAGCCAAGCCTGTTTGAAAAATTCAAGGCTGAAGAATCCATCCCAGTTGTCCGAAGGCAGGCCTGGCTTAGAACCGTCCAAGGCCTGTGGCATTTAAAGGGATAGCACACCTTTGTCATCAGCTTCTGTGATTGCCACTTGAAAGGACAATTAGGGGGAACTGATGGAAATGTCAGTTACAGATTCAAACTGATACAACAGAAGGAGAGCTGGTCTTGTGCTGGCAAGCATGACTTGTCCCTTTAGCTAAGCAGGCTCCGCCCTGGTTGCATATGAATGGGACACTTGATGTGTGAGCACTGGAAGAGATTCCCCTCAGGGGATGAAGCTGCTCTGGGAAAAGCAGAAGGTTTCAAGTTCCCTCCCTGGATTCTCCAAAGATAGGGCTGAGAGAGATTCCTGCCTGCAACCTTGGAGAAGCTGCTGCCAATCTGTGAAGACGATACTGAGCTAGATAGACCAATGGTCTGACTCAGTATATGGCAGCTTCCTATCTTCCTATGTTCCTACATGCAAATAATGCGCCATGCACAGTGTGGCACACAAAAACATTATATCGCACCTCCAGCCCCGCACCTCTGGCTCTCACTTTACAAGAAGTAAGGTTTCCAGGATAGCTGAGAAGAGAAAAGTATCTGCCCCTCAAGCTATATTATTTATGGCATATAGAAGAACAGGTTCATTTCTCATGGGGTTATGAAATCTCATGGCTTCTCTGTCCCTTACAGATTATTATTACATTTATATCCCGCTCTTCCTCCAAGGAGCCAAGAGCGGTTTTAAGTTTCTCTTTTACAACAACCCTGTGAAGTAGGTTAGGATGAGAGAGAAGTGACCTGCCCAGAGTCACCTAGATAGTTTCATGGCTGAATGGGGATTTGAACCCGGGTCTCCCCAGTCCTAGTCCAGCACTCTAACCACTACACCACAGTGATACACATGCTACATGGAAGATGCTGAAAGGCATCATCTCACACTGCGCAGGAGATGGCAATGGTAAACCCCTCCTGTATTCTACCTAAGACAACCACATGGCTCTGTGGTCACCAGGAGTAGACACCAACTCAATAGCACACTTTACCTTTACATGTCCAGAACTGAATGAGGAGTGTGTGTGTGTGTGAGAGAGAGAGAGAGAGAGAGAGAGATCCGTATGTATATTCTTTAAACTAAGGTGTAACATATAAGTAAGGTATTCATTTCACAGCAATTCACTGGCCAGCATGAACAACCACCTTCACAAAATCCTTCTTACTCCCCTCTATCTCATCATTGAAACTTACACAAGATCACTCACAGGCTTTTTCCTTTGTGCCAATTAATCTCAATTTTGTGCATACATTCATGATTAAGCAGGCAAAACACTCAAGTAGTCCTTGCTCCTTATTTTCACCCTTTAAAAAATAGTCCCTACCTATGCCTGTAAATTCTACTCAATTTACTCAAAATAATCATGCTGAAAATTAAATTGAACATTATACTGCATTAAGTAACTAAAACATACTGCATTTTTGCATTTTTGCCCTGGATTCTACAGGCACTGCATTTTTTGCATTCAGTACTCTGCCATCTCCAGAATCACAGACACAGAGTGATTCCATGCCCGGTATCTCCCCATTTCACAAAACATCCCCCATTTGCACCCCTCCATTTTTGCTTACTGTTTTTGAAATAGGAATGCTAAAGGATGCTTCCTCTTTGAAATGAGACTGTGCCTGTGGTCTTGCTCCCCATGTCTCCTTTCTCCTCACTCTGATCTGAAGAGCCTCACCCATGAGGTGAGGAGTGACTATGTGCATGTACAGAGAGTCTAGCCCAGAGAGCAAGCAAGGGGAGGAGGAGAGCCTCTTTCTACTTGCCTCTGGTCAGGTTTGTTTGAGAGTCCCTTTGCAAAACAAAGAGAGTCCCTTTGTTTTGACTTGTTGACTCAGACTGAGCAGAACGCCCTGTACCATAACGGGAGGTAAGCCCGGCAGAGGCGGGGGTAATTCCAGTGGAGGCAGCTACAGATCGAGTACGGCTGCATGCGCCAGTGCGCTGACCTTGGCAGTAGCGACCGTGGCATTTTGTTGTTCAACAGGCTCAGACTCAGAGTGGGGCTGTCCTTCCATCCGATTTTGAGGTCCCGATCTTGGGCTACCTCCTGCCGCTGCCGAACTTGCTTGAAGGGCCCTTTCCCACATCTCTGCTGTGGCGAGCCTGCTTGGTGAAGCCCTTACAAATTTTACAGGTATCCACCTTATGGGCCTCCCCCAAGGAAGGAAGACAGTCAACAAGTCAAAACAAAGGGACTCTCTTACCCCCGGGTTCAAATCCCCATTCGGCCATGAAACTAGCTGGGTGACTCTGGGCCAGTCACTTCTCTCTCAGCCTAGCCTACTTCACAGGGTTGTTGTGAAAGAGAAACACAAGTGTGTAGTACACCGCTCTGGGCTCCTTGGAGGAAGAGCGGGATATAATATGTTAATAACAACAACAACAGAAAACAGAGTTTAGATATCAACAGTTAACCGGAAAAAAATAATTATTAAATGAAACCAAAAAAAGGGCTGTGAAAGCCACCCATTCTGCTGAAAACCTGGCGCCCTCCCCACATATGTTCCCCCGCCCTCTCAGTGCCCCCAGTCCGGCCCTGGTCCCTCCGCTCCAACCCGGTCATCACGCCCTGCTGCTGGCGCCGCTGTTACTGTGCATCACGTGGACCTGCCTGGCGCCTGCGTGCAGCATCCCAACCATCTCCCGCTGGCGCCTCCTTCCTCTTCCCGCGCTCCAGACGCTGTGCTTGCTGTGACTCCCCTCGGAGCTTGTTGCGGGCATTTGGGGGGGGAGGAGGTTTAAACAACAAGCAGCAGCAACCAACCAAGCCAATTCTCTAGCCTGTGTTGTTTTCCTGCGTGCGGGTCTGGCCGTTCCCCTTTCCCTGCTCTTGAGGGAGGACGGAGCTGCCTGAGCAGATGATACCAGACAGGGTGAAAAGCTGTGGAGGAGCTGCGCCCTGGAAGGAGTGGGAAACAGGTTCCCCTTTCCCTGCTCTTGAGGGAGGAGCTGCCTGCCTCAGCCTATTATCTCAGCGTTAACAATCAGCAGCCTGACATTGACTCAACTAAGTTTCCTTCAGCTGAGGTTGAAACCTTAGTATCATGATCCCAACCTGATCCATTTGTTTGTTTTCCTGGCTGTCCATGGTATCCTCCAAAGTCTTTTCCAGCACCAAAGTTCAAAAGTGTCGATGCTTTTTCTATCTGGCTTCTTCAAAGTCCATATATATTATATGCCTAATTATATTAGATACAGTGTTATGTACATAATTACATGAAATCTTTGTGTATTAAATTTTGAATACAGACTAATTGTATTTCGAATTTTTATTTTTCACAATAACTAAGGGCGCTCAACAGAATGTTGCATCTGGGCGCCAGATCCCCTAGAGCCGGCCCTGCTTAGAGGTCTGTGTGTCAACATCCTCTGTCTCTCTCTCTCTCTCTCTCCTTTGCTTCTTCAGAGTATTACAGCAGAAATTCTCTTCCTGCCCTAATCAACAGAAAGCGGCTCTTCTGCAAAGCAACATCAAACCTATTATTGGTTTATTTGTTTATTGCATTTCTATACTGCCTGATATAGACATCTCTAGGCAGTGTTGCTGGGAATTGTTTGCTGGAATTTAGTTGCTGGGCATTGTTTAAGTACACCTAATGCTTCTTATCCCTTCCCTTTTCATCCCCCTAGTGGGTAACCCTATGGCAAGGTATACCTGTCTGCTGTCTGGGTGCTGAATTCCCGAGGCGCCTGCTTCTTGACCTTCAATTCACCTCCCAGTTAGGTTTACCAACCCTTCATCCAACCAGGGGCGCACCTAGGTGCCCATTTTGGTGCCCAGGCCTGAAGGGCTTCAGAGGGGGCCCCCGCCACCACGAGGCACACACTCCCTGCCACAAGCCCCCTGCTGCCACGAGGCCCCACTTGGACATTTTTAGTGCAACCCTGGGTGTCCTCCTGCCGCTGCTGTCTGCATGCGCCACTGCCCTGGCCGCCGCACCACTCCTTGCCCTTTTCGCCACCTTTTTGCAGCCACCATGTGCATGGCCGGTGAGGGTGGGGGTGATCCAAGCAGGCCTCCCTCCATGGTGGTGGTGGCGATGGGCAGAGCAGCCACTGGGCCTGTCATCCAGGGGCTTGTGATGATCTACTCCCACTGTGCAGGTGCGCTGGAGTGCCTCAGAGTTCTCAAGGGCTGCTGGGCTGCTCCGCCCACCGCCACGGAGGGGAGGCCTGCTAGATCAACCCCCCACCCCCGGCCACGCACATGGCAGCTAAAATTATGAAAAACACTGGAGGTTCAGCGCAGCCGGGCAGCGGCAGGGTGGGCATGGGTGGTGGCAGGAGGCCCCGCTGACATTTTCCCCAAGGTCCGGGGGTAAGAGCGCCTCTGCATCCAACTGCCAATAGCAAGATATCTCCACAACCTGCTTCTCTGCACTAAGGAACAACTGAGGTGAGAAGAAAGATGCATATTTTCAAATACTCAGCCAAGGCAGCATGTGGCAAATGTAATTATTTATTTAATAAATTAACATTTGCTATATAACAACTTCTTCTTCTTCTTCTTCTTCTTCTTCTTCTTCTTCTTCTTCTTCTTCGCAAAGTAATAAAAGGTGGTTTTGATTGCAATGAGTGCAAAATAAAGTAGCTCAGCTCCGGCAACAATGACTGTTCTGCTGCCTCTTTTTTTCTGACTGGAACATCCTCCATTTGGTTGTTCAGAGAAGTGCCTTTTCTTATCATGGTTTGTAAAGAAAATGGGCCTGACACTCTTTCTGTCTTACAAGCAGTTTGATGGTTCTATGACTGAAGTCCAGAATTTCTTTGATCTTCTGCTTCTCGATGGACAGCATTGCCAAGCTATTAAGTCTTTGCCCCCAGATCCCCAAAGGAAGACACAACACACATGTATGGATGAAAACTAGGGCCACTTTATTAACTATAAACTATGCAGAGATCTGCAACAGGTATAACTATAACCTCCATAAACTAGAGTGTGGGCAACTCCAATCCCCTTAACAGGTAGGCACAGAGTCCTAGCGAGGGCTGAGCTCCTCTCACTATTGGGCAAAGCAGCCAGGCTTGGCAGATGCCATATGAAACCTCAGCATAGCCCCACCAAGCCACACAGTTTACTGTGTCAAGGAGGTAGCCACCAGGGTCAACACCACTGTTCCCTCCAACATAGATCCCCAGATGTTGTGGACTACAACTCCCATAATCCCAAAGCAAAAGCTATTGTAGCTTGGGATTCTGGGAGTTGTAGTCAACATCTGGGAATCCCTGTTAGAGGAAACACTGGTCAGCACCCCTCCAGCCCCAAAGCTCTGAGTGGGTCAGCTGAACAGTGCCCTAAAAGTGGTTCATTCCCAGACACTCCTGGGACACAAAACCCTGAAAGGATGTTCCATGAAACCATCTCTATCTGAAAGGTCCTATGGCTGAGCATCAATCAAGGTCTTAACCTCCAAAGCCCACACTCACCTGCCAAAGTGACCACTTAACCTGCAACCAGACTCCCACCCCTAAAAAGGGGGTTATTCCCTTTAAAATACAGTCAGTGAGGAGTAGGCGAAAAAATCTCCACACAAAGCCAATCAGGTGAAGACCAAAAATTCCTACTCGGCCCATAAGCGACCAGCTAATCTCTCACTGAACTAGGGAGGATGGGCGGGAGCCGCAAAGCCTGCAAAGTTGGAGGAGGGAAGAATGTGTGCCGCATAAGTAGCAGCAGCGCCACACTGACCCCATTGGCCATCCCATGCATGTAGCCGCTTCTCACAGAGGACAGCTACATGGGAGCCATGTCCTCCTGGTCAGGGCTGATTTGGATTGATCTTGGACTGTACCACCTTTCCGGAAGGTCTGTCTGGTTCACGATCAAACCATCGAACCAGCCTGGTTCACAGCAGACCAGTTTGCTATTGAACCATTCGTACACACCTGTCAGGATCCCAACATCTCTAGGCCCCACCTCCCGTGTCCAAAGGGTTCCGGTGGGAACGTTCCCAACCAGGGCAGGAACGTTCCCAACCAGGGCGGGAACGCTGCGCCCTCAGATGGGTCCCAACCCCCACCTGCTGAGACCGGCAGGCCCTACTGGCTCCCGTGGTCGGGTGACCTAGTGTCACCCGACACTGACGTGGTCTAATGGGACGTTGTTAGCATATTGCAAGATCACACTCCAAACTCTCGTGAGATCACTAGTGAGATCGCCAGGTCTCACGAGAGTTGCTGTGAGATTTCAGGGTTATATAAAATGGCCTGGCCCGTGATGAGGGGCAGACGGCTGAGAGCTGTCAAGAGGCAGACAGCTCTGGGAAGTCAAGTCTCCGGCAGGTGACAGAGGCAAAGGAATGCCTGTGGAGGCATTAGCCTAGGACATTGACAAGACCTCAGGAGTTATGAGGCCAGACCGACTGGCACCCCTAAACAAGGGTAGAATCAATCAGATGGAGACCTTGCACCCCACGAGGCCCAACAACACCCCAATGAAAAGGAACACACTGCATAGCACAGGCAAGACCTGATGGCAACTGCATCTGCTTACCTTACCCAGCTGGGATTTGACACCTAAAACAAACATACACATACACGAGAAGAATGAAAAGGAACTCATTACATAGCACTGGAAAGACCTTCCATGGGCTTCTTACCTTATCCAGCTGGGATTTGTCACCTAAAAGAAACACACACACACACAAAACACACATGAGGGATCAAAAGAAACACACTGCATAGCACTGGGAAGATCTGATGGCAAAATTGCCTCTGCTTACCTTATCCAGCTCGGATTTGCCACCTAAAAGAAACACACACAACACAAAACAACAACAAGGAATGAAAAGGAACACATTGCATAGCACTGGGAAGACCTGATGGCAATTCCCTCTGCTTACCTTAACCAGCTGGGATTCACAACCTAAAACAAACACACACAAACACACACACAAGGAATGTAGAGGAACACAATGATTAGCACTAGGAAGACAGGATGGCAAAATTGCCTCTGCTTACCTTACCCATCTGGGATTTGCCACCTAAAAGAAACAAACACACTCACACACAAATGAGGAATGAAAAGGAAAACATTGCATAGCACTAGGAAGACCAGATGGCAAAATTGCCTCTCCTTACCTTACGCAGCTGAGATTTGCCAACTATAACAAACAAACACACAAATGAGGAATGTAGAGGACTACATTGCATAGCCCGGGAAAGTGTTGGAGATGGACTACCAGTGCATCAACCTTTTGCACCAACTATCCTTATGACCACTAGGGGCATTGGGGGTAGAGATAGTGAGTAAGGGTCTCCCTAGCTGTTCTATAGGTCTCTACTCTATAACCCCTGATAGGACTCTTCAGGTATTTCCTGTTGAGAGTCAGAAAGAATCCTTTCCTTTCCTCTTAGAGAGCAGATGGAAACATCTCTCTCTCTCCCCCACCTATTCATTATGTTGTTCTATAGATTAGGGTTAGGTCTTTCCTATCCAAAGGTGTACTTCACCAATAAATACTTTGTATTTATACTACAAGAATCTCCATGTGTCTTCTCTAAATAGCTGCAACAACTAAACTCTGCAACTACTCTGTAACTGGAATGGGTAGCTTCTTTAGTGCTCTGCTAATTAACTGGGGGATAAAAATTACAACCCCCCAAGAGAAAGAGCTGCTGGCAAGATTGCCTCTGCTCAGAGGTGCACCTAGATAATTTTGGAGCCTGGACCTAAAAGCCTTTGGAGGCCCCCCCCCCTGCAAATTAAACATTTTTAACACATACGTTATTGAGGGCACAAACCACACCACCCAGGACAGACTAAAGATTATTTGGGAGCCCCCAAGGAGTATGGACACCAGGGGCTGCATCCACAAAATCCAGGAGTAAAAGCGCCTCTGCCTCTGCTTACCTTACTCAGCTCAGATATGCCACCTAAAAGAAATGCACACACACACAAACACACAAATGAGGAATGAAAAGGGGCTGGAATGAAATGCGGAATGAAATGAGGAATGAAAAGGGGCATCAAGGAAAGGGCAGGTTTCCTACCTGTAACCGTAGTTCTTCAAGTGGTCTTCTGTGCGTTCACACTTGGGTTTGGCGCCTGCGCAGAGCCACGTTCTGGAACCTTCCAAAGCTTCACCCCCAAAAAGGAAAAAAGAGTGGGAAGACGCACTCTCTCTGTAGGTTGAACCCCACACTACCTCAGTCAAGGAGACCACCGCTCAACAAAAGAGACCAGCTGCTGTGGGGAGGTAGGGCGGGAGTGTGAATGCACAGAAGACCACACGAAGAACTACGGTTACAAGTAGGAAACCTGCCCTTCCTCTTCGTGGTCTCTGTGCATCACACTTGAGATCATAGCGAGCTAGCTTACCTGGCTGGTGGGAGCAGCCTAATGAGAGACTGAGTGAAGTACTGCCATCCCCAAGCACGCCTGATCTCTGGAACGGAGATCCAGCACATAGTGTTGTATGAAGGTAGACGGGTTAGCCCAGGTAGCTGCCCTGCAAATCTCCTCCAATGCAATACCCCGCCAAAAGGCTTCCGATGACGCCACTGCCCTCGTGGAATGGGCCCGAATAGGGCTCGGCAATTGTTTCTTAGCCAGCTGGTAGGCTAGACGTACAGTCTCTGCTACCCAGGATGAAACTCGCTTCTTCCACTGGACAGGATAGCAGCGTCATGCAGATGGCTTCCGTGCTGCTTCCAGGACTTTAAGTACAGAGTCTGAGACGGAGGGGAGCGTCAGATCCTCCAAGCCGTCAGATGGAGGGAGTCTACGTTCAGATGGATCCTGCGGGCCCCCTCCAATGTCAACAGTTCCAGGTATACCAGCAGGTGCACAAAGGTGTGGTTGGCCAGTTGCAGGAGGGAAGTGAACCAGGGTTGCCGCGGCCACCAAGGCGCCACCAGAATCGCATCTGCTCTGTCACTTTTCAGTTTCTCAAGTACCCTTGGAATTAAAGGGAACGGCGGGAATGCGTACACAAAGTCTCTTCCCCAGTGGTGAAGGAACACATCGCCCAGGGATCGCCGGCCTATCCCACCCCTGCTGCAATACTGGACGCACTTCCTGTTGCTCTCCGAGGCGAATAGATCCACCGACGGAGTCCCCCAGCCATGGAACAAGCCTTTCAACACATTCCTCTCTAGAGACCACTCATGAGAGTTTCCCGTCTGTCGGCTAAGAGCATTCGCCAGGGTGTTCGAGACTCCTTCTATGTGCACCGCTGTTGGCCAGATACCTCTGTGTGTGCACCACGCCCAGATCTCAAGTAGCAGAAACAATAACTTGCAAGAGACCGTCCCACCTTGACGGTTTAGGTATGAGCGGGCTGTGGTATTGTCTGTCAAGATGAGTACAGACTGTCCCCAGATCCAGTGGCGGAAGGCCTTTAGTGCTAGGAGGATGGCCATTAACTCCAGGTAGTTTCTGTGTTCGTACTTGAGATGGTGAGGCCAAAGGTCGGCCACTGTGAATTTCCCGAAGTGCGCTCCCCATCCAGATGTGGAAGCGTTAGTTGTTATTGACAATATCGGAGGAGGGCGCTGGAAAGGGACACACACACCCGTCAGATGTGCGGACTTCGTCCACCATTGTACCTATGCCAGTACGCTCCACGGGGCCCACATCTCTGTCGGGGCGATGAAGGTGGGGATTGAAGTTGTCCAGGAACCACATTTGTAGAGGCCTCATGTGAAAGCGTGAGAGTGGCAGAACAGCCGTAGATGAAGCCATGTGCCCAAGTATCTTCTGCACCACCCTGGCCCTGTGACACCTCTTATGGCAGAAACGCAAGACTGCCTCTCTGATGCTCAGCACCCTGTGAGGGACAAGGTATGCACTGCTCTCTCTGGAATCCAACAGTGTGCTGAGGAACTCCACACACTGCAGTGGTCAGAGTTTCGATTTCGTGAAGTTGTCCTCTAAGACCCAGAGACCGAAGCAGCTGAAAGGTGAGCCGCACATGTTCTTTGAGGCCTTTGCAGGAGTTTGCTACCAATAACCAATGGTCGATGAACGGGAAGACCATCACCCCTTGCAGCCGGAGGTGTGCCGCTACCACCGCCATACATTTCGTAAAGACGCACGGTTGATGATTAGCCACCCGGAGCAGTAAGCTGGATGCAGAGTATAGTCTCTTGCCCACGGCATGCAGCGTCCTGCCCTCCCTGTCTGAAGGAGCTGTCAAACGCCGTAGTTTGGACTTCGATTGGGCCGATTCAACTACAACCAAATTTGGTGTGGGGTGTCTGTTGAGGTATTGTGTATCTTGCATTTCAGACATGCCCTCCAGGCATTTGGAAGTGGAGGCAACTGAGGCAGGTTTCTCCCAGGCTACTTTAATTATCTGGGCAATGGTTGGTATCAGGGGAAGGGCTACTATCCCTGTAGCCTGCGGTTGGATCAGCTCAAAGATGGAATCCTGAGCAGTCTGATGTAGCTCCGAAATATCCAACCCGATGGAGGTCGCCAATGCCATGCGCAGGAGCTGCTCTGTGTAACGTTTCAGTTCCGCTAAGGAGGCACCCTCTGGTTGCTCGAATTCCGGCTGTTCCATTGCACTCTCTGTTCCATCCACGTCTGGAGTACCTGGTGGATCCAGCGGTTGCAACCCCAGGTCCTCGACAGGAGTATCAATCTCCACCATCGGTGCTGGCGACGGAAGCGTTGGATCTACTGGCTCTGCAGGCGGAGCCATAGGAGCTGGCAGCATAGGGTCCACAGGCTGGGTCGGGGCTGGAAGCACAGGATCCACAGGCATCGGGGGTGGCAATGGGACCTTGAGTGGAGCGCTTGGGACCGAAGGAGATCGAGGGTCTGCTGGTCTTGCTTTCTTTGGCTTCTTCCCTTGTTTCCTGCTACGCCTCTTAGGGCTAGAATCTGATCTAGGAATCTGATCCCAACATAGAATGGGAGCGTGACCGCTTATGTCCTCTCCTCTTTCCGCCTGGATAATCCCTTAGCCTTTCCTTGTAGAAGGGACCTGACGGAAATCCAAAATAGTTCACCGGCTCCACATCAGTGTAAGGAGCCATCATCCAGTGTGAAGGGTGCCTGTCCCTCTCAAAGTGTGGGGCATAGACCCATCTAGAGAGCAATGGGTGGTAAAACCAATGATAACGTTTCCCATGATGTTTAGATTTGCAGGATGTCTCACTCGAGGAGGATGAGGGGGAACCTGGGTAGCAGGGGTCCAACCCACCTCCTACACAATCTGCCTGAGTAGGCAGGGCTGGCCCAGGTCTGCTTTGCCCTGATTGAGCTCGTGGCTGGTTTTGAGGACGCAAGCCGCACCTTCTCGCCCTGTACCATAACGGGAGGTAAGCCCGGCAGAGGCGGGGGTAATTCCAGTGGAGGCAGCTACAATTGGGTACGGCTGCATGCGCCAGTGCGCTGACCTCAGCAGTAGCGACCGTGGCATTTTGTTGTTCAACAGGCTCAGACTCAGAGAGGGGCTGTCCTTCCATCCGATTTTGAGGTCCCGACCTTGGGCTACCTCCAGCCGCTGCCGAACTTGCTTGAAGGGCCCTTTCCCACATCTCTGCTGTGGCGAGCCTGCTTGGTGAAGCCCTTACAAATTTTACAGGTATCCACCTTATGGGCCTCCCCCAAGCAAGGAAGACACTTTGCGTGCCTGTCCAAGGTGGGGATTTTTGCTGCACAGGCCAAGCAACATTTCAAGGTTACTTTTGGGGCTGCTGCCATAAGCGGCAACGCCCCGCTGGCCACCGAAGCGTGGGGGGTGGGGCGGCGCGAAAGGAATCAAAATGCAAAATGGACGGTCAGATATACTTAGAGAAGAGAGAAACAGATAGAATAAAAGGAGGTTAAAGGAGACAATTGTATAGGAGATACGTTCTGAGGTGAAGGCAGAGGAAAGCTCCAACGTCTTGCCCTAGCGGAGGTCGATGAGGGGGTGAAGCTTTGGAAGGTTCTGGAACGTGGCTCTGCTCAGACGCCTAACCCAAGTGTGATGCACAGAGACCCCAAAGAAGAAAGGGGGGTTTCCTGCAAGGCCTGGCTGGGACTGGACCCAGGCTCCGCTACCAAGGGAGGCAGTAGCAGCTTCCGGATCACCGTGTGGCTGCTGGAGGTGATGGGCCTATTTGCTCCAGATTTCTCCAAGCTGAATATGTGAAGTGAAAGATGAAAGATGAGGGGGAGAAAGATGAGGGGGAGACACACAGCTTATTTCTGGGTCTGTGGTGGGGCCCAGCACTTGGATGGTCAGCGCTATCCTGATGGCCAGAAGAACCCTGGGAAAGAACCATCTCCCTGGACAAGCCAGAAGGACACTCCTGCCCCAGAGGGAAGACGTCCCACCCAGGCTCCCCAAGGTCCAGGTTCCTCCTGGGGAGGGGCTGCAATAATTTGGCATGCTCCACAGCAGCCTCCTGCTTCTTTCTGTGGAGTCTCCCCTCCCCCAGCTGGGAAGGGCTTTCCCCTCAGAAGTCACACCCCCACCTGGTGCATTGACCACACACCTGGCTGCCTTGATCTTCCCCAGAAGGGCTGGTGGGTTGCCCTCCCATGGCGGCTTCCACTTGCTGCTGCTTTCTGCCTGGGGTTACCTCTTGGATCTTTTGACAGGCTTCACCCTTTCTGTTGACGGTCCTGCCCTAGTAGTTTACATAACCTCTGCAGATTTGTTTGGACAAAAGCAAGTCTCACAATTTCAGAGTTGAATAAAGGTATGTTAACCATGAAAGATGAGGGGGAGACAGACGGTATGTGGTTCTTTCCCTCCCGCAGCCTGTCCCCATCTGGTGCCCTCTTCCAACTAGATACTATTCAGGGCCAGTTCAACGATGTGGCCAAAGTGGCACTGGCCAGGGGTGCCGAGGATTAATGGGCTCCGGAGGAGGATGGTGGGCTGGGGAAGGAAAGCGCGTACCTGCTGCTCTCCTTACCACACAGGCTTCGTATCTTGCTGGAATCTTCTGGGTAAAACGTGAGAGGGAGGGAGCTCCTTCACCAGCGCGCACACACACACCTGCTGTGTTTAGCAAGGCTGCGTGGTGTTTAGTGTGGTGTGCTTAAGCACGATCATTCTCCCCCTGACCAGGGATCTCTTCTCAATTTCACTTGTGCTTTGGAAAACTGGGGGATGGGGTGGGGGACACCCGAGGACTCTTTTTAAAGCCTTCCTGCCTAATCAAGCTATTATCTGGTTAAGGACACCTTGACTGATTAATCCAATTAGTTTTCATTGATCGATCAATTAATCAGTAAATCAGTTAGATGTGATTAACTGATTAACATGTGACACGACTAAAAATAAGAGTTTTGAAGGGAGGAAGTCTACTTGCTTCCGTTTTAGCTATTTGTATACTGCTTTTCAACACAAGTTACATAGAAAAGTGAGAAATAAGTAAAGATGGTTCCCTCAGGGACATTTCTTTTTGAGTAGCACACATTCATGCTGCATTTGTGCTTGCACTTATTTGGAAGGGGCTGGCTTCAGAGAGCAACTTTCTTTGAGTAGTGGCACACATTAATTCTGTGTTTTGTTTCTTGCTTGAATTTACTTTGAGGGTTCATTTTTAAAATCCACCTCCGCAGCCCATTCCTTTTCCCTTTCATGTTGGCTCCGTTGTCGTAGCCTTGGTCCCTCATACCACCAATATTAAGATTCCAGGCATGCAGTTGATTGACAACAGTGGCACACAAACCCTCTCCAGTTGCATCATGCACTTCCAGGAAACCTAGGAAATGTTCTTCTATGTCCACAGTGCCTTCTTTGCAGGAAACGAAAGGAATAATAACCATCATCTGCTCAGTGTGACTGACGTCTGGAATGCAGTCCAATATTATAAAATAGTACTTTGCTTTCTTGATTGCAGACAAGATCTTTTCAGTGATGATCTTGCCCAAAATTGCAATAATTTAATTTTGTATGTCTTTGCGCAAATAGTGGTATTTGGATTCCTGTCTCTTTTGCAAGCACATTAATTTTAAAATCTACTATCTAGGTTTACATTATACTGTATTCAGGCGACTTGGACTCCACTGTTTCTGTGGAGTCTGTTAAGGTGGTGGCCAGCAATCCTCCTTGCAGTATTAGATTGGATCAGTTTCAATCTGTGATGCCTGAGGACATGGACTAGCTGCTTGGGGCAGTGCGGCCTACCACTTCTTCTCTGGATCCTTGTCCGACTTGGCTGCTTCTATCTAGCAGGGAAATTGTTGGAGATGATTGATTTGATTGATTGATTGATTAAGTGCTGTCAAGTTGATGTCGACTCTTAGTAACCACATATAGATTCTCTCCAGGATGATCTATCTTCAGAATGGCCTTTAAGGTCTCTCAGTGGTGCATTCATTGTTGTCGTAATCGAGTCCATCCACCTTGCTGCTGGTCGTCCTCTTCTTCTCTTTCCTTCAACCTTTCCCAGCATTATGGACTTCTCAAGGGAGCTGGACTTTGCATAATGTGTCCAAAGTATGATAGTTCGAGCCTGGTCATTTGTGCCTTGAATGAAAATTCTGGATTGATTCGTTCTAGGATCCATTTGTTTGTTTTCCTGGCTGTCCATGGTATCCTCAAAAGTCTTCTCCAACACCAAAGTTCAAAAGCTTCAGTGCTTTCTCTATCTTGCTTCTTCAAAGTCCACCTTTCGCATCCAGAGTGTCACAGGGGAAACCATTTTCCAAACAATTCTAATCTTTGTAGGTGTAGACACATCATGGCATCTAAATATCCTTTCCAAGGCCTTCATTAAAACCCTACCAAGTGCTAGTCTACAGTGTATTTCTTGACTTATGGATCCTTTACTGTTGATGGTCGATCCTAAAAGGCAAAAGCTATCCAACACTGCAATGTCTTCATTGTCAATTCTGAGGCTGGTTGCTGTACCCGTTGCCATTAGTTTAGTCTTCTTTACATTTAGTTGTAGTCCCATTTTTTCACTGTGCTCCTTGACTTTCATTACTAGAGCTTGCAGATCATCCACATTCTCAGCTATCAGAGTGGTGTCATCAGCGTTGCGCAGGTTATTGATGTTTCTTCCTCCAACTTTAAAGCCACGCTCATCTTCTTCCAATCCAGTTTCTCTCCGTATATGTTTGGCATATAAATTGAAAAAAGAGGGAGAAAGTATACAGCCTTGTCTTACTCCTTTGTCAATCTGGAACCACTCTGTTTCACCATGTTCCGTCTGGACTGTGGCTTCCTGTCCTGTGGATAGGTTTCTCATGAGAACAATGAGGTGTTCTGGGACACCCATTTTCCTAAGGATATTCCACAGCTTGACATGGTCAATGCAATCGAAGGCTTTTCTGTAGTCAATAAAGCACATGTTGACTTCTTTCTGGTGTTCTTTGACTTTCTCAATTATCCAGCATGCATCAGCAAAGATGTCTCTTGTTCTTCAGCATTTTCTGAAACCAGCTTGAACATCCAGCATTTCTCTTCCACATAAGGCTCTAATCTGCGTTGAATGTTCCTGAGCATTATTTTGCTAGCATGTGAAATTAAGGATATTGTGCGATGGTTTGTGCAATCTGTTAAGTCTCCTTTCTTTGGTAAGGGTTTGAAGACTGACCTCTTCCAATTTGTTGGCCACTGTGTCATTCTCCAGATTTGCTGGCATAGTTTGGTTAGAGCCTTGACTGATTCTTCTTCTGTTACCTGCCATATTTCTGTAGCCATTCCATCAATTCCTGTAGCCTTCTGACTTGGTAATGACCGGAGTGCTAATCTAACTTCATATTCCCATACTAGAGGTTCTTGCAAGTAGGAATATTTTCTAGAGCAGGGATTCTCAACGTTGGGTCCCCAGATGTTTTTGGACTTCAACTCCCAGAATCCCCAACCAAAGGGCACTGGGACTGGAGATTATGGAGTCAAAAAATATCTGGGGACCCAACATTGAGAATCCCTGTTCTAGAGTATCTTGGATGTTGGCGTCCCTGCTGTACAGATTTTCAGTATACTCCTTCCAACTCTGTTTGATCTTCTCTGAATCAGTTACTATCTGTCCTTTGGCATCTCTTAACATACCAATTCGAGGTTGGAACTTGGAACCTCCCTCTGAGTTCAGAGATCTTTTGGAAAACTTGCCTTATTTTTCCATGTCTATTTCCTTCCTCAAGGTCTTTGCAAATGCCATTGTAGTACTGTTCTTTGTCTTTTCTAACAGCTTTCTGAAATTCCCTATTAAGTTCCTTCCTGAGGTCTTTATCTTTCTTGACTTTGGCTTCTCTCCTCCTCTTGGCAATTTCCACCATCAGTTCTGACATCCATTTTGCTTTCTTCTGTTTCTTGGTCTTTGGCGGTCTCTTTTCACATTTGTCCTTAACAACTTCTTTGATTTCATTCCACAGTTCCTCTGATCCAACAACAAGTCCCCAAAGGACCTCCCCCAGGGGAGTGGGAGAGATGCTTTGTTTGGACATGGAGATGTTAAAAATCATGGGGGCCAAAACAGAATTCTATGGGACCCTGTTTGTCAAAGACTATGGCTTTTGAGCAGCCTTGAAGAAACCGCTGCCAGTCCCTGCAGACAATACTAAGCTAGATGAACCAATGGTCTGACTCAGTATAAGGCAGCTTCCAATGTTTCTAAGAGTGGTGGGAATGTATTTGGAAACTAAATCCAATGTGCAGCACATACTAGGTCTGATGTTTAGAACTTAGCAGCTGATTTTAAACAATGCAGACTTCAGATGAACCACTAAATCATGTTATATTAGCTGTTCTGATCCGGAGCCTGTGGATTGTTATGTGCAAGTTAGCTCAGTACATTAATATTTTCATATATGTTTTTGAATTAGAACCCCAGTACTTTACTATGATTCCTGTTGACTAAATAATGGGGTTGCAAGGGAGGGGGAGAGAGAGAGAGACAAAATAAGACAAAAAGAGGCCATAGATTAAGATATAAGATAATGAAAAATGCAACTCACCACAGTTGGGAATCCTAGGACCAGGTGACCTGTATTTCTTCTCAGCCTGCTGCTGTCTAGGAGCTACATTCTGAAGACCCTTGCCTGCTGCCTTTTCTGAAAAGCACCTGCGGGTTAGGCTGACCAGCTCTTCATCCCACTGCAAGTAGCAGGGGGCCTCACAGCTCCTCATTAAGCGAGCCTCCATAGCCAGCTTGTCCACAACCTAGGTGAGAAGATGTACATTTTAAAGTTCTCAGCACAGAGAACATGTAGTGAATGGAATGGATTTTTTGTATATATTATATCAGCATTGGCAATATACTTTGCATATGTCAGCAAACAAAACATGGCTCAATGCTTTTTTAATCATTAGTGCAAAACAAAGCAGCTCAGCTTTAGCAACACTGACTGCTGTTCTTACCCTTAGCCTTGAAGCCTGGGTCACTGGTTCTCATTCAGTTCGTTATCTAGACCCGTTACCGTTGCCCCAGATCCCACTCTGTCCCACGGCAGCCAATCTGTGACGGGCCCTGGGGGTGCCAGCAGTCAGTGGGATCTACCAAATGAGGCCAGAGAACCTAACTTAATGGGCAAGAGCAAGAAGCCGGTTCAAGGCAAATCAAACATCAGTGGCCCTAAAGACACATTTCAAACAGAGCAAACAGTGACCATTGCACTAGGTAAGACCCCCCCCACAGATCCCAATCTCCAGAGGTGCCCCTCCCCACAGAGCCCCCTCACCGCTCCCGTCATCATTGCCTGGCCCTCAGCACTGCTCTCTGCCTTCAGGATCTGTCGCAGCAGGACCGTCTCCTCAGGAAAGTCTCCGTCCTTCCAGCCTTGGTCTCTCCTCCTCCTCCTCCTCCCCCCCCCCCCCCGGGGCTCTTCCTTCCCCCTCTTCTCTCTTCCAACTTCTCACTCACCAGCAGCTCCAGCAACAGTTCTATTGGACGACTGGCCTGGTTACCTAGGCGACCTCCCTCCCTCCCTGCCCACCTGGTTACCTAGGCGACCTCCCTCCCTCCCTCCCTGCCCACCCCCACCCCACGGCCTCCTCTTAGACATTGCCTGTGATGGCGTTTTTCACACTCGGTGCTACAGAATCTCCCTGGGCAATCCGTGGCAACTCCACCGGGGAGCCTTAATGCCTTCTTCTTTTGCAAAAGTGCGTCCCCCAAATTTGGAAAGGGTCCACCGCCCTCCCCCCTGCTGCTCCCTACAAGAGACGCCCTTTTGCTGAGTTAGGAAGACGTAACTCTCATAGTAGCGCCTGGAGGGGAGGTGACTCACCACCACAGACCAGCACCCCTCTCGCCAGACTCCTCAGACCCTTCCTGCCACCAGCTGTCCCCCAAAATGGCTTGGGGGAAAGGCTGCTTGCTGGCTTCGGCCTGGTCACAGGCAGGGACAAGGTGCAGGGCCCAGCCCGCCACCAGAGGCACTCCACTGGTTCTGCTCCAGCCTAGAGTCTGCCTCTCCCTGCACTCTAGAGTGATGTCTCTGTGATGCTGGGTCCTTGCTAGGCCTTGTTTCTGGGTCCCCATTTGTGTCATATTTCATTCCCTGCAAAAAGGAAGCAAACCAGGAATTCAGAAGACACCTGGCCATTCCCTCTTTCCTAGGAATATCAGTTATGCGACATATTGGAATATACCCATTTGAACAATGTGAATGTATTTACCTCTTATTTTGTTATTTCCGATTTCCAAGTTAACATGTTCACACGTTGGCTAATTCCACACAAACTGCTGAGTCTGAAATTGCCACCCTTTGTTCACTCTTTTTCCAGACAGTAGCATTGCAGCCTTTTGCATTCCAAGGTGTTCTGTGTTTCCTTTTTTTTTTTTGTCCAGACATGATATGTGGTGATTTTTCATTGCAATTGCTGCTCCATTGCGCCTAAATGCAATTAGATGGTGACTTTCAGATGCAAACCACTGTTTTAATTCTGCTGCCAGATATCTGCAGAAAACCACTCAAGAGGTACTGAGCGGAAGCAACCACAATCAAGAGAGAAATTGACCTATCAGAGGCAACATTTGATCCATTGCTGCTTGGTTTATTACTCAAAGCAACTCTTTGAAGAAAGAGACATTCTGGAGTAACGCCCATCAGAACGTGGGGATTTCTTGCGAGAAAACGGTCCTGATCCAGTGCCCAGTTCCCCCAACAGTGTTACTGTTGAAATGAGCAGCAGCAGCTGCAGGGTGCTATAGGGAGCCACAACAGAAGCACAGTCTCTGCCCTGAAGAGGTACACAGGAGAAACATTTGGAAAGAAAGAAGGAGGGAAAAATAAGGGGGAAGAGGACAGAGGCACTCTTCCCCCTGGACTTCCGGGTAGAAGCCCAGGGACTCCACACCCCCTGGGGGGGGCCCCCAAATCCTCCTTAGTCTGTCCCAGGGGATGTGGTTGCCTTGCAGACAGCCCACACTGTGCCAGGTGGCCAAGCATGACCAAGCATGACTTTAGAGACAGAGAGGAAGTAGGGAAAGAAAAATGTAAGATGGGAATATATTAAATTGCATGTTGAAATGATTCTGCTAATGCATAAACATTGATTGATTGATTGATTAAGTGCCGTCAAGTCGGTATCGACTCTTAGCGACCACATAGATACTCTCCAGGATGATCTGTCTTCAACTTGACCTTTAATGTCTCTCAGTGGTGCATTTATTGCTGTTGTACTCAAGTCCATCCACCTTGCTGCTGGTCATCCTCTTCTTTGCTTTCCTTCAACTTTTCCCAGCATTATGGACTTCTCAAGGGAGCTGGATCTTCGCATAATGTGTCCGAAGTATCAGGGGCGTAACAAGGCTGGAGTGGGCCCAGAGACAAAATTTTAAAGTGGGCCCCTTGCTGACGCACACACATTCACTTCACATGTGACTTGCCTCTGGGGGGACCCTCGAGGCGTGGGGGGCCCCAGGCAGCCGCCTCCCCTTGCCTAATGGTAGTTACGCCCCTGCAAAGTATGATAGTTTTGCATAAACCTGTTTTATATTATTACATTCTTGTGAGTTCCATTGCTGCTTCTTTATTTTATACATTTATATCCCGCTCTTCCTCTGAGGAGCTCAGAGCAGTCTACATGGTTATTTTTTTATCCTCACAACAACCCTGTGAGGTAGATTAGGCAGAGAGATACATGATTGGCCCACAGAGTCACCCAGTGAGTTTCATGGGTGAATGGGAATTCGAACTCGGGTCTTCCCAGTCCTAATCCAACACTCTAACCATTACACTATGCTGTTTGTACCCTCATGAACCCACATGTTAAAAATACTACATTTTTCACTCTCTGTGTGTGTGTGTGTGTGTGTGTGTGTGCAGGGGGATGATGCTTAACTTGCAGTGGGTGGGGGTGGGGTGGGTCTCCAAAGGCCTTTATATCCAGGCTACAAAGTTACCTAGATGCTTCTCTGGGGAAGGATAGGTGTTCACTTACATATGCTCATGCTCAGTTTTAATAGAGAATAAAGCTCAGCGTGCCAAAGGTTTCACAGAAAAGCTAGGTGCTCCTCGGAATATCCCAGGAAATGTGTGGCTGAAGCCGTTCAAGCACACATTGCCTGCATTCCAAGCCACCACATGCCTAGCAGTCTTCATAGTTCGTACAGCCACTCCAAGGAACAGAAGCAGATGCATGCACAGCTTGTTTTCTGCCCTTATTAACTTGTAAAAAATTGAGAATCTGTTCTGCAAAACATCGTTTGAAACTTGGTGGATGGACTGCTTGGTAGGGCTGGTTGTACTTCAGCAAGTGATGCAATACGATCATTAGCCAGCAGCTAGCGCTGCTATCCTTTATTAAGCTGCAGCAGTTTCAAAGCCTTGGGGTCCAGCGTAATTAGCAGGGGAGAAGAAAGTTGGAGAGCAAATCCCCATGCATTCCTCAAGTAAACTGCGTGCCTTAAGTAATGTAGGAATTCGTTTGCCATGGGAACAGATAATCAGAATAATTAATATTACACCGGGACACCACTTGTGTGAACAGCAACTTCTTCTATGACTGGTTTAGTCGGTCACAGGCGGTATAGGGCAATGGCTAAGGTTGCACGCACCCTATACACACTTACCTGGGAGAGAATAAGCTAAGCCCCTTTAACACAGGAGCGCCCTCTGCACATGCTCAGGAGCACTGTTAAATAATAAACAACAGCTGATGATTCCAGGTTGGACTGACCTCAGCCACTGAGATCAGATTCTGGGGTTGAACCTGCGTGAGAGAACTGGGAAGGAGAGAGTCATGGCTAAGGTCTTCTGCATGTGCTCAGGAGCACTGTCTCCTTATCTATCAGGACTGATCCCTGTCATTGAAACCAAGTTCTGAAGTTAAGCCCCCGCTGAAGAAACTGGAGTGGGAGCAGGACAAACTTTTCTCCAAACATTATGCGAGACACTCAGTACATGCCCAGCGGCAATTCTTTGTTATGGCTTGCACAAGAGCACAATAAAACTTCCTATGAGGCTGGGTTTTTTTAAGAATATAAGAAGAGCCTTGCCAGTTCAGAGCCCAAAAGTCCGTGTAATCCAGCAGCCTCTTTCCAAATAGTGGCCAGCCAGATGTTTCCCGGACGCCCACAAGCAGAGCAAAAAAAAAAGCAGCAACTAGCCCACTTCCCCCCAGCGTTTGGCATTGAAAGGTATACGGCTTCTGAAGGTGGAAAGTTCTCCTTTTATTTGTTTCTTTATATTACACTGCTTCCCGAAGGAGAAGGAGGTTTACAAACAAGCAAAACTTAAGCCTGGATACCCGCTGCCATCCAAAACTCCCACTTTAAAGCCTTCTCAGCTAGCAGCCAACACATCTTGCGCGGCGGCAGTTCCAAACCTTAATTATGCTAAGCGTGGGGGGGGAAACACGTCGTTTTGTCCATCCTGAGCAGACTACCGCCAGCCAACCTAACGGGATGTGACCCCGAATTCTAGTCTAAACACAGAGAGGCTGAACGAGAGCCCTCTCTCCGCATCTCTCTTCGCGATGCGTGCGAGCGGAGGGGTGGAGTCTCCAGGCCAGGGTCTTTCGAGTTCGTCCGTCGGAAGACGACAGCAACGAAAGAGCCCCAACCAGAAGCAGCAGCCCCTCTCCAGCGTCGCCCAAGCTGCCCCACAAAGATGTCGGGTCTCTGGTTCGCCCTGTCTTGCTTGCTGCTGACCTGCTGCAGCTCGGCGTCCCTCAAGGAGCCGGCCGCTTCTTCCGCCGCCAGCTGCCCGCCCTGCACGCCCGCGGAGTGCGCAGCGCTGCCGGCCCGGGGCTGCCCGCTGGGCAAGGTGCGCGACAGCTGCGGCTGCTGCTGGCAATGCGCGCGCGGCGAGGGCGAGGCGTGCGGCATGGGAGCCGCCGCCGCCGCCGCTGCAGCCGGGCCCGCCGTCGGGTGGGGACGCTGCGCAGCGGGCCTGGAGTGCCGCCGAAGGCGCAAAGGCCAGGCCGGCGTCTGCGTCTGCAAGAGCCGCTACCCGGTGTGCGGCACCGACGGCCTCACCTACCCCAGCGCCTGCCAGCTGCGGGCGGCCAGCCTGCGCTCCGAGAGCCGAGGCGAACGCCCCGTCGAGCAACGCAACAAGGGGCCTTGCGAGCAAGGTAAGGCGGGGGGGGGGGGGAGCGCCTGTCTTCGCGGGGTTGGCGCTGGCGGAACGCGGCACCTCGGATAGTGGGCAGCGGGCGGTGCGCGCCGTTGTTTTGGCGAAGTCGGTGGGACTTATTTGCAAGTAAACAAGCATGGGCTCAGAAGTGCAGGACTGTGATCCTGTGCTCGCTTTTCTGGGGATAAGCCCCCTCGGATTTAAAGACAAACATTATTTTTTATCATTATTGTGTGTAGTGATTTAAAAAACCCTTTCTCCAAGGAGCCGAGGGATTACCTGCATGAGGCGATCTCATTTAATCTTGACAGCAACCCTGTGAGGTAGTTTAGTCCAAAAGAAAATGACTTGGGGAACATAGGAAACTGCCTTACACCGAGTCAGACAACTGGTTCAGTATTGTCTTCACTGACTGGCAGCTGCTTCTCAAACTTGCCAAAGGTTTTGTGGCTGAACAAAGCAAGCTACTGTCTGATACATACTCGCCTGGGAATAAGCCTGTTGGATTCATTGGCACTTACTTCTGAGTAAACATGCATAGGATCAAGCCGTAAAAGGCTGGCTCTATTTTGTATGTGCCTCCTGCTAGGGTAGTCCACCTATTTTTGTTACCTGCCTTGAGTCCTTGAGATGAGGCAGGCGAAAACAACCAGCCCAGCCCTGTTCAGATTGAGATGTGCCGGAACTCCTTGTAGACAAGTGAAGGCGGTGGTGGGGGCAGGGGGTGGGATTTGTGGCTGGGTGGATGAAAAAACCCCTTTGTGTTTCTGATATCCCCCAGATTTTTCCATTCCCTTGGAGCTTCTGCTATTGCATGGGATGACTGGGCTGTAAATGTTATCATCTGTTCTAGTCCTGAACCCTGGAACTCAAATCATATTCCAGGGCTGCTCTGAGCCCTTAATGCAAATAAAAGTGTGACCAGCTTATTGTGAGGGCAGAGCTGTACTCGCAAAAATTGTCATGACATAGGAAGCTGTCTTATACTGAGTCAGACCGTTGGTTCTTCTAGCTCAGTATTGTCTACACAGACTGGCAGCGGCATCTCCAAGGTTGCAGGCAGGAGGAGCATCTCTCAGCCCTATCTGGAGATGCTAGGGAGGGAACTTGGAACCTTCTGCATGCAAGTAGGCAGGTGCTCTTCCCAGAGCAGCCCCATCCCCTGAGGGTGATATCTTACAGTGCTCACATATGTAGTCTCCCATTCAAATGCAAGCCAAGGCAGTCCCTGCTTAGCAAAGGGGGCAATTCATGCTTGCTACTACAAGACCAGCTCTCCTCCCATGTTGTGTGACAAACATTTTAATCCAGGATAAAAGGTATAAGAACAGCCTTCTCAGATCAGACCAAAGGTCCATCTAGTGCAGTTTTCTGCCTCCAACAGTAGCCAGCCAGATGCTTCTGGAAACTCATAAACTGGGTATGAAGGAGATGGCCTTCTCTTGGTGTTTGGCCCCAGCATCTGGAAAGTAAAGTAAAGTGTGTCATCAAATCAGTGTTGACTCCTGGAGCCCACAGAGCCCTGCAGTTTTCTTTGGTAGAACGGGGGGGGGGGGAGAGGTGGTTACCATTGCCATCTCCTGCACGGTATGAGATGATGCCTTTCAGCATCTTCCTATATCGCTGCTGCCCAATATAGATGTTTCCCTGGGAAACATACGAGCGGAGATTCAAACCGGCAATCTCTGGCTTGCTAGTCAAGTCATTTCCCTGCTGTGCCATTAGGCATCTGGTGCTCGGGGCTTAACTACACATGATGTTGCCGTTTATTGCATAATTAGCCCTTATGGGCTTTTTTCCCCCAGCTGTCAGTTGAAGCCACGCAGATTGAGACCACAGTGTGAGAAGAAGTGAGACTTTCACTTTTTTCCTCCCATGTTGTTCTGCTCTGGATTGGGGCCTCTGTGACTGCTCCCAATAGCGCCCCATTCTGGTGGCAAAGGTTTAACTCCCCCTCCCCTGTAATCTGAATATCCACCCTACCCCACCCCACCGCTGCTATTAATGAAAAATAACTGAACCTGCCAGGGCCAATAATGCACTTCGAGGGGCCTTCAGGGCCAAACTGGGCATGATGAAAGCAGATCTGTGTGTTTAAATATAGATCTCCCCCCAACTGCATAGAAAAAGAAATCAGGTGGGTTTTTGTTTGGGGGGGGGCGTTAATGGCAAAAGGAATGCCTGGGTAAGGGGTACTGAACCCTCTCACTGCTTATCTTCCTGCAATCTCTCTCTCTAAATGCTTTTCTTCAAGCCAGTCACACCTCCAGGATCAGCTTGGCTGAGGAGAAAAGTGCTGGAGAAGAGGTGCTGTGAGGAGCGAAACTGCAGGCAGGGGAACTCCTTGTTGATTCACCATTCTTGGAGCTACACCTGGACTTACCATCCTTCCTCTTTCTATGTGATTAGGATGGTTCTGTGTTTAAATGCACAGCTGCCACCATCACCTGCAGCCTGACCCTGAGACTGAAAGCAAGTGGGTTAGGTAAGGTTGGACTGAACAGGCTGGACCGTTCTCAGAATGCGGTCAAGGGAGAGTGCTTAATTTCACAAAAGCGGCGCTCCAGCCTGTGTGGGAGCCCTGCCAGCAGCACTGGAAGGAAGCCCTGCTCCTTCACTCTAAGTGTGTGACAACAGGCTAAACTTGCTCAGTGGCGAGGGAAACACTTAGCTATACCTTTATTTTAAAATATTGTTTTATATCTGTTTCTTTAAAAGAGCACAGCCACAGAAGGGAAGCAGCCTAGATAAATGGGTATGGTTGGGGAGGAGTTATATAGCTACTGGACCAACCTTTCCTGCAAGAGATTGTTTTTACTGACTCAGATATATACTACCTTTGAACATGGAGGTTTCACCTAGCAGTTGTGGCTAGTTCCACTGTGTATGAATTTAACTAATCGTTTTCAAAGGCCTCTAAAGCTGTTTGCCATCACCACTTCTCATGGCAGTTAATTCCATAATTTAATTAGGCATTGTGTGAAAAGGCCTTTTTGTCCTGTCTGAATTCCAGCTATCCAGCCGTCCTAGTTTTAAAATGTGGAATAGCTGATATTCTTCTCATGACTTGGTGCTAATGAAGTTAGCAGCAGTGAGGAAAACAGTTCTGTTAGCAACACACTCATAATATTAGAGGTTAAGAGTTGCCAAATTTCCAGAACAGAAAGATAATATTCAAAAGCCCCTGAAAGAAGGCACATCAGCATAATTTCAGTGGCATCCTTTCTTTTGCCTTTACTCTATGCAGAATTAACCTTAATACCTTAACACATGTTTATCTGTCTATGTATACAGTTAATTTTTCCAATCCTGAATTCAGCCTTCCTGGCTTGCCACTTCTGAGACTAGCACCGACATCTTTAGGAAGTAATAACGAATAATAAGAAGTTCTAGAAAGAACTAATCAGCCTACTTTCCTTTTACTGTCTCCACGACTGGACTAAATTTGATTCAGATCGAGGTCCACAAGTTAGATCTCTTGTGCCTCAAATGTTCATGCATCTGCCATCTTGGATTGGGGTGGATGACATCATCACAAACTATGCCACTGAGGTGTCCCTATAGCTGCAGCAAATTTGGTTCAAATCGGTTAAGCAGTTCACGTTAGCCCACTTGCGCCTCAAATGTTTACACATCCGCCATCTTGAATCAGCATGGATGGCATTATCACAAACTATGCCATTGAGGTGTCCATGTGTGTCACTCACTGTAACTGTACCCAATTTGGTTCAGATTGGTTAGACAGTCCACAAATTTGCCCGCTTGCGCCTCAGATGTTCATGTGGCCACCGTCTTGAATTGAAGTGGATGACATCATCACACACCATGCCATTAGGGCATACCTATGCATCCCTAAAGTTGTAGCAGATTTGGCTCAAACTGGTTAAGCGGTTCACAAGTTAGCCCACTTGTGCCTCAAAAGTTTACACATCCACCATCTTGGATCAGGGTAGATGATATAATCACAAACTATGCCATTGAGGTGTCCTTGTGTGTCACTCACTGCAACTGTACCTAATTTGGTTTAAATTGGTCAGACAGTCCACAAATCAGCCCGCTTGCACCTCAGATGTTTATGTGGCCGCTATCTTGAATTGAAGTGGATGACATCATCACACACCATGCCATTTGAGCGTCCCTATGTCTCCCTACAGCTGTAGCAAATTTGGTACAAATCGGTTAAGTGGTTCACAAGTTAGCCCACTTGTGCCTCAAATGTTTATGCATCCGCCATCTTGGATCAGGGTGGATGGCATCATCAAAAACTACACCGTTGAGGTGTCCCTATGTTTCCCTACAACTGTACTCGATTTGGTTCATATTGGTCAAGGCCAGCCCTGCACAACATAAGGCCCGGGGCCAGATCTGGCCCGTGGGGACATTTTTGATGGCCCAAGTAGCCAGCAACAGCAGGAGCCCCAAAATTTGGCATTTGGGTGGGGCTAGAACAGTGGGTGCCCACTGACTTAGCAAGGACAGGGCTTATTTTCTGGTCACTATCCTTGGTTAAAATTGTGGGCCAGTGTGGGGAGGGAAGGACCCATAACTAACTAGTTATTACTTTAATATTTATCTTTATAATTAATTTTACTCTTTATAATTTTATATAAATTATATAAATTTAATCTTTATAATTTTAATTTTACAATAATCAATGCACTGAAAATTGACTTCGGCCCTCACATACATCATCATGGTTGTTTCTGGCCCAGTGGGATGTTTGAATTGTGCATCCCTGATCAAGGCATTGCAAAGTTGTTGCAGGACACACACACACACACACACACACACACACACACACACACACACACACTCTTATGAGACATGCGAGTGATCTCATAAGCCTACTGGAAAGCAGGCTAAAAAGTCTGGTGTTCCATGAACTATTTACACAGTATTTTTGAAGGGAGGTTGGCACATACCAAAGTCGGCAAGTTCAGCAATTTCAATATTCGACTTCTCTTAGATTCTTTGGGATCAGCACTGGTGACCTATTCATTCATTCTGGGGTGAGAATCTACAAGTCCTTTCTTCATTTCTCTTTTGAGCTTCCTTGTAACTCCCCCATAGTCTCTATTTGGTCTGTATTTGGTGGGGTACGGGGGACAGCTGAATGCTTGCCCCAACAAAAAAATGCCTGCCTCCCTACTCTCCCACTGCTGGACACATTGCTGAATCATAAACCGGAAATTCAGATGTGAATTGTAAGCATTCTTCATTGATTGATTAAGTGTCGTCAAGTTGATGTTGACTCTTAGCTACCAGATAGATAGATTCTGTCCAGGATGATCTGTCTTCAGCTTGGCCTTTAAAGTCTCTCAGTGGTGCATTCATTGCTGTTCTAATCGGGTCCATCCACCTTGCTGCTGGTCGTCCTCTTCTTCAACTTTTGCCAGCATTATGGACTTCTCAAGGGAGCTGGGTTTTCGCATAATGTGTCTGAAGTATGATAGTTTGAGCCTGGTCATTTGTGCCTTGAGTGAAAACTCTGGATTGATTGGTTCTATGATCTGTTTGTTTGTTTTTCGGGCTGTCCATGGTATCCTCAAAAGTCTTTCTTGAAAGTTACTCCATCCAAATCAATAGGACCTCTGTCAGAGAAAATACGTTTATGAGGTATTAATATGCTCTTTCATTATTTCTTTTTCAGAAATCTAACTTGTCCCTCTCAAAAAGCTTGCCCCTCTCAAACACGCTCAGAAAATGCACTTTGATCTGCCTGTGCTCCGCCCATTCGTGTGTGTGTGTGTGTGTGTGTGTGTGTGTGTACACGTACCCATATACATACTGCCACTTTGCTCTACCTTGCTTATCCTCTTGATGAAGAAAGAATGTGGTTTCAGTGGCTGCAATCATAAATGCATTCACTTGGAAGTAAATCCTGTTGAAGTCAGTGAAACGTAGCCGCCAAGTAAACGTGCTTGTGGCCACGACTTAAACGCAGGGAGAATGGCTTGTGCAGAAGGTGGGCAGCTGGCTTTAGAGAATAGAGAAAGAAACTGCTTTGTTCTTTGTTGCTGGAGGGGAGAGCATAACAGACAGCAGTCAGCAGTTCTAGTGCCGCTATGGTAGTAATGCTCAAAATATTGTATATGTTTGCGCATAATGCAAGCTGGTGTGAGTGATGCCCATGTGTCTTTCACTTGGGGTAGCCTAAACTCTATTTAAAACAGTCAGTGTATCCTCAAGACAAATATTGCTCACTCCTCTTTCAATTTACTCTGAATCCTCTATTTTGGTTCTTCAGAGATTTTGACCATTTTTTTCACATTTGCCTTGCATAAAAAGAAAAGTGTGGATATAACCCCCCCACCCCCAAAACTTGACAGTTATCTCAAGGGTCGCCTTGTACAATCTTCTGTAGTGGCAGATTTTCACAAATAAAAGCCATCCCCAGTGCACCCCAAGTTGATCACTTGTGTACAGTGAAACCATTGGGTCAGACAGAGGCTTTCTTTTAAAGGAACAGCTCATGTAATATTCTGGAACCTCTCTTGCTGCACATATTTTCCACAGGAAGCATGATGAATGGAAATTAGAATGCAAAGACCCTCTTTTTATGAGAGGCAAATAATTTGCTTTATTCATGATATGTTGCTTGTCATGCTATGATTCTGAAAAATAGCCCACGCTGGAAATATGTCATTGAACTCCCAGAAACTCCAGGAGTTGAAAGAACTCCTTTACTAGTTCTATTCATTAATGAATTCATTGTTCTTTAAAAGGAAACTCCTTTACTAGTTCTATTCATTAAATATTGTTTTGTTGATGGGTCATCTGTCCATTACATTTTAATAAATGTGTGTGTTAGCAAAAGCTCAACATTAAGCACCTTTTTGACATATTGAAGAAAATGCAAAATAATGGCTGACATCCTGACCAAATTATTTTACAGAAGTCATATTTAAATTAAGTACTGTATTTACCTGAATCCAAGACTAGTTTTCCCCCAAGTTGTTTGGTATTAGAAATTGGGTGGTTATCTTAAATGTCAGAGTCCTTTCTTTTGGGTCAGTACAGGTATCACCTATATTTAATCTGTGTTTTTAAAAGGGGCTGTCTTAAAATCAGAGTTGTCTTCTATTTGGGTAAATATGGTAGTATTTTAGAGTAACTCCTGAGAAGTTTTATTGGGTAACTTAGTCTGGATGTCAGGCAACATACTTTTTTTTTTTTAAAGCTACCATTCACTGTTAGAAGCAAAGATCATCTGTTGGTCATAATCTGGCACAGAATTAGGCATGCTTAATCCCATTGAAATAAATGAGTTTAGCCATAGTCATTGTGTTGGACTGTGTCATTGATGCATCTCAGTAAGCATATTTATGATCAGAGTGCACATCTTGCAGGCCTAGGGCAGGATCCAGACTAAATTGAAATTAGTTGTGACTAATGTGTGTCATTTATTTCAGTGGTGATTAGTCATAACTAACTTAGTCTTTACACTAGCTGTTCTTCATGAGCTTTCTTTATTAATCTTTATTTCTAAATCAAGATAGCTCTCTCTTTGTACAGTGTGTATGCGTGCGCGTGAACGAATGTGCTTTGCTCAGTTTCCGTGAGCTGCTGCATTGATACAATAGATTATGAGGAATCAATCAACGGGCAGGATCTTCACACCAGTGCAAGAGCACAGCTCATCGTCATGAATGCACACAGGGATCTGTGATAACTTAATCTTGTACCCCTCAACTACTGTTGTCTGGAAAATCCGAAATTGGAAGGCCTGTCCAAATGAAGAGAACAAAAAGGAACATAAACTCTGGCAAAAGAAATGCAAGGTGACAATAAGGAAGGTGAAAAGAGAGTTTGAGGAACATTTAGCTAAAAGCATCAAGGGAAATAACAAAAACTTCTTTAAATATATCAGATGCAGGAAACCTGCCAGGAAGGCAGTTGGACCATTAGACAATGAGGGAGTGAGAGGGATTATTAAGGAGGATGTGGAGGTTGCAGAGAAGATAAACGAGTTCTCTGCATCCGTCTTCATGGCAGAGGATACTGGGCATATACCTGTTCCTGAACCAGGCTTTTCGGGGATGGAGGCTAAAGAACTGAGTCAGATAGAAGTGACAAGAGATGATGATCTAAACTCTTGAATAACTGAAAACTAGCAAATGGCCAGGGCCGGATGGCATCCATCAAAGAGTCCTCAAAGAACACAAATGTGAAACTGCCAACTTCCTTGCTAAAATATATAACTTATCCCTGCAGTCAGGCTCTGTACTGGAGGACTGGAAAGTAGCCAATGTAACACCGATTTTCAAAAAGGGATCCAGGGGTGATCCGGAAAATTACAGGGCAGTTAGCTTAGCATCCATTCCAGGCAAATTGATGGAAAGCATCCTCAAGGAAAAAATTGTAAAGCACATAGAAGAACAGGCCCTGCTGGGAAAGAACCAGCTTGGCTTCTGCAAAGGTAAATCTTTTATTTATTTATTTACATTTATACATTTATATCCCACTCTTCCTCCAAGCAGCCCATACATACTTGAGTCACTACATACTTGAGTTTCTCTTTCATAATAACCCTGTGAAGTAGGTTAGGCTGAGAGAGAAGTGACTGGCCCAGAGTCACCCAGCTAGTTTCATGGCTGAATGGGGATTTGAACTTAGGTCTCCCCGGTCCTAGTCCAGCACTCTAACCACTACACTACGCTGGACCTTTTGGAGTTCTTTGAGAGTGTCAACAAGTATGTGGATATGGGTGACCCAGTTGACATAGTGTACCTGAACTTCCAAAAAGCTTTCAACAAAGTTCCTCATCAAAGACTCCTGAGGAAACTTAGCAGTCATGGGATAAGGGGACAAGTACATGTGTGGATTGCTAACTGGTTGAAGGACAGGAAACAGAGGGTAGGTATAAATGGAGAGTTTTCACACTGGAGGAAAGTAAGAAGTGGGGTCCCCCAGGGATCTGTACTAGGACTGGTTCTTTTTAATTTATTCATAAATGATCTAGAAGTAGAAGTAAGCAGCAAGGTGGCCAAATTTGCAGATGATACCAAACTCTTTTGGGTAGTGAAATCCAAAATGAATTGTGAGGAACTCCAAAAGGGTCTCTCCAAATTGTGTGAGTGGGCAACAAAATGGCAAATGCTGTTCAATGTTGGCAAGTGTAAAGGGATGCACATTGGGACGAAAAACCCCAATTTCAAGTATATGTTGATGGGATCTGAGTTGTCGGTGACTGACCAGGAGAGGGATCTTGGGGTTGTGGTGGACAGCTCATTGAAAGTGTCGACTGAGTGTACACCAGCTGTGAAAAAGGCCAATTCCATGCTAGGGATCGTTAGGAAGGGGATTGAAAATAATATTGCTAATATTATAATGCCCTTATACAAAATTATGGTGCAGTCACACTTGGAGTACTGTGTACAGTTCTGGTCACCACATCTAAAAAAGGACATTTAGAATTTAGATTTTAAATTTAGAACTGGAAAAGGTGCAGAAGAGGGCAACCAACATGATCAGGGGTCTAGAGCACCTTTCTTATGAGGCAAGGCTACAACACCTGAGGCTATTTAGTTTAGAAAAAAGACAACTGCAGGGAGACATGACAGAGGTCTGTAAAATCATGCATGGTGTAGAGCAAGTAGATAGAGAGAAAATCTTCTCCTTCTCACATAGCACTAGAACCAGGGGTCATCCCATGAAATTGATTACCAGGAAATTTAGGACTAAAAAACAGAGGTACTTTTTCACACAACGCATAATCAGCTTGTGGAATTCTCTGCCACAAGATGTGGTAGCCAACAACCTGGATAGCTTTAAGAGGGGTTTGGATAACTTCATGGAGGAGAGGTCTATCAACAGCTACTAGTCGGAGCTCTATAGGCCACCCCCAGCCTCAAAGGCAGGATGCCTCTGAGTACCAGTTGTAGAGGAGTAACAGCAGGAGAGAGGGCATGCCCTCAACTCCTCCTTGTAGGCTTCCAGCGGCATCTGCTGGGCCACTGTGTGAAACAGGATGCTGGACTAGATGGGCCTTGGGCCTGATCCAGCAGGGCTGTTCTTAGGTTCTTATCTATCCCACATCAATTTGTTTCAGTGATCATCCATATAATTAGCTTTTGGAAACCTCTGTATTTCGAGCAGAATTAGTTAATTTTTAACAGGTGACTGACTATTGATTTAACAATTGATGAGTTTATTTTAAACATCTTTCTTTATGAACTTGTTTTGATTGCATTGTTCACACTGGGACAGGAGATTGGGGTTGGTGGACAGCATTTGCTTGCAGCCTTCCGTATCATCAGAAAATATGGTGCTTTATTTGTACCCTGCTGGAGAAGATAGTGCTTTTGTACTCTACACCATCCTGAGCAATTAGAGGTTATAGCAACTTGACTAAAGTGAGTCAGGAGGAACTGTACATGAGCTCACCAAAGTTGCCAGCAACCACATTAACAAAGGGCAGTGTTTCTCTGTTTGGGGCCAACTGTTTCTGAGAGAGTAAGTAAACATTTGAGCTCTGGCTTAAATTGTATGCAGCTCTCTATAACATGCTTGGTATTAGCACCTGATGAAATTTTTGACCCTTTATTTATGGAAATGCAAATGTACCAGTTAATATGCAATTAATACATCTGGGCATGTATCGGAGGTTCCCTCTAAGGCAGGGGTAGGAAAACATGCCCCCTCCAGCTGTTGAACTACAACTCCCATCTTCCTCAGTCATAATACTTTGTGACTGGGGATTATGGGAGTTGTAGTTCAACAACAGCTTGATGGCCAAGTTGGCCCACCCCTGCTCTAAGGCCTGCCATTTGTCCTTGGGGAGCACTGTTCCCTCAAGGTGTGCGCATGTGCACACACTCACAAGTTTTTGGATGTCGTCTCAGTTCCATTTTCGATCCCACTCAGGTTGACTCAGGAAGGCCCCATTCTGAATGCAGGTGCACACACACTGCCTTGATACTGCCGCCATTCCGCACAGAGATGAAACAAATTAGAGGGACCACTGTTGGGGAGACTAATTTTTGTTCATCTCTTTTCAGTATCTTTGTCACAGTGAGCCTCCATAATTCTTGAAAATGAAGTGTATGCATACCAAAGCATAACTAAACTAAACTAAAGACTTGTTGGTTATTTTGCAGTGCTTAGTTTCCTCTGTAGCCTGGGAACATACAGATCAAAAGAAAGTGGGGTGGCGGGGGCCGGATTACACAAACTGTAGATATGCTTTCAAGTTGCAGAAGAAAGGACCTTAAGGAAGCAAAAAGCTGAAGATAGTAAGACCTTGACTGGCTGACTGGTTCCAAGCAGAGCAATTGCAAATTCTGTCTCCAATTTTCGGTCAGCTGTGATCTGAACAGAGAGGTCTGCTAGTTGTGAGAAAGACTTGGAGGACCAACAAGTCATACTGCGGAGGAGCTGAGTTTACACATTCCTCTGGCATTTTCTAGATGGCAATCTTATTCTTCCCCCTGCCCTGGCTTAGTCCCAAAATTCCAGGTTTCATATTTGAATGTGTGAAGTTGGTAATGAAGAGGAGGGTGCCACTAATTATTTGCTGGTTGCCTTTCCCTCCTCATGGAGTAACTACCGCCGGCCTTTCTAAACATCTAGCATTTGGTTAGAACATGCAACTAATCTAGGGTGAGCTGAGATAGATAGCCACTTGCAGCAACTCTCCTGAGATAGATAGCCACTTGCAGCAATTCTCCAATGAAGACTGTAAGGACTGTGACTTCTCATTGGTGAAACTCAGCATCACAGTATACATGCTTCAAAAGAACCCCTTTCTGAAGTTTTGAAAGAATGCAACATCATCTTCAGCCTTACTGTTTTTGACTAATGTCATACAATCAACATTGAGATCAATGCAATCAGTTCAGTATTATTAATGAATTAGTTACTCTAATCCGTGTACAACTCAATAGTGCTCAGAATTAGCTGATATAAGCATCAGCATTTCAGTTTGATTGCTTTTGTTGAATTACTAGAACTGCCATTGACATTTCTTCAGTTACATCAGTATCTAATCAGTACAGTATATATCTCTGTGTAATATCTATATCGTATAACAATAAGAATATAAATCAACATATAACTTCTGTTCAAATCACAATTTTGCAATTGTATTCGAAATCAATAACCTAGTCAATGTCACCCTCCCTTTTCATTATCAGAGATGTTGACACAGCAGGAATATTCCTGCAGATTGCAGCAAACGTCTAGCAGAATCATAATATTGAAGGTGGTGTTCAAGACAGTGCAATGCAGATTACTTGAAATCATCTACAACATTGTAGCCACACTTCTATACAGCAGTCTGAGTTATTAGTCCGTGCTTTAAAATGCTGCAGTGGAAGTTATGCCCCCAACAGAGCATCTGATCACTTTCTGTTTGTGTCAAAGATAACCCCACACACAAGCTCCTCAGGTTGCAACATGGAGAAATTTGGTTCATTTGTATACCACCCCATATATAAAGGTCCCTGGGCTGTTCACAATATAAATCAAGTTTATATTGATTTAATATAAACACCCTCCATGCAAATGCAATGTTTTTACTAAATTGGATGTAGATGGCTCATTTTATCTTATTTTGATTAGATAGTTTTGTGTTTCATTGCTTTTCATGCAGGCATAGTGCTTTTAACCTTAACATAGCATAAAATGAAATTCCAAATCAGATTAGAAGCCAGGCCATGAGAGCGGATATAGTCTTCTGACTCTATGGAGAATTGCAAGCCAGGAAAGTTTTCACTTTTTGTTCAGTCTCCGTAGAGTTCCAAAGTGTTAAGTAAAGTAAGTTTTTCTCAAGTTTTAGTCAAGTATGGTATCATTTTATAAAGTTTGCAACAACAAATGTTACGCAAGCCCTATTTGGATAATCTTGAATGGTTTTTAGACCTCATTTGAAGATAATTCCCTTCTTGCACCACACTTGGCCTGAATGTGATGTTTATGAAACACTAACAAGGAAAGCAGGGCTCAAAAAATGTTTCAGATTCCTAGGCATCAGAAATGACTACCAACCTGGAAAAACACTTTGAATACCTAGAGGCTCAAGAGATCAGGCATTTGGGTTTGTGTTAGTGGGCTTTGTGACATTTCACACGCTCCATTTCCCTGGGCAGTAAGGCTCCCAGTTTCCCTGACAGTATGGGGAACTTATTGACATTTTTGAAATATCTGTTTACAGTTTAAGCAAGTGAGAATCACTAGGCCCAGTTAATTTCCTAAAGCAGCCTCAATTCAGCATCCCTCAGTTATTAAACAGTCAGCCAAAAACCTCTTGGGCAACTTTTCCCAACCAGATCCAAAAGTTAAAGCTCATTTTTCCTATCAAGATTTCAAAGACAATTCCTTTCGGCTACCACCATGCAGGTCGGTATAACTTCAGCTGCCTTCCTTAATGGGTGTTTTTTTTAAAAAGCTAAAACTAGGCTTGATTAGCCATTAAGGAACCACCCTGTTGCTCACCATCAACTAGCACTTTGGTTTTAAGGTGAGCCAAAATCCTTCCCCACCACCCTATTTGCAGACTCCTCAGTTGTCAGGATCCACCAATTCTCAGATCTCAGACCTGATGAGAACTTCCCCAAAGAGGAGGAGCTACAGCAAGATTCTCCTTTAATTTCCAGTACAGATGGGGGAACTCAGGCTTCCCTGAGAGACAACCAGAAATCATCCAAGATTACTCCTTGCCCAATGGAGATCCAGTAACGGGGAACCCTTTGTTGGGACTGACTCACCAACTTTGGACTACCCTCATCACCCACGGGGGAGCAGTGGCAGCAGTGGGCCCAGGTTGAAGCTCAAGTCTAGCAATGCAGTGTCCCTTTGGCAACTCAAGACTCTCCATCTGGACTACTGAAGAGAAGGCGAGCCCCATGCCTACTCTGGATCTGGGCCCTGAACACTTACAAGGAGGAGGCAGGTCCACCAGGCTCACTATAAGTCCCTGACTGCTCAGTGCTGGTACAAGAAATCTAAGGAAGTTCCTCACAATCCTCTTACTCTTCTGCTTGGCCCATCCTTAGAGTTGGGCTCTGTGTGTTCCTCCTGCTTTTGATCCCCTCCATCTCTTAGGGGTGGGGAAAACGAGATGTTTGAAATGCATTGGAAGGTTGCAAATAAGGGTGAAGTTTTTGCCCAACTTTCTGCTGCTAGCTTTACTCAATAGCTAGTTTTTGTTTCGTGTCTTAAAGAACCTTCCTTTGCATGCCAGAAGTGTTGCTTCTAATTCCGCCATCATTCTTTGCACAGTAGCGCAGTTCCAAAAATCCCCATGATTTAACACAGTATTTGATCCTCTTGCACTCGCACAACTTTTGTTGCACAACTTCACTGTTAAGATGTCAATCAACATGCCCATGATGTTGAAAAGTAATTGAATAAAAGGGGGCAATAGAGGAAGGAAGGCGAAAGCAGAAAGATGGCAAAGCATGGAGAGAGATCATATGAACATTGGTGGAAAGAGAGAAACAGAAACATAGACACACATGGTGAAAATAATAATAATTAATTAAAATGGGTGCTATATGGCAGGCTGAGTTTAAAAGTGAGTCCAAGATCTGGAAGGGTTGAAGGCTGTTGAGCTGGCAGACTATACAGGCATAGAGATTCCTGCCTGTAACCTTGGAGAAGTTTCTGCCAGTCTGTGAAGACAATACTGAGCTAGATAGACCAATGGTCTGACTCAGTATATGGCAGCTTCCTGTGTTTAAAAAAACCCACAGAATACCTTGGCCCATAGTAAGTTTTCTGAGTGGAGAGATAACAGACTGAGATGTGGAATTTTCTAGAAAAGTTTTCAACTTCTAGCATTGCACAAGTGCAACAGAGCAAATTCTGGACTCTCTGGGACATGTTTTGGTGGTGCACCGTGGGCTTCAGAAGATTGATAAAAAAATCACTCCTCCCCCACTGAAGCAACAGTGCAGCAGTAGTCTGCAACTCACACTGCTGCATGTGCACAATGCTAGTCCGGATATCCAGCATTGTTTCATACAATTCATTCGTAACACTGAATGGATACCAATGCAATATTAGGAAAGTTCAGCAATTTTAAAGCTGTAATTAATGGTTTTTTCTGATGATTATATCTAGAAAGTGTGTGGGAGGGTGCATATGTTTTATTCTGTTGGTTATTGAATCCCATATAATTTTATGCAAATGAGGGGAGAAATTTTCCAGTTCAAAATTTTCCAGAAAACCACATCTATTAAAGCTTCCATTCGGGTCAATGGGAGCTTTCCCCTTAAGGCAGGGCTGCTCAACTTTGGCCCTCCAGCTGTTTTTGGACTACAACTCCCATGATCCCCAATCACAGTGGCTTATAGTCAGGGATAATGGGAGTTGTAGGCCAACATCTGCAGGAGGGCTGGAGTTGAGCAGACCTGCCCTAAGGGATATAATTCATGCAGGACTGTGTGCAATCTGAATCAGGACTGTAATGGGAGCTAAGTATTAAAGCTCACACTCACACAATCAAGATCACTTGCCCCCCACCCCATGTGTGCTTTTTACAAAAGAAAAAGTTGAGGAGGGAAACTGCAGGGTCAACAGACACATTTAAATAAAGAGAATCAGATATGACGATAAATGCAGGGCTGCCTCTATAAAACATCAGTCCCACGTTGAGTTGACTCTGCTTTCCCAATAACGTGTAATTATGGAAACTCATAAGACTATTCACATGTCCCACTGCAAGCGTATACAGGTGTCCCTGTATGTGTTTTTGTGTGAATGTCAGTGCAGTTCACAAGAAACTGCATACATGGGTTAAAGATGCATGTTTTCATTTTAAAAGTCAACATGGAGACTGGATCCACAAAAATGCAGAGTGCAGGTTGTGTGTATTGCTGTGTGTTGAATGTAACATGTGCACAAGTGTATGCATGTACAGATCATGTGCATGTTCTTGCAGAGATTGAATGCAGGTCGAATGTAACATGAATAGGAATGTGTGTTTCCCTGCCCATAAAAGCCTCCCTCAGCAGCTGCCAACATTGTGGGCCTGGATGTGGAAAAGCATGCGGTGGTGATGTTGGGCTATGGGGTGAGTGATCCTGCATGTTACTAAATACGAATACGATGAATATTTATATACCACTTTTCAACAAGTTCCCAAAGCGGTTTACATAGATATAAATAAATAAAATTGCTCCATCTCCAAAGGGCTCATAATCTAGGAGGAGGACACCAGCAGCAGCCACTGGAGGGATGCTATGCTGGGGATGGATAGGGCCAGTTGCTCTCCCCCTGCTCAATAAAGAGAATCACCGCTTTTAAAAGGTGCCGCTTTCTCAGTTAGCAGGGGAGAACTCAAGTTGCATTTAAGTAAGTGAGAGAACTTGGTGCAGCATTGCTGTTTTTACAAAGAAAACCAAACAACCCAACATGACTAGAACAGTAGAAAAAGGAGTACTCAAACCATCAACTTAACTCCCACAATTAATTTATCTGGTAGACATATCGGAGCACTTGCACACTGAACATAACAAAGTACATCAAAATGTAACAAAGAGTCTTCCCCCAGATGAATAGTACAGCTTCACATATAGGAATAACCAGTTCTTATCCTGTAGAGCTGTTAGTCCACAGTAGAGATACAAATCCTGTGGAATCAGTTGGGTTGTTTGGTTTTCTTTGTATGTATCTTGTGACTCCTGTTGATTTAGAAACGCATTGCTGTTTTTAGCAATAGCCTGACTTAGTGGTATGACAACGACGTTGTTTATATACCACTTTTCAACAAAGTTCCCAAAGCAGTTTACATAGAGAAATGAAAATAAATCAGGAAGGCTCCCTGTCCCCAAAGGGCTCACAATCTAAAAAGAAACATAAGATAGACACCAGCAACAGCCACTGGAGGAATACTATGCTGGAGATGGATAGGGCCTAATATGATCTAGTTTTGCCCTAACTTTTGCCCTAGATCTGGTATGATCTAGTTTTGCCCTAACTTCTTTCATGAAATTTAGTGGTGTTTGTTAGTGTGACAGGAGAGATGTGGATAAAATCTAACGCTTTTAAATAATCCCCATGGCTCTATAATATTACTAACACCTTGTCAGTCAGGGCAGTAGGGCTTCAGTTCCAAAAAGACTCCTAAGCGCCACATATTTTCAGGAATGCATGTCTGTGACCTTTGCTGAACCTAGCCTTTGGAATTATGCCCACTGTACAAGTTCCTTGGGGGCTGAAATGTTGTTCTTTCTTTTCCTCATTAAATTCATGTTGCATTTTCATTGGGACTCAACATCTGGCCAACAGTAAACATATGAAAGAAATGCTGTCCATTTTCTCCAGATATAGCTGACATGGTTTTCATGCAAACTAGTTTATAATCAGCTGCAGATAAAAAGATCTCCCCATGGAATCCTTTGCTCGCCTTTTCATCCAGCGCATGACACGGGAAGGCGTTCTGATTGACTCGACCTCCCCAGTATCATACCGCAATTTAACATTAATGGGGCCCTGGACACTAATCCTGGTGCTTGTTTTGCATGCTGCAGTTGGTGGGCGTGATTCTGGAATGAAAACTCTGAGAAGTTCCCATGGATCAGTTATAGAAGAAGTATGCAAAAGGATCTTATTTGCTGAGAATATTCTCTCTGACTTGAGCAGCCAGAGATGCATTCTTACCACTCCTAGTGAGAACTGGTGGCTCAGGTATTTGGGGGCAAAGTTCCTGGAAGTGCCCTGGAAGTTTGGTACTGCAACACCTGCTAATGATTTCTAATCATGCCCCTTCAATTTCCATTACTGTATCTCTTTACAAAGAAATGTTAGTTTACATTGGGCCCAATCTAGCTATGGAACTACATGCAGCATACTTGTGATTAGAACAAGGTATTGCTTGCAGGCTTTTCACTTGGGCTCTGCCTAAAAATTCATCCGTTTTTAATGTTTGGATTGAAACTGGTAATCTTGGCATGGTAGAAATTTAACAGAATCCTTAGATTGTGCAAATAATCATGTTTTTTACATTCCTTCACACCATGGTTTTCTGTGGCAGTGACTGCTCCTTTGGTGCCTTTTCCCCTGCCTTCTGCTGCTTCTTTCTCCTCCCAAGTTAGTCATGGGTGATCCCACCCAGTCAGGAATCATGATGTTACAACTAACATGATAGCCATCACTGAAGGCAATTGAGAGCTGTAGTGGATTAAAGCTTTTGTCTCAGATTAAGCTAACATGAGGAGGGGGTGGAATGCTGAATCATCCCTGCCAAGCTGCCTGGCTAGGCTTCTCTTAACTATTCTGTAATTATCGGTAGGTTCAAAATGTTGCCACCAAGCACCCTAAAACTTGCAGAGAACCGGGCCAGTGGATTGGGTGTTATAATCCAATATTCTCTCTGTAACTGGGTATTGGGCAAATCCAATAAAACCTTCCACGTGTAAAATTACACGGGATGAGAAAACTGATAGGTGCTAGACATCTGAGGATGTGTTTGCACCAGAGAAAATCCCCCCTTTGCCTCTCCCTCACTTTTCCCTGAGTTAAAAACCAATTTGGAAAGACTTGTAAAAAGAAAATAACTAAAAAACAGTTTTATTCAATTACTACAGACTGCTTCTGTCTGAGGCTTTCTCTGCTTTTAAATACAGTTAAAAATACTTAGTAAGTTACAAAAACAGGTTGTCTTAATGCATTCTTAAATGTTTATAGAGTCTTTTGCAACACCCTAGGTAGGATGGACATAGGCTAGTGTTTCTTATTTCAGTTACATTGCAGGTAAACTATAATAGAACAGTATCCGGAATATGGAAAAGCACAACAAAGAAAAATAACTTGTAATGCAAAGTCTGACTAAACAAACTTTTCCCCTAAATTAATCTTCCCGAAGCCAAAGCCCAGGCTTCCTTTCCTTGAACTCACCAAACTCCAGATGAGAATTCAAGCTTCCAGCCCTCCTATCTTTCAAGGATCTGCAGAGTCATTCTCTTGCAGCTATCTTCCATGGTCACATGTCCTTCTCTAACAAAGAACTGCCTTCTTCCTGGCAACAGCTCTCTAGGTCCCACCCACCTGGTGTGCTGATTGGCTGAGCCCTGGAGTTTACCAGCCTGTCAGTCAAGACAGGATTTACTTCCAGTTAACTCTTCAGAGGGAGGGGTGGCTGATCACTACAAGAGCGAAGGCAAATAAGGGCAATTTAAACAAATAAGCAAATATTTTCTCAAAGTGTAATGAAAATCACCTAAAGATGAAGCTTTTTTGACAGTATCAACAATGCTTGTGAAAAACAGCAAGTAATTTGAGCTTACCCTTCCTTTTCACTATTAACTCCCAATGCTAAGGGTTCAATGTTTATTTTAAGAATATATCCCTTCCCTAATCAAATGGGGCCTAATTTTATAACATGAAAAGGAGCAATGTGAGGAGGAGAAACATCGACTAATTGTCTCTTATTCATCTTGGCACAGATCTCTTCTGGGAACTATTAAAAGAGAAAGTGGACCTTTGGCAGCCTACATTAGCCTTTCTGAGAATAAAATTGGCAGATCCCATTTGACCTGCCATCAATAACCCTAATCATGCCTGGAAAACATTCTTCACTGTGGTGGTTGCCTCAGAGGAAACACCCTCAAAATATAACTGCACCTTCTGTATTTTCTCAGAGGAAACAAGGTCCCCAGCACCATGCAGACTTCCAAACAGTAGATAATTTTACTACTGTTTGCACCAACAAAAATCATGTGGTTGCTCCAGATGAAAAACTTACTATATTTGCTTCTTCTATAGATTTCATGAGATGCAGCCGTTGTTTCTTTTTTTCCTCCCAGTTAAGCACCAATCACAGGTAGGAGAGCTGGTCTTGCAGTAATAAGCATGATGTGTTCCCTTTGCTAAGCAGGGTCCACTCTGGTTGCATATGAATGAGAGACTAGAAGTGTGAGCACTGTAAGATATTCCCCTCAAGGGATGGAGCCGCTCTGGGAAGAGTATCTGCATACTTGCGTACAGAAGGTTCCAGGTTCCCTCCCTGGCATCTCCAAGATAGAGCTGAAAGAGACTCCTGCCTGTAACCTTGGAGAAGCTGCTGTCAGTCTGTGTAGACAATACTGAGCTGGATGGACCAATGGTCTGACTCCGTATATGGCAGCTTCCTCTGTTCCTATGAGCAGCAGCAACCTGAGTCCCCTCATTACTTAGATCAGACTCCTAGCCCAACCCTGAGAACCTTTACAGAAATCAAGCCTCAGCACATAAATCATGTGAGAGCTGGTATAACATAGTGCTTAGGAAACAGATATGAATCAGGACCTCCCCATTAGCAAGTTTATGGAAGAGGCCAGAATCTTGCCTCTTCCATGAACTTGCTAGGTGGCCTTAGGCAGCTATTCCTTTTCTGACTCAGCTACAATGTGAAGATAGTAACACTTGCTTTCCTTTCAGGGTTGTTGTAAGAATTACATCAAGGTAATACTGTACATGTGAAGTGCTTTGCATAATCCAAAGTGTGATACAGCTGCTAAGTGATCTTATTGTTTGGTCTGTTGCTATTCAAGATTTTTCTTTGCTGGTCTGACTGGTTATCCTGTTGCTATTTTCCTTTTATCAGAGCCTGGTGGTAGTACTCAGCCTCACTTCCTCCCCGAGGTCTCTTAGTCCCAGGTCCAGGACTTTGTACAAGCTTCAGTCCTGCCAGCCAGACCCAGTATAATTGTGGGTACAATTCTTGTTTACACAGTCAGACAGGTGTTATTGACTGGTTTGTTTTATCCAGACATCGAGTCCTTCCCAAGGACCTGGGATGCCAGAATTTTATTGTCAATAGTTATAGATATCGTCGCAGAATATAGGCTGTTCCCAGTAAAGCTGCTTTTTGTAATTGGCTGATGGTGATTTCTGTGGCCCCTATGGTGTTGAGGTGCTCTTCAAGGTCTTTTGGAACTGCACCCAGGGCGCCAATTACCACTGGGATTATTTTGGTCTTTTTCTGCCACAGCCTTTCAATTTCAATTTGTAGATCTTTGTATTTGGTGATTTTTTCTATTGTGGGTACTATTATTATTATTATTATTATTATTATTATTATTAATTTTACATTCATATCCCGCTCTTCCTCCAAGGAGCCCAGAGCGGTGTACTACATGCTTGAGTTTCTCTTTCACAACAACCCTGTGAAGTAGGCTAAGCTGAGAGAGAAGTGACTGGTAGTGACTAGTATCATGGCTGAATGGAGATTTGAACTCGGGTCTCCCCGGTCCTAGTCCAGCACTCTAACCACTACACCACCCTGGCTCTCTCTAGCCATATCTTTACAAGCTAAATATCTGGCACACTTTCCATGTCCATTGACTGTCTAATGGAGTGTAGTTTGTGCTTGAAACCAGAACTCTCCAAGCAATGACCCACTGATCTTAGTAACTGCCCTGCTTGGGCTGGTTCGCACACATGCATACATGCATTGCTTGATAGCTGCACACTTGCTGGCTTACAGCTGGCTGTGTGAAATAGCTTCTCTGAAAATACCTCCATTTGAGGTGGTGCTGGATGATCTGCAAGTTATATCTATCGTGTTAGATTCTCAAATCTCTCCTTAGTGTGCAGAATGAAGTGTAGATTGAAAAAGAGACATACAGACATAGGGCTTCCTGGAACAGGAGAGGTCTGATGCAAAGTGGAAGCAAGGACAACTGAGGAGACCAGCGATGTACTGGAACCAATTTGTCATGGCACAGATTCTTACCACAGTGGCAACCCAGATAACGTTCTTCATGACAGCCATAGAATCTTCCACTGTCCTGCCCAGCACTGTTGATCCAGGTGGTGGTGAACAGTGTGGTAAACCCTCTTCCTCTGTTAATGGAAGCCAGAAATAACTCTGTCCACTATGAGTTTGCCACCTGTTTTACAGATGGAGAGCTCAATCTTGTGCACACCTAAGTTCATTTAAATCCACAGGCTAAACCCTAGTTGTATAAGAGCTGCAACTAGTCTCCCTCTGGTTTTGGTATGGGGCCTGTCACCTGACGTGTGGCTGAAGAATTGGCTTAGTCTCTTGATCTAATTGTATGTACCTGCTTCAGATGGGATTGTCCAATATGGAGATTGTGCCTGAAAGTATGCAAAAGCCAGATCAAAGACAACCTGCCACTCTCTTAAGCTGTGAAGGCCAGGTGAAAAAAACACTGACACAGGCAGCCAAATTCACAGACCAGTTGTCCATGAGACCAAAGTGTTTGCACTTCCTGAGTTCAGCAGGGGACATTGTGGAGCAGTGGAGCCTTTCACAGCGTGACTCCAGGCACATGACAGGATGCAAATGCTCCACTAACATCCTGCAGTTTGTGGAATTGTGCCATAGAAACACAAACTATTACTGGCATTTTCTGTCCCACAAAGTTGGCATCAATGCTTTTAAATACTGCATGAGAAAATAGCTCCAAATAAGAATACTTGTTTGCATCATTAAAACAATATTCCCATTTGATATCCAGTCTTCATTGCATACCATAGTTTGACAACCATCCATATGCCACATACTCCAAATTAGGAGTGTATTCATGGGTATTTCATTGCAGTTTCTTCAGACAGGACTTCAAGATGTCCCGTATTGCCAAAGGCAGGATAGGAACTGAGTGTGCATTTTTTCTATTAATTATTGTATTGAGAACATAAAATAATACATCAAAATAAGCATGAATGAGAAACTTTGGATAATCCTCCCTGCCTGCTAAAAATAATAACCATCCCAGTTTCCAGTAGTATAAAGACATGATCATGTCTGTCCATCCAGATCATTCACCTTTGACAAAATCCCTTAGTCCCCATAACCAACTGTGTAATTTGTTGGGGGTAGTTACTTATATGTGCCACCTAATGGTGCAGCAGGGAAGCAACCTGCCTAGAGAGCAGGAGGCTGTTGGTTTGAATCCCTGCTGGTGTGTTTTCCAGAATATGGGAAACTCCTATATTGGGCAGCAGCAATATAGGAAGGTGCTGAAAGGCATCATCTCACACTGTGCAGGAGGAGACAATGGTAAACCCCTCCTGTATTCTACCAAAAGAAAACCACAGGGCTCTGTGGGCGCCAGGAGACGAAATCGACTCGATGGCACACTTTACCTTTATATGTCGCTGAAATGACTGTATGTTCTTCCCCTGTTCATCCCTGCCTACATTTCCTTCCCCATCCTTTGCTCTCTCCCTCATGCTGATAACTAGATTGTAAGTCACTTGAGGTAGGGACCTCCATTCTTTGTAAAGCACCATGATGGCGCTGTATAAATAATACTGGCTCACATATCTTGTAACAGATATGTAACATTCACCTGTAACGGTGAACTCGCTGTTGCCAGGCCTCTTCACTGCAGTGGCTTCCAAAGGCAGGGAGAGTCCATTAAGGGGTATGTGATTGCATTCCAGCTGCTACTCCCATTGGGAATGATAATGGCTTAGAACAGCTCACTGCATAGGATATGAGCCACAAATTTTCAGCTATCTCTTCTTATAGCCGTGCAGTTGGTATCACTGATAAAGATTTACTTTTAAAATAAGAGGGGACGGACCACACACACGCACACAAGAGCATAGGAGAGTGGATCTGTGTAGGTCTGCCAGCAGCCATGTTTACAAGGAACTGGACTCCAGGTTTTTTTCAACTATTTGTAAAGCTTGTCTTCTGTTGTAAGCAATCTATTCCAAATTTACCCTTTCCATCCAAGTTTTGATTTCTGAGGTATCCTTAGCTTTCCAGGCTCATAATACCAGACATCTGACAATAAATAAAGCATACTAGAACAGAACTTGCTGAGAACCAGTCACTGTTTGCATTTAATCCATTATTAAGTTTGTGAATTCCAAGAAGCAAGGAGAGGTCATGGCAAAATTAATTTGGTTGCCTAGGTCTGACCAGAATTACTCAGAGCCCTAGAAGATCCCATCTCCTAACAAGGAGTTAACCTGGAAGTATGTGTCAGTGCAAGAATTAATCTAGCAAGTGGGCTCCGTTCAATAAAGTTCACCATCAACAACGTTCTCAGCTCAAAATGTGTGCTGAATTTAGATCAGCAGCTGAATTGTTGGTGACAGAAGGGGAAAAGGGGACAGAGTGTCCATCTTGAAAAAGTCATATATTTCTAGTGCAGAGTCTTGGGAATTTTTTAGTTTCCCAGAATGTGTATTTAAATTTCCCAGAGGGTCTCATCAAGTCTGAATTCTTTTCTTCCTTGGGAAATCTGCGCAGTGGAATGTGGGCTTCCTCATGATCACACAAAAGCAAAGACTAGTAGTCTTTAACTCTTTAAAGGACCATCCTCAGCTTTCTGAAAGTGCTTCAAGTAAACCAATAACACATTAAGAATATTGGAGAGCGTGCTGCCTTCACATGTGCCGCTGTTGCTCAAAAGCCATGGCAAAAGGAAAAAAACATGTACATAAATCTGGGAATTTGAAATTTGAACAACATACACATCCAGATATACCATTAATCTATTAATTTAATACATCCTGATATGCCATTAATCTACTTAATTTAATTTAATTTAATTTAATAGGGAACACAAATACATTGATGCCTTTGGACTTTTCTGTATCTGATCTCTTAATGAAAAGTTATTAGGTAGGATCTACATTAGGACTCTTTGTGCTACAGTGTTTCACAGTGTTGTGCACCATTAGGTAGAAGAAGAACCTTCCCATGACACATACTTTTGCTATGTAAACAGTTTGCAAATTTTTTAAATTAGAAAGCAGTAAGTAAACCGCCCAGAGACATAAGTTTTGGACAGTATATAAATATATGGGGGTGGGAGGGTTGGTGGAGGTGGTGGTGGTGATAGTAATGAGTTTGTTCAAAAACTTGTACAACATGATGTGCTCCTGCTAGTGCAAGAACTGGTCTGGAATGGAGGAAACTTGCTTCACACCATGACTGCCCTACTTCCCTATATTCACGCAACAGCACTTACATTAGTGCAAGACTAGTCTGGATGCTGCCCATTAAAGTCGTTGGACCATTGTTCTTGGAGCCTAATACTGTCAGTTCAACTGGCTGTCACTTCTACCAGCAGCTGTTTGGACTGACGAGGCCAGAAATGGAACCTGGATCTGTGGTGACAATTTCATGATGTGTTATATTATTTGCACACCACTTTGAGATTTGTGGGGGGGGGGTGGTTTTTTTGGGGAGGGGGTTAAACAAAGCACCAGCTTCCTCATGCACATCTATCTATATGGTAAAGCGGGAACAGAAGCTAGTGACTATTCCAACTGACCTGAAGTTGGAGCCAGCCTTACCATTAGACAAAATGGCAGAATGGGCACCAGATGGCCCTGTAGTGGTGGGCAGGGGGAGGTTTCTGCACAATCCCCTTGGAAATTAATGGGAGCAAGAGCACAATAGTGGATTGTGTCCTATGTTAATTTGGGGGAGCTGTTTATATTTGTCTGAGGCACCAGATCGGTGTTCTGTGCTCTCTCTGCCCCCCCCCCCCCGCCTGCCCCATCTGTGTGTGAAATGAGTTTTGTTCTGGGCAGCAGTATCAAGGCAGTGTGCACGCACATGCATTCAGAGTGCGGCCTTCCTGATGCAACCTGAGTGGGATCTAAATAACTGAGTGGACATCAAAAAAGTGTGGGCGCACGCCTTAGAGGGAACACTGCACCAGATTGTCTTGGACCAACTCTGCCTAGAGCATCAGGTTAAGGTTAAGGAGTAGGTTCTCTTCCCAGGCATAACTGTGGGTGAAGAGGATCTGATCGAACATTTCAGTGTTGGCTGGGCCCTAAAAAAGCTCTAAAAGAGGCAAAGCAAGCCAATATTGTATCTCGAACATGGCCCACACAAATTTTGTGAAAATCTTGTCTCTTTACTCGAGCCTTTCAGTCCTACGGTATCTGACTCATGCTTTTTGGACAACTTGGGTTGGCAATGCTTTTTCTACAAGAGAGCCATCGCTGACTTGAGTCTGAAGGTCTGTCTCTTCCCATGGCAGTTATACATCCCCAGGGACACACTTCCTCTCCAGTGCTGAAGCAGATCCGAGAAAAATAGAACAAAGGGTCACAACCTATTCAATTTCAGCTAGCCAAAGAAAGAAGCCTGTAATTCTAGCTTAGATCTAAAGTGCAGCAGAGTGTTTTGTGCTACGTGAAAGCTACATAAAAATGCACTAGGGCATAGGGCATTCTTCTTTCTAGGACTTATATTTTAGTTTTGACCTGAAATCTTAGGGTCAAATGTATCCTCGTTATCACAGTAATTTAGAGTGGGAAGGATCCCTTTTCCCCATGGAACTTAAAAGGAAGACAAACCTTTCTTACTTTAAAGTTGCAGTCTTCTTTTTTAAAGGAAAAAAACCCTTCATGTGTTAGTTAATGTTTCTGAAAGCGACTTTGGGCTCTCCCCTCTTACCAAAAGTGATCTTGCAAAGGGAGATTGTATCGCAGATGACATCAGTGGGTACAGCACTGCTCACAAACAGGAAGCAGCTGTTCCTCTTCACTTTCCCAACTCTGCTGCTTGGATAAATTGACATTTTAGATTGAAGACATGATAGGTTTTTATTTATCCTAAAAGCAGGGAATGTCTCAGTGCTCTTTGTGTGACTGAACACCACTTTGTCCTTCTGATGTGCTGAATGTTGTCTGTTCAACAAGTGACAATCAGCTCCCAGAGATTGAGAATAACAGGCCTGTGATACCCTCAGAGCAATGCTTTTGAGCCTTTTTCCTGTGAAGACCACTTTTGCAAGTACCACTGCCACCAGAGGCTGCAGTCTCTTCTTTGCCCAGCCTGGGCCTCTTTTGGAAGATTGAGCTGCTACACAGCCATTCTGGCTATCTCCACTGATTGGGCCATACACAGCAGTGTCTTGTGGTCCCTATAGCAACGTACCATCTGCCATACGGTGAAGACCATGTACCACCTGCAGCGTACCACCTGCCATACTGTGAGGGGCTTCTAGAGTCATGGGCTGAAAGGCGCTGCATTAAGGTCAGAATTCTGTGGAGAGCCCAGCGGCTGAGCTCAGCTCTGGTCTTTGAAACTTAATTGCACAGAGCAGAGCAGACCAGTTGGCTAAACTCTGGAAAACTTCCTGAGCAACAGATTCTTGCTGAAGGCAAGGCCTCTTGTAAACAGTTCTTCAAAAGGCTGTAATCCTTGGATTGTTCACTGTTGAGATGATGTGACTGTGCTCCCTGGAAAGTATTACAAGACCTCCTTGTATTAATATCCTGCAAGCTTCAACAGAGAAGTCATAGAGGTTCCAAGATGAATTTACCATTATGGGTTGACTTGCCTTTAAAAAAAAAAAAATTAGTGTTAACAATATACCATGAATAAGTGCTGCTGGTGTGTACAATAATGGTATGCAGAGGAATACAACTTTTAATTGAGCAGGTGGACCAGCCTCTCATCAAACTGAATATACACAGCACACTACAGAATTTGGCCCTTTTAAAAACCATGCTTTAAAAAGAGTATCTTGTTTTCATGCACTCAGCTAGCATCCATACATCTCATTGTCTTGGATCCAGAGTGCCATATCTCTGAGTAGAAGGCGTTTTTCCTTGTGCATAGGAGGAGGGGAGGTTGCCAACTTCCCTCTGTGTTGCAGCCCCCATTCCCCTGTAGCACATCACACCCCAGTCGCAGGGGATCTTCCAGTCCTCAAGGTTAGGTTTTCAAGGGACCCAAGAAGCTGTAACCAAAAAGAGAGGGGGTGGGTGGGAAAGGCCCAGTGCCCATCCTGAGAGTTCTTTAGATCCGTCATTGTATGTAAGATTATTTTCACTTTAAATACATTGCACTCATGCATAATTGATATGACCAGGATCTAGAGAAGTATGTGTGTATGTAAAAAGCACTTCCATCTGTACATGAGGTGGGTAGGTGCTGACTGATGATTTTTTTCCCTTCTGGGACAGCCCCTCCCTCACACCTCATGGGGCACCCTTCTGGTGGGTCTCTTGACTGTTGGGGGCGGGGTGTGCTCCTGGAAGTTGCGAGCTGAAAAGCTCCCATGCATGTGTGGGACATCACAGAGTGCTTTGGGTCCCAACCTGTGTTAGTAACAGTTGGATGTCCCCCTTTTTTGTTTATTGAAGATGCATCCCCCTCTTTTATTCCGTGTAATTTGTACAGGTCAGTTCTGATTATTCAGGATGAATCCTTTGGCCAACAGACTTCTCTAGGGTGACCAGAAGCAACAGAAGAGAGAGCTTCCGTGCCTCACTAAAGAGACAGCAGCAGTCTTCCTTCTAACAGGGATTTCCAGATGTTGTTGACTACAACTCCCAGAATCCCCAGCTCCCAGAATCCCCAGGCTTTTGCTTGGAGATTATGGGAGTTGTAGTCAACAACATCTGGGAATCCCTGTTAGAGGGAACACTGGACAGCAGAGGGCGTTTTGCCAGTTGCTTCCTGCATATTTTACCTCAGCAGCTAAGGACAAGTTGCCCTTGCCAGAAATGTCCTCTAAAAGTACAGTGGCCTCGTTCTCAGTAGCTTCTGTCTGATCACCCTACCCCTGGCCTCCTTAGTGCTAAAATGTCCCTATGTCCCTCCCTGAGCTTCCCTTATTGGCTGGTGACATGGTCCTCTGTCAAGGGAAGAGGAGCTGCATGTCCTCAGGGAGCCTTTAGTGCCCTTTGCTGAAGGCTCTTTTGTGCAGCAGAGCAGGAGGGGAGAGGAATTTCCACATCTCTTTCCTCCCTCCCAAAGCCCTTTCCACTGGTATGAATCTGTTCCTGAAGGGCATACAACCCTCAGGAGCAGATTTATACCCGTGGAAAGGACTTGGGGAGGGAGAGAGGCAAAAATCACTCGGCTGCCTCCTCCTGCGACCATCCACTGTGCAAAGGAGCCTTCAGCACAGGGACTCCTTGCGGTCTTGCAGGCCTTCTTCCATTTCCGGAGGGCTGTGGATCATGTCAGCTAGTGTCTAAAAATCTATATTGAAATTTAAGTCATATACACATCTCTGTCAATCAAAACAATTAGGTATTGTTTTGTGACCGCACGCTAAGGTCGTCAGAGGAGGTCCGTCTCCAGTTACCACCAGTACGTCTGATGGCGACTCAGAGGCGGGCCTTCTCTGCAGCCACTCCTGGACTGTGGAATGCACTCCCGGCAGAAATCTGTGATTTGAACTCTTTATTGGTTTTTAGGAGAGCCCTTAGGACCTAGCTGTTTGGCCTGGCTTTCCAGGGTTTTTAAAAGTGTTCTAAGTGTACCTGTTTTTCAGGATTTTAAAATTGTTTTATTGTTTGATGATTATGGTATTTTATATTTTTAATTGCTGGTTGTTTTTAACTGTCTTTGTTTTATTGTAAATCGCCCTGAGCCGATTTTGGAAGGGTGGTATAAAAATTGAATAAATAAATAATAAATATTAGATAACTGGGTAAAAAGCAGATGCTCAACCCGCTCAAAAGAGCTTCAGTTGCTGGGCACCCCAGTCACAACTACAGCTCACAGAACTTTCTGGGGAAAGGAAGGCTGAACGACAGCAGAGGCCTTATCATAAGCTTCTTTCAAATGCCCCCTAGGTTTCAAAAGCAGGATGCTGTTTGAGAAACATAAGGTTAACACCCACCCACACCCACCCTTGAGCATGTGGAACCAGCTGTGTGGTTCTTTGGCACTTGGCCTCAGTACATTTTCCAGGGGATTCAAAGGGGTTGCAGGTCTCCTGCAGTGTTCCCTCTAAGGTGTGCACACATGCGTGCGCTCACAAGTTTTTTTGATGTCCACTCAGTTAGTTTTAGATCCCGCTCAGGTTGAATCAGGAAGGCCCCACTCTGAATGCATGTGTATGCGCACTGCCTTGATACTGCCGCCCAGAACAACACTCATTCCGCACACAGATGAAAAAAATGTAGAGAAAACAGTTCTCCTGTCCAATAGGACTTGTTCGATCCAGAGAGAAACTATTTTTAATCCCAAAAAAACTCCTCTTGATACTTTGCCCTATTAAGAAGGCCAGCAAATATATATATATTAATGGAGCCTTTCTTGTGTTTAGGACCATCTATTGTGACTCCCCCGAAAGACACCTGGAATGTCACTGGGGCCCAGCTTTTCCTGAGCTGTGAGGTCATCGGCGTTCCAACCCCAGTACTCACCTGGAACAAGGTCAGTGATCTTTGGTGCATATTTGAGTCAGATGGTCCATCTCGCCCAATACTGTCTGCACGGACTAGCAGCAGCTCTCCGGGGGTTTAGCCAGAGGTGTTTCCCAGCCCTACCTAGAGATTTTTTAGGGACTAGACCAGGAACCTTTCGCATACTAAGCACATGCTATGCCTCTGAACTGTGGCTCCTTTCCCTAGAGGCTAGCCAGCCATCAAGAGGTGCTGCTTGGAATAAAGTAAATGGGATCCAGAACAGGGCACTACAAAGGGTTGCACAAGTCCAATTTAAATGAATGTGAAGTCACCACATCTGAAAAAGGACATTGTAGAACTGGAAAAGGTGCAGAAGAGGGCAACCAAGATGGTCAGGGGCCTAGAGCACCATCGTTATGAGGCAAGGCTACAACACCTGGGGCTTTTTAGTTGAGAAAAAAGATAGAGGTCTATAAAATCATGCATGGTGAGGAGAAAGTGGATAGGGAGAGATTCTTCTCCCTCTCACATAACACTAGAACCAGGGGTCATCCCATGAAATTGATTGCCAGGAAATCTAGGACCAACAAACAGAAGTACCTTTTAACACAACACATAATCAACTTGTGGAACCTGGATGGCTTTAAGAGGGGTTTGGATAACTTCATGAAGGAGAGGTCTATCATCAGTTACTAGTTGGAGGGCCACCTCCAGCCTCAAAGGCAGGATGCCTCTGAGTACCAGTTGCAGGGGAGTAACAGCAGGAGGGAGGGCAACACCTCAGCTCCTGCCTGTAGGCTCCCAGTGGCATCTGGTGGGCCACTGTGTGAAACAGGATGCTGGACTAGATGGGCCTTGGGCTTGATCCAGCAGGGCTGTTCTTATGTTCATATCAGCTATGCTAGATCACTACCAAGTTCTCTTTCACAAACTCCCATTCATTTGGATGGGGCGTCTTCTGCAGAATTGCCTTGTAAATGGTGTTATTGGCAGCAGTGCTCTTGTGCTAGTGATAGATAGTTGGCCACATACAGCGCTGTGTCCTGCGGGCACTTTGGAAACAATGGCAATGGTGCCTGCGCAGCTTTTGGCCTTTGCACAACAGTGTGCAGCGACACTGATCTTGTTTTAAATGCCTACAACACCTGCAGGACACTATGTGCAGTATGTGAACCACCACTTGTTTGTTGAAGAAAGCTGGTCGGAGAAAGGAAAAGCCAGGCCTTCTGAAAAGGAATTTTTGTGCAGTTAATCACAGCAGGAGTTTATCATAAAAGCATGCCAGCTACACAAAGGGAGGGGATTAGAGTTAAGCAAGACAAAACAAGAATGAGAGAAAAGGGGGAGAAAACTGTAAGTGCATTGCCAAGCCAAACACTTCCTCAGAGCTCTGCGTGCATAACTCAGATCAGAAGAGGAGGCTCTTAACAGCAGTCGGGTCATACAAAAGAACAGCTACCACACCAATAAAAGTGAGGATGGGGTTTGGTGCACCAGAAGGAGCAAACACTTTTCCTTGCTTCCCAGCATCTTTTTCCAGTTACTTTTTCTTCACATTCTCGTTTAGTCGCTGCTTATCTGTAGAAAGCAAGCTCTGTTACACTTTACCATATTAGGTCTTGGTAGGGAAAAGGACAAGCATTAAGGAATGTCTCTCTTGTGAGCTCAGGCGTGTTCCACAGGCTTTGAAATGGTTTAAATCCTTGCGGAAGGGTGCCAGTGATCTTGCACGGTTCTGTTGTCTCCAACCCCGTGGGAGCAAAGAGGAGGGCAGAGGCATGTCAGGGAGGGGAGTTGCTATGAAAAGCAGGTGCTGGAGATTTTGATGGCTTGTGAAAACTCTTGAGGGGTGGGGAAGTCTCCAGGAATAACTTCCGACAGTCAGCCTTGGCAAACAGTGTGGCTTTCCCCAGGTAACAGAAGTGGCCTTGGTTTGTTTTCTAGTGGTTAAGAAGCTGAGCTGGGTGTTGGGAAGTTCCAGGTTCCTGACTTCTGCCTGACCTCTTTTGTTTCCAACTTCACTAGCTGGCTTTTTATTATTAAGGTGGTGGTGCTGGTGGTTGCAAGCTGTTCTTTTTTTCCCCAGCCTCAGCCCTTCCAGCTACAAAATAGCAATAATTTTGCCATAAAAAATGGGTGCAGGAAGCAGTTTTGAGCACGACACAGATTTTGAGTGTGTTTAGCTCTTGATCAGGGAATTGTTTGCTGAAGATTCCTTTTTTTATTTGCTCCAGAAGGTGTTGCTGACGGCCCTGTCTCCTGCAATAGCTTCCATCTGTTGAATCTATCTTTAGGGAGATTGGTAGTGGGCCCATGGTTCACATGGTTGTCCTCCAGCCCCCTACTCACTACAGGGAAAAGGTACCAAACAGTGTGGGAGATCCTGCATTTGTTTGAACTCTGGAGCTCCCCCTTCACTCATCACCACACAGTGAGGAAAAGGAGCATGCAAAGCTGAGGAGCACTCCCTTCCCTGCTACCCACCACAAATCCCTGGCAACAAAGTCTTGTCTGAGCCCTATGTGGCCTGCTCCTTTGTACTGGAAGAAACAATCACTCAAGCAGTGGCCCAGGTCTAATGAGGCAGTATTAGGTTCACACAGGTAGCTTATTATTAGGTTCAGTATTAGGTTCACACAGGTAGCTTACACTAGGCTCAGCTGAATTTCTTACTTTTTCTCTTTTCAAGCAATCTTTATTATTATGGTCTATGGCCAGCAAATCGAGATTACTTTTTCTCTCTTCTCAACTGACCCCATGCTTGCTTTTGAAACTCCCCTCAATCTCAAATGCAGTTTGGCATGCTGTGCAGGAGTGTTAGGGGGCTGCTTTTGCGAAAATAAGATCTGAAGCACCCTTGAACTCATGGAACGTAGTTCACCGTTCTTTGGAGCCTAGGTGCTACTCTTCATAAAGTTTTTCCACAGTTATGAAATGTAAATTATTTTAAACGTTTGGTCTGTTTATGCAGCAGCGTGGTTGGCAGGTACCAGAATAATCCAGCTATCTGCTAACAAGCGAACAGCCCAAACACAATGCAGCATCTTGCAAACCTTTCTGCACTGGCTGTGTGGCTGGTTGTGCAAATGCCTGCAATTGCGCAATGCTACAGTCATTATTTCCAGTAGTGTCATGCAACTGCACTGGTACAGTTTTAGACGTTTGTTGTGCTAGAGCACTTGTTGCATAATGTCAGGTGTTTTGTTTTTTAATGCATGCAGCAGCATGAGTAGTGCAGAAACAATCCATGGCACTGTGCTCTATGTAGGCCAGTATCTTCTATATATATAATTCTCTAAGATGTACCCATTGCTAATCCCATGCGTGGCAGCTCTCACAAGAGTTTGCAAGCGAGCTGCCGGTAGGGGAGAGGAAAGTGGCGGCAGACAGGCGTGCAGGCGGAGGGGGGAAAGAAAATGGCAGTGGGTGTGGGGAAGAAAACAGTGGCGGCGAGGGAAAGAAAACGGCGGAGGTGGTGCCAGCGGGGCTAAGAACGGGGGAGGGGGAAAGGAGGGTGAGAACTAGAGGTGCAGATGCTCTGCGCCAGCTAGTTTCCTTTAATTGTAATCCTTTTCCCTCATGTGCCAGATAACAAGAGGACAATATGGAGTACAAAGGATGGAGCTTCTTCCAGGAGACCGGGACAATTTAGCCATCCAGACACGTGGTGGTCCCGAGAAACATGAAGTGACAGGGTGGGTATTGGTAAGTATCATTTTTCTTACTGTCTAAGAGAATTCTATATAATTTTGATGAAACGGTAGCATGTTTCAGGAAAGAAATTTGGTTTTCAGGCTGGAGGGGAGGTAGGGTTGCCATATTCTCACTTTCTAAATCCGGGTGCCTAATTTGCATATTATGTAAATTGGCTGGAAAATAATTTCTGAGCAGAATAGTGACTACACATTTTGCTCCATAACTCCACTTCTACAAGGGCTAGTGCTTAGCTTTATTTTTTAAATGAAAGCTGGGAGAATCTGGGTGGGCTAAGAAAGCTGGATGAGATGCTTAAAATCCATGTGAAACCCGGAATTTCAGGCAACATGGCAGCTCCAGAGGAGGAAATTAGTTGAAAAGAATCATGACAAGTTGAAGCTACACAGTGGGGAAGCAATATCATGCCTTTCTGTGCCTACTATATGTCTACATGTAGGTGTAACCTTTGTATGGGGTCTACTTGATTCTGCATACTAAGTCTGAATTGTGTACTCAGTTCCCAGCTTGTATATGGGATAGCAACTGCAAGATCGGATCTACAGACATTGGATGTTATGTATGCAGGCCCTGTGCAAATGTTACATCCACATATGGATATGCCGAAAGCCTGGAGGCACCCCGTGGGAAGGTAGGGAGGATCACAGAGGATATTATCCTCTGTGCCCTGTGAATGTTTTTGCACACTGGTGCTATGTAAATCCTTGACAAAAGTGAAGAAAGCAATTGTATTTTTGGCATCACCAGGAATCTGAATTGCAAGGATTGTGGAGCTCACGTTGCTTGATTGTTCCCTGTTTCATGGGGAGGTAAATTTTGACTGTGATGGAGTTATGTACATTGCAGCCCATCACAGCTGAACCCTCTTCTGTGCTAGCTGACAGAGTTGCATTGCCTTTGTCTCCAGCTGCCTATTCCTGGAACCACTGTCAGGTTAGATGCAAACCCTTCTCTACAACACAGAAGTTGTCTATCATTTCTGATTAAACAATCCTTAAAAGCTGGGGTGGTACATATCTTTCCAGTTTCTGCCCTCTTCCTGTACCTAAAAGGATCTTCTTTATATATATTTCTCTAAGGCATACCCGTGGCTAATCTCATGTGTGGCAGCTCTCGCGAGAGTTCGGAGAGCTGCCGGATAGCCATGGTATGGGTGGAGGGAATAAAATAGCCACTGGCTGAAGAAAACGGCAGCTGGCAGGCGGGGAAACAGATGACCAGCAGGCGGGCAGGAAAGGACGAAGGGGACAGGAGGGGAAGGACGAAGACAGGGGATGGGCAAGGAAACAGACTGCCAGTGGGCAGGGAAGGAAGAAAATGGGGGCGGGGGCAGGCAGGGAAGAAGACAGGTGGGGGGAAGAATGTGATGGAGCAGGCAGGCAAAAAAAGCAGCACCGAGGGGGTGGGGGGGAGAAAGCAGTGGCGGCAGTGGCAAACTAGGGGTGCAGATGTTCTGCGCTGGATCAGCTAGTTTGTTTTAAAATGCTAGGTCTTACAGGAAAATGTGTAACTGCACATCCTCACCCTACTAGAATACAGAGTAGTTTGCACAGTCATGCCACGGAAGTGCAGGAAATAATCAAACACAAACCCAGTTGGGTAGGCTTACCAGTCACCCAATATTGCATTGGCCAAAAAACAACCACTTGCACACGTTCTGTCAGATAGCAGGGTTGGAGAATGCAAAATCCAGTGGACTCTAAATTATTTCCAGCCCTACTCATGACTTGCCAAGTCACGACCTGACTATGCCTCTGACCGACAAGTTTCCCTCAGGTTCTGCTCTTGACCCATCAGATTGTGACTGGTTTTGCCTTGGCCCTGTCTAGGAGTCTTGAATCAAAGATAAGCAACTTAACATATATGCAAACTGTGTTGAAATAGGCTTCTCCAACTCTCTTGAATTAATAAGACTAGCTCAAGCAGGCATGCGGGCTGAACACAACAATCCACACCTAGTGACTATGATGAGCAGGTACAAAACAGCTCTGCTGGATCAGGCCCAAGGCCTGTCCAGTCCAGCACCACACAGTGAGGGCATCTCACCAGATGCCGCTGAAAGCCCACAGGCAGAAGTTGAGGGCATGCCCTCTGTCCTGCTGTTGCTCCCCTGCAACTGGTACTCAGAGGCATCTTGCCTCCAAGGCTGGAGGCCTCAGGATAACTCAGTATTTCTGTTTTGTGATCCATCCTGCCAAGTTGTTCACAGCCAAGATCCCATTCCTTCAATCCCCCTTTTCTTCCTTTAATAAGACCGTCCAACACATCCTAAAAATATTATTTATCCCTGTCATATCAGTGTGACCAAGTATCTTATAACTTCAAGGCAAAACAAATTCTTCCGCAGTATGTTTTCAAAAGAGAGAAGGGGAACTGCTGCCCTTACCAAATCCTCCCCTGGCAACTCCTCCCCTCCTGCCGACCAGTGGGCTCTCCCCAAAGGCCCCTATGTTACTGCAAGAGCCTTTGGAAGAAACCCCATGGCTGGGGGAAAGGACAGAAGAGCTGCTGTGCCATCCTGGGCCAGTGGAAGGCGCTGCCGCCATACGAGTGTGGCTCAGGGAAAGCGCTGCTGCACACCATTCTAGCCCCATGCAGCAATTCCTCCCAAGCTCCCTAATGATGCATGGACCCCTGGAGGTTGCTAAGATACACACTGTCAGGCTGTTCTCATGAGCAGCCTAACCTAGGCTAAGGCAGCCCAGCCTGGCTTAGGCAGCTCGTGTGCAGCACCAGGCAGATCCTGGCATTTTGCGGTGCCTAACCCACCTTTTGGACCTGGCCTTTTACTGAGGTTAAGGGTGCAAGTGCATCCTTGACCCCAGTTCCGAGGTCGTGTGACGACCCATTTCACAGTGGAATCCTCCAGTGCACTACACTCTGTGTGGTGCAATGGGATATGTGGAGGAGTCTTGGCCTCCAGAGATCCACACTGCATGCAACAGAACAGACCGTTAGTCTGCGGGGAAGATAAGTTCAGCACAGCCTCCTCTCCCCCCCCACCCCTCCCCAGGTCGTGAGCACAGCCTCAATATGTAGTCACAGCTGGCAATGTACACCTGAAGCCCCATTAGTAATTTGGCCATTGATCTTTTGAATGTCTCTGGCACACTGGCATCTCAGTGCCTTGGGGAGCACCTTTCTCTCCGATGGACACCCCTCACATATGCCAAGTTAAAGATATTTTAGGCAAGGCCAAGTTGACCACCACATGGAGCACATTTTGTGTGATGGCCCCTTTTCTACCAGCATTCTCTTCAGAGAGGCATATATTAGGCTAGCACTGGCAGGGATTTTAGAGAGCTTTACACATTTCTGGCAGACCTTTGATGAATACTGTAGTGGCTTTATTTTGAATGCCTGTTTGTACTGATTTTGCTAACGTTGTTTTATGTGGTTTTGTGGTGGTATAGAAAGTTACATATTGTTTTTATGCTTAAAAGCTGCTTGGAAGTCCCGGAGGACAGTAAGGTAAGCTACAATTGCAGAAGAACCACATGCAATATTTATTTTATGTATGTGCACACCAGAGCTTTTCTGTTGCAACCCTTTATGCCCCACCTAAAGGCTGCTCCTGAGAGAAGCATACAGCATGTACTGGGGTGGGGGAATCAATGGAAAAAAGTACCTGTGTGCAAGTGGAAGTGTCTGACACCTCCACACAAGTGTCCACGTTGGACCCATGCCATAAAAGATCAGTTTCAGAACAGATGTTTTCCATCTGGATGCATATCTTCCAGAGTCTTACTAAACATGTGTCTTCTCGGGAAATATAGAAGTATGATACACCTTAAGATATTGCCATTTTCATTTGTATTCTTCTCATATAACAGATTATCAAGAAATGTAGGACTGATCTTCTTGAGCTAGAAAGGGCAAGAACTAGAACTAGGTATTTGGTGTCTGAATCTTTTTACCACTCATTAAAATAGTAAAACATGAAGTTGTTCTTAATCATCTGGGAACTGGCTTACTGTGGATTTGGGGCTAGTGTATCAGTCTAAAAGCACTGAAAACAGGGCCAAATATTGAATAAGGCGGTGGTTATAAATGAGAGTGCTTGTTCAGCTATGGTTCTCTTTTAATAGATATCCCCTTTGAGCAAAGATGATGCTGGAGAATACGAGTGCCATGCACTGAACTCTAAAGGAGAGGCCACAGCTTCTGCCAGAATTAATGTGGTTAATTCTTTACAGGAAATACCCACGATAAAAGGTAGGTAGGTAGCATGTTAGCATTTTGCTGGAAAGGAGCTGATATGAAAAGCAAAAGATGGATCCTGAATTTCATAATGTGGTTTCAACAAACCTTGAGCAGTCAAGTTTACATAAGAAGTGTTGATATCAGATGCTTCTGAATGGACAGAAATGTCATTCATTCATGCAATTCATAAGATGGAGTCATCAAGAGGACAGGATAGACTCCTGACATAAGTCTGGAGCCTTCTGCTTTTTCCATTGCCAAGCAATTCAACAAGGAGAGAGGGAAGGGAAACAGTTCCCACCTGCTCTGGTGACTGCAGTCCTGCAAAGGATTGCCACAGGTTTCCCCATGCATCACGCAAAGGAAAAGCAGATTGCAGGAGCCTAGTATTGAGAAGCATATGAATATTGGCTTCCCTCGAGTGGAGAATTGCTTGCAGTGGGCCCCAGGTAAAGATGGAAATTCCTACCCCCCACAAATGCAACCTCAATACCTAATCTGTTGCTGTGGTCCAGACGATTTATTAATCGGTTAGCTATTCATAGAGTTTCTAAATTCTCAACAAAAACATAATCCTCTAGAATTTATAGCATTCCACCTTTTTTCATGCAGGTGAAAGTACTGAGCTGTGAAAGGCAGAGACACTATATTGCAGATGGAAAAGCAGAGGCTCTCATCTACACCAAGCTTATGTTAGTCTCCTGGAAAACTGCTGTTCTTTTGTAAACCAGCCATGCGCCTCTTTGGACACTAATTCATTTGCTAAGGTACAAATAAAGTATTTGACAAGTGAGTATATGACTGAAAAGCTTTTATTTCTATTTACAAACACATAACTCATAAATTACACAGCTTGAGAACCTCAGTCATGAAGTACACAATAGTTGTCAAAAAATTTAAAAGCGAAATTAAGTGAGAGCATGCAATTCAAAAACTCTACAAGGTAAAAACCCGGTTAAGAGTAGGAGAGAAGTTTTTGAAGACTACACACTCATCATTCGAGGTGCGATACTCATTGACATCAGTTCCTGGAAGAGGAGCTTGCAGGCATATGGCATTCTCACAAGAGAAATCTGTGGGGGAAGTGACATGTCAGCAAAAAAGGCTTACCCAGTTAAGCAAAGTGTATAACAAAAAAAGTAACCTCAAAACTACATTTTATAATCTGTGCAGCAATAATCAGTACTACAACGGCATTTGTATACCACTTTAGAGTTTGACATTTCACCTACATTGTTTCAGTAATTCCTGTAACAGCCCTATAAAATAGATTAGTATTGAATTTTTCCCACATTTTATTTTATTTTAAAAAAACCTAACCCACTGAGTTTCAAAGCAGCCTACAAAAATATAAAAGAACAAAAACACAAAAGATTACGATATTAGAAGTAAAATCTGAGAGCACCAAAAACATTTCTTAACTGATGGTAGAATGCCTGCTGGAAGAAACGTGTTTTTAAAGGACACTAGAATAGTCTTTTAAAAGATGTCATTAAGAATGGGGCCACCACAGTGAAATCCTCATCCCATGTGGCCACCAGAGCAATCTCAGATGGAAACAGGACATCCAGGAGGTCTTTCCTTGCAAATGTCTATGTGTCTGGCAGACTCAAATGCAAAGTAGCAGTCCTTCAGGAACCTTGGCCCTAAACTGTGATCATCACCAGCACTTTGAATCACTTCTGGAAACAAGTTGGTAACCTTGAACCCAACGACTAGAATATTAATACACATAATTATTCTATTAAAAATAAAAGTGTCATGAGCATAGATTTTGCAGGGAGTAGGTAAAGAGTAAAGGTAAGCACAGAAAACATAAAGGTGGAACAGAGATAGAATTCAAAGGATGAGAGAAGAGCCATCTGGGTAGAGCACTTAATACAAGAGTAGGAGATATAATAGGTACTAGCTGGGCCAGGCACAGAGTATCTGTGTCTCTAGTTCTCCCCACCCGGCCGTTTCATTCCTCCCACCGCCCATCACCGTTGCAGCTTTCTCCCACCCGCCCCGTCTCCCCCCTCCCGCTTGCCCCCTTCGCCGTTTCCTTCCTCCTCGCCCACCCGCCCGCCTCCATCACCTCCTCACCCTCCCACCACCGCTGTTAACTCCTGGTGCTCACTGCTATCATCGCCGTCGTTAGCCAGCAGCTCTCCGAACTTCTTGCGAGAGCTGCCACACACGGAATTAGCGATGGGTACGTCTAAGAGAAATAAATATATAGAAGATTGTTTTCCTCATCTGTTTACATACCTGTGTCTTATTGCGGCAGCCCCTGCATTCGTAAGTGTGTGTCCTGGTGTTGGCGATTGCCATTAACCCACACAAGTTGCACACGTGAACCTGATATGGGTCTGATGCTTCAAACAATCTTTCCCTTAAGAACTGTGCAGCTCCATGAGCAATCTGACAATCTCGTTCCATTTCTCCAAAACGAAGGCCACCATCACTGGGGAAGAAGAAAACAATGTTTCTTTACTTCTACGTTTTGCCAAATTAGAAGACTGCTCTCACTAGGCTGACCACTACAATACATTTAATACAAGAGAATAATCCGAGTTGAATACAAAAACACTTGTGTCAGAACTTGGACATTAAAACACTCCTTAGAACCTCTCATGCTACCATGTGCTACATGTGAGTGCTGTCAATGCAAGATATAGGAGAGAAATCAAACTGAATTTCTGTAATCGTTATTCAAATTATATGCCACAGTCCTCCAAGCATATGCAAAAACCCAGAGCCAAGCTTCCTGGGAATCTGAGTGTTAATTTTTATCCAATTTAAAAGCAATGTTCTCACCTTATGGTTGGGAAATACTGTGGGCAAATTCGAGAGAAATTTGAGAACCTGGGAGTTATGCTGAATAAGACTTCCAACATTTAGGAGACAGAACTTCAGTTCTCCAGAACCCTGTGCCTTACCCCATGACTACCAGAAGGCAAATGAATTATGCAAAGCAGTGAACATTGCAGAATAAAAGGTGTTGAACAAGAAATCATGTATTCTTTCACAATAGATTGCAAAATTGTCTATAGATTGCAAAATTCAATTTACTCTGGCACATATTTTTCTCAAAGTAGATTTCATTTTTTTGCAAAGTACATAGAGCTGTCATAGTCTGATGTACAGACGGATCATTTTTAAGTTGTCATCTGCTGTGGACATCCTCAGTGTCAACAGCAGGTGACAACTAGCCAAATGGGGATAATCTCTTATAAAAAAGGCTGCAAAAAATAAAATTTTGAAATTTTGCAAGTACGTCCACAAAACATACTATCCTGCCTATGTCAATCATTTGCTTTTATTTTATTTTAAAATATTTCTATGCTGCCCTTCTTGTTGGAGGCAGAAATTCAGCCATAAACACATAATCACCACTCCAATATAAAATATCAACAGACTGGCACTGCTTCATTTTGCCTACCAAACTTAATGAGTCCAAATCAAACCCTCAAATTTTACAGAAGAATCCAATCCAAGTGATTCATACACACCCCCACAGACCAGGCGAGTGTCTTATTTACAAGTCTGCACTGATTCTGTCCAGTGTTCCCTCTAAGGCGTGCACATGTGCGCATGCTCACACATTATTTTTTGATGTCTGCTCAGTTAATTTTAGATCCCGCTCAGGCTGAATCATGACGGCCCCACCCTGAATGCATGTGCGTGCACACTGCCTTGATACTTTCCAGAACAAAACTCATTTCGCACACAGATGAAAAAATTTAGAGAGAACACTGATTCTGTCCCATCCCCAGGGTGGTGTTTTGTTTTATTTTAACCCCACTTATTCCACACAAGCCCCAAAGCAATCTTGGGTGGGTAAACACAGAGCATTCTAACTCAATCCTACAGTCTCCAGAAAGCATGTATCCCATTTCTTACCGAGATCGACCTTCCATAGGTTGCCTATTAAGGATCTGAATTGGTCCCCTTGCACGGGAATGAATTTTATCATCTACCATGTGTTTTAACCGCTGGTAGTAAGTAGGACCAATAAAGATCTGCGATGTGATTTTGCGACCAGTAAAACCATTGTACAAGACCTGCAGAAAAGAAAGTACTTAATGAAAGCCAAACTGTAGCTACATAAGCAGTCCAAAAAGTGAATGATCACAGTTGCCACTGTGACCGTATATACCTCGTTTCCTCTCAGGTGATAGCCGTAGTCAGACAGCAAGTTTGAAATCTTCTGCACATTGACTGCATCATTGAAAGGTGTAGCATCACCTATTTCTCCCTTATTTGCAGATACCTAGAGATGCGGAAAAGATACCTGTTTAGCTGAACAGCTGCAAATTAGGATATCACAGAATTGCAGTATTTGCTATTAAAATATTCAGAACTCAAGGGCAGTTCTGAAAGCCAGTGTAGTGTAGACCAACACTGATTGAGACCAACTGACCACTCAGCCATAAAGCTCACTGGCTGACCTTGGACTACACTCTCAGCTTAACCGATCTCACAGGGTTATTGTGAAGAAATGGGGTGGAGGGAAGATCATGAACACTGTGCTAAGCTCCTGGAAGGGATGCAAATATAATGGGATACAAATATAATGCAGGTTTGACACTCTACAGGGGTTTGCTATGCAAGAAAAATATCCGTATTACCACAGGATGCATTCAACCCTTTTCTGTGCCTAAACTAGCTCTCTGGATCGTGGTGGTCTTAATGTTCACACAAAATAAAACATTATCCAATTACAAAGAGAGAGAGATGTTAGTTTGTCTTTCAGCATCAGAACGCCTATTCCGGATTGCAGGCAAGGGCCAGTCTCCAACAGGTGCCCACCAGATGCCCCTGGAAGCTCCAGGTCACAGAGTGCCACCTCCTGTGGCTTCCCTCCTCCACCACCACATCTGACAGTCTGGGATATTCTACTCCTATTCTTCACCCAACCGGCAGCAACATACACTTACCTTCCCTTGCAGACATTCAATCAAGTGACCAATGGTCATACGTGAAGGGATGGCATGGGGATTGATGATAATATCCGGGGTGATACCTTCACAGGTGAAAGGCATATCCTAAAAGGTAGTAAAGGAAGATGCTAATTATACTTTTTATCTCCGAACAAAAAAAACTGATCTTGATGATTACTGGTAACGAAGCTAAATGCCTTCACTGCTTTTCAGTATAGTGTGAATGACACTATAAAATGTACCTCTCAGTTCAAATAGTGTAAAATACTTTGCATGGGACTGCCCTTGAAGACTCTCCAGAAGCTCCCATTGGTTCAGAATGCTACTGCTTACCCCTAACAAGGACTGGTTGCAGGAACCATATTAGAACTGTTTCCTGCAATGGCTTCCTGTGTATTTCCACCGCCAGTTTCCTTCAAAGCCCTAAATGGCCTAGATCCAGTCTACCTGCAAAAATACCTCTGTTGCTGGTGTCCCCTCACCCTTTTCTTTAAAAAAAAATATATGTAAAGCCGATTTAAAAATTTAAGTTTAAAAACGAAAAGCATACCTCTCCTTTATTTAAAGATGGTTGGCTAATAGATCCCAGGAAAAACATTGCAACAAATGAGATCAGTAATGATACCACAGTTGCAGATCACCCTGCCCAGAGAGGCTCACTAAGCAGAGGTGGGGAAAAGAGTGCTGGTCTACCCACCTAGTCCAATTGGTAGACCAAAAGTGCCATTTTGAGGTCCAGCAAAACAGGCCTCAAAGTGCCAGTCGAATCACCCAAATTGATTTGGGTCGAATTTGGGGTGAACCGCTTCAACCCCGAATTGGGCCCTCTATTTTAAGGGTGATTTGATTTGGGGTCAATTTGCGAATCACGCCCAGCTCAACCCAAATGGATTTGGGGGCGAACTGAATTCCACACCCATACTACTAAGCCACTTCATCAGCTAGCTTTAGATGGTCTGCAAAGACTTCGTTCACACAACCTTTTTGCAAATGCTCTGGAGCTGAAATTCTGAAACCCATGCTTGCTATTTTTATGCTGTTGCATTGTTTTCAAAGAGGTTTGACCATCAGTCAGAGTACAGATGTCATAAAGGCAAATGAACATATTCTAGGAGTGACAACTCGCTTCAAATGCTTGTGTTCCAATATGGTTTCAGAAGCACAATTCTCATTTACATCACCGGGGGGCGGGGGCGGGAGGCATTAGCACAACCTTATGAGAGTGGAAGCTTTACCTCTTGTCTGTACTGGATTCCACAGGTACCTTTCTGACCATGTCTGCTAGCAAACTTGTCTCCGATTTGTGGGATTCTCACAGAGCGTACCTGGAAGCAAAGCCAGACAGTTACTCAACCTATTCCAGGGTGCTGGCTAACTAAATCCAACTAAATAAATATTTGCCAACAAAAGACAAATAGCTCCTATACATACCCTAATTTTACAAAACTTGTATCCTTCCTGGTTCAAGGTAACCATGACTTGATCTACAATCCCAGTCTCACTAGTTCGCAGAAAAGTGCTGCAGTCTCGCTTGGTATAACGGCGATTGGTGCTCTCCAGTTCATCTTCATTTTCAGGTAAAGTTACGGTCTTGCCAATAATGACATCGTCTCCGGACACACGCACACCAGGTGCAATTAAGCCATCATCATCCAGCTTGTCATAGATGGCATGCCTCATCCCTGAAAAAATAAACAGAAACTGGGTGTGCACATACATCAAGCCTTGAAACCCACCACTAAGTTAAACACAGCTGTGTCCGCCCATTAGAGGCTTGATCATCTGTTTCTGCTGCTGGGCCAAGATACAAAATCATACAGACAGCGGGTATACTCCCAGTATATGGCTACAGCACGTGGCTGGTGGGCTTCATGTGACTCAATGCATCAACAAATAGCTAACAGTGCAGGCCTGATGTAGATTCTCCAGGAGCTTTCCCAAGCAGCAGGCTTTCCCATGGGTTTTCTGCAAGGCTTTACTGAGAGTTAGAAGTTGCCCCAAAAAACTGACGCCAAAAGTGGATTTTTTTTTACCCCAGATATAAGTCAGGCTACACTCTAATGCGCAATGAAGAACAGAACTGTATGGCACTTAGCCATTTTTCTGACTTTTTTGGCCTTCCAGGAACCTAACCCCACAATTCCCATTCACTCAATGACTCGTCATCTGTGGTTTTGTTATCCACAGAAACTGACGGGACTGGAAACCTTGAGGATAATGAGGGCCCCGTAAGATCTGATCTAACTGCAAATGTGAGATTACTAGAAACCATTTTCTAGTTCCCGCCTCTACTTTTTATTTATCTATCTGTTTTCTATACCGCCCTTCCAAAATGGCTTAGGGTGGTTTACATTAAAACAAAACTAAAATCAATTAACTATTAAAAGTGAAAACTGTAAAAACAACATAAAACCATTATGTACAACTGTTCACAGTGTGCAAGGACAGAATGGGCAGTTCCATTCTACTCCCACCCCCCGACATGATATAAACACATAAAGGAGCCGAACTTGTGAAGTTCTATTGCTGAGCAGTAACCTATCAACCCAGTCCTTAACATATGCTGTTAAGCAAATTCTGCGTATTCTCACCCTGACAAGTTTCACGTGTAGGCTTCTCAAACACTTCTTCTTGATCATATCCTTTCTTGGACTCTTGCTCTTTATAGGAACGATAAAATACAGATCTGAAAAGAAATTGAAATGGTCATCAGCTCCAAATCCAAATATCAGCCCTCCCATTTAGATAGCATGTTTCAACTGCACATGTGCTAACATGTCTCAGGATACCCCAGAAGCAGGAGAAAATTGGATGCAATACTGACATTTGACTGAGTGGAACTGTACTAAAATACTGTATCCATATGGCAGAAAGTCAGCAACTGGTGAGCCTAGGGCCAAATCACACCCCTCCTATGCAGGGATGGCCCAGGGGTATTGCCTGAGACAATCTGACACCTCTCCCATGCCCCTCACCCATTTTATTCAAGGGCTAGTTTATATGGCAAAATCAAGTGGCGTGCTTCCCCATGCAGAAGTATACATGTCATGAAGACATGCATGCTTCCTGAAACACATGTTTTTATGTACAAGGGGGCGCTTTTTTTTTTTAGTACTAGGATTTATGCCAAAAATATTTTAAAAATGCAATCCTACTCCAGTACAAAACCATGAAATCCAAAAGCAGCTTTACTGGGCCCCAACACCATTTGGATTGGTGGGCTTCTGCTACTCTGCCCCTACCGCAGTAATCTTGTTATTGCTAGCAGGTGGAAAATGCCAATACTAACCCTTCCAGAATTTCTGCCTTTTTAGATTTAGTGTCCATCCACCCCGCCACACCCAGTTTGTACTTCTAAACAAATTTCTAGTTTTGAGAAAGCAGAATCCATCCAGGTTTCTCCCTCCCAGTTAACAAAAAGTACAAAGAGCACAGTCCCAGATTAATTCCTTGGCAGCTCCAGCGAGGGCTGCAGAAGACCCCTGTCTGAAATCCTAGAGAGCAAGGGCAGTCAGTTCACATGGACAATACTGAGAAAGAGGGACCAATGGCCCAATAAGGCAGCTTAGTATGCTCAGCCGTTTAAAGTGAACGTGAAGGTCAGACTTGGGATGAAGCTGCATGGGGCATAGCTCCAATGTAGTTAACATGGGCAACCAATGCAGAATAAGAGTGACCACATTCACCAAGGCAGGGCTAGAACACAGAGCTCTTTCAGAAGATTTACAGCTTGCTCAAACAAATGTCTCTGAACAGCATTTTGTTTGAATCCACATTCAGCTACAGGAAGGTATGCAAGCTCTTAGGTATTAAACCAAATGCCAACTGACAACCCCCACTTAAAAAACGCATCGAAATAGAAGAAATAATGTAATTAAAACAAAGTGTTGGAATGTAACAGAAAACAGAGCGTAGCCTAGGGATTTAGTTTGACTGATTGATTAAAAGCCTCTTGACTGACTTAAAAAAAAAAAATACTCATGATGAAGTAGTAGCAGACTCCCCCATCACAGTGGATGCATGCGGGGGGGGGGCGCTATAAAGAACACACTGACTAAAAACAAGGCCCCCCTTGCATGCATCCACAATGGCATAGGAGCTGCTTCCCCTCTAAGAATTGTAAAGACCAAGTGTGCTTGGAAAAATCAATCTCAGATTTACACAAGTGCATTGTCGTCACAATGCGGATGTTCACCTTCAACAAGACTATCCGTGCAAAAAGGAAACACTGTTTGCTATGACAATTCCCCCCTCTAGTGTGGGGTTATCAACTGACACACACACACACAATACTCTTTCAGCAAGTCACGAAGCGGAAAGATACGATCTTGGCCTGCTTTTTGCTCTCAAGTTAGCTCGTTTAAGTACTATAGCGGTTTTTCAAGCCGTGTTCTGGGGAGCCCTGGGCTTTCTGGATGAGAACCTCAGTAGTGGCCATTTCCATGAAAGACAACTTATCCATCACTACTGACCTCCCACAGTGTGCAGCTGCAGGAGAGGATTTGGCATTCCCCAGGCTGCACTCTCGGTTCCTGTTGAGTAATGAGGCGGCCTAAAAGGCCTGGCCAGCAGCCCACATGTATGGTCGCCGTGAAAATAATCTAGGCCACCTGCATGCAGGGAAGGGATTGTCCTTAATATATTATTCAGTGCAAGAAATGTTCTCCAACAGTAAAACGTTTGAACATCACTGGCCTACTACAGTGCACATGAAACTGTAAAGTGCCATTCAAGGCAGTATGCTAATGTTGTAAGTTTATTCTAAGGATCACGCAGAGGTTAAGAGTTTAGTTATCCAGACCTGAAAAAGCCTCTGTCAACAGCAGAACGATTCATGATGACAGAGTCCTCTTGGTTATAACCAGTATATGAAGCAATGGCCACAATAGAGTTGATGCCTATAAGAGATTCAAGATCATTATCAGCAACATAATGCCCCTTCACCCCTTCATGGTGAATAACTTGGCCCTGATGACATTACCAAACATTCTGTATTGACCTGCTTTCCATAAAAATAGTTACAGAAGTGTATGTAGTTCTCTGAATAAGCACACACAAAGTGACCCCTAGTGGAGGATGCCTGTAATGTCACTGTGAAAGAGAATTGCCTCATTCTGGTATGGAGCTGCTACTTGCATGGAGTTTGCTTGCAATTCCATATATTCTCCCAATTACCACTTGAATGTTACTCCTACCCATTTCCCCAAAGCATCACTTTTCTGTTCAGTCAATGAGAAACGGACTGAGCCACCTACGAAGGGACTCTTTGCTGCAGAGTTCAGAATCTGCAACGTTCAGTAAACTTCAGACACACCTAATTTTAAAAATCCCAAAGCAGCTACCATCACACCACCACATGCCATTTTCTTGTAATGTTTACGGTATTACCATTACGAGAACGTAATCTTGTAACTGAGTGTATACGCAGGTGTACACCATCCTGAGAGTATAACGGAGAATGGCTTAGAAGTTACAATCACACACACACGTGGCCAAATGTTTCTCTATCAGTGACCATTTAGCTTTGAAAGTTCAAAAGCACTATTAACAGAGGTCAGGAATTGGGAGACCCTGGGGTCAAATCTGGCTCCCAATCGGTGCACCCCCATGCCAACTTAAACACAAAAGTGAAAAGTGGTGTGGCGAAAGGAGAATGTGTCCCAAGAGATTGCTTGCAGGCCACTTTCGGGGGGGGGGGGAGCGGGGAGCACAGTCCTGGCCTGCTTCTCAAAGCAAGCCTCCTTGTGATTAGAGATCATTCATATGATACAGAAACTTGCAAACGTACCAGCGGGAAGCTCTCTGAATCTCAGGTACTCCATCGAGCGTGTCGTCACAAGGGGCTTCTGAGGATAATACAGCACGTGTGCAAGAGTATCCATACGGACATGGAAGTTGGTAATATAAACTCCCATAGCCTGTTTACCCATAGCAGACTGGTATGTATTCCTAGGAGACTGTGAAGAGAGGAGAGCAACCGTGTTTGGAGAAGACATAGTCATGCAGTTTAAAGCACTTGTTTATATAAAAGACATCACACACACACCCCAATTCAGTTAGAAGTTTTTATAGGAAAGGAAAGATTGTGCCGTCAAGTCAGTGTCAACTCCTAGCAACCACAGAGCCATGTGGTTTTGTTGGTAGAATACAGGAGTGCTTTACCATTACCTTCCCCCACACAGTATGAGAGGATGCCTTTCAGCACTTTCCTATATCGCTGCTGTCTGATAGAGGAGTGCCCCATATTCTGGGAAACACACCAGCGGGGATTCGAACCAACAGCCTCCTTGCTCTGTAGGCAGGTGGCTTCCCCACTGCCATCAGGTGGCCCACAAGCTTTCATAGCAGCCATAAATCAAGCCTTACAAACCTGGTTGTGATCTGGAAAGGGAATAATAGATGCACAGACTCCAAGGATCATGGACGGGTGAATCTCACAGTGTGTGTAAGTTGAACAGTATGCAACACCTTTCTCCTGCAAGTCATCTGGAGTCATGGCCAGCATCACAGTCTCCTCTTCCAGGGTGTCGATGTATTCTACAACACCACTGGCCACCAGATCCTGCCAGCTAAACAAAATGCCTCGTTTTAGGTCCAAAAATGTGATGTGGTAGCAAACAGGCATTGTTTACTTCCAACCAATTAACACACTATTGCCTTGCATTTTTAAATTATGCAGCTGTAATATCTCACAGCTATAAGAACTCATCTAGGCTTATAGTAAATCTTGAAATAAGTTAAATAAAGTTTTATGAAATATTAGAAGAAAAAGACAGACGGAAGCTATTTATTTTGTTAACATATACATAGAACATACACAGATGAAACTATGCATATCTTGCAACCGCTACTGAATTCACCATTTATGTTCAAGTACTTCTCTCTTAAAAAAAAAAAAAAAGAAATCTCATAAAATGCCTACACCAGTATTTCTCAAGCTTTTAACATTGGGCCCCTTCTAAACACTTTAGCCTTCCCGCTTTTCCTTCTCAACCTATTGGTAAGTACGCCGAGGTGTCACACACAGCTGCATATGCATCCCGCTGCTAGGTGTGCAAGGACTGGTTTACTGGGGCACTAATCTACTCCTGGCATCATGAGGAGGAGGAGGAGGAGGAGGAGGAGGAGAGGGAATCTCAGACATTCTCCTAAAACCATCCCAGCCAAGGAAGAAGCTCTCTCTGCACTTCCCTGGTTAACACAGCAGTTCTGACAGCCACAATACTAAACTTCTGCTGCAGCAGGACCTTCTTGCTCTTGGAAACTTCATCTCTGTCCTTGTCCCTAGTATACTGTGGACCTAAGGGTCCACCCCATGTTCCGGAAGCCACTAGAATAGATCAGGGCCAGCCTCAGCCTTTTCCCTAGTCTGAGATGCAAAGGCTAAGTCAACCCCACTTCTTCTCCTGTCTGCCACCTCCTCTGCAGCACCCACTACAGACACCCTGGACAGCTCCCTCTTGCCACAAGTAGAGGGGAAGCATCCCCAAGACAATGGCAGGCATGTCCTACGGCACGCATGGTTCTAGAGGAGCTGCTCTAGGGCACACCATCTTATTATTATTGTCCTTTATCTGGACTAGCTTTCCAAACAAACCAACAAAAAGGGCCTCAAATAAATAATAAGAGGGTTCCCTGTCCCCAAAGGGCTCACCAAGGTTGATACCAGCAACAGCCACTGGAGAGCGCTGGGATTGACAGGGCAGTGCTCAGGCTGTCCTTTAGACATCGCTCTAGAAACCCTGCACTCAGCAGAACTGCCTGATACAATGGCAGCAAAGTGTCACCAAAACAGTGAAGACTAGAGCTGCTGAAGTTCAACCTCAGACAGGATGCATTGGACAAAGGTTTGCCACCCTCAAATCAAACTCCAGTCAGGATCTTCAGATTCTTCTGCGACCAGGTACAACTCGGCTCAGACAACCAGTGACAATGTTTTTAAGCCCTTGCCACAGACTGAGTAATACATATAGTTGTTTCTATGAACAGCATTCTGACTATGCAGATCACTGGTTGTGATCTCCAATAGAGAAGGAGCTAATTTGGCATCAAAAGGTATCCATGGATTCCTCTCCCCAATGCAGCAGCAGCAGCAACTCTCGATGAATCTTTGCAGGTAAGTGTTTAGTAGAAGCTTATTCCAGAGCCATTGGTTTCACCTTTGTTGCCTTAACTAGCCACGTCTCCCTCTCCCCCACACTCCTCACCTTCTGGCTGGGCAGTATGCTTCCCAAACAGGCTCTAGTTGGCTTCTGAAAACTTTTGCTATTTGTGTCTACAGATCCCAGACCCACTCCTCATCCTCCATAGGGACTCTGACCTGAGCCTCCTCTTCTCATGGTGAGCGGGACCTACTCTGCTGAACTCCTCCCATCCCAATCCCATAGCTTCCTCTTCTAGCCACTAGTCCCATCCCAATGAAATCATTCCTGCTGTATCTGCTGGCAGAGAAGTAGGGGAAAGACACATTTTCTCAAGAGAAAAAGGGAGAAGCCAAGACAGTCTTGGGGGCATTTCCCTACCTATAGTTGTTATATTCTCGCTCTTTCAGTTGGTCAATGTGCCTCTTCTTCAGCAGCAGCTTTTGCTTTTCCACAATTAGAAGTGGCCGGCAAATCCTGCCAGCATCGGTATAGATGCGGATTTCTCGCTCCCGGATATCCCTGATCATGGACACCTGTATGAGCAAGAAGACTCTCAGAAGCAGCAGTTCAAACTAAGGATAGGGCAAAACACCTCTTCTTAAGGGCAAACTTTTGAGCATGTGATAAGTGCCTGCAACTGGCAATTTTTTATTTTAAAGATCAATCCTGTCATCATCTCTACCCAAATAAAGCATCTATAGGTCACTGATTATTTCATTTACTGCGTTCCTTCTTGCAGAACCAGAGTGTACAACCCAGAACTTAATCATTATTACCTCTGAAACAATGATGTCCATCTGACGCCGCAATTTCCTCAGGGTGTTCATCAGCTGCTCCGGGTCTTTGTGTATTCCAACCCAGCAGCCATTCACAAAGATCTTTGTGGCACTTAAAAAAGAGAATAAAAACTTTACAACATTGTTCTAGGTGGTTCTGGAAGCTACTGGGATTTACCCTCTTTTTATACATACTCTGCAATAGCTGCTGGAGAAATTTCTTCCAGGTTTTCCATACTCCATTCTTCCAAAAATTCCAGAATGGGGGACGGCTGAGATCCCACAGAGATATAAGCCATTAGAGCCAAGTTCTTCACAAGCCCTACAGCGTGACCCTAGAAATAAATGGAATTGCTTATTGTTCACAACAGCATATCTCCCTGCAGAAACTGCATGAGATTCATAAAGCACAAAAGGTCCAGCAGTTCTTTCAATTAAGCGAGGCGGTTTAGGGCCTGGGCTTTCAGCTTCCTACCTTCAGGGAACCTGACTTTCTATCATGGAACACCAACATGCTGCACAGGGTTCTGGGACATGGTCTAGGCCCTCTAGGGCATATACTCGGCTCATGGAAGGCACTGTCCAGGCCAGCCAGGCCTCACTGCCACCCTGCATTAACTGAAAATGTCCTCTAAAACCTACCCACACAGTCCACCCACATTGCACAGGCTGACTGGTTGCACAGGCAAGATGCCTTTCAGTGAACTTTGTCCACCATTGCTGATCTTCTCACTGAAGAACCCTTAAATAAGTTTCCAAGGAACCCAAATGCTGACAACCTGAAAGCCACTGGCTAACTATCAAATATCATTATGAAGTCTAATAATGAAACAGACTACACAGTCACTGTAAAACAGAAAGAGAGAGACACACACACACTGTATAGGATGGAAACAGGGATCCATGCATTACCTCTGGAGTCTCAGCAGGACAAACCATCCCCCACAAGGTGTTGTGCAGCTGCCTGGGCTTGGCTAATTTACCATCTCTACCAATAGGGGAATTCAAGCGCCGTAAGTGGGAAAGCGTTGATGCAAAGGTCAGACGGTTCAACACCTTCGAGGAATGCAATAAATTCAGTTTTTTAGGCCAGCTCATGAGATCCATAATCTTGATCTTGTTCATGGTATAGGGAGGCACAGGGGAAGGTTTAATGTTCTTGGGAGGCACAGACCACTTAGAAAAGAGGAACAGCATTCAACTAAACTGGCTAGGCACAGACACCCTTCTGTGCAAGGAGACATATCCCACATGATGTGTCACAAGAATTATTAGACCATACTTAACTCTTGTTTTAATAACTATAAGCACAGTTTGGATACAAAAAGGGACAGGTGATTGTAATTCTTCACCCTATCAGAGGCTCCACAGCACTGCAGTATCATTACGTTCGTGGGGGATTCTGACTTAGTTCTGTATAGAGGCTGAATGCTACTAAGTATTAAGTTGCTTAAATCAATTGTTATCTTGCTATGAATCTACATTCATCTGTAGCCTTCAGCATGGATCACGTGAGCATTTTACTAAGATGACAGAGAGTTAAATTCAGGCTCAACAAATGGCCAGGAAGCAGAGGATGCTGCAGCATTGCTGAAGCCAATGAGCATGAATCTAGTCAGTCCCTCCAATGGGAGCCCCATGTAAGATGAGAAGAATGTTTGCAAAATAAAAAACCATCTGAAGAGTTTAGTTCTACTACATGAAATGCTCACTAGCCAACACACAAGTTTTGCTCTCCCGTTCCCTCGTAACAGCAAAGATTTAAGAAAAGTCTCTGGGCATCGACAAGATGATCAAAAGGAATCTAAATTAGTCATCAACACCAGCTTGACAGTCTCAACCCTGGCCTACAACATGGAATAGGAAAAGGAGTCTAGAGTTCTCTATAAAAATAAGGGCTTGTGCCCAATGAGCTAAAAACCCAACTGGGGGGTTGGTGAGACCCTCACTGCAAATTGGCTGAGCTACTGTGGTATCCTGCCGTGCTCATTTTAACAGCTATGGTGGGGGTCACCACAGTGCAGTCGCACCTGACAGTGCCGTCAGGAAAGTCAGATGTGATGGGGGGATTGAATGCTTAAGAACAGAAGTGACTGTGTGTTGCTGGGGAAAGAGAAGGCCAAGGGCTGAGAACCTGAGGCCACGGGAAGGGAAGCTCAAGCAAAAGGGAGAGAGCAAATTGTGGGCAGAAGATGGAGGAGAAGAGGGGGCCAAGGAGGCTGCAAGTTAAAGGGAGGAATGACCCAAGAAAGCAGACTGGGGGGAAATCACTGTTTGTAGCTGACGACCTCCTGCTCTGAGGGAGAAAGTGAGGAACTGCAGCTCAAGGAGGCACAGCTGTATTTCACACACTGATTTCAGGTCCCAGGACTTTGGAATGTGCTTCCTAACAAAATTATAACCTCCTCTTCTCTGGGTGTTTTTAAGAAAGATCTGAAAATATACCTGTTTAGTCAGGCTTTTCATTTATAGTTTTAAAATTTTAAGTTTTTAGTTTTTATCTGTATTTTAAATTGTTTTAATTGTATTAATGTTTTAATTGTTGTTGTGTTTTTAGATTGTGAACTGCCCGAAGACTTATGTGTGGGACAGTATTAAAATGTGTTAAATAAAATAAAATAAATAAGATTTCAGCAACCAGGCCAAATAGTTTGTTAAAGATCTCTAACAGTTTCATGAGATTCAGAACACTTACTTGAGACACTCCAGCTCTAGCTTGATGAGCTTTCTTCTGGTCTCCCCAGTTACCTGTGGCTAGGGAATATTTCAAGCCATCCGATATAATCCTGGTTTTAATTGCCAGCTCCAAATTAAAATCTTTCCCTCTGTCAATAAACTTCTGCGCATATATTCTAACTTCTTTTAGCAAGTTCTTAAACATTCTGTTGAATAAGAAATCAGAAAATGTAACTGAGTTAAGAGCAGCTTTCCATGTTTCCCAAAAAACTCTATGGAAAGGTTGAACATAAAAGCCCCAGTTCAGAAGTTAGGAATGCCTGAGCCCCATTGAGTTCAGTGGGACTAACCTTCTCATGATTGGGGTCTAAGAAATAGTCTACAGCTACATAAGATGATCAGATGGTTTTTGTGGCTAACACATGAGAATCTTAATAATGTATTTTTAATGTAAAAAGAGAACACCCAGTTGTGTTCCAGGAAGAATTCTCAACTTAGTATGAGCCCCAAGCTCTTCCATGCCCCGCCCCCAGCAGGCAGAAATTGGGCTGAATGTATTTATTCAAACTTGGTATCTCCCTGACCGTGATCAGGCCATGGAAAGGAGGAGGGAGAGTTCAGTCAGATGGCCCAGAGATACACCGTGTTCAAACAATCATGGCCCAGCTCAGTTCCCTCAACAAGTTCTCCTGCAGCTAGAGGCAAGCACCCAAGATTCAAACCAGCTGCAGAGTTCATTGGGGCACAACACCAACAGGCACCACAGTCATGCTACCGAGAGCTACTAAGTATGAGAAGAGGTTTAATCTTCAAATTCATATTCATTTACTTATTTGTACAGCGCTCCAAACTTTAATCTCTGGGCAGTTAACAACAACATAAAACAAGTTAACACATATACAAAAATCTTAAAACAATTTAGACAATCCAAAAGTCAAACCAATTAAAACTTAAAAATTTAAAAAGCTTGGGTGAAGAAGTGGGCTTTCTAATGCTTTTTAAAAATTTGCAGAGATGGGGAGGATCGTCTTTCAGTAGGGAGCGCATTCCACAGTCTCAGGACAGCAACTGAGAAGGCCCATCCCCATGTGGTGGCCACCAGCCGAGCTGGCGGCAACTGGAGACTGACCTCCCTAGACAACCTCAATAGGTGGTGGGGCTCACAGTGAAGTTACATCTTAAAGTAATTCAGTGAGAACCAACACAATTCCATAATGAAGTTACATATTAAAGTAACTTGGTGAAAACCAACACAATCCCTAAATGTTTAGGCATGTTCGTTCACCTCCCCAGTCCCCCAAATAATCTTTCTTTTTTTAAAGTTTTGCACTCACTTGTAGAACACGACATATTATACCAACCAGAGCAGCAGTTGCATCTAAATACTGTTACAGGACAGGATTCCTCAAGAAACAGAATCAACCACAATTAAATTATTATAGCAGCTTGTTGCACTCACCCTCTAAACAGAAAAGCAAGCAATGGCCCTGCGAGGTCAAGACGTTTATTGCCATAATGATCTCTGTCATCCAACTCTCTTCTCCCCAAAGCTGCCAACAGTAACCTATGAACCATGTACCTAACAAATAAATGCAGGTTATTAACAACAGTTGGGCGTCCTGATTACTGGGGCCTATACTATATGGATCTGTAAGTTATCCCATATGAAGGCACTGAAAGTGCACCAATATCTTACAAGAATCCCTCCCTCCCTCACCTCCCACAAAAGACCCAGATGCTATAGAGACTCTTCAAAACCCACCATTTTGTTAGTTTGGTAGTCTGGGTTGCAAAACATACTTTTGTTTGCTTTTCTTTTTCAGAGACCTAAAGTGGAATTTTGAAGAGCACTGTATTGAACCAGCAACCAATGCATTTTATAAACCGTCTGGGTAAGGCTTGTATTCACACCTTACACAAGGGGAAGGAAGCAAGGAAACCTTCCTGCTGCTTCTTCCCTAAAGGATCCCCTGAACTTTGACTGGAGGACCCCAAGAACAGGGTGAAATGGGATTAATGTGGGAGGTGGGGAAGAGATTGCTGAATATCAGGCTGAAAATCATTTGCAATTATACAATGCACTGTAAGTATTCTTTGAAAATTACAACAGGGGATTTTGTTTGGATTAAAAAAACAAGAGCATTTCTACAAGTTTCTGGATTTAATTTTAACACTAAGCAAAAAAAAAAGGAATCCTGCATATACACTATTAGTATTTACGTACCCGAGAAAATATGCCTTTTTGGTTTCACAGAAGTCGCTGACACCAACATGCGGAAGCATCTCTTTCTGCAAAACTTCTTTTGCATATTTGATTCTTTTCTCTTTTGTGACACCAGGCTTTGCACCTCTTGAGCCAATGAAATTTAAAGCAACGTTCTGTTCTTGGATGACAAACGCTTCATCCAAAGACGGTTTAACCTAATCACATATAAAATTGAACATAGTCTGCTTTTGGAAGAAAGGTCTAAAAACTTCTTGATAACTTTAGGGGTGTGATATTGGTAAGCCTTACAGGATGGTGATGTTTTGGCTATTGTAACCAGCGGGTTTGAGCACCTTCAAAAGAGACTTAGAAAGCTAAGGCAGCAAATCTAATGGCAGTTACTAGAGAATAAGTAAGGGGGGAATGTTTATAAATGCTACATGCTGCTCTAGGTCAAGAATCAATACAGGTGGCCCTTGTTAACCGCAGTCCCAGCAACCACGGTTTCACGTATCCACGGTTGGGCAATGAAGACCCAATCTTGTTATATGCAATTTTAAAGGGGGTTACAATTCACCCATGCTGGGTGGCCAGAAATAACCACCAAAATAATTTCCAGCCAACATTTTTCTCAAAGAATTCATTTTGTGGCTCTTATTTTTTTAAAAAAAAACCATGATTTTTCACAGAAGATAAGCAGAATTCAGAGTTTTGGGAGGCACTGCTGGACAGCTGGAGAGCATAACACTACATATTATTTAGTTATTTTATATATTTATCATCATATTATTATACCACCTGATATGTATATCTCTAGGCGGTGTACAAAATTTAAAATATTTAAAAGTCACAAATTAAAATACATGACAATAAAACAATAGAATAAAATTATTAAAACAAGTTTTTAAAATTACTAAAATTAATTCTAATTAAAAGCCTGAGATAACAGGAGGGTCTTGAGGTTCTTCCTGAAAACAAACAGAGAAGGAAATGCTCTTATTTCAACAAGAAGCTTATTCCAAAGCTCTGGGGCAGTCACAAAAAAAGCCCGGTCCTGGGTCGCCACCAAACGAGCCACTGGCAACCATAACCAGACCTGTCCAGAAGATCATAAAAGGCAGCAGGGATTATGACAAAAGAGGCGCTCTCTCAAATAGCCTGGACCCAAGCCATTAAGGGCTTTATAAGTAATAACCAGCACTTTGTATTTCACCCAGAAACATATTGGCAGCCAGTGCAGTTCTTTTCGAACCGGTGTTATGCGGTCCCTTTGTGCTATCCCAGAGACCAATTATACCAATTGTAGTTTCCGGACTATGTACAAAGGCAGTCCCACATAGAGCGCATAACAGTAGTCAAGCCTGGAGGTTACCAGCATATGTACCACTGTTTTAAGGTCATTCACCTCTAGAAATGGACATAGCTGACGTATCAACCGAAGCTGATAAGAAGCACTCCTGGCCACCGCCTCCACCTGAGAAACCAGGGAGAGCTTTGGGTCCAGGAGCACTCCCAAGCTCCGTACCTGATCTTTGGGGGGGGGGTGTAACCCCATCCAGAACAGGCAGATCTAAATCATCTCTCGGATCCTGGCCCCCCACAGTCACTACCTTCATCTTATTTGGATTCAACTTCAGTTTGTTATCCCTCATCCAGCCCATTACTGCCTCCAGGCAAGCATTTAGGGAAGATATGCCCTTTCCTGATGAGGTTGGCATAGAAGAGTAAATCTGGGTGTCATCAGCATATTGATAACACCCAGCACCAAGCCTCCTGATGATCTTTCCCAGCAGTTTCATACAGATGTTAAAAAGCATTGGAGACAGTATGGAGCCTTGTAGGACTCCACACTTCAGTTCTCGCTTAGTGGAACAACCGTCTCCAAGTGACTCCATCTGGAATCTGCCAGAGAGATAGGAGCGGAAACACTGTGAGACATTGCCACCCAATCCCACCTCCTCAGGCGGTCCAGAAGGATACCATGGTCGATGGTATCAAAAGCCGCAGCGAGATCCAAAAGGACCAGCAGAGTCACACTCCCTCTGTCGATAGGCAGTTGGAGATCATCCATCAGGCCGACCAAGGCAGTCTTGACCCACATAGCCCACACGAAAGCCAGTTTGAAATGGATCTAGGTAATCTGCATCATCCAAAACTGCCTGGAGCTGAGAGGCCACCACCCACTCAACCACTTTGTCCAACCATGGAAGTTTAAAAACAGATCTGTAATTAGCTAACTGAGGGATCCAGTGCAGCTTTCTTCAAAAGTGGTCTAATAATAGCTTAAGGAGGCTAGCTTGAGGGCAGGACAGCATCCTGCCCTCCTTCAGAGAAGCATTTATAATATCAACCAGACCCTCTCTGATAATATGATTATCCGATGTGATAAGCCAAGTTGGGCAAGGGTCAAGAGAACAAGCTGTAGGATGCATAGTCCGAAGCAGTTTGTCCACTTCCTTAGCAGTCACAAACTGACAATGATCCAATCTAATCCCATAAGAGGAGTTGCTGGACACCTCCACAGTAGACTCTGCAGTAACTGTGGAATCCAGCTCGGCCCGAGTCTGAGAGATTTTATCCGCAAAAAAGTCATTCAAGACATCACAGAGAGTGACTGATGGTTCCAAGTTTAAATTAAAGGGGGAGGGGGTACCTACCAGCCCCCTCACAACCCTAGACAACTCAGCTGGACGTGAATTTGCGGAAGCAATGCGGGTAGAAAACACATTATTTCACTGATTTCTGCTTAATTGCTTTTTGCCCTTTTACCACCCTCCAGGAACCCAATCCTCCAATTCCCTTTGAATTAAGGTCTGATCCGTGGTAGTAGCAGAGAATGGAACCCACACAGATAACGAGGACCACCTGTATGTAAGAACAATAAAATCAAGGCACATTACCATTTCCATCATTTCAGGATCCTCAAAGTCATAAATGATATGTTCTAGAATGTCTCTGTCAGACACAAAGCCAAGCGCACGGAAGACAATAATGATGGGCACTTCCTGTTTGATATATGGCAACGTTGCCACAATACGCTGACCAATGGCACTCTTTTTTGCACCCTAAAAATGTAGGAAAACAGATTTTGCATAAATTTGCCTTCAAATAAGCATATATTTTATTGAGCAGCATTCAGGCTAGTTTTGCACAACCTGCATTCAGGTGGTTCCTTTTTTGCTACGGATAGCACAACTTTGTAGAGAACCACAACTGCAAAAAGTTCTTGTCACTAAACACTGTAACACTGAGTAACCATGCATAGAATTTCACCCCATGGTTTTTGAAAAATGCTTACCTGCCCACCTCTGGCCAGCATGCTAACCCATATAGTACTTGTTGGCCGAGAAGAATTCTCCAGACAAGATCGACACTCTCCTGTGTATGCATATTTAGAATCTTTCTTAGCAAACACATACACTGTGTTTGTAGCCATCTTCTCTTGAGCAATCAGAACCTGTTCGGGGAATATATTTGTTTGTTTATTTGTATTTATCAAATTTGTAGACCGCACCAAAGTTCTGTCTCTAGGCGACTGACAACATTAAGTTAAAACAAAAATTAAAACCTTAAAACAATTTAAAAGCAGTGAAGTTAAAAAGCTTGGGTGAAAAAATGAGTCTTTAGGGACTTTTTAAAAGTTGTCAGAGATGGTGAGGCTCTTATTTCAGCAGGGAGCACATTCCAGAGTTTCGAGGAGACAACAGAGAAGGCCCATCCCTGTGTGGCAATGAGTCGGTGGCAACTGTAGACAAATCTCTCCAGATGATCTTAACAGGCGGTGGGGCTCATGGTGAAGAAGATGTTCTCCTAAATACCTAGGGCCTAAGCTGTTTAGGGCTTTCCATGTTATAACCAACAACTTGTATTTTGCCCAGAAAGTTACTGGTAGCCAGTGTAGTTCTTTCAGTATAGAAGTAATATGGTCGCTCCGAGATGACCCAGAGACCAAACTGGCTGCTGCATTACGTACTAAATGCAGTTCTGGACTACATACAAAGGCAGCCCCACATAGAGCACATTGCAGCAGTAAATTCTGAAAGTGACCAACATATGTACCACTGTTCTGAGGTCACTTATCTCAAGAAATGGACACAGCTGGCATATCAGCCAAAACTGATAGAAAGCACCTCTGGCCACTGCCTGAACCTGGGACACCAGGGAGAGGTTTCGATCCAAAAGCACTCCCAAGCTGCATACCTGCTCCTTAATAAGCAAGAATAGGCAATTTGTTTAACATTTACTTTTTCACTGTTAATAAGATACCTCTAGGGTGTTTATTCTTCCAGAACAGGAAAAAGAGACTGTCGGAGACAACTCGAAGGAATTCTGGTAGAACAAGTGGAGTGAACAAACATGACCCAGGGAGACCAAAATGCAAACCCCTGTTCAATGGGACAGTTACAGAGATTTGTCTCATGTCACAGAATGCCTTCCTCCTAGGTATCAAATTCGCCTATTTTATCCATCCAAAAAAGAATTCTGCTGCTTCTACCCCACCACCAAGGTAAGCCCCCAAACACATACACACAGAGGCCTGGGGGTGGGGTTACCTTGGCAGAGCTCTTCCATCTTTTTTTGTTTTATCTACAGTGACCCCATCCTGATGCAACATCCAAGTCACACAGTATCAGGGGCACTATGATGCCAGTGCAAGTGCTGAGAAGTGCTCTGACATCTTTGCCAGCCAGCTGCCAAGGTAAGTCCTCCTGAATCTAAGGGAGGCTCATACATGTACAAGAGGGTCAACCGGAAGGCATTTTGCCCACCTCAAGGATGGAACTGGAACCAAGTCAAGCCTCTGTGAGATTACAAGTCAGGAGCTGGAGCCAGTTTAACCTTGGCTTGTTTTACCAAGCTGTGGTCTAATCTATACCACAGTTCCACGTACACATGTGATGTGGAACTAAAGTTTAGTTCCAAATGAAAAAGTGAATGTTTCTAATCTTCTCCTCTCACATGCAAAAGAAGAGGGGAAGAAGTGCTCAAGTCCGCAGCTCTCCAAAGCTTATGGCAGGAAACCACAGCTTGTACTAGACCCACCAAAATAAGTGTCTGAACCAGGCCACTGAAAATAAATGTTGACTTACTAAATTATTACGTGGGTGGAGTGCTTAAGGACTCCAAAGTTCACCAAAGAGAACCAAATCAAAAGAAACCAAGGCTCAACTATGTCAAAATATTGATTTTAAAAGTAAAAAATGTGTGATTTTTAAAGTTTCTAACATTTTAGGAAACTCATATCAACCAAGATTATGAACTTCCCTAAAATCTCTGAAATCTCTCTTTGAAAACTAGGGGCCTGGTAAGTTTGACTGCATGCACACCAAGGGGTGGAGGAGAGGGCTCTCATGTCCCATAGGGATTCCTCTGCATGGGGGTACTGCGACTTTGGGGAGAATGATCCTGCTCACAATAAGTAACAGCATGTGCAACGTTTTTAGCTTATCTTTTATACAGTGAGGTGTACTCTTAAAAGTGAGAACAGACATTCTAAGCAAAACCAAACCACTGCAAAACTTTCTGCACACATTTTTGTGTGTGGATTCCAAAAGTTTACCTTTTCTGACCCATTAATAATGAAATAGCCACCAGGATCAAGGGGGCACTCATTCAGTTCACAGAGATCACGATCAGTCAGACCATTAAGCAGGCAGTATGTAGATCGCAGCATGATAGGAATTTTTCCTATGAAGGTTTTCTGGTGCTGTGTCTGCAACTGGTCCTCTCCTTCCTTAATAACAGTCTTTGTTATGTCCACATACAATGGAGCAGAATACCTTTGAAAGAGAAAGCATCAAATAAAATGTAAATTTCCAGCATCAGGATAACATAGTTCACATTAATAATCTGACAAAACATATTTCTCAAATGACTGACAGCTTTCATATCACCATTATAACCCAGGGTATTTTGTTCTACCATACGTCACATCTTGCTAGCAACAGAATAATGTAGTGTTAATGACAACAGAAGTAGATATTTCTTACGTAAGGTTTCTCAGTCTAGCTTCATTTGGCATCATGGGTGAAGGAGCACCATCTCTTTCCCAATGCGTAGGCTTAGAGAGGTAAATCTGTTCAAATTTCAGAAGGTAGCGCGGCTGAAAATAACACAAACATGTAAAATTTCTAACAAAGTATAAGAGAAGTGAAAACGTTTTCAAACATTCCCTTCATCCAGTCTCTTAGTTATCAGCAGCACTGCTGTGGTGTCACAGGAGTGCAGAAAGAGACCAGAATGCTATATGGGGCACAACACTCGACTTCCTGAGAATTTCTGCTTTCATTTCTAAAAAAGGTTTCTAGCCCTTATGATTGCAGAGGTATACTTGAAAGCGTGCAGACAACTGCTACTGCAATTTCAGAAGCCAGAGAGGGGGGTGAATAAAATTCCCAGTAACTGGGGATGGCACTTCAGTGCATCCTTTCCGCAATTAGCAATAACAAAATTACAGATAAATAGAGGAAGTTGAAAATAAGCACACACACCCACAAAAAAATCCATACATTGGTTCAATTTGTAAATCACAATTTCTTAATGCAAAATTTGGATTGCATGTGCACAGAGCATTAATCATTTTAGTGAAGAGTACACAGCCCCAAGTATTTAGCACACACACAGTTGAGACCTGCATGAATAAAATATATCATAGCAAGACTCTCTTACTGGTTCTTCCACTTCTCCAGTAGCGTGTTGGGCCTCAGCTTGTAAATCAATTGGTGGAGCATCTTCTACGATTCTCTGCACAGACATCTGAATAAACTCATCGAAAGAATCCAGCTGTTGTCGGACAAGGCCTTTTTCATCAAAATAGGAGCTTCAGAAAATAGTTTAGAGTCAGTTATTTAATGAGAACCACCTCTACAGACCAGAACATTAACACAAAATACAGTTACTTTTAAAATTATCACCAGTGCTGTCATTCAGTTAAAGAAATGTTAGTCACTCAACCATAAGCCTTTTAACCAACCAGCTGGTTGGTTGGTTTTATTCATTTGTTCTAGAATTCCAGAAATACATTCTAGAAACAAAGGAAGCACACATTTTACTTCAGATGATTCATGGTACCATAGCAGGCATAATCTTAGAAGATACATTCTCTCCTGAGGGAAACAGAAAAGGAAAGTAACTAGCTGGGCCGGGCACAGAGCATCTGCGCCACAAGTTTCCCCCGCCTGCACGCCACCGATGCCAATACCAATTTCGTTCGCAGCCCTCCTGCCACCACCTTCTTCCCCTGCCCGCCTGCCCACCACCGCCATTTTCTCTGCCCATCCACCAGCACCATTTTTGCCCGCTGCCACTGTTTTGTCCCCCTCAGCCCCACTGTGGCTGCCGTTTTGTTTCCCACCTCGCCTCCAGCGGTGCCGCTTTTCTCTTTCCCTGGTGGCAGCTTGCTCACAAACTCTCGCAAGAGCTGCCACACATGGGATTAGTGACAGGTACGCCTCAGAGAAAAAAAAAAATATATATATATATATATGGAGAGGGGGAGGGGGAGGGGGAAGGATGCTTTCAATAGCTGCTGATTAATCAGCAACATCTTTTGTCAAAAGCTTAAAATTAATTATTGTACAAATAACTGATCAAACACTGCAGCCTTAATTATCAATATGAAAATACAAGTTCTACGAGGGTGAGAGATGAGGAAAAACAGCATTGATATGTTTCTGACTTGGATCCTCCCAACAGAGCAGAATGTACTTTCCCTAGGAATGTTTGTGTGGAAATCTTCAATGATATGCCAGCAGCATCCAGAAGGTCTGCCAGGAACAATTTACAACAACAAATATTTATATACCACTTTTCAACAAAAGTTTGTAAAGCAGATTACATAGAGAAATAATAAACAAACATATCAGCAGCAGGCTCTTAAGCAGACTTACTTGAAAGTCAGTCTTATGATTTCAGTGGAACTTTCTCCCTAATAAGAGCCCTTAGGATTGCAGCCTAAGACTACAATCCTACACACACCTAGCTGGGAGTAAGATCTGTCCCACTGAGCTTAGTGGGCCTTATTTCTGAGTTGTATCTCTGTATGTTTATACAGAGAATCAGGTCACACTTTCCACTGGTTTCAGTGGAAGACATTAGGCATGTGCTTTCATTTCCCACTGAAATTCAGTTACTTCAAAGTGCTCAACTTCAGCCAGATTAGATCTATTTTACTTTCAATGTGGTGAGTTACCTGATAACAATCCAGCATGCTTCTTGCCATAAATCAGGGGTGATTTCGTCATCATCTTCGTCATATTGCATATCTGCCAACACAAAAAGTGAGAAGCAGTAGTTTCTTTGCATAATAAGAGCTAAAGATACGAAACCTACAGGGATCAAACCACTTCAAGTGGCTTAATTCTGACAAGTTTCTAAAAGCATATTGATGACCACCTATTTGACAGGCAGAAGTCTCTCCCAGTCCTACCATATCAGATCCTTTTAAAATGGAGACTGAACATGTGACTTTCTGCATGCAAAACTGTTCACCATCTTTTTTCTAACAGTGGCATGGTAGCCATGGCAGGCGTTTGCTTTTTGTAAGAAGGCATTTATCATCTCTAATTATGATACCACCATAGTACTTAAGACAGTTGTTTCTAAAACAAACCAAAGAGATTAAAAAAGAACGAACAACTAAACAGAAATATTGCAGTCTTTCCCAGTTCAGTTAAGTGATCAGAAGACCTGCTTACAAATTTCAAAATACTGCTTGACACAACAATATGATGAGGGTTGAAATCCATGTCAAAAGCCATTACTACCAACCCTTTTGAGCCCAGTAGCCTTTTTCAAATCAGGGAGGCTATTATTATTTATAAATAATATGTATCAAGTGCCTAATATCACCACAGGCACTGAAGAAATATGTTTTAAAGTCAAAGCCCACAATGAAGTAAAAATAATGACACAGAACCATGCTACATGCTCAGATAGCAGAGAATCAAATCAATGTGCATGTGTGAAAGAATATAATTCTCACATCTAAATGGAGCATAACAACTTATTAAGAGATACATCAGCTGTTAATTTTGAAAACATGTGTTACTAAAAAGCTACTTTAATGAAAGGCTGAACTCCCAGACACACTTACATGGGAGTAAACCCCATCATACCCAGTAGAACTGAGTGAATGTGCACAGGATCAGCAGAATTCCAATAGGACCAAACAACAAGATTTAAATATACCATTAAATATAAGTGGAATAATTTTAAACTTGTAGGGAAATATCAATGGTTCCAAAGTAGATGTGCAAGCCACTGCAAATTGCATGCACCATGAGAGGCTCTCCCATTCCCTTGCAGTGATCTGCATGAATCCACACTATGTATTCTATCAGCATGGTGCTATGGGGATTATACACCCAGTACCTTCTCTCTTCTAGAGAGAACCTTAGCCATACATCATAAGGCAGTGTTGAGTAAGCTGCACACACAGCTTGTGTTCTCTCTCTTTTCTAAACTCAAAGGGATAACAGCCTTTAGACGCAGCAAGAGAAACAGAACCATGTTGCAGCATCACACAAAACTGGCAGAAGGAAGGTGGTAGCAGCACAAACGAAGAAACTGCACCTGCCAGCGTTTGAATACGAGTCTAGAAATATATGTATGAATTTATTTGTTAGATTTTTTTACCACCTTTTGTTAGAACATGGAAATGACAGTGCAATTTAAATAAGGCTATAAACTAGCAACTTAATAAAGAAACTGAAGAATGGCCAGGACAAATATTACTACTACTATGGGTAGTCATCTATGACTTTTCCATAAAAGTCCTCAAAAAATTTATGTAGAGAAATAAAAACAAGAGTTCCCTGTCCCCAAAGAGCTCAGACTCTAAGAAGAAACTGAAGGCAGACATCAGCAGCGACCACTGCTTTGCTGGAGTTGGAGAGAGCCATTGTGGCTGCTAGAGAGGATGAGTCCTGCATAGCCCAACAACATCCCGGGACCAGAGTCTGCCAAGCCCTGCCATGAAAGAAGGCGACTAGATGCGATGGTCCCGGTCCTTAGGCGCAGCCTCACCTTCGTCCGCGTCGTACATGTTGGCGAAAGCGCCTCAGGGCAGGTCACAATCTCAGGCGAAAGAAACGGGTCGTGAGGACACGCGAGCCCCGCACACGGACTCCGCAAAAGACAGAAGGGGACACCGCACCTGCGAGGCAAAAACCACCGAGCAGCCACTGCGCCTGCGCACAGACGACGTCTTCCCAGCCACTTCCTCTCCCTTCCGTAGGTCACTTCCTCCCATTGCGCGGCTGCGGGCTTGTCACTGCGCATGCGCGCGCTCGGTGGTACGCAGGTTGTGCTCGGATCGGAGGTTCACAAAGCTCGCGGGGGGGAAAGAAGTGTTCGGTTAGAGAGTTTTTTGGACCCAGCTCCCCCTACCCCGAGCGAAAGTGGGAGGTGCTTATGGAAAATATGGAAACAGCCAGCCGGGATTTTAGGGTAGCAGTGACTGAGCAGCAGCGTGTGCGGCCAGAAACAGAAGTTCGCCGCAGAGTTCATCTCATGCTCTTTTTGCCAACAGAAGCCGCCGGTGACTCCCAAACTACGTGTCTGGCGTGGGGCGGCCGCTATGGCTGAGAGAGGGAGTGCGGTTTGTGATAGTTCTGCACTGTAGGCCGTTATCACCATAACTAATGTTAAATTACTCATTAAAATATGTATACCCTGTCCTTCAGGACCACGTCTTCAGAGGGCAGCAGCTGCTAAAAGCCTGTATTAAAGACGTGTTGCAACTAGTAATTATTATTATTACTTACATTTTATATCCCGCTCTTCCTCCAAGGAGCCCAGAGCGGTGTACTACATATTTAAGTTTCTCCTCACAACAACCCTGTGAAGTAGGTTAGGCTGAGAAAGAAGTGACTGGCCCAGAGTCACCCAGCAAGTATGGCTGAATGGGATTTGAACTCTGGTCTCCCTGGTCCTAGTCCGGCACTCTTGTTACCTGGGGGAACCCAGTCAGCATAAACCAGACAGACAAGGATGGTTGAAGGAAGCAATATCACCGTTTATTGATTACAGCGCTGTGACCCCTTCCTGGTGCCTCACGGCCCTCCAGAGAAGAAGCCCCGAATCCCCCGATTTTTGGGGTTTTAAACCTTGGCATTGTTACACATCTGGGCGTTAACATTTTGCCCTAGAACCAATTAGTTTACTTCATTAACACATGTGTTTGCCTCTGGGCTGGACTTTGCTCTGAGTTCCGGTCTTACAGAAAAGAGATAAGCAAATTAAGAGAAGATTCCTTCACATTCTAAGAAGCAGGACGAGTTACAGTTTAAAGTGATCCTATCATCTGGCGCCTATGTTAATGAAGCTAGTCCGTTCATACCCACTTCCCCCACCCTGTCTGCCCTTGATAGATAAGTGACTCATCACCAACTTCAGCAGTAGAAAACAATAGAAAAAAACAATAGAGGAATTTTCCATTCTACATCTCCCCCCTCAAGAGCCCATTTTATGGCTCTTCCTTTAAGGGTAGACTAGAATACATTGTTTTTATAAGCGGTGCGGTTTCCTTTCTAACTATGGCAGAAACAGCAGATTCTATTATTCTAGTTAAACAAGGTATTATACAAGGTAGCATTAGCAAAATTATAACAATGATAACAAAAACAACAAATAATAACTTTAGCCAGGCTAGGTCTGGCAGCCAACTCGTGAGCCATTCCCATATTCCCCATCCAGATGGGGGTTGGCCGATGCTGTGAAAGACCTGTATCGATTCCTTCAATTTGGCTGCCTCCTGATCAATTTTTCCCTGATTATTTACATAGTAACAGCATTTCTCCCCGATCAAAGCACAGGCACCTCCTTGCTGAGCAGCAAGAATGTCGAGCGCTTTACGGTTTTGCACAACCACTTTTGATAATGAATCAACCTCTTGCTGAACTTCCATTAACATTTTCAGAGTGCTATTGAAAGATTTTTCCATCTCCTTTGAGATGTTTTTGACCGCTATTTCAAGCTCAATCACCCCAAGTCCCGGTAGCATAGCCCGCCAAGCCTGGTGGAATCCGGTGTTGCGGACCACAAGGGGGTTCTCTGCGCCGCGCCTTAGGCGGTGCAGGAAACTGCCCATGTTCAAAACTTCAGAGGCATTTAGGCTTTTGCGGATCTCTACTTTGGGTGCTAGATAAGCAGGGGCACATCTGCCATTCCAACCTTGTGGCAGTGCTTTGTATGCGTTTTTACCACAGAGCCAGTACATTCCGTGTTCGAGCAAGGACAGGGTCAGGACGTCCCCCGTTTCCCACTTCATTGGCCCTACTCTTCGTTCTCCTATGCCCAGGGCCGTTCCACATTCTCTGTCAAGGCTGAAGGGTCCGGACTTGCTGGCCCTTCCCCCGAACCAGGAAAGTGTTACATTTGGGTCTTTGTGGTGTGCACAGGTTATGCTCAGCCAGAGGGTCCAGAAAGGGGATTCCCACGTGTTAAGTTTGCTATCACACGTGTCATGCTTGGTTTGTGTTTTGTTGATCAGGATACCTAGCCGATCGTGTACATATAGGGTGTTTTTCCATAGGAATTTCGACTCCTCCCGCCAGTGGCCTTCAGTGAAATTGAATAGGGTTACAGAGGTGAGGGTCATCTCTCCCCCATACAATCCAGGATATTTGCCCACAGAGGGATCATCCCCATCGCACTCTTCCTGGTCTGGTCCATGATCGTCAGCCCGTGGCGTAAATTCGCCAAGGGATTTATCAAACGACCATGTGTGGGCACAGTGAGTGTAGGAGATCTCCCCCAAATTGGGTCCAGGTCCCCCTTTGTTCTCAATGCAAATTGGATTCTGGCCAATTAATGTTTCAACTTCATATTCCGGGACCCCTTTTGAATACCAATTTCGTTTCCATTCCCTTTGGTAGCGGTAGGTCTGGCGGTTCCCCCCTCCCGTGGTTGGTCGCCAAGCCAATTCGGTGGTGCTGATCCAGGGGGAGCACCAATTTACTCTGGGTTTCTGAACCCACCAATTTAGGGGGATGGGGCCCGCCACCAGAGCTACCTTCTCTTCAGAATGTATATCACCATGAGTACAAACCCAGCAGTCTTTAAGGGATGTGGCTCCGATTACAGTCTGAAGCCCAGGGACTTTCGGGTGGGAAACCTTGTAGGTGCTATTCACTCCTATTACCCATAAAAACAACAGTGTTCGAGACCACATTTTTAGTTACAAGCTTGAAACCAGGAAATAACACTCTCTCTCCCACCCCCGCCGGTGGTCCGTACAAAGGGTGTGCCGCTTCCAGGTATGGGCACACCCGTAGGGACGTTCCAAAGATGTACCCTGGACCCGTGCGAAGACGTGCACCCGTTCCGGTAGGGTGTAGCAGGGGGTAGACTCAGGGTAGGCGACGTATCTTCAGCTTAGTCTCTCCAGTCTTCTGTGCAACCCACGAGATAGGCGCCTCTGCCCGTTTAACCCTGGTATGATGGACCCACGCCTTAATTCCTGCACATTTTAAAGCAGTTGGTGTGATTAACAGAATCTGATATGGACCTCCCCATCTGGGTTTCAAAGGCTCTACCTTCCATTTCTTCACCCACACCCATTCTCCCACTTCGTAGGGGTGTACTGGATCCACAATAGGAATGGGGATAGTTTCTTGTAGGGAGTGTCGTACATCGTGCAGGACCTTAGCCCATTGGGCCGTGGACGGGGGGTGGTCCTCAACTCTAGCACGCAGGATGGGTGACGCCCTCCCATACATAGCCTCGAATGGAGTTAATTTCTCCTTTCCCCTTGGTGTGTTTCTAATTTTAAACAGTACGTATGGTAACAGGGCCACCCAGTTCATTTGTGTGAGCTCAATCAGCTTGACTAGATGATCTTTGAGTGTCCTGTTCATACGTTCCACTTTCGCGGAACTTCGTGGGTTCCACGAGGAATGGAGTTTCCATTGTATTCCCAATGCCCTAGAAACGTCTTGCACTGCTTTGCTCACGAATGCCCCCCCATTGTCTGAGTTAATTTGTATTGGCAGTCCGTGGTTGGGCAGGTGATCGTTAAGCAAGTATTTAACCATAGCCTGCGCGCTTTCTGCCTTGCATGGTTTGGCTTCCACCCAGCCAGTTAGCGTGCATACAATGACCAGGAGATATTTATAGGGTCCTTGCCGGACCATCTCTGTAAAGTCCACTTGAATAATGTCCATCGGGCCGGCCCCCATTGCTACTTGCCCTGCTTGTCCTTGAGGCCGGGTATTGGGGTTGACTTTAGCACATTCTACACACTTCCTGGCTACTTGTCGGGTATGAGCAGACAAATTTGGTGCATAATACTTCTTCCGAATGAGTTCATACATAGTCTCTGCCCCCATGTGCGTGCCTTCATGTAAACCCTCCACAAGTCTTGTCACATATTCCTTGGGGACTAGTGTCTTCCCCCCTCTGATGATCCATTTCCCCTGCTGTTTCACGGCTCCCAGTGCTTCTGCCAGCTTTTTGTCTTCTGTTCCATACTCCCATTCCTCTTCCAGGGTAGCTAGGTCTGGAATAAGGGACACCATAATCATTTCGGCTGAGCGTGCAGCTAACTTAGCTGCTGCATCAGCTCTACGGTTGCCGCTTTCCACTTCCCCTCCTCCTCTCTGGTGTCCACGGCAGTGCATAAAAGCCAGACTGCGGGGTTGCTGCATGGCGTCCATGAACCGCTGGATCTCTTGCTGGTATTTCACTGGGTTCCCTTTAGAATCTAGCATGCCCCTTTCATGATGCAGTGCAGCGTACGCATGTGCCATGTTGTGTACATATCTTGAGTCCGAATAGAGGTTCAGAGTTTGCCCTTCTGCCATCTCACAGGCTCTGGTAACTGCAATTAGTTCTGCTAGCTGGGCTGAGGTGCCCGTGGGTAGCGGCTGAGCTTCGATAGTGTCCACTAGACTCACCACGGCATATCCTGCTCTTCTCACCCCATTTTCTACAAAGGAGGACCCATCTGTGAACCACTGCAGGTCTGCATTCTTCAGTGGGACCGTGCGTAGGTCAGATCGGACTGCCCAGGTCTGTTGCAACAGCGTTGGGCAATCATGCGTCTCTCCCTCTTCTGCATTTTCATCGGGTAGAAATGAGGCAGGATTTAAACTGGTGGTCACCTGTAATTCGACCTCTGGGTCTTCTAACAGCATCAGTTGATATTTCATGAGTCTAGAGCCTGTCATCCACTTGATAGTCCCTTCTTTTAACAAAGATCTAATGGAGTGTTCAGTGACTATTGTAGTCTTTGCTCCGAAAGTGAGTTTCTTTGCATCTTGTAACAGTACAGCTGCTGCAGCTACAACTCTCAAGCAGGGAGGGAATCCTCTTGCTACTGCATCCAATCTTTTTGAAAGATATGCGCAGGGTCGCATACTGGGTCCGACTTGCTGTGTCAGGACTCCCTTTGCTAACCCTCCCCGCTCAAGCACGTATAGCGTGAAGGGTAGCGTGAGGTTTGGGAGTCCTAAAGCTGGGCCCCTCGTTAGCATGTCTTTCAGTTCCTGGAACGCTTTCTTCTGTTCCTCTCCCCACAGCATCTCGCCTTCTCCTCGAGTCGCCTCATACAAGGGCTGGGCTATCTGGGCGTAGCCTGGTATCCAGACGCGACAATAGCCAGTCATTCCAAGGAATGCTCGCAGACCACGTTTGGATTTGGGTTCTGGAATGGCACAAATTGCTTCTACTCTTTCTCCTGATAGGTATCTCTGGCCTTCCTCCAGCCGAAATCCCAGATAGTTTACAGTAGTCTGTATAAGTTGGGCTTTGCTCTTGGATACTTTGTAGCCACAGTTTGCAAGTCTTTTAAGCACCTCTATAGTGAGTTCTTTGCAATCTTTTTCCGTATTTGTTGCGAGTAAAAGATCGTCCACATACTGCAAGACTGCCCCCCCTGGGGGTACAACTAGACCCTCCAGATCTCTAGATAAAGCTTCTGAAAAAAAACTCGGGCTGTGTATGAATCCCTGTGGCAATCTGGCCCAGCTTAGCCGGATCTGCTTGTTCTGGAGTCCCGGGGAGTCCAGGGGGGGGGTGCCAGGTGAAAGCGAAGATAGGGATCGAGGCAGGTGCTAATCTGATTGTGAAAAAAGCATCCTTAATGTCCAGTACTGTGTACCATCTAGCAGCGCCTGGTACTCTACTCATTATGGTGTATGGGTCAGCCACTAGGGCTACCATGGGTTCAGCTCTTGCATTTACTGCCCGCAGGTCTTGCACTGGTCTGTAACGGCCTGGTTCCTTCTTTTCCACTGGGAAGAGTGGGGTATTCCATCCAGATTGACACTCTTGTAGTATCCCCTCTTCAAGGTACGCTGTGATAATTGGCTGGATTCCCCTCCTTTTCTCTTCTGAGATGGGGTACTGTGGTATATTAGCGGGTATGGCTCCTGGCTTCATTCGAATGCACACAGGGGGTTGGTTGATGGCCATGCCAAATCCTCCGTTTTCTGCCCAAACCTCTTTAGGCACTGGCAAGCTTTCTGCTATGTCTTGCGCTATCAAGACTCTGGTGGCTTCCGATTTCCCATCCCACCAGGCTTTCCACTTCCAAGCCTTTTCTTTGGGCATTTCTATTGTGCATATATCTCCCCCTTGTGGCGTCTCGAGGGTACAGCTTCCATCCTTTGAAAAAGTTAAAGTGGCTTGTAATTTGCACAGAATGTCTCTTCCCAATAAGTTCATTGGACAGTCGGGGAGCCACACAAACTGATGTCTAAAAGTATTTCCCTTAAGACTGCAATTGTCCACATCAAAGATGGGCCTGGAGTTACTGCGGCCCGTGGCTCCCTGTATTGGTAACTTGATAGCAGTCTTCTCTCCTATTGGGTGTTGAATGGCTGAAATAGTAGCTCCACTATCAATCATAAATGGCACCTTCTTCCCCTGTACAGTCAAAGTCACCATGGGTTCCGGGGTGAGTGGTAACTGGTGCAATGAACCCTGGCCCCGTCACTCCTCTTCCTCCGCGCGTCCAGCCATTACTCGCGAAACTCTGTGCCCTCTGTCTGCATTTCCCTCTTCAGGTCTTTCTGGACATTCATTCTTCCAGTGCCCATGCCTCTTGCAGATTGCACACTGATCGCGACCCAAACGTTCCTGTTGGGCTCCTCTGCCCCCTCGACCACGTCCTCTAGTACTGCCACCTCGCCCCCGTCTTCCTGGCAACTCCCCTCTAATGGCAGCCGCCATCACAACAGCAGCCTTTTGCTGTTTTTCTTCCTCCGTATCCCGGTTTGCATACACATTTCTAGCCAATCCCAGTAACATCTCTTCGGGCATGTCCACCGCCTCCTCTCTTTTCTGCAGCTTTCGACGGATGTCTTTCTGGGCTTGAGCTATGAAGGTCATGTTGATCTGTCTTCGGTTTCCTTCATTGTCTGGATCGATGCTTGTCCACTGCCGGTAGGCTGCCTTCAGCCGCTCCATGTATGCTCCGGGTGCCTCTTGGGGTCCCTGCAGGACTTCCGATACTTTAGCGAGATTGATATTTCTTCGTCCAGCCGCCCTCATGCCTTCTAGTACTAGGTCCCGATACTTGGCCAGAAACTCATCTCCCTTCCCCACGCCTGGATGCCAATCAGGGTCTTTGGTTACTAAATAAAGCTCATATAAATCTTTTGGGGTTATCTCTGATTTGAGTTTCTTTGCTTGTTCGTCTAATGACTTTTTCATTCCTTCTTGGACACGACTTCGCTCATCCGAAGACAGCAGCGTGTGCATCAGTGTCTGTATGTCTCCCCAGGTGGGACGGTGGGTACGCATGATCGTCTCGAAAAGTTCCAGCATCTCTCTAGGGTCTTCAGTTAGGGTCTTGGTGGTGCGCTTCCAATTCAGCAGGTCCGCAGACGAAAAAGGCACATACTGGTATTGGTACACAGCTTCCCCTTTGTCCCCGTGGAAGGTGGTTACACGCAGGGGGGCCATGGTCACTCCCTCTCCTTCTTCTGGGTTTAACTGTTCCTTGCCCCCCTTCTCTTTTCTTTCCTTTTCCAATTCTTCCACCCTAGCCTGTAGTTGCTTGAGTTCTTCCTGTTCGGCTGCCTCACGTGCTCTGAACTCAGCCTCCTTCTTCTTCTCCCACTCTAAACGCTCCTGTTCCTTCTTCCTTTTCGCCTCTTCTTCTTCTTTTTCTTTCGCATACCGTATGCGCTCCTCCGTTTGCCTGAACTGGTATGGAGGATCGCTCGGTTGGGGAACTTTGGGGTATAACGGGTTGTAGGGTGGAGGCGGTAGGGGCGATTCTGGCTCTTCCTCAGGCTCCAGGAGCTGGGGTGGAGGCGGGGGTAACGCGCTTGGTGGTGGTGCCGAGGCCTCTTCTCCCTCCAACTTTCGTAGCTTGCCCTTGCCTTTGGTGCGGAGCGCTAGCACCGTCTTTGCTCCCTGTTTCTTCTTGCAGTCCTGTAGCCATTTTGGCCCCTCTATAACGTTCAACATCCACTGGTCTATGTATGCATACTGGTCAGGGTGGCTTTCAGTCACTGTTATGTGAACCTTGCGAATCTCATCTATCTCAAAACTTCCATCTGCCGGCCAAGTTGGACTTTGGGCTGGCCAGTTCAGTGTACAGTGTCTAACCAGGATTTCGGGCTTGCAGGGTGGGTCGCCATAATCTCTAGTGAAACCTTTCCTAAAGTTCTGGACCATACAGTTCAGTGGGGTGCATACCTTTGACCCACCCCCACCCATAATTACAGAATTGTGCTCTCTTTCACTCAAGACAAACAGACAAATAGGAGAGGGAAACGGACTGCGGGTAGGGGGTCCCGCAGTGAGCCACAGAGGGATTATAGACAGACAACTTCACAGCCCGCACCTCCGATTTGGGTCCCCTTCTCGTCGCCGAGAGAGAGGACTTACTCAGGAGTCCCGCCTTGCCACTGCAAGGACCACTTTCACGGTGGGTTCCCCTCTTTAGGGTCCCCCTCTGCACTCACCAAATATCTTTCAAACTGCACACATTCACACAACCTCCCTTTTCCTCCCAGAGCCCGTCCTGCTTCTAGGCAGTGCCCTCTGCCTACAGCGGCTCTTGGCACAGGGTGGGCGATTCCCTGGCTCCCCTTTGTCTCGAGACCCTTAATACTCCACCTGTCCGGACTCCTGCGTTGGTGTGCCTCGTTCCGCGCCCGTCTTCGGTGGGCTTGGGAGTTTAGGTCTCACGTCGTCGGGGGTCAAAACCTTCCTCCTTTCAAAAGGGAGGAGTGGCGCCTGAAGGGTTGCTCTCCCACGGCGTGAGAAAGGATCCCCCAAGCAGCCACCGATGGGCAGGTAATTCACCAGCCGACCATCCGAGTCACGGCACCAGTTTATGTTACCTGGGGGAACCCAGTCAGCATAAACCAGACAGACAAGGATGGTTGAAGGAAGCAATATCACCGTTTATTGATTACAGCGCTGTGACCCCTTCCTGGTGCCTCACGGCCCTCCAGAGAAGAAGCCCCGAATCCCCCGATTTTTGGGGTTTTAAACCTTGGCATTGTTACACATCTGGGCGTTAACATTTTGCCCTAGAACCAATTAGTTTACTTCATTAACACATGTGTTTGCCTCTGGGCTGGACTTTGCTCTGAGTTCCGGTCTTACAGAAAAGAGATAAGCAAATTAAGAGAAGATTCCTTCACATTCTAAGAAGCAGGACGAGTTACAGTTTAAAGTGATCCTATCATCTGGCGCCTATGTTAATGAAGCTAGTCCGTTCATACCCACTTCCCCCACCCTGTCTGCCCTTGATAGATAAGTGACTCATCACCAACTTCAGCAGTAGAAAACAATAGAAAAAAACAATAGAGGAATTTTCCATTCTACACTCTAACCACTACACCACGCTGCTAATGTAAACCCCCGTCCGAATTGTGGAGATTGTAATACCATACAATATGGTCTCTATACATATACACATATAAGGCCCCTAAACTATACACAGAACAAGAAGCCACAGTCCAGATAGAACATGGTGAAACAGGCTGGTTCCAGATTGGTAAAGGAGTAAGACAAGGCTGTATACATTCTCCTTTATTCAATTTATGTGCTGAACATATACTGAGAGAAGCTGGATTGGAAGAAGATGAGCGTGGCTTTAAAGTTGGAGGAAGAAACATCAATAACCTGCGCAACGCTGATGACACCACTCTGATAGCTGAGAATGTGGATGATCTGCAAGTTCTAGTAATGAAAGTCAAGGGGCACAGTGAAAAAATGGGACTACAACTAAATGTCAAGAAGACTAAACTATTTATTTATTTATTCGATTTCTATACGCCCTTCCAAAAATGGCTCAGGGTGGTTTACATAGAGAGATAATAAATAAATAAGATGGATCCCTGTCTCCAAAGGGCTCACAATCTAAAAAGAAACATCAGATAGACACCAGCAACAGTTACTGGAAGTACTGTGCTTGGGGTGGATAGGGCCAGTTACTCTTCCCCTGCTAAATAAAGAGAATCATCATGTTAAAAAGATGCCTCTTTGCCAAGTTAGCAGGGGTTACATTATGCGAAAACCCAGCTCCCTTGAGAGGTCCATAATGCTGGGAAAAGTTGAAGGAAAGAGAAGAAGAGGATGACCAGCAGCAAGGTGGATGGACTCAGTTATGATAGCAATGAATGCACCAATGAGAGACCTTAAAGGCCAAATTGAAGGCATCATCCTGGAAAGACTATCTATGGTCACTAAGAGTTGACACCGACTTGACAGTACTTAATCAATCAAGTTATGTATCAGACTGGTTGCTGGCCACAATAAATATATTGCTTGATAATACAAGGTGACTAGCCTCACCTTATGTACTATGGGGTTGTATTTCAGTCCTCCCCACCCCTGTCTGCAATATGGAGATGTTGACTAATTCATTCAAGGATTGTTGTAAGTCACAGATTCTGTCCTCTCCCAGTCTGCAATAATACTGGATACCATCTTGGTAACATTCATAAAAAGGTAGTTTGCGAGTGCACACAAAGTCAAATATAGTAGATGCTCTTTGCTAATCTGTGCCTATTAGTGTAATCTATATACTTGGGAATAGTAAATCCAGAATGTAGTCGGGTATGTAGCCTGATTCTATACAGTGTATAGCAAGGGTGGCAAATCTCCACCTGCCAGACATTGTTAGACTACAACATCCCTCACTATAGTGCACTGTGGCTGGGGACGATGGGAGTTGTAGTCCAACTACATTTGGCGGGCCAAGCTTGCCCACCCCGGTGTATAGTATACATGTTGTCCAGTTGGAATCAACTCCCAGTGTGTTCAGTGAAGCTACTCCCAGGTTAAGGCAGCCTTAAACTTCCAAGGAAACACACTGTACTCTCTCTAGGTCGGGGCTGAACGGCCTGCGTCTCTCCGCCAGGAGGCGCAGTCCCTGGAGGACCGCGAACCCGATCCGCTCTGGCCGGCCAGCTCCTTTCTCTTTCCCGCTTGCCACTTGCCGAGCGGAGCATGATGAACGGCTTGCGGCGAGCCTTGCTGCTGGGTCTGCCTCGAGCAAGATGGCATCGCCCTTTCGGGGCGCCCGTCCGCAGGAGCAGCGGTGAGGCACTCCTGCGGCATGTGGCAGCCGGCGGGCCCACCCCGAGCCGGCAGAAGCCCCCGAGGCCGCGCTGGGAAGCCGCGGAGATAGCGGCGCAGGAGGAGACACCGGAGGAGGAGTTCTTCTTCCCCGAGTACCTGCCGGAGGAGCCGAGCGCCGAGGGGAAATCGCTGGCGCTCCAGGAGAAGCAGCAGCAGCAAGAGGCGGAGACGGGGCCCGAGCCGCAGCCGCGGACTCAGGCTAGCGACTCCCGGCGGCAGCATCCGCAGCCAGGGCGGCGTGAGAGGAAGCCCCCAAGGGAAGGCCCCCCCGAGGTGTTTGGGCGGCCGGACCCTTCGGTGCCGTCCAGCGGGGTGAGTTGCTCGGGCTGCGGCGCGGAGCTGCATTGCCGGGACCCTGCGGTGCCCGGCTACCTGCCCAGCGAGAAGTACTTGAGCCTCGTGGGGCAGCAGGAGGAGGAGGAGGAGGAGGGAGAGCTGGGCGGCGGCGAGGGGGAGCAGCGCAGGCGGCAGGCGCTGGAGGGGGCCGTGTGCCAGCGCTGCTGGTTCCTGGTGCATCGCCAGCGGGCCTTGCAGGTGCAAGTGTCTCGGGAGGAGTACCGGAGGGTGGTGAGCGCTGCCTTGCGCAGCCCTCCTCGCCACGGCCGCCCCCCTCTCGTCCTCTGCATGGTGGACGTGCTGGATCTGCCCGACGCGCTGCTGCCCGACTTGCCCGAACTGGTGGGGAGTGAGGCCCACGTCTTCGTGCTGGGCAACAAGGTGGATCTGCTGCCAGGAGACTCGCCCACGTACCTGAAGCGCCTCCGAGAACGCCTGCTGGGGGCTTGTGCCCAGGCGGGCCTCTTAGATCCCAGCCAGCCCCGCGAGGCCCCGGGCCGGCGCGTGGTCGATGTGCACCTCCTCAGCGCCAAGACGGGCTACGGGGTGGAAGAGCTGATCTCCAAGTTGCAGCGCTCTTGGAAGTTCAACGGGGACGTGTACCTCGTGGGCACTGTCAACACTGGCAAGTCTACCCTCTTCAATACCCTCCTGCACTCGGACTACTGCAAGTCCAGAGCCTCAGATGTGATCAACCGGGCAACCATCTCACCTTGGCCAGGTCAGAGGAAATAGGGGGCTTTGCCAATTACTCATTTATCCTTTTGAGACCATTCAGGGGCACCCCTGGTTGTGCTGTGTTACACATCCAGAAATGCTGAAAACGGTCTAGAAAAGTCTGATAACAGTTTTTTCAGTGAGACAAGAGAGCAAGCGCTCTATCAGTGTTCTTTACCACTTAAATAAGTAGCATAAAGCCAGCTGAGCATTGAGGTCTACTTTAGAATTGTGTTGTAGCTGGAATACCACAGCCAAATGTATGTCCTGAATATTTTTAAATTGAATCATTTTATTCTGCAGTTTTCTTAATCATAGTTTTTATTTAGTAGTTTTGTCTTGCCCTTTTTTATTGTACATTTTGTCAAATTGTCTTTATTTAGTTGTTTTGGGAATTCATTGTTAATTGAAAAGAGGGCTAAGGATTTCCTAAACAAACCAATATGGTTCCTTTGCAGTCTCCCATTTAAGCAGCTTTTGGGGGCTAGAAGTAGAACTTATGCCCAGCATGATAAATCCTGGTCCAAAGCAGTTCATTTGTCATATCACTTGAACCTCTAAGGACCACTTCATATGAGAAGAGTTTCCTTAGATATTTGATATCATTCTGGGGTTGGACATCAGGTATTCCAATGTGTATCTGCACATCTGTCATGATGTAAAAGCTGCTTCTTACTTCCTGAACCATGTACACATGGCAAAGTGCATGTCATACTTGACAATGTACACGCAGGTTATGCACATCTTCCAGCATCAAAGTGTATTTTATGTGAAGCTGCCTTGGTTCACGACTACCCCACCCCTTTAACAATTACATTATACCAATTCTAGAAAACATATGATCTCAAAACCTACTTGGAACAGGAATTTGCTATCCATTTTCTGAGTTTAAAGCTTTTCTTCAGAACTTTCTGGGCTTAGGATGCTTGGGATGGTAGCAAGAGTTTCAACATATGGTCATCCCTGGATTATCTGTTGAAGGAGATGTTGGAAGATTAAAGACTAAAGAAAGTACTTCTTTACACAATGCATAGTTAAACTATGGAATTTGTTGCTGCCAGATATGACAGTTTTAAATGGGGATTAGACAAATTAATGGAGGAGTGCCAATGGCTACTAGCCTTGGTATCTATATATTTCCATCAGGATCAGAGGTGGCATGCCCCTGAACACCAGGTGCTTCCCAGATATACCTGGTTAACTCTGTGTGAAGCAGGATGCTGGACTGGAAGGACCTTTGACCTGATCCAGCAGATTTTTTTCTTACGTTCTCAAGCCTCACAAAATAATTTGGGGCCATGTTGCTCATCCCTGCCTTAGAATCTTAATGCACAACTGTTTCCATGTAATTCTGTTCATGAATGTTTGTGGGATTTTTTGTTTACTTTTCCCAGGAACTACGTTAAATCTCCTGAAATTTCCAATTATTAATCCTACACCTTACAGAATATTCCGAAGGAAAGAAAGGCTAATGGCAGATGCAGAGAAAGCAGAGGAAGACCTCAGTGAAGAAGAACAAAAGCAAATCAGAATCCTCAAAAAGCAAGGCTACTTGATAGGTGTGTAGTGTATGGAAAAATACAAGAACTTGTAGCATACAAATACTTGATGGGTCTTTATTTTCTAACATCATCTCTGAAATACAACCTTAATCTCTAATAGTGAGAACATACATATATGTCCAACTAAAATGTTCTTACAGATTGCCTGCTAAGATGGAGGGTGGGGTAGGAGCATCTGTGAACATACAGATCCTTGTGGTTACCACAATATATTTAATATATAATTATATATTAAAAGTGACATCCTTAGTATACACACTCTGATATATTGGTACCTCCAGTGACTGTTGCTGGTGTCTATCTTATGATTCTTTTTAGATTGTGAGCCCTTTTGGGACAGGGATCCATCTTATTTATTTATTATTTCTTTGTGTAAACCATCCTGAGCCATTTCTGGAAGGGTAGTATAGAAATTGAATAAATAATAAATAAATACGGAAATACAGAAATTCCTCAATTGCCGTTCAGAATTATGTAAGAATTAGCTGTGGATTGCAGATTACAGCTTTACATTTCCAAAACATTTGTGCGCTCATCTATTTGATGTGATACTTGCCAGGGGTGTAGCAAGGTTGGAGTGGGCCCAGACACAAGACTTTAAAATGCACCCCCCGCTGAAGCTCAGCTCATAAACGAAAGAAATCTTAAATGAGGCTGAATAGTGGTAACAAAAAGCATATAGATATAGATATCTCCTATGTGCCACAATAGAACATCATCCTAAATTATTTTTTAAAAGGTTTTGTAAATTGTGGATGATGCAGTTTATTTAATGGTACTAGAGAAAGACATGCTGTTTGGGTAGCTCCAGGTCTTAACACTCACATCAATTTCGGCAGATGAATACAACTGAAGGAAGCCTGGGCAGGTGTGCAGCTGGGGAGTCAGTCATGTGACTTGCCTCTGGGGGGCCCCCCAAGGCAGTGGGCCCCCAGACAACTGTCTCCCCTTGCCCTGTTATAGTTACACCCCTGTATACTGCCCTGTGTTTTTTCTTGTACGTCAATGTGAGATAACATGCTAACAAGACTATTTAATACTACTATACTTTTTTCACTTATCATATAACTTACTTTGTGAAGTTCTAGGATCAATTGTGGTAGTCTATTCAATTCCCAGATAGACTTCTAGTGAGATTAGTTGTAATGACAGTGGTCAGAGTCCAAAGAGCAACTTTGAGTCTTGTACTAACTTGGTGGCATTTCTTTATATTTGTTGGAGTTATAATTGAACAGTTGACCCTCTTGCCTTATTTACACATTCATCTTGAAATGCCTATCAGTTTCAGAACAGTTTGACATGTAGTGTGAAATAATTCTCTTTTGTGTGTGGGTGGGGGAGGAGACTCGGAACTAACTTCACAATTCTTTGCATCCTGATTATTGTTTTAGTAACACTACACATTAATTAAACATGAGGTGGAATTAACACATTAAAGGACGTGGTAAAGAGATTGACGTCTTTTTTTTTAGTGCACATCTGGAGGAGTAGACAGTGGGGGAATGATTATCCCCTGGAATAAGAATGTTCAGGGTGTGATTGTAACTCCTAATGTTGTGCCTCAATTGTAATGCAATGCTGCCACCTCCAGAATGCTGTACTATGAAACCTTTCTCTAAGGAACATAAACTGACAATTGAATAAAACATTAATGTGGTGGGTTTGTTTGTTTGTGATGTAGGAAGAATTGGAAGAACGTTTCAACTGCCTCAGAAGCTGGAAAAAAATTGTGAAATTGATTTTGATTTTGAAGCTTTGTCTTTAAGTATGGAGGAAGATCTGAAAGGAAGTATGAAAGGAAGTTTCCTTTCACCAGAAACTACTGCCAAGAAAGAACTAACGTACAATGAAGTGAAAGATGCTCGCTGGTTTTTTGACACCCCAGGGATTGTAAAAGATGGCTGTGTAAGTAACTTCTTCTACTTTTATTTGGCCAAGATAGGCCTTGACAAATTTTGTTTCGATCTAGGAGCCAGCCTCAAAAATTGGGATCTGGACAAGACGTTTGACAAAATTATGGAACTTAGTGATAGACGTTTTGTGTGTGTCTGTGTGTGTAAAATGGGGTTCTCGTTATCCCCTTTGCAAGTAAAATACTTAGAACAGAGCCAAAAATAATTAACAGAATACAACAAATAATAGCAAACAGAAACAGCAAATAATTAAAGATTTTATTAAATAACTTAGTTTCTGAATGTCTTTGTCTAGGTGCCACAGTTAAATTTCTAAGTGCCATGGCTCCCTGGTGCCTGGGATCTGTCAAGCCATTCTTTAAGAAACTTATATGGGATAGACAAGAGGACAATAGTATAATATTAGTTATCTATGAAATGAGGCTAAGTTCCCCTAGAGATGTGAAGTGGAAATTTTTTCCATACCCCACCCACCCATGAAAAAATACTCCATTTCTAAAAGTTTTACTTGGCTGCTTGAAAACCCTTTGAGATATAGTGAGAGGAAATTAATATGGTGGTGGAATATGTGTGTATGTGTATGAGAGAGAGAGAGAGAGAGAGAGAGAGAGAGAGAGAGAGAGACTGCATAAATGGGTCAAATAACATGCCAAATCCTATCACAATTTGTTTAGAAGTTAGGTGTATCCAAAGGTGCTGTTCCTCAGGCAGGTGTCTTCTGCTCATGGTTTTATACCTTGCTCTAGGGACTTGAAAGAGAAAATTGAAATTAAACCTGTTGTTTTGCTTGTACAACCTCTTAAGTGAGCAGAAACATGAGAACTGATTTAGAACCTCTCTGTAATAGTACTGCATGAACTGTAGTAGAAGCATGTGCAAAATAGTGGTAGCAGCTTTGTTTCCCCCACTCTTGGCTCAAGAAACTACCTTCATCCTTACGGTCTTTCACAGCTAGTGATGAATGAACCTTCCTCCATTGGGGGGTGGGGATTAACTATTACTCCTCAGCTTAGAAAATAATTGGGGAGGAGGTTAGTCCAACTCTTGAGTCTTTGGATCCTGTCACACCACTGGTATCGTCATCTTGGGAGAGATTAGGCTCTGTGTTGCTCCCAATCTCTCCACAAATGGCCACCACACTTCCCTTTCTCTCACCCACCTGCTTGCATTCTCCAAGTTCCTCTCCTGACATTTTTCCTGCTCCAGCAGGAGAATGGAGGTATGTCTCTCTGCTTCCTCTTGATGCCTAGCACATTGTAGTGACTGTGTGCCAGATGCAAGAAATACATGCAATTGTGGTTTGTCCAGCTCTCTTGACATGGCATGCTGCCATCTTGGTATGCTGGGCATCGGTGGGGAAGACCATTTGGTGGTCATAACCTCCAAAATGGTGAGAACACTCCCTTCAATATACCGGTTGCCTGCTAGCTTTGTACAAAGATACATAGAATGGTATTATCCCAGAGAGATATCAGGAGGTCCTATTGGAAGTCAATCCAACATGGATATTGTGCTAGCACATCAAATTCTACTTCTGTATGATTGAAGCCTCTAATGTACGTTGGAAACATCAGTCTCCATCTTTAAATTATTGGGAACCCCTGGCCTTGGAGTTGAGCCCTGCATATCATTTTATTGTTTACTCATATGGCAGATGAGCTGGACTGGATGTCTGCTAAAGAGGACTGGGGTGCTTTAGTCTATTAATCTTGCAGTCCTCCATAAAAATGCAGAGGAGATATTGGCTGCACTGGGGAGCCCTCTCACAAGTCCCCCAGTTCTTCTATTGCATGTGCTTCATTACATATTTTCACATGTTCTATCCCACTCTTCCTCCAAGGAGCCCAGAGCAGTGTACTACATACTTAGGTTTCTCCTCACAACAACTCTGTGAAGTAGGTTAGGCTGAGAGAGAAGTGACTGGCCCAGAGTCACCCAGCTAGTTTCATGGCTGAATGGGGATTTGAACTCAGGTCTCCCTGGTCCTAGTCCAGCACTCTAACCACTACACCACGCTGGCTCTGCCACATCATTAGGATGTCAACCACTGAATCCTTGTGAACAAATAAATTCTACAAGGGTCAACAGCACTAGAAACAATTGTTATGCCAGCAAGCTATGCTTCCCTATTGTATGGGAACAATATTGTGATCAACATTTGTATAACATTACCCCTATTCTGATATGTCAGCTACGTCCATTTCTAGAGGTATATGACCTTAAAACAGTGGTACATATGCTGATAACCTTCAGATTTGATTACTGTAATGCCCTCTACGTGGGCTGCCTTTGTATGTAGTCTGGAAACTACAATTGATACAGAATGCGGCAGCCAGATTGGTCTCTGGGACAACACGAAGGGACCATATAACACCAGTTTTGAAAGAAATTGCACTGGCTGCCGATATGTTTCCGGGTGAAATACAAAGTGCTGATTATTACCTATAAAGCCCTTAATGGCTTAGGTCCAGGCTATTTGAGAGAGCGCCTCCTTTGTCATGAACACTGCTGACTGCTACAATCGTCTGGAGAGGTCCAGTTATGGTTGCCACCAGCTCATCTGGTGACAACCCAGGACTGGGCTTTCTCTGTGGCTCTCCCAGGGCTTTGGAATATGCTCCCTACTTAAATAAGAGCATCTCCTTCTCTGTTTGTTTTCAGGAAGACCCTCAAGACTCTCCTGTTCTCACAAGCTTTTAATTAGAATTAATTTAAATAATTTGTTTTAATAACTTTTATACTATTATTTTTCTTGTGTCTTGTGTATTTTAATTGATGTTGATTTTTTAATATTTTAAATCTTGTACACCGCCTAGAGATGTACATATCAGGCAATATAAAAACATGATTGATAGATAGATAAATATTCTGACACTATCTAAAAAATGTTATACTTGTGTACAGCATCTAAAGTAGGGCTGGAAGTCCCACGCCAACTCGGGCACTCACCTCCTTTTTCGCACCACTCACAGATATGCCAACATTTGTTTGATGAGGCAAACACCATATCCATGGTGTCTCTGTGATCAGGAGCCTGGTTGCATTCGTTGAATAAAATCTATTAATGTACTTCCTTTATGATTTTAGGTTTCTACTTACCTGTTGTCTGTTGCTTTGAGGAATACACTTTCAAATAATTTTTGACTGAATCAAATACAGATTTCAGATGCAGGTTGTCATATATATTTCATATGCAGGTTGTATATATATATTTGTAGCTTAGGCAGTACACATTGCACATAGCAATATTTCAGTATTTGAGCTCATCTGAAAGATATTTTAGATTGTGGGCCCATGCATTTTCATAATACATAATTGCTTATTTCATTTGTGCTTTTCATATTACATTGTCTGTATTTCTTTTCCATTTATCTTGTTCTATTCATTTTAAACATGTTGAGCTTTTTCAACAAATTTCCTGAGCCTTTAAGGAGAGGGTAGTTCATAAATATAAATAAGAGGAAGATGTTCCATGATCTTAAAATACGTGTGTGTGTATCCAAAATGTTTTGTATTGTATTTTGTGTTTTTGTTGTATATGATGTGCTTTTGTTGGATATTTTTAATGTTGTGTTGTGAGCCACCCAGATAACAATTTGTTATGGTGCTGCTAATAACCATAATATAATACTTAATTGTTAATATTATTAGTTAGAGGAGGCCCAGAACCAGAGGAGGATAGAAGCAGCACTGGATAGTAACGCTTTATTAATAATTGTATGTGTGTGCGCAGAGAAAAGTTGTGAGAGGCACGTAACTTTGGAAACCAAAAGATCACAAGAAAATAGGGGGAGATCTGAAGTAACTGACTGAAAATTTTAATTAAGTCTAGTTGAACGTCTGGTTAGAACAAAGCACATCTGCTTAGTTCAAAGCTGGGCTAAAAAAATGATGCTATAGTATTTAGCAAAAGATTCCCACAGCTCTCCATTGATCTACTAATAACTAACTGATTGTTCTTTAGAGCTCCCTGTGAAACAAATCTTGGCTTTGAACAAGTTTGCAGGGGGTAACTAGTGATTGCATGAAATACTTTTGTCTGAGGCTTTTAGAAAGGGCCAAGCATTGAGTGAATGGAATAATTTCCAATAATTTTGCCTCTATATGATTTTAAACTTGGAATATATGATAAATAGAACTGGAATTGCATGCTAAACTACACTTTAAAACTCATCATTCTTTCAGGTTTGTTTTTGGTTTAAGAGATGAAGTATCTACATAATATGTCAATTTACTCAGGCCAGTGAAACAAAATGAACTATGAACAGTTTGGGACATAACACACATCAGCTGTGCGACCTTCTTGCTCACAGTAGACCTGGTCCTTGAGAAATGGACATTCCGTAGATCACAGCAAAGAGAATGTCATGACTGTTCTCAGATTTTTAAAAAGCCCTCTAAATGTGAGATCTCTGTACCACATCCATTCTGACCTGTGAGCAGCACATTGTTCACCTAAGTGAGGGGAAATCATAGCTTAAGTTAACAAAGTATATATGCTCTATATTCTTAAGCTCAAATATGGTTAACACCATGAGTTGGTCTGTCTGCCTTTGTCTTTAAGACACGGAGAGAGCTAGAAATTGCCTCTGCATCATAGCTTCTACATACTATTATTCTAACTAGCTTAACCCGCGCAGAGCATCTGCACACTAGTACTTGATTGCTCCCCTCACCTCAGAGATCTCTCCACCCTCACCTGAGCTGCACTCCTGCTCCTCTATTCCATTGCTTCCATTCCCCTCAGCCCTCTTGGCCAAGGCTGCAGTGTTGCTGGTGTCGGTTGGCCAAGCCTCAGCCCCCTTATCCCTGGGACCTCCCAACCCTCACCCCACTCCTGCTTCTCCCTGCAGGAGTAGCAGCAGCATTCCTCACTGCCGCCGCCATGACCGCTCATTCCTCCGCCTGCCTCCCTTCGCCAATGGCCTCTGTAGCTCCGAGCAGCAGCAATGGTTGACTGAGCCCTTCCTCGCTGCCACCGTGGCCACTTGTTCCCCTCAGGCCGCTGACAGGCTCAGGCCTCGCCCTTGCCCTTGCTTCTTTCTCTCTTGCCCTCCCTTCTTTTCCCCTTTCCTTCACGCACTCTTCCCCTCTGTCTTTCTTCCCATCACTTCCCTCTCCCTCTCCCTCTCCCTCTCCCTCTCCCGAGTTAACAGATCTTATTTCCTCCTCTAATTCACACAGTGGTAGCTGCCTCCTGAAGGGGCTCCTTCGTGCGGTAAGGCGGCTGCGGTGGCCTGCACACCCGTCAGGGTCAGGAGGTAGCTAGGCTGCCAGGAAGAGGAGGCGGTGGCTGGAGAGGACGGAGAAACTGGCAGGAGGCAGGAGAAACCGGGGGTGGGGAGAGAAGCGAGCCGGGCGGGCGTCAGATGCCCACTGGAAGACAGAGTCAGGGAGAATGGCCTAGGTGGGTGCGGGCGGAGAGTCGAACTAGGTGTGCAGACACTATGCGCCTGGTCAGCTAGTATATAGAGAGCATCTGTGCCCCTAGTTCTCCCTGCCTCGCCTCTCCTCCCCATCTTCATTCCCGGCCCCCACTTCAGCCCCAGTCTGTTCTCCTCCTCCTAGTCCGCTTTCCCTCGCCGGCCTGGCCAGCGCGTACTAGTTTCCTCACCCGCCCACCCTTCCCATTGTCACTGTTTTCTCCCACCCACCTCCGCCTTCTCCTTGCGCCTGCCGCCACCGTTATCTCCCTGGCCCACCGGCCGGATGGCTGCCGCTGCCATTTTCTTCCCCCCACCCATCCCCATTGCTATTCGGCAGCTCTCTGAACTCTCACGAGAGCTGCCACACATGGGATTAGCCACAGGTATGCCTTAATGAATTATATATAAAAATTCTAGCTGGGCCAGGCCTGGAGCAGCTGCACTTCTAGTTTGCTGTCACTTACCCACCCTCCCCGATGCAGCCAATCCCTCCCTGCCCGCTTTCTTCCTGCCCGACCTCCACTGCCCGCCCGCCCTGCTGTTTTCTCGTCCAGCTGGCTGGCTATTTGCCATTGTTTTTCCCTCCTGCCAGGCACTGCCACCGCCACCATTTTCGTCCCTCCCACCCGTCCACATTGCTGTCCAGCAGCTGTTCACAAACTCTCACAAGAGCTGTCATGCATAGGATTAGTGACAGGTATGCCTAAGAAAAATAGATAGATAGGTAGATGCAGCTTACCACAGAATTGTTCTCACTTGCAGGAATGGGCAATATTCTGTAGAAATTCTCCAAGCTGCATAGAAGAATCAAATAACTTACAAATAAGCAATGTCCTTATTTGTAAATACAGTACTGATAAAAATGGGGGATCGGGGGCACTCGTCCTGCAAGGTTCCATTAACCTCCACCACGAATTCCCCTGCCCCTATAATTTAAATATTAAATGTCCACATTCCTGTATCCTGAAATCATCACTCTTATCAAGCTTTAAATCACAATTTACTAGAAATATTTGAACCTCCTAGGGCTTAACTTTACTAAGTGTAATAGAAACTATTTCATTCATTTTGAAAATATTGGCCTTAATCCAAAGAAACCATCTGTGCACATGCAAGGGGAACCAGCCTTTCTCTCCCATTTCCCCCCAATGTAGTCAAGCCCAATTAATCCATGCTCAGCCAGGAAGCTCCATGAGGGGCTGTGGGTGGCAACTATTTATCTGTCTAACCTGCTTCACAGAGTGAGTGTGAAGATAAAACACCATTCTGAGTTTCTCCTTGGATGGGTGGCATGCAAATGAAAGATGGTACTCAAGTGGCTACTTTACATATACTCAAGGGTTTGGACCTCCCCAGTGAGATTTGTAGGTTTTCCCCCCTCTGAAGAGTAGGCCACCTGTATCAGAAGCTCTTCTGAAACTGCTGAGATTTCAAAATCTATTTCCCATGCATCGTTGGGAAGCTCCTATTCAAGAAACACCAATCCAAAGCAACCTTAAGCACACTAAAAAGCAGCACCATTCTTAGCAAGACTATGAGGCTATTCTCATGACCAGCAAAACTGGGCTAGGAGAGCCTAGCCCGATTTTTTTGCTGGTCATGTAAACCACCGGGCTCACAGGCAAGCCCGATGGTTTGCAAGAGGCTAACCTACTTGCGAAGCCCTCGCCTTAGCCCAGGTTAGCAGAGCGAGCAGTCCTCTAACTTGGGTTTCCGGATTGTGTGCTGCCGTGCTGCGGCAACTGACAAGGAGACGACCCCCCCCTGACCGGGGGGTGGCTAAAAAGCAGCCTCCCAGCTCGGGGGTCTCTCCAGCATGTTCTGTGCGCTTGCGCAGAGCATGCTGGAACTCCCGAGGGCCGAATGGCCCCCGAACTCCCAAGCCCCCACCAGTTCTGTGACTAAGCTGGCAGTCGTGTGGGTGGCCGATCCAGCCGCCTGGGGAGGGCTTAATGATCATCTGCGGGGAGAGCAGGCTTAGCCTGCTCTCCCCGCAAACCCTCTGGAGGCGGGTCTCACCAATCGTGAGACCCGCCTCTCTGTTTAAAAGTATTTGACTCGGTTTAAACCTGAGAGAGCTGCAATTCTTGAGGAGTAGCACAGAATTTGCATATACTTTGCTCTCTTATATCAGGGCCATTGGGCATTATGCTTCTTGTCAGCCTAAACTGGCTAGGCATTTAATCACAATTAGATAAGTGCCATTTTGTCATCAGTGGCAAAGTGTTTATCTTTTCCTGTAAACTGCTTATGAAATACTTCTAAATTCTGTTTCATATAGTTGTGCAAGAAGACCTCAGGTTACCTTTTTCTGCTATGAAAAGAAAGCAAAGTGAACATTTGCTTTGCATTATTTATATCATGGCCTCTGCTTTGCTTTAGGTTTTAAACCTCCTAAAGGAGAAAGAAGTGAAGCTTGTCTTGCCAACCTGTGCCATTGTACCAAGGACATTTGTGCTTAAGCCTGGGATGACTCTGTTTCTGGGTGCTTTGGGACGCATAGATTACATACAGGTAAGGAAAAGAGACCAGTCAAGTCGTCTTGTCCCCTAATGTTTCTCTCTTCAGTTTTCTCTTGACAGAATTAGTGTTAGGAGGGAAGGGTGTTCTGGATTATTTTATTTTTTTTAATCATATGCTTACTATTCATTTTAAATCACTTGCCAGCTTACTAGTAAAAAGTACAAGTTCTTGGGCAAGTAACATCCTGTGTTACTTAAGACCCCTGGGGGGCCAGATGGTTACCCAAAGTCTGGATCAAGGATTCCTAACCTAGGATCCACTTGGTAGGTCCAGGTGGTCCATGGAAAATGTGTGCTGCACTACATTTAACTTGCTTCCTGATAAGCCAGAATAAAGTTCTTTAAAATAATTATTTTGAGTATTTCCCTCTTTCTAACGTTTACTGGGGCCTTATGAACATATATTATATAAATGGGGTGGGGCGGGCCCATGAACAATACTTGAGGATCATAGGTGCAAACAGGTTACGAACGCCTGGTCTAGATCTAAGCTATTCTAATGCCCTGGCTGTATTAGAATGATGTTCAGAATGGGCAAGAGCATGCCTGGGGAGTCAGTAGGAGAAGAGAAATTGGTTTGTGAGGCAAGGTGAGAGACCAGGAGGATATCGGCTCAGTTCAGACGTAATGACAAAGCATGACTTGCCATGAGATGAAGAAGCCTCAGGTCAACACACTTCCCTGCTCTGCCTCTGGCTTCCTCTTTTGCAGCAAACCATAGTTTGCCATTACATCCAAACTTGGCAAGCCAAACAGATTCTTCAGTTATTCTAGTTTCAGGATTTCCTGTTGCTTATCACTAAGATGCTGTAGAGATCATTGGCCAATAAGTCAATGTATGTTCAAGTCTTCAGTCATGTTTTCAATATCTTGACGATGACAACCCTCTCTGCCTCTTCCTTGTATCTGGAGTAGGATGACTCACCTGTGAGTACATGAAAAATTCACTTAGCTCAGCTTGTTTCAGGCTTGAACTGGTAGCGAAAGCTTGCAGGTGTGTATATGCTTGCCAGCCTCAGGATTGCTACATTGCAAGAAAATGCAACTGTTCAACTTTAGATAAATTTGTTTTTATAATCAACAGTTCTTGTTTGCTATATTTTATATGATTGTTTTTTGTATTGTTTTTATCCTTGTATTTTATAGATTTTAAATTTGCTTTGTTTTGATATTTTTTTAGCTTAATATTTTTGTTGTCTTTTTATTGTATGTTTTAACTTTTGTAAACTGCCTTGGGGTTGTCTTTTAACGAAAGGTATATAAATGCAACAATAAATAAATAAATATGAGAGATCCTCAGATGTTGGCAATATTGGATACCGTGTTTACCTGAATCCAAGACTAGTTTTTTGCCCCTAAGTTATTTGATGTTAGAAATCAGGGTGGGTGGGTGTCATCTTAAAATCAGGGTCCTGTTCTTTTTGGTAAATGCAGGTATAATCTAAATTTTAATATGGGGCTATGAAGTTGACCTCTCGTCATGGGGTTTTATGAGACCGATTGTGTATCTTTTAGTTATTTTATGTTGTATATATATGCCTGCTAACAGTCAGTAGTTTTAATTTTGTTTGGCTTATGGCTGCAAATAAAATGATTCTGATTCTCTCAAGAAAAGAAAAGAAAGATTCTGCATTTAACCAATATTTTTAGCGGGTTCTTCTTAAATTCAGAGTCATCATCTATTCAGGTAAATACAGTAAAAGCTTTTCAACTTTCTTGTGGACATTATAGCAAAAGTGAGACTGAAATAACTATAGAAAGAATACTGTCAAACTGAAAATTTCATTTCTGTAATCACTGTGGACCTAGAAATACTTGTAATGATGGGAAACGTGTCCATATTTCTGTAGGAAATAGGACAGCAGCCTTCAAAAGCGAAGCCACTGTCAACTATAGTGAATGGAGAATTACTTGCTAACTGAACTGGTTTCAAGCTTGATAATAAAGCCGTCCATTTTTCCTTGGGTTGTCTTAGTAGCATTAATTTCAGACCATTTTCAGAGTGAGTAATTTTTATTACTCTTTAGGGGGACAGCTCATCTTGGTTTTCTGTTGTGGCCTCTAACTTATTGCCTGTGCACATCACTACAGTAGAGAAAGCAGATGATATCTACCAAAAGCATGCCGGCCAAACACTACTGAAGGTAAGCGAGCACTGTCTGTACACGGTTGGAAAATCTCTGATGGCTAATGTCTTGTGATCTCTCATTTCACAGACGTCCATTATTGTGCCTCTTGGGCCTAGCACAAGGCAGGCTTTGTTCTGCTCTTAGCCAGCACTACAACTTCATTGTCTCATATGAGTTCTCCCTGTGTTGGTGGTCTTCCACTTTGTGCAAGAATTAAAAAAGACTTCGCATTGTTTTGCTTTTATCAAATCTCTGAAAAGTAGATGACAGAATTAAATAGCTTTCTGTGAGTTGTAAAAAGATGATTTTGTTAAAATTGCACTAAGACGAGGCCTCCCTGCAAGCATATGGGTTTCCTCCAGAGTCGGAGATGTGATGGACTTCAGTTGGTATTGCTGATTGAGATATCACCTGAGAAACAGGGACTTGCCCAAAGCCATCTTGTAGATCCATGGCTGATATGGGATCTGAACCCATAATCAAAACCCTAATGTCAAAACATCTCCATGTTCATTGTACCACATGCTGATGTAATAGACCAACTGTCACTCGGCCTTTTTCCTTGGTAAGTGAAAGTCCAGTGTGTGTGTGTGACTCCTCCCGTTGAGCAATTAATTGGGCTCCACATAATTAAGAGTGTCAGCCCAAGCCCTACAATGGTCCAAACAGAAGTTTGCAAATAAGAGAAATCTAGGTTCATTTCACACATTTTATTCTAGAGTAGCTAGTGGGACTAGTTCAGGTTAAGTGACAAAATCCACTCTGGAGAGGAGAGACAATCTTAGAACTGGGAAAGATCCTGCAAGGATGGAAGACTTTTGCATGAATTCCTATCTATAAGATGCAGTTTGTGGAATCCTGCTGTTGCCAGGAGGTAAATTATTCAGTCCAGAATATCCAGACATAGTAATACATGTGTTGTACCATCTATGAATATTCTAGACTGAATAGTCAACTCTTTGCAACTGCAGGATTCCATAAAGTCAAACTACATCTGAGAGGTATGTTCATCAATACACTTCTGTGGCCCTGCTCTGGTGTTTTTTTTTAACGTAAAAAGAAATGCCGTCATGTTGTGACATGTTTCTTTCTCAGAAGCATGTTACTTTGCTATGCTTAGCAGAACTACATACCATATTTACCCAAATTGAATAGTTCTCTAAATTTAAGAAAGCTCCCTTTGAAAATACAGACTATACCTGTATATACCCAAAATGAAGAAGAGTCTGATGTTGCTTCCCCCCCACCCCCATTTCTAACATCAATGAACATGCAAAAAACCTAGCCTTGGATTCAGGTAAATATGGTAGTAGTAAGTGGAGGCCTGTGCTGGTGAAATGTGTTGGTTCCAGTAATGTCTCAATCAATCACTTTAATATTCTGGGCAAGCCATTCCTTTTAAATAGTTTATATTTAAACCAGGCCTGCACAACTCAAATGACCTGGCGGGCCGAAACCAACCGTGACTTGGTTCATGGGGGCTGAGGTCAATTCCTAGGGTGCTGATTATTAGAGTAACACTTAATATCAATCAATCAACCAAATTAAATTGAAATGAATTAAAAATGAATTTAATCAATATTTAACTTTTGATGTTCTGGCAGACCAAGATTGATTTAAATTAATATGAAATAAGTTGAATTAAAATTCATTCTAATAATATAAATATTATACAATCTGTACAAAATACATAATGCATTGTTCTTCCTTTCCACCTATGCCAAATCATCATACAAAACATGGAAGAGGAGAACTTCTTCTCATAATTTTGGAAAAGAAGGGAGAAGGGGAAAGAAAGATGGAAAGGATGCAGCAGGGGGCTTGGAGAGAGAGAGAGAGAGAATGGAGCTGTGTGTGTGAGAGAGAGAGAGAGAGAGAGAATGAAAATGAATGGAGCAGTGCGTGTGTGTGTGTGTGTGTGAGAGAGAGAGAGAGAGAGAGAGAGAGAATGAGAATGGAGGTGTGTGTGTGTGTGTGTGTGTGTGTGTGTGTGTGAGAGAGAGAGAGAGAGAGAGAGAATGGAGCTCTGTGTGTGTGTGTGTGTGTGTGTGTGTGTGTGTGTGAGAGAGAGAGAGAGAGAGAGAGAGAGAGAGAATGGAGCAGTGTGTGTTTGTGTGTGAGAGAGAGGGAGGGAGAGAGAATGGAGCAGTCTTGATGGGAGAGGGGGAGAGAGAGAGAGAGTGGAGCAGTCTTGATGGGAGAGGGGGAGAGAGAGAGAATATGGAGCAGTCTTGATGGGAGAGAGAGAGAGAGAGAGAATATGGAGCATTCTTGATGGGGGAGAGAGAGAGAGAGAGAGAATGGAGCAGTCTTGATGGGAGAGAGAGGGAGAGGGAGAGAATGGAGCATTCTTGATGGGAGAGAGAGAATGGAGCAGTCTTGATGGGAGAGGGAGAGAGAGAGAGAATATGGAGCATTCTTGATGGGAGAGAGAGAGAGAGAGAATATGGAGCATTCTTGATGGGGGAGAGAGAGAGAGAGAGAATATGGAGCATTCTTGATGGGGGGAGAGAGAGAGAATATGGAGCAGTCTTGATGGGGGAGAGAGAGAGAGAGAGAGAATGGAGCAGTCTTGATGGGAGAGAGAGAGAGAGAGAGAGAATGGAGCAGTCTTGATGGGAGAGGGAGAGGGGGAGAGAGAGAGAGAGAGAGAATGGAGCAGTCTTGATGGGAGAGGGAGAGAGAGAGAGAGAGAGAGAGAATATGGAGCATTCTTGATGGGAGAGAGAGAGAGAGAATGGAGCATTCTTGATGGGAGAGAGAGAGCGAGAGAGAGAGAATATGGAGCATTCTTGATGGGAGAGGGAGAGCGAGAGAGAGAGAATGGAGCAGTCTTGATGGGAGAGGGAGAGCGAGAGAGAGAGAATGGAGCAGTCCTGATGGGAGAGGGAGGGAGAGAGAGAGAGAATGGAGCAGTCTTGATGGGAGAGGGAGGGAGAGAGAGAGAGAATGGAGCAGTCTTGATGGGAGGGGGGGAGAGAGAGAGAGAGACTTAACTGTGCAGGTGCACCTTGCAGTTGGGAAGCAACGCTGGGCCAAATGGCAGGCCCGAGTGTCGCTCTGGTTTCTGCCGCTGTGCGCTGCTGCTGCTGCCGTGGGGGAGGGTAAGAAGAACACCTGCACCCCTGCAGCCATCTCCTCAGCCGCACAGCGGCTGGAATTGGGGGGGGGGTTAAGCAGCAGGGGGAGGAAGGGGAAATAGCCCCGGGGGCCAGGAAAAAAGGCCTCGCGGGCCGCATCCGGCCCCCGGGGCCACATGTTGTGCAGGCCTGATTTAAACCCACCCACACACCACCTCCAGTAATTGTGGCAATTCATGCTGCAGTTATCTGTCTTATTTTTACATCTGGGTATTGCAGTGTCCTCTTTAGTGATTCACACTCTGCATTTTCTTATTTCTGTCCAGTCTGCCACTCAGCTTGTTCTTTTTCTCACTATTTCTCCCCTCACTTTCTCCATCTTCACTGGTTGTCATATCCTTTTCTTACTCACTGTAAGCTTCTTATTTTCTGACTTTCTACATCCTTTATTCTTTAGGCTTATGAGAGCACCCGGCATTATGTGTGTGCGCCTGTCCCCCTCCCCCCAGCATCAACTTCACGATGCCTGGACCAATATGAACCAAATCCGGTACAGTTGTAGTGACACATACAGACACCTCAGTGGTGTAGTTTGTAATGATGTCATCCATCCCCATACAAGATGGCGGACATGTGGACGTTTGAGGTGCAAGAGGGCTAACTTGTGGACCACCTAACTGATTTGAACCAAATTTGGTACAGTTGTAATGAATGACACACAGGGACACCTCAAAAGTGTAGTTTGCAATGATTCATCCACCCCAATTCAAGATGGCAGATGCGTGAACATTTGAGGCACAATTTGTCTAACTTGTGAACTGTCTAACCGATTTGAACCAAATTTGCTACAGGTGTAGAGATACATAGGGATAGCTCAAGGACGTAGTTTATAATGATAGGAAGATGCTGAAAGGCATCATCTCATACTGCATGAGAGGAGGCAATGGTAAACCCCTCCTGTATTCTACCAAAGAAAACCACAGGGCTCTGTGGGCACCAGGAGTCAAAATTGACTTGACGGCACACTTTACCTTTAATCCACCCTGATTCAAGATGGCAGACACATGAATGTTTGAGGTGCAGGTGGGAACCGATTTGGACCAAATTTAGTACAGTTGTAGGGACTCCTCAAATGCATAATGTGTGATGTCATCCACTCCAATTCAGGATGCCAGACACATGACTGTTTGAGGTGCAAGTGGACTAACCTGTGAACTGCCTAACCAGTTTGGACCACATTTAGTCCAGTTGTAGGGTTAGTGAAAGGAAAGTAGGCAGATTACTTCTTATTAGGTCAGCTTGTTTTTCTACCTTGTTCAATCCTGCCTTCCCGGTTCATTTGACTACTCATCTATTTATTGTTGCAATGCTTTAGATTTCAGGAAATTCCATCAGTATACTCCATCTTATACTGTACTGCCTTATGAGGCTCCTTAAAATTTCCTTGTTCCCTCACACTTCTTTATAAATGAATGGAATTGCCCCTCTTCACAGCCTTTTCCCAATTGTCCTTGCCTCCCATTATTTTCCTCGTGTTTTGTTTCTACACTAAATGGTAAACCCTGCAGGCAGGGCCTATGTCTGTATACAGCATCTCATTGCCATGGGTGCTTGACAAATATGAAAATTAACTGAGCAGCTGCCAGTTACAACTTGTTCATTGTCTTAACTGGGCAAATCTTAAGTGTGTTTATTTTTATTGTTTAAAGCCCACATTTTTGTCTTGTAATATAAGGTCCCTATGGGAGGTGAAGAACGAATGAAAGGTTTCCCACCGCTTGTTCCTCAGGATGTAATCTTGGAAGGAATTGGTGATGATGAGGCTGTGGCTGACATAAAGCTTTCATCTGCTGGTAAGCTGTGCAAATCTCAAAGTTTCTCATGTAGGGTAGCTATTTTTTGTGCTGGAATGAGAACAGGTTTGTGTGTTTTGATGTGATGATGACTGCATTTAGGGAGCCAGTGTGTTGCAGTAACTCTGTGTAGAAAAGCTAGTTCTAACTTCTTAACATATCTTAGTAAGTTCTGTTGATTTTACAGAATGCCAAGATTCCTGTATCGACACTAAAAGGGAGCATTTTTAAAAGATATTTTTTGTCTTGTTTTAATACTGTCAGCCACTGTAAGCTTTCTTTCTGTTTGTATGGAGCAAGATCAGCTATACATGAACTCATACAGTGGCCAACATCCAAACCAACCATGTGCTGATGTGCCAGTTCTCTGTTCCACAAGAGGTATTTGTGTGGTTTTTTGCAATCCACCCACCCACCCACCCCACACACACACCTTGCTTCTACAGCAGCCTCTGACTCCTGAAACTATGTCCCTGAGGGGACCCTCAAGACGTTGTTTCAGGAGCACAGGAAACTGAAGAGAATCATAGAAAATTGCACTGTCCTCCTTTGTGCGATGGAAAAAGCTGGCACACTCGTACAGAGTTATTCTGAACATGGCAACCAGTGTTCTGATTTAATTTGTTTAAACAGGTTATTGATTAGTATTTCTTATGTACAGGTTGGGTTGCAGTTACGGCTCACTCATACAACAAAATGCATCTAAAATGCTATGCTCCTGAAAGAACAACGCTGATGGTACGAAAGCCTCCTTTGTTGCCATACATCGTTCAGATTAAAGGAGAACGCATAAAAAGAAGTTCAGCCTACAGGCCAAAAAAACCACCACCTCTTGTGGAGAACTTAAAGGGAAATGAAAATAAGAAAAAGAAACTTGGGATCATAAAGGGAAATGAAAATAAGAAAAAGAAACCTGACACCCAAAATAGACATTTTGGATAATGTTTAGCCAATACATTTCTCCAAAAACGGCAGACTGTTGTTTTGTGCAAAATACAAGTTTATTTTAAGACACTTTTGACGGTCCGAGGTCAAAACCAGTAGAACTATAATGCAATAGCAAGGAACCAATACTAAGGAGCCGCAGAAATCACGAGTGATCTCTACGGCGATCGAACAGGAACTGAGGTGCCTGTGTTTCCTCCCGCCTTAAATAGCCATGTGGTCACGTGGGGCGGGGCGCAGGCGCTGAAGAGGAGCTGTAGAACTCGATACCGAGAGGCTTCCACGCAGGCGCAGAACCCCACTCTAATGGTTTCAACGGATCACGAACCAGATACTTGGGATCATAAAGGGAAATGAAAATAAGAAAAAGAAACCTGACACCCAAAATAGACATTTTGGATAATGTTTAGCCAATACATTTATCCAAAAATGGCAGACTGTTGTTTTGTGCAAAATTCAAGTTTATTTTAAGACACTTTTTGTAAACTACTTCTGTAAAATATTTGAGAATTTAATGTTAGGAAGCTAACGTCGCATTGAAATTTGCAGTATCGCTTTGTGTTGCAAACTGCTAGGTTGCCATTTATATTTTCCAGTCCCCATGTCCTACTTTCAGCAGACCAGCTTAGTAATTTCATTAGTTTTGTTAGACAAATGTCAGAAAAGGAAGGATGCATAGCTATGGCATGGGTAGATCATCCTATCCATAAGGCTTGTGTGTAAAGAAACTGGCTCTATTGGGTTCCTGCTATGTAATTATGGCAATGGCATCAGAACAGAAAAGTATTATCTGAGCAGTCTGGGAAAACAATGTGGAAATATTTGATTTGTGAGAGTTTATAGAGATAGCAACTTTGACCTTTTCCATAGGATATTATCTGTGGTAACTGAGAAATCCAGCAAAACATACAAATGTAACTACTGTTTTGAGTTGCAATTAAAAGCAATGAAAGCCAGTCCCTTGCTGCCATTTGCAGAAATTAAGAGAATATCACTATCCAAGGTAAAATGAATGTCCAGGAAGCTGTGGAGGAGAATCTGATAGAGGCAGGAAGATTCAAGGATAGGAGGAATACAGGAAAAGACAATGAGTACAGTATATCAGAAGGACTTCTGTTTCACACTTGAATTATATTAAAACCATTTTGCTTCTGGGAGATTTTTTAAGTGGAGAAAGCTCATCCAGTAGTACCATAGTAAATATTGAGTGTGAATTTGTGTGTCAGTATTTATCCCCCACCCTTCCAATTTATCCCATATGTGAGCTGTTCCACTCACTCCCAAGGGAAAAACTGAAGTGCTGAACTTGGAACAGTGTTGTTGACAAAGCCCGGCCCAAAGATTTGAGGTCCTTTGCAATATATATCATCTCTCTCAACTTGCACATTATCCATCCTAACTATAAGCACTGTACAGGTCATAAAGCCAGTGCCCAACTTGTTCACATGTCACTGTGACAGAGAAATCCAGGAGAAGGCTCAGTTCTTAGTAGATGGTATTAAGGCTCACCAGGGAAGCACAAAGGTTTAGTTGCATGACACAGTCCCCAAGTATCATGCTTTACTTTTCACCCATGTGAGTGAGTGATAGCCATTTGCTGTACTTGGACACTACTGCAACTCGGGTACATCCTATCTTCTGTCTTGATTCCTCAGCTAAATGAGGTTCCAGGGCAGGAGAATGCTCAGACAGGTACTGTGCCCTGGGTATTGTAGCCATGCAATTGCTTCCACACATGCACCCACCCATCATAATCATGGGTATTTTGCTGCAGGTAGAGAAACAATATTAATTGCTCTCATTCATTCATTTGCTCCCCCCTGAGTAGATTGCTCATGGGATACTTTAAAGAGGATCTACTTGCAAAGGTTCTTAAGGAAACAGGTAAGTGTCATTAGAGCTAAAATAGAATCAGAGTTAAATACAACACAGGTTTAACGAAGAGGGGACACTGCGGTGCCTATCCAGGCATTTACACAGCAGTACATGGTCCTAAAGCAGTGACATTGAAGAATCACAGGAACTCCACATATAGCATCTCACAGTCTCTATTAATTTTAAAATACGTAGCCTCAACAAAAAATGAGAACTTGTAATGGTACATGATCTAGGACTAGCTCCTTGATATTGAGGGTCTTTATTTACATTCTGAAGAATTTGTGCAAAGTAGTCATACTTCCTGATGAGCTACAGATACTAAATTTTGCATATACAATCCTGCCACTGAAATTAGCTGAATGTATTACTTTTCATACTGGAATATGCTCAGTGAAAATTTAGGGTTTGGGGTGGTTTTTTAAAAGTAGTTTTGAATCTCATGCTTCCTGATTACCAATTTTTGTATGAACAATCCTGTCAGTTATATTAGTAGTTAAATCACTACTTTTCACATTGGAATATGCTTGGGGACATGTTAAAATACTTTTTTCTTTATCTTTAGCAGATATTCTGAATTAGTAATATTACTATGATTCAAATTTACCATTTATGGTCCTTATACAATAAAGTGAATGTTTGAAGTTGAAATCCTACAGATTTCAAACTGTTTTTAATTCCCTTTTGGAAGCACATTAATAAATTTTATTACAGTCATTCTTCGCCAACCACAGGTTTCCCAATAGCGGTTTCGAATAGCCGCAACTGGAAAATTGTAGCAGGCCTCACCAACTGCGGCTCGAGTATCTGTGGATTGGTGAGATTTTTTGGCAACAGGTTTTTTTTCATGATTGGGGGGGGGGATAGGGTGATTTGAGGGGGGGTTCCAGGTGATTTTCAGATTTTTTACTGTATTTTGTTTTTTCATGACCACAATTCCCCTCACCCCGTTTGCCATGGATTTCAGTGGCTCACCAACCACACAGTTTTCTCAGAACGAAACCCTTGTGGTTGGCGAGGAATGACCGTAATCTATTTAATTTCCAGAACTTTGCTTGAAGGGTAATCCACACAAAATGACTTTCCTGGTCAGTGATGGGCCTCACCTATTAGTGTAGTCATTCCTCGCCAACCACAAGGGTTCCGTTCCTGGAAAACCATGGTTGGCCAATTTGCAGTAGATGAGCAATAGGAAAGCATTGGAAATGGGGTTAGGGGAACTGTGGTTGCGGAAGTGCCAAAAACCAAGGTAAAAAACAGAAAGAATTGCCCCTTGAACCCCAGAAGTGACACAAAAAAACCCTGGAATTTTTTTTTAAATCATCAAAACGTAGATACTCAGGTCGTGGTTGGTGAGACCAGTAACAATTTCCCAGTCATGGATAATCCATGATTGGAAAACCTGTGGTTGGCGAGGAATGACTCTACTGTACTTTACAAAGGACACACACAGACTTACTGACATGCACATTTGCTCATGTTAAAAAAATTAGCCTTACTCCTGACTAGAAGAGTGTGTTCTGCCTGACAAGCAGATATATTGGGTAGAAAGTGCCCCATATTTAAATGTTGTACATGGCTACCTGGAAATCTTCTCCTTTATATATAATTCACTAAGACATACCCGTGGCTAATCCCATGCATGGCAGCTCATGAGAGTTCGCGAAGAAGCTGCAGGGAGGGGGAGAGGAAAGAAGCAGAAGCGAGCGCTGGTCGGGGGGGTAGGCAGGCATGGGGAAGAAAGTAGTGGCCGGTGGGCAGGAAAGAAAGTGGCGTGTGGGGTGAGAAAGCGGAGACAGGTTGGGTGGGCAAGATATCAGCAATGGGTGGGCATGGTGTGGGGGGGGAGAAAGCAGCGATTGGCAGGTGGGCGTGTGGGGGAGAAAGCAGCAACCGGCAGGCAGGTGGGGGAAGAAAGCGGTCAGGGGTGGGGGGCTTGATCAGCTAGTTTTTAATATCACACTGAGGTAAAATTAATATGGGGAAGCATGCATGGCCCCCTTTGCTAAGCAGGGTCCACCTTGAAATGGGATTTGAATGGGAGACTACATGTGTGAGCACTGTAAGATATTCAGAGAACTTGTGTTTTGGGCAGTATAAAAATATGTTAAATAATAAAAAAAAACATTCAAGGGATGGGGCTGCTCTGGGAAGAATATTTGCACGCTTGCATGCAGAGGTTCCAAGTCCCCTCCCTGGCAGCATCTCTAAGATAGGGCTGAGAGAGACTCCTGCCTGCAACCTTGGAGAAGCTGCTGCCAGTACTGAGCTAGATGGACCAATGGTCTGGCTTGGTATAAGGCAGCTTCCTATGTCCCTAAGGTGTTTCAAGCCCAAATTCAAACCTCCCCGTATGTAGAGGTGTGTATAATTCCAATAAGGCAGTAGTCCTCAAAGATGGCTGCAAGGTAATCAGTATTAAACAGGGATGCCCTGCCAATGAGGTGAAGTAGTCTTCTCTCTGAGCAGATTGGCTGCCCTCCAACTGCCTCACCCTGACTAGATCCATCATCATCTCTTTTTTTATTGTGCCACACAAGCCACCACTGCTGCCCATGGTTTGTTCCTCCTCTCTGCCACTTCCCATCCTTTTGTCTTAAAGAGGCTGGAAAGTTTCAATAGGCAAAGGGCAGCATATGGCAAGGAAGAGGAACTAGGACAATGATCTTCGCCCTTTTTCAAGAGGGGGGCACTTGGGCTCTCACACTGAAGGGCCTTTGCCATTTCTCACTGTGCTGACCTCTGCCAGGTCTGGGCTTTTCCCAGCAACAGGTAGTGGGTGCAGCAGGGCTTTAAAAGAAACAAAGCCCTATCAAGGCCCAGCACCATCTTGGCAGGTGTGCACAGACTGCGGGAAAGTATAGTCCTTCCCAGTCCCCCCCCCCCCAATAGAGCTCTATGAGGAAAGCACTGGGAAGGCCTACACTTCCCAGTACCCCATGTGCAGCTTTCAGGATAGTGCTGGGGCTTAAGAGGACTCTTGTTTCCCTTAAAGGAACCCCATCAGTGCTGGGGATGACTGTCACAACCACCAAGTAAGGACAACTCACTTTCTCGGCAAGGTTCAGAAACTCCTAATCCAGCCACTGCAAGAGTTGCCAGTCAAATTCTTGTGCAACTTCCCATCCAAGCCTTGCAAAGGCACAGCATGCAAGTTGCTACTAGGGATGTGCACGAACCGGTTCAGAGGCCATGTTGGAGGCCTCCGAACCGGTTCGGAACCGGACCGGTCCGGCACTGAGGGGGGGTCTACCTTTAAGTCACGCTGCGTGTGATGTATGCACGCGCACGGCGGCAACAGGCAGCGCCGGAGGGGGAAGAGCGATGGGAGGGGCTAGTACTACCCCCCGCCCTTAAAGGTAGACCCCCGCACCGCGTGGTTCTGTGCACGCTACTAGCAATGACAACCAATGGTGGCAATCTTCCTTCTTTGCGCTGCACCCTTACAAAAGGTGGATCGGGACCTTCTCATCGGACCTTCGCAAGGGTGCTATGCAAAGAAGGAAGGTTGTCGGCAGCCCCTCACCTCCCAGGGCTCCTGCACTGCTCCCGTTTCACTGCAGCCTCCCTCACTGGTGCTCTCCATCTAGCCATCCTTCCTCCCACCATCTCTGGTGCACTGCAGAGGGTTTCAGGCAGCAGCATGCCAGGTGAGGGAGGAAGTATGGACAGACAGCTTTGAAACATGTGAGGCTGTTTCTTGGCATCGCATCCCCCTTAGGTGACAAGAGGTGGCTGCCGGCAAGCAACCTATTTAAATACTTTAGGTCATTGGGCAAGATGAGGTGCCATTTGCACCTTACCTCAGGTGCCCAAAACCCTTGGACCACTCCTGGGATTATTTGGTGGGGAGCAAATTTAAGGCAAGCAGAGGGCTAGAGTTCAAAGGGGACTCTTTGTTGCAAAATGTCACACCTGCAGATTTGACATACCATACATTCTCAATGTATAGTTTTGTGTTTGTATATAATTTTTAATATCAGATTTGTTTTTATATGTTTAGCTAAATATTTTAACTCATTTTTATTATGTGTTTTAACTTTTGTAAACCGCCTTGGGGTTGTTTTTAATGAAAGGCGGTATATAAATCTAACGATAAATAAAATAAATAAAATATGCTTTCATCCTGTTTTGGATTGCCCGGATCTTAGCCTGCAAACTCCTGGCAGCAGACGTACTGGGACAGGGTACGTTTTTGTACAAGGCTGATTTGATTAAATGTCAAGGATGCGCAACAGGAAGTTTCTTATAGTCAGCAGACACAAGATAAGTTTGAAATTCAAATATAAAGCTTGAAGCAGATGTTCAAAATATTTTAAAAAATAATTTCCAGCTTTGGAAATGAGTTTGCTGAAAACACCAAGCAAAACAAAATATATCTTCGTTTATTAGCCAATCAAATTTATATCTGTGACTGTGATATAATCTGTATAGAAACAATTGTGTTTGCAGGTGTCTGGAAACTTTTTTACAGAACTTACAATTCAAACATTTGAACCTCCAATGGATTGCACAGATACTGAATATTCATTCTTGTCTTGCCAAAGTTAAAAGTTCAAATAGCTTATTCTGTTAAAGACAAAAGGAAGAATGTGCCATGAAGCAGGGGTGGTTATATTCTGCCACAGTTCTGCTGTGATGCAGTTTCTCATTTCCTAGGTGGTAGGAGACCATTTCTGCTAGAGGGGTGCTGTCTCCTGTTCCAACACTGCTGCATCTTCCCACCCATTAGCTGACTGAGGAAGAGCCCCAAAGGACCTCAAATTTTTCCTCAAAGAGCTTTAAAAGCTGTATTCCAGCTGTCTGCTCTTTGGCCCCAGGAAACAGAGCATGAAGCTGAGATATCCAGTAGTTATAAATAAGCAAAGAGATGGAGACTGAATGCCACTTCAGCAACATATTTCTGTGCCTAAAAATAACAGCCCATCTGAGAGCTATCATAGCATTACAGAGAGAAAAAGAGACACTCTGAACCATTAGACCTAATAAAGCAATCACCATGCACTGAGCTCCAAAATTCAATTGCTGTTGAATCACTCAATTGTATCCCTCCAAGGATTTGAATCCTGGGCAAGAGCTGGCTCTAAAACCCCTTGCCATTGTGGTCTGCAAACATAATGAGTTGAGTTGGTCTTAAACTGTTGTAGGTTCTCTCTGCATCAATGCAATTAAGTTAAACGAACAGAAGGACTGAGCATTATTCAAAGCTGAGTATCACCGAGTCCCATTAAAACATGCCTTTAACTCTTCCATTGAAATTAACTGGACTTCAAGGAGATTAACGTTTGCTGGGCTGCATCCCACATTCACATTACCTTCTCTTGAAAGATCTACGTTGCATCTTTTTCTTCACTATAATGTCTTCACATCCAAGCTCACTGTTTTACTTTACTATCCAGACTTCTCTGATTTTATGCATTCTTTTGATTAAGATTGTTTTAGAAGACTGAACAATGATCAAAATGCGAATAGCTAGAAAAACATATTTGCATCGTGCATTGCGCTTCACACGTCACAAACTCTGAGAAGCTGTCAACCCAGATGATTTTACTAGCTGTATGCTTGCCCTCTCTTCCTACTCAAACAATGACGCTACTAATACTGAGGCACTGCTTCTAGTTCTGAAGTAATGAAGACTGCAAGCCCATCCTTCATTTCCAGTGCACAGCTGGTAGAAGAGACTCTAGCCAGGTATTCTCTCTGGGCTGAATCCAAGGAGCTGGGATGACCAGGGAGCCAAGCAAGAACATGAAACTGACCTGGTCACTTAAGTGTAGCTACTCTGAAATTCCTGACATTTGGGCCACTGGAAAGTGTCCCTCCTTCCAGTTCGAGCCAATGTAGCTTTTGGTGCATGCATCCAGGGATCATGGTCGATGCCATCATTTGCAGAACATTAACAAAAGACAGATTAAAACCTCATCAATTCCTTAATAAAAGTTTATTGACTTATAACTATGCTTAGGAAAATACACTCAAGGGTTAATATGCAATTTAGTTTAACCTTACATTTTGGAAAAAGGCTTGTACATAGTTCAGGTAAATAAAAAACCCAGGACATGTGATCTGCTCTGATTTTACATCTATTACAAATGTATAAAAGCTCTTCATGCACTACAGTAGATAGAAAGCATGAAAAAATTACCTTTGGTTTAACTGAGAGAATAATACAAGTATTGCACTGTAAAAAGCTTTAAACACGGTGCAACCAAACATAAAATGTTTCAGTGCCAGCTTACAAAAAGTTCATTAGCTAGTGTGATTTCCTTTTTATGGGAGGGAAAGACATATATACATGTATGCAAATGTGTGAAACAATTCCTTAAGCTATCTGGAAATGTTATTGTATTTCATCTTGTTAGCTACACAACCAGAATTCAATAAATCTATCTGAATCTGTGTTTACAATTTATCAGCAAAAAATAACCTATTGAAATCAACAGCATTATGAGTATTAACTGACCTGTCAGTTTGTTCTGTAAAAAAGGATTTAAAGTTCCAGCCCAGTCAACCCCCAAATAGCAGCAATATTAAGATGTGTTGCAAGTTCCACTCTTTGGGTTATTTGTGGCATTCCATTTTAGTCTTTGTTTTCACAAACACTAGAAGTTCTACTAGCCACATTACCCAGCACAGTACTAACAACGCAGGCTACTACAGTTTGCATCATGCTAGGATGTTATGACAGGCACTGCTGATGAAAGAAGCCCTTTAATAGGGAAGAACCTAGAAAGATGTGTCAAAAATTCCTGTGAAAATCCCAATGTTCAATTTAAGAAATATCTACTTTAGGCAGAAACAGAGCAAGTCATCTACATTGTGACCCTAATTTTACTTATCCATTAATAATATCTACCATTAAGACAGAAGTGGTGTTCCATCTTTTACTGATATATCTTAAAACTGTCCAACTGATATATTTAGTTCCCTCTATTCTAAACACAAAACGTGGGAATTCCAGAACTTTCTCACAAGTCAGTCACAATATCCAATATATTTCAGAACACAACAATTGCATCACTGGAAGATTTGTTCTTTTAATACTTAATGCTCAGGAATACTGCCCAACGAAGGCACTGTCTTCTACAATCTTTCCAAGTGTGAAATCTTTAGTCCTGATAATTTCCTAGTAACTTATTCTGAGCAACAAACATAACAGCGTTTTCATATAATGTCAAGTCATCCAGCATCATTAGCACTAAAGCCACATATTTACCTTCATCTTTCCAACCAACTTGGTTTTTAAAAAAATCATTAAAGAGTGTAGCTAAAGGCCATGCAGGTTCTTGTGAAACTGAAATCTCTCTTTCAATATAGGAAGAGATCCATAAAGCCTTTCTACACAGCACTGGAGTTTCCAGTCTCTGTCCAAGCCTCTTATAAAACATGACATTATTTTACATCCAACAATAGATTTGTGTCTAATACTATTCCAGCTAATTAGTTAGGAAGACATCTCAGCAGTGTTTAATGGTTCGACATAAATATAGTTGCAACTTGATTCTCAGTTGACAATGATTGTCACAGCCAAGGTAAGTATTGAACATAAACTAAGTCACACACAAATAACTAATGTTATACAAAAAAAATTCTGCCCTAAAGGGAACTTTCTCCCTCAGATCTTTGGCCTCCTATTACAAACCTCCCCCATACACAGACGTATCAGGCTCCTCTTTTCAGTTAAGTTATGTTGAAGCACAGCCATAGAAAATTCCAGCAGAAAGGGTGGGGGCAAACTAAATACAACTCAAGCAAATGCAAACTCAGCCATCTCCAAAGAAAAAATTAAATTTTATTATATAGTTTGCTTTAATCTTTTTCGCAGCAGCAGATAAAACTATTTTGATAGCACAAAATATTTAGGGGCACAACCTACTGTGAAGTCTTCCTGTGCAAGCCCCCTGAAATGGACCAGAGCAGCACAAGAGCACAGAAATGGGGCTTGGGCAGAAAAACATCCCAGTAGAATGTGCCTTCTGAGATAAGAGTGCAAGCCCCACAGCTGCTATTCTGAAGAATTCTAGAAAAAAACAAATATCCACAAAATAACAGAGAATGGTTTGAAAGAAAATGGGTGTGTTGGGAAAGTCATTTGTAACATTTGCAAGCCATCCGCAGGCTTCTTGCCATCTGTGTAAGCAAGACAGCCTTATTGTGAATAAACTTGTGTCTTGCAGCTTTTCTCCCAATGTCTGCAAATTTACAATTCAACACCCAATCATTTCAATTCCTCTTTATGCCAGCTATAGAAGGGTAATTAATTTAATTAAAACTTGATTGAATAAAACATAGAAATTTCTACATCCCCCCTTCCCCCAATTCAAGGATTGTTGCTTACCAGGACTTTTCAGATACATGGAATTTTAGAACAGGATTATTGTTCACAATCCGCCTGGAAGTTGTCTTGCACAGGCCTCACTGATATGAATGGTGGCTGCATTAGAGCAGAATGCCTAGGTGGACTATGCATCGAGTTTTTCCTATGCAAATAGTAGGGGACCAAAGCATGACACTCTGTCTTATATCAAATTGAATATTCCATTTAATAAATTATTTAGTGGTATCTTAGAACTTAACGAGTATCATCAAAAGATACTCATCAGTTGATCACCAACAAGTTCCCCTAGAATTCCTGCTGTATAATCCCTTTTGAAAGGAACAAGAGATAAACAAAGACAATTTGTGCTCCTGTGCATCTCCTCTTCATTTTAGTGGGGCTTGTGCAAGATGTTCCTCAGCAGCAACACCCCAAAAGTAGTAGAATGCAAGAGAAGCCCAGTATTGTTTGTATGAAAACATGTGCTATAGAAAATAGAGAAATGGGATATTGTAGGAATACCCCTCTTGGGGAAAAGTTCTCAACTCTCATTAGTAGGCACAGTCTACAGGAAAAATTCCCCTGTACAAGCCCCAGTGAAATCAATGGAAACTGCACAAGAGCACTACTGAGCTCTTGGCCCAGCTCCTGCTCAGTTCAGAAGGGACTGTGTAGCAGAATTTCTCAGTGAACTGCATACTGTATTTTTTGTTCCAAATTATACAACTAAACTGACTAAAGGCATCCTTAAAGTTCACAACTTAAAGGAAAATCACACACAACCAATATAGAAGCAGAAAGTTGTGCTAAGCAACAGCAGATCACACTGGCCATGGTAAGCAACAAACCTGGAAAAGTGTCAATATTAAGGGAAACAAATTAACAAAACAAAACATGCATATATAAAGTGTATATATATATACATACAAACACAAGTACTAAATCCCTAAACTGCATAGGTAAAAATAAAAACAATGTGCAATATTTTTTTCTCTTAAAGCACAAAAGAAAATAGCAATCTTGTCTTAAAACAGTATTTACCAAATAATGGATTCACCACGCAATAGATGGAAAGAACTTCAAGATTTTGGCTTGCTGATCATGATTAGGGGACCTGAAATGTATATGCAAATTAATATGATCATGCAATGATATTTACTGGTAGCCAACCTCAACATGTTTCCAAAAGTATTCTAAAAAAGACAACTTTTTATTGCAGTTCAGCTAATGAACACTTTAACAGTTTAAGACACACAAGAACCAAGACAGATTCTTCTAGAAGAACTAGAGCAATATAGTTCCCATTTCTAGGATTCCATCTATAAAACACTTTGTTCATTAAACATAGGGCCTGTGCCCTTGTCACAGTTCAGGGAGATATTAACCAGGGATGAGCCTCAGGATATTCCACCCACGACTCAGAGCCATCCCCTTAAGGCAAAATGTTGTATGGGTCAAGGCTTTGCTATGTTCATTTTGACACTGTACCTCTTTGACCACTGAATCTGCCCAAAGACATCCCTATTAATATGTAGATTAGCATTCTGAATATCAGAATCACGTGGACAAGCCAATCATATGGGCCTCTCTCAATGACTGGGAAACTGGCCCTGCCCATGTGGTTCCAGTGGTCACATACTGTGGCAGGCGTGTATGAACAAAGTCCTCAACCACCACCACCCAAAAAAGAGTCGAGACGGAAATCAGAGAGGTACCATATTCAAATAAGCCCCAGCTCACATCTGACTATCTCTCAACAATGAAGAGGAGTACAAAATTCCTGGGACTAACCTGTCTTTGAAGCTTCTCCCTACAATGTGATAAGTGAACAGGACCAGATTGTAGACTCAGTCCCCTGGGAACATCCCTTGCATAAACCCTCTGGAAACAGACTATGCAAGAGCATGGCACTGCTTTGGCATACTTCCTTTTATTTCTACAGAGCTTATACAGGAGACATCCAAGTGGATTGTGCCCTAAGGCTACCAATGTCTCTACCTACCTACTTGTGAACACTTCTGCTAGAAGTCAACAGAAATACACAAGTGATTCCAGGGCTGTATCCCAGGGACTTAATGCTAACTTAACAAGCCACAGCATTATATATCCTACTTGCCCTCTCTAATCAAAGAGATACAAATAGTTAATTAGTTCAACATTTCATCAAAGGTCAGGGAAAAAACCACCAACGAAAGTATAAGCAAACTGAGCTTAAGCAAAGATTCTACAAGAACTGTACCTAAGCTCTAGAAGACCTTATAGCGAAAGAGTAAACTGTCGTTAAACAGCAGTTTGGTTAATCTTGCCCCTTTGTTGCCTTCTCAAGATAGTATACATTTACCAGATGGCGGTTCAGGTGCTTACTATATTCACCTTCTTTTTTAAAGGAACGATCACAGAATATACACACATAGTTCTCCTTTGTGGCCTTGGCTACTGCCACTTCTTGGGATGGTTTCTGATTTGTTTCCTCTTGCACTGAGCGAGCACCATTTAACCCAGAATCATCACTGCCTTCCGATATGTTGTCACTTATATCGCTGCCATCATGACTGTGGATGCCCTCGTCCTCTTCCATTTCCTGATTTTCATTCACCACTGTGCCACTGGATGATGTTGAAACAAGGCTTGCTTTAGTGCTTTGCTCAAGTTTCTCTGGCAACTCTGGTGACGGAGCTTCTGTTGGGTCTTCAGCCTGCAATTCTTTTGTAGAACTCCTTTCTTCTGGAAGTTGAGTTGTCACAGTATCTGTCTCACATATTTCCATTGGCTCAATCTCTTCTGTCATATCTGGATTTGTCACCATTTCCACCTCACAAGTATGTTTGGTCTGAATCTCTTGGGCCAAATCTGGTAAAGTGTTAATTAGCACATCTGTCTCTTTTTCAGAGGTGACATTAGAGTCCTCTGAACTGGTCTCAGGAATGATTACTAGTTCTATTTCAACTTCATTCTGAGAATCAGCTTTTGCAGTCTCATCTTCTGCCATGGGCACCTCTTGGTCTTCCATCTGTAGCTCCATGTCTTTGGCCATATGCTTTGCAAGCAATGGCTCCTGATCTTGCATGTTCTCTCTAGGCAGAACCCAGCTCTCCCCATCATTTGGAGCAACAAGCTGCTGTTCACTGCAAGGACTACCAGATGTCTTACTTTCTTCCTCTTGCATAAGAGAGGATTCTTCAGTGAGAGGTTTGTCATCTGAGATCTTCTCATGATCAGGCTTTTTGTTGTTCTTACTAAGCTTACTCTTTTGAGACTTCTTTTTCTTGTTTTTCTTAAGACTTTGCTTTTTCGCAACCTCCAAATTGCTTTCACCCTTCTGAGAGTCCAGACATTTGGAGGGCTTTTTCTCAATTTTCCTTTTCTTTTTCACTATTACATCAATATCTGTTGCAAGCTCTTTCTTCAAAGGAACAGAGCTGGCCTCTGCTTTTCTTTTTGCCTTCTTTGTTTTACCAGATTTCTCTGTCATTTTCACATTTGTCTCCTTGCTTTCAGCAACTGTTTTGCGACTTCGGGTTGTCACCTGACCTACACCAGCACTGCTGGCTGGTTTCTTCTCTTTTAACAGGTTCTCTTTCTTCTCTTCCTTTACGGGTCTCTCATTTTTCTTTTCAATCGACTCTTTCTTTATTGGTTCTCGTTCCACTTTATTATCACCACTAATGCTTTCAGAAGTGTTCACTTCACTCTTTTTAGTCCGTAGTCTTACTTTTGAGACATCCATCGTGATGTCACAACAGTCGGGATGCCTGGATTTGATGTGATACTGCAAGTTACATTTCTTGGATGCAGCATAGTCGCACACAGGGCAGAGGAACTGCCGAGGGCTGACATGGAGCTCAACATGCTTCTTGAAGTTGCTTCGGTCAGCTGTTTTGTAGTCGCAGTGGGGGCAGGCCAGTGGTTTGGGCCCATCATGAACCTGCCTTGCATGCCGAGTCACTTCGTGCTGGTTCGATGCCACATAGCTGCACTGTTCACATTTAAATGGCTTCTCACCTGAGGCAAGAAAGGGACAAATTACCAATGATTACATTCTAAACAGCAGCTTATATGCACAGCTAGATATTTATAAAGTTGTTCATGCTTTTGTATTTCTTGAATTTAAAAACTGATTTTATACTCCGCACATTCACAAAAGACATCAACAAGATACAAAAATGAAGGGAACAAAAACAAACATGCAAGCAATAACTAAACCACATACTCCATCTATGATAAATACATACCAGAAGAGATCACTCTATAGTAATATTAGCAATTGGAATCCAAACCAATCTGGTCCATTGAAGGCAGTGTAGAAAAATGGAAATTATATATGAATAGTAGTCTTAGACAAATAGTACATGTTGCATCCATATATTCCAGAATCTATTATATTCTCAAATAGGCAAGACATTTCTGTAGGCTACCAACCCACCCTGCACACTATACACAGTTCCAATAGAAACATTAAGTAAATAGGACTTTTTAAAATTGCTAGCATGCCTTTGGTTATGAACTTTAAAGTCAGTATAACAGTTATTGATCGTTTCAGGAAATCTGCAATTCTTACTTTAATGTTCAGAACTAAATATAAGTATATGTAAGCCATTAAAAAAATGTCGGTAATATTCATGTTTACTATAACAATTCAACTTTACCTGTGCTTTGAAAAGCTTGCAAAACAATCAGCTGGTTAAAACCTAGCTAAGCAAGCAGTGCCTAGAAAACACTCTTGCATTATAAGTTTATTCTGATAAATTATATAATAAGCATATTTTCCTGTTTGCTGAACTCTGCCTTTCCAATCTTGCCCCCAATCAAGGTTATCAACAAAATATGCTTGAGGAAATGTCCCCCCTCCCACAAGACCTTTGACTAATTTGCAGACAGGGAAGTGAAACTGTATTTTCCCAAGAGGGCAGGATGTTTTCTATTTGAGAACCATGGGGAAAGCTATGGGCTCCTTCTGCTAATAATACTGATACTGACTTACTACTGATTCCTGGGCAAAGACAATGCCTTTGAACAGACTAGACTGAATTAAGGTAAAGTGTGCTGTCCAGTCGGTGTTGACTCCTGGAGACCACAGAGCCCTGTGGTTGTCTTTGGTAGAATACAGGAGGGGTTTACCATTGCCATCTCCTGCAAAGTATGAGATGAAGGCTTTCAGCATCTTCCTATATCGCTGCTGCCCAATATAGGTGTTTCCCATAGTCTGGGAAACATACCAGCGGGGATTCGAACCAGCAACCTCTGGCTGGATAATCAAGTCATTTCCCCGCTGTGCCATTAGGTAGCTTAGACTGAATTAGGGGCTTTAATATCTTCCTGTAGGTCAAGAAACAGTGTCATATGGAAACACTATGTAGATTATGCAGTTGCACACATCGAGGTATTCGCCAGCATCCAGAGCAGCAGTCCACGAGTGCTCCTAACATCTGTCTGTCTCCATGCAGCACTAGCCCCCCCACTGGTGCATCCGCTCTTCAAAGTATGGACACTTTTATGAAAAAATGCAAATACTTTTCAGAGCTTGCCTACACTCTGGAAGTTCTGTGTGGAGTGGAAACATGTCTCTGAGGGTCAAGTGACATGTTTCTGCTCTAACACAGCACTTCTGGAGTACAGGCAAGCAAGGAAAGTACTTTCATGTACGGAAAAACATGAAAGTATGTGTTGATAAACATTTACAGTGAAAACGATGGGTGTGAGAGGGTCACACACGATTTAAATTCATATTCCCACATCAATGCATCTTTCATGTAGGAGATCTATGATATGTGAAGCAGCCCTAAGAATGCAAAGCAATTTCTCATCATTTGAGTCAACTGTTTCTTTGAGCTGCTAGTTGTTCTAGAGCAAACATGAACTTCAGGCACAATTTCCAAGTGCAACTTGATGCACAAGATCCACTCCCATCACTGGGGATTGTACCAAAACTAAGCAGCAGCCTTCTTAATTCATAATACTAATCATGGTCACATTTTTGTACAGATTCAGACAGGGTGTGCAGAGAAGCAGTTCTTAGCAACTGTCCCACCAGAGACTTGTCAAAGTCCAAGCCTAAGTGAGTGGGTTTGTTTGTTTTTAAAGTGAGCTATCTTCATGAGCTGGTTTTTGGAGGTTAGGGTTCATCTTATTCTTTCATAATGGAATATTCTGCCTTGAAATGGATTTCCCACTGCAAGCCTTCAAAGTGGGATTGACTATAAATCTCAGTAACCAACATTAAATGCATTCATATGCAGGTTTACTTGAAAGAGAAATCCAACTGTGTTCAATGGGGCTTACTACCATATAAGTATGCACAAGACTACAGCCTTAAGTTATAGACTCCAGATCATACCTAGGTAGAAAACAGGTTATTAATATTTACCTATATAACAATTACATTTAGAAAACCAATCTGGCAGTTAAGAGACAGATACAAGGATTAAAATAAAAGTGGGAGGGGGGAGTGAGTAATTTATTTGATGAAATGTTTCTATTTTATTTGTTTTAGGGTCTGAAAGTCAAATAAATGGCAGAGCCGTTATTTTATCAAAGGGATATTGGACTATCCCTATCACCCCACAGGGTGGCTGACATACTGCACAATGTTATGGACACAGTGGAATGTAACATTGGCTCAAGAGTGCTGAGAGTTACACTCTTTTTATTTTTTTGCACGTGCACAACTCCACAAATGTTACATCCCATTGCATCCATAACATTATGCAGTATGTCAGCCAGTATCTACAGTTTCTCAGATTATGCTAACCAAACATAATTAGATTGCAAATATTTTTGAGTAAGTAATGGATTTTGTTCTGAACAAAATATTTTAATGTAGCAATTTTGTATATCTTTCAGTCTGAGGGAAGACTGAATGCAATGAAGCTCCAACAACTCCTTCTCCTTTGCAAAGCACCTGTGATTGGGGCACAGTCAAAGAGAGATGGAGCAGAGATGAAGCAAGTGCTCAGTCCTCCCCGCGACCAGCCCATTTGCTTCTAAAGCTTCACATATATGACTCAAGCTGCTTTTACCCCTGTCAATGTTCTCCCTCTTTTCACTGTACAAACACAGGTCCAAAAACCTGGGGTGGAGGGAAACAGATTGCGGGGGCGGGATAATATTCGAAGAAAAACAGGCTAGCAAGGAAATTATATCCACAAACCCTACTGCTAACACTTCAACCACTGTTTTATCTATAGTCCAGTAATATTATCAAGGTCGCAAGCACCACCAAAAGCGCCTGTATCCATAAGTTTCCTCCACCTCTCAGGAAGCCCTTGGATAAAGCACTATTTTAAAGGAGTCTTAAAAATTGCAGTTATGTATGTCCACTGGAACTTTTTAAGACAGAGAGAGAGTGAGAAATGGATTGTTCTAAATTGCTTTGGGCTAGCACACTTTTTGGTGGGGGTGGGGTGGAGAAAGCAGTGCAGGCAGTTGATAATAAACAGTTTGGAGATTCTGAAGAAACAGCTTCTGAAAGGAAAACTCATTTCAGGTCCAAGCACAAAATGTACACCTTCAGATCCTAGGCTCAGTAGCCAGCATCCAAACTAATGATGTGTGCACAGAAGCACATTTCATATGCACAATAGTGAAGGGGCAATTTTGACAATCTCACCTTTCCTCTGCATCTCCCAAAAATACTGGGAGGGTTGTGGGCAACTACAAAAACAAAGAAGGGTCAGCAAAAATCACCCCTCTCCCATCACCCAAACAAAATGTTCCTCTGTGCATGCATCACATAGATGTTGGCTATTGTTCTGATCCAAAGAGGACAAAATAGAAAATAAAAACATGAACATGATTTAAATCAATGAATTAACCAAGGGCAGGATTTAAGCAAATATGTCTCCACCCCTAAACTAAAAGTACATAATAAAAAGTATTCTATTTTTTACCTAATCAAGCTTCACAAAAAAGCTCAATAATGAGCTGAAAGCTAGCTTATCTTCCTGGTAATACTAGTTGATGTGTAGTCACCATTAAACTTATTTAATGCATAACAGAAGCCAGCCACACAAGGCATACAGCCTGCAAAAGATTTCTTTTGGGCCCACTGAGCCCCACACTGCTATTATTTAGTAATTCACCTAAACAGGCTGTTCCGAGGAAACCGCTTAAGTGGACAAATTTGGACTGCAGACTTTATACTGCCTACCCCTGGCACTGGCATGTCAGTCATATAACAAACATAGACAATACCTTGACCACCACAACTCTCTTGAATTTTACCAACCTGAATGAGTGCGCATATGCCTGGTTAAATGAGTCTTCTGAGAGCTTGAATATGGACACATGGAACACCGATAGGGACGTTCCCCTATGAAACAGAGCATTAAGACAAAACATGAGAAGTTAAACATCTTTAAGTGACTTATAGAAGATCATCACATTGTCAGTGCATATACAAGAACACAAAGCAAACAACCAAGAAGAACAATATCACAAGAGAAACAAGTGGCAGAAGAATATTATTTTGTGTTAGAACTGAGACAGATAATTTTGCTTCAAACGTCTTCCACTATCCAATATATCTCCTAAATAGTTCAAATATAAATTAGAACAGCTAGCATTTTTGCCTGAAAACTAGCTCTCTTGCCCTGTAAATATGGCTGCTGCCATACCTATGCAAATAAATGAAAGTTGATTTCATTTTCTTAGTGAAATGGCTTATTCCATTAAAAAACATTCTTTTCCTATGGAGAGCAGACTGCCTTAATGCCTTTTTTAAAAAGACAGAGTCCAGAATATTCACAAAAGAAGATGATAGTCAGCAGACACTTTTATCATAATAGTTTGCATTTATATACCATATGGATGTTCAAAGCGGTTCATGTTCATTTAGTGATCCTTACAGCGCTGATGTTATAGCACATGGACAGGCTACTGCTGAGACATAATGACTTGCCTAAGGTCATAAAGTGAATTAACTCTCTGTTTAGCCTTGTGTACTTGGGAACTAAGCAGATTTTTAAAGAAATCTTTTCCCCTCTTTACATTTCAGCTGTACATAAGTTTGTCTTTTAAAAGTAGCTTTGTTTTAAATGAAGTCTGAACTAAATGTCAATATATAATCCTTAAAACCAAACTTATGAAACTTCAATGAGTTTATAACCCACTTATGAAAAGCTGCTTTTCTCTGTGACGAATGTACTGTTGAGGAGCTAGTGGCAAGGACAGAGAGCAGTCGGCCAGTAAGCCAAGTCAGTATTTATAGATACAGACCATAGCTCATTTACCCCAAATTGTAAACTCAGCAGGACTTACTCTGGAGCATAGGTTCTAAATGTCAGGCTCCACCATAAAACAGAAATTAAAATGCAAATATAAGATTAATTTTGCAGCAACTAATATTTAGCAGGCAGCAGGAATCCACAATTTTTGACTGGTCTAAAGGCAGAGTTGTGCCGCTGAGTCGGTGTCAACTCCTTACAACCACAGAGCCCTGTGGTTGTCTTTGGTAGAATACAGGAGGAGTTTACCATTGCCATCTCCCACACAGTACAAGATGATGCTTTTTTTCAGCATCTTCCTATATCGTTGCTGCCCAATATAGGTGTTTCCCATAGTCTGGGAAACATACCAGCAGGGATTCAAACTGGCAACCCTGAGCCATTTTGGAAGGGCGGTATAAAAATCAATCAAACAAACAAACCTCTGGCTGGATAATCAAGTCATTTGCCCACTGCGCCATTAGGTGGCTTAGGAAACCAAAAATTGTGATTGCAAAGACCTTACTCCTCCGTTGTCCCTGACCTTGCACTTTGCCCCCATGAGAGATCAGAGACACTCCCCTGCTCCAAATTTGGAATCTCCAAGAGTGGTGGAGACTTGTCGGCTTGGCTCTGTATTCCAGGTGTCTCAACAGCACAGCAGCCAACGGAGCCCACACCACTCTTTCCAGGAAAGACTAGTGAGGACTTAACCATTTGACCTTGCAGTGGTGAGGTGCTCTGGGCACCTCAACAACACAGTAGCCAAAACCACTACCATTCGTTCTCCCAAACATGGGAGGAAAGCTGGAGAGAGGGCAGGAATTGTTGAACATCTCTGCAGAAACAGTCCTCCCTGCCTATGCAGCTCCAAGGTTGAGAGGAAGGCTGGGGTTTGTCACACTCACTGGAGGTAGCAGCACATTAACCATTGCAAGTGAAATTGTGGAGCCTTACAAGATACATAGAAGAACGGAAGACAATGGTTAAAAACGTGCTTGGGACAAAAATGTGCTTAAGTTTGGCAGTCCATGTCCTCACTAGTTTAATTTCAGAACCGTTTACTAAGAGAAAATACTCAACATGCTTCAATATTCAAAGTAGATTGTATTCACATTTTAAACTCCATACATTAAAAGCCATCCTCTCTAATAAAACGCTTGGTGTCCGTCCGTGGACGGGCACCAAGCGTGTGTTCGTGCCTCCCTGCCCTGTTCTGCGCCTGCGCGAAGCGCAGGCGCAGAACAGGGCAAGGGAGACATGAGGGCCGGCACCCGGTGGCCATCTTGGGCGGCCAGAAGCGGCCGCCCCGAAGAAGCCGGGAATGCGGGGAAGGAGGAGACTGGCCAAGGCGGCGGCAAAGCCGCCGCCTCGGCCAGAGGACGCAGCGCGGCCAAGGCGGCGGTGGAGCCGCGCCGCCGAAGCCGGGCGGGGGGAGGAGGTGACGGGGTAAGCCGGCCAAGGTGGCGGCAGAGCCGCCGCCGAGGCCTGGCACCGCCGCCGCAGCCAGGCGGCTGCGAGTCCTTGGGGCCCTTGCCCGTCCGGGGAGACCGGCCGGGAATGTGAGGCGGGGGCGGACCGGACCAGCAGCAGCGCCCCCAGAGTCTGCCCGGCCACCACCACCGCCACCACCCACTCTCCCGCCCTCCCAGCTGCCCAAATACTCCTTCCCCGCTCCCCCCCGCAAATGATTAAGGGCCAAAACGGCCCAGAAGAATGCCTCCGCGGCCGCCGCCATGGCCGCCAACCGCCCTCCCAGCTGGCCGAGACTTCCTTACCCAAAGCAGCCCGCGACAGTCGGGCGATCAAAAATCCATTTTTTGCGAAGAAGAGAGGAGCTCCGGAACAGAGCTCCTCTCTGTGCTAAGCCAATGCCCAAACTGCTGCTATGGACGCAAAGGACGCCTATTGCGTCCTTTGCGTCCATAGCAGCAGTTTGGGCATTGGCTTAGCACAGAGAGGAGCTCTGTTCCGGAGCTCCTCTCTTCTTCGCAAAAAATGGATTTTTGATCGCCCGACTGTCGCGGGCTGCTCTGGGTAAGGAAGTCTCGGCCAGCTGGGAGGGCGTGGGGGGGGGAGGCCAGAGGAAGTGGGGCGGGGGGGGAACTCTCCCCTACTAGCGCCCGTTATCACAACGGGCCTGAAACACTAGTTACATTCATAATTGCATTTTAAAATGCTTTCCGTCCCAGAAATCATAGATTGAGGGGGAAATGGATTGGGACTTTTTTTTAAAAAAAAAACTTGGTATTTTCTTTTCAAATATATTAATGTTGGTTTACATGATACACAGCATTATGGAGATGTAACATTGTGCCCCAGGGCTGCTGCGGACTCATCACCACTAAGCAAACAAAGCAGCACCTTTTAAAGTGCCAAATCTCCCGCAGGGAAAGAGCAATTGTTCTTCCAGTGGCTGTTACTGGTGTCTGTCTTCTCACATTCCTTTTAGATTGTGAGCCCTTTGGGGACAGGGAAACATCTTCATTTATTTCTTTTTCCTATGTAAACAATTGTGAACACTTTGCTAAAAAGTGATATATAAAGATCTGTAAGCGTAGTGGTGAGGCAGCCCCGACACTGTTCAGAAGCAGTAGCTGTGCAAGCCACACTGGCGCAGTTGGTCCCCATTCACCACAATGGGGGGAACAGAGGTGTCAGGCCGGCCTTAAGATCCAAAGCAGCCACAGCGTTGCATTTCTGTTACATGGCGCACCATACCAGACAGCAATTTAAACTCAAGAAATCACTTTCTTCAAAACTGTCTCATGGGTCAAATAGGTGGCATCCCAACATATATGCCCTGCAGTGTAAACACTCCATGCCTGCTTAAAAATCTCTTTTGCTAATATACACATTGTGTAAAAGTTTTTCAGTTTCATAACTGAAAGCAGGCAGGGTATAAATTCTTAAATACATACATAAAAGCAGCTGGGGGGGGGGTGGAGTTTGAACCTGGTTTGATACCTTGCCTTGTTCCAACTCTAGTCGGTTAGAACACAAAAACGTAAGAACAGCTCTGCTGGATCAGGCCCAAGACACATCTAGTCCAGCATCCTGTTTCATACAGTGGCCCACCAGATGTCGCTGGAAGCCTACAGGCAGACGTTGAGGGCATGCCCTCCCTCCTGCTGTTACTCCCCTGCAACTGGTACTCAGAGGCACCCTGCCTTTGAGGCTGGAGGTGGCCTATAGCCCTCCGACAAGTAGCCTTTGATAGACCTCTCCTCCATGCAGTTATCCAAACCCCTCTTAAAGCCATCCAGGTTGTTGGCTGTCACCACATCTCACGGCAGAGAATTCCACAAGTTGATTATTATTTCTTGTTTACACAGTCAGACAGGTGTTATTGACTGGTTTGTTTTATCCAGACATCGAGTCCTTCCCAAGGACCTGGGATGCCAGAATTTTATTGTCAATTGTTATAGATATCGTCGCAGAATATAGGCTGTTCCCAGTAAAGCTGCTTTTTGTAATTGGCTGATGGTGATTACTGTGGCCCCTATGGTGTTGAGGTGCTCTTCAAGGTCTTTTGGAACTGAACCCAGGGCGCCAATTACCACTGGGATTATTTTGGTCTTTTTCTGCCATAGCCTTTCAATTTCAATTTGTAGATCTTTGTATTTGGTGATTTTTTCTATTTCTTTTTCTTCTATTCTGCTATCCCCTGGTATTGCTATGTCGATTATTTTAACTTGTTTTTTTTTCTTCTCGACTACAGTTGTTGTTGTTGTTGTTAACACATTTATATCCCACTCTTCCTCCAAGGAGCCCAGAGCGGTGTACTACTTACTCGAGTTTCTCTTTCACAACAACCCTGTGAAGTAGGTTAGGCTGAGAGAGAAGTGACTGGCCCAGAGTCACCCAGCTAGTTTCATGGCTGAATGGGGATTTGAACTCGGGTCTCCCCGGTCCTAGTCCAGCACTCTAACCACTACACCACGCTGGCTCTTATTTATGTGTTGTGTGAAAAAGTATCTCTATTTGTTGGTCCTAAATCTCCTGGCAATCAATGTCATGGAATGACCCCTGGTTCTAGTGTTATGTGAGAGGGAGAAGAATTTCTCTCTATCGACTTTCTCCACACCATACATGATTTTATAGACCTCTATGATGTCTCCCCACAGTCATCTTTTCTCTAAACTAAGTAGCCCCAGGTGTTGTAGCCTTCCCACATAAGAAAGGTGCTCTAAGCCCCTGATCATCTTGGCTGACCTCTTCTACACCTTTTCCAGTTCTACAATGTCCTTTTTTAGATGTGGTGACCAGAATTGTATGCAGTACTCCAGGTGTGGCTGCACCATAGTTTTGTACAAGGGCATTATAATATTAGCAGTTTTATTTTCAATCCCCTAATGAAATGATCCATGCTAATGATCCATGCTAATTTATTTTATTTTATTTTTATTTTACATTTATATCCCGCTCTTCCTCCAAGGAGCCCAGAGCGGTGTACTACATACTTGAGTTTCTCCTCTGTGAAGTAGGTTAGGCTGAAAGAAAAGTGACTAGCCCAGAGTCACCCAGCTAGTAACATGGCTGAATGGGGATTTGAACTCCGGTCTCCCCAGTCCTAGTCCAGCACTCTAACCACTACACCACACTGGCTCTTCCATGCAAATGATCCCTAGCATGGAATTGGCCTTTTTCACAGCTGCGGCACATTGAGTCAACACTTTCAACGAGCCGTCCACCACAACCCCAAGATCCCTCTCCTGGTCAGTCACCGACAGCTCAGATCCCATCAACTTATACTTGAAGTTGGGGGTTTTCATCCCAATGTGCATCACTTTACACTTGCCAACAGTGAACCGCATTTGCCATTTTGTTGCCCACTCACCCAACTGGAGAGATCCTTTTGGAGCTCCTCACAATCCATTTTGGATTTCACTACCTGAGAGAGTTTGGTATCATCTGCAAATTTGGCCACCTCGCTGCTTACCCCTACTTCTAGATCATTTATGAATAAATTAAAAGGCACTGGTCCCAGTACAGATCTCTGGGGGATCCCACTTCTTACTTCCCTCCATTGTGAAAACTCTCCATTTATACCTACCCTCTGTTTCCTGTCCTTCAACCAGTTAGCAATCCATCATCATCAATTTTTATTACAGCCATTGGCCAGCAGAAATAGAAGTAACAAATCAGTCCAATACAACAATCACTAAATAATACTAAAACACAATAAAACAGAATACAATTACTCATAATAAATTATTAAATAACAATAAGCAGCTCTTGCAATTAAGCGCTTAATAAGGACCTTAACCTAATGGCAATATAGAAAAATTTAGCTACAATTTTTGTAATCTGAGAGCTTGAATACGCGAGACAGTAATATGTATAAAAGAGCTCACACCTTCCAGGAAATTTGAGTAACAAAGGGGAATAAGTGCTTCTCTGGCATCCCGATACAAAGAACAATATAGCAAAACATGGGTGACAGTTTCCAGGAGGCCAGAGCCAAAAGGGCAAAAAACCGTAACAGGATGATCTTTAGCAAACCTCCGTTCCAAAAGAGAAGAGGGCAACATGTTAAACTGGGCAGGAACAAATGGGGCAGGAGCAAATGAAACCTGAAGCAGCATTGTTAAGTAATTAGCACCTCTATCTCCCCAAGGTGGCAAAATCCCAAAATATAAAGGGGAGCAATCCACACATGTACTTGTCCCCTTATCCCATGACTGCTAAGTTTTCTCAGGAGTCTTTGATGAGGAACTTTGTCGAAGGCTTTTTGGAAGTCCAGGTAGACTATGTCAACTGGATCACCATGATCCATACACTTGTTGACACTCTCAAAGAACTCCAAAAGGTTTGTGAGGCAAGATTTACCTTTGCAGAAGCCATGCTGGTTCTCTCCCAGCAGGGCCTGTTCTTCTATGTGCTTTTCAATTTTATCCTTGGGATGCTTTCCATCAATTTGCCTGGAACGGACGTTAAGCTAACCGGCCTGTCATTTCCCAGATCACCCCTGGGTCCCTTTTTGAAGATCGGTATTACATTGGCTACTTTCCAGTCCTCCAGTACGGAGTCTGATTGCAGGGATCACTTATATATTTTAGCAAGGAGGTCGGCAATTTCACATTTGAGTTCATTGAGGACTCTTGGATGGATGCCATCCGGCCCTGGCCATTTGCTAGTTTTCAATTTTTCCATAGTTTAGAACATCATCTCTTGTCAATTCTATCTAACTCAGTCCTTTAGCCTCCATCCCCGAAAAGCCTGGTTCAGGAACAAGGTATATGCTAAGTATCCTCTGCAGTGAAGACAGACGCAAAGAACTCATTTAGCTTCTCTGCGACCTCCACATCCTCCTTAATAATCCCTTTCACTCCCTCATTGTTTAATGGTCCAACCGCCTCCCTGGCAGGTTTCCTGCTTCTGATGTATTCTGATAAATTATATAATAAGCATATTTTCCTTTTTGCTGAATTCTGCCTTTCCAATCTTGCCCCCAATCAAGGTTATCAACAAAATATGCTTGAGGAAATGTCCCCCCTCCCCCTCCCACAAGACCTTTGACTAATTTGCAGACAGGGAAGTTAAACTGTGTATTTTCCCAAGAGGGCAGGATGTTTTCTATTTGAGAACCATGGGGAAAGCTCATCATCGCTATGGCGGTCAGAAAGAAACTGAAAATGGAGACACCTAGCCACCACTAGAGGATACTGCAGTCACGTGCAGTGGGCGGTTGGCGTCGCGAGGAGCTAACAAATTCTTCCCGAAGCTGATCTGCGCAGGCGCAGAACCCACTTGTTATGAATGTTGGAACCACTATCCAGATCTGTGTATTTTCCCAAGAGGGCAGGATGTTTTCTATTTGAGAACCATGGGGAAAGCTATGGGCTCCTTCTGCTAATAATACTGATACTGACTTACTACTGATTCCTGGGCAAAGACAATGCCTTTGAACAGACTAGACTGAATTAAGGTAAAGTGTGCTGCCTAGTCAGTGTCGACTCCTGGTGACCACAGAGCCCTGTGGTTGTCTTTGGTAGAATACAGGAGGGGTTTACCATTGCCTCCTCCCTACATGCTTCTGATGTATTTAAAGAAGTTTTTGTTATTCCCCTTGATGCTTTTAGCTACATGTTCCTCAAACTCTCTTTTCATCTCCCTTATTGTCACCTTGCATTTCTTTTGCCAGAGTTTATGTTCCTTTTTGTTCTCTTCATTTGGACAGGCCTTCCAATTTCAGAAGGAAGACTTCTTCCCTTTTATGGCTTCCTTGACTCTACCTGTTAGCCATGCTGGCATCCTCCTAGACTTAGTGGTACCTTTCCTCCTTTTGGGTATACAATCTAACTGGGCTTCTGGTATTGTGGTTTTGAGTAAGCTCCATGCATTCTGGAACTAAGTGACTCTCCTGATTTTCCCTTTCAGCTTTCTTTTCACCATACTCCTCATTTTGGAGAAGTTTCCTCTTCTGAAATTCGAAACGTCCATGTTAGACTTCTTTGGTAATTCTCTCCCTGCATGTATGCTGAATTTGATCGCACTATGGTCACTGTTCCCTAAACGGTCGATGACACTGACAGGATCAAAATCAATGCCCATTTACCAGGAATCTGAGCTTCCTGGCAGGCAGTCACTTCTGTGCATGTTGTGTGGGCAGCAAAAAACTTCCCAATCCCAGGTTGGCACTGTGCCAACTGACATTTAGCTGCCAACTCAGAATCAGGAAGGGTTTTTTGCTACCCACACAACACGCTCCACAAGTGTGTGCTTGCTGAAAATCCCAGATATACTTATTTATTTCCAGTAAATAAGATCACTTATTTTGATCTGTGATTCAGCTCCACAATTCCCCAAGTTAATGCTGGCACAGAACTGCACTTTGTTCTTAGTGAAAACAAAAGCTTTCACTCCTCTTTCATGCACAGAGAAGGAAAGGGGAGGGGGGGTGTATGCCCCCAAGGTTCACTGCAGCTTGAATGTAATAATCTAAGGGTGGGTTTACATATCACATGGAAGCTAAGAGTCTCCCAGCCTGAATATGGAGGGAGCCTGAAGTTGGCACTGCAGATTACATCTCTCAGTTTAATGGACGTAGCTGAGCCAAAGGTACACTATCTAGTCACGCCTCTGAATCAGGCCCTGGATACTATTCCAGCCTGCCTTGCACCACCTCACAGCCATTGGTCCCAATGGCAAAGGGGGCCTCCTTTATGAGAAGGAGGGGCACAGCAGAAACCGTGCATGGAAAACACTGACGGGCATAGCCTTTTCAAGCGCTTTCCCCATAGGGTTCTGTTTCCCATAAAAGAGCCCCCCTCCACTCCAGAAAGTGCACAGTACTATTTGGAGGCATCTTCGTGGGGAGCAGCTGCCTCTGTGCAATGCTAAAGGGGTGGTGCGGATTATTCCGCTTCAGACAAGCCAAAGCACAGACTTACTGGCAACCCAATTCCCCATTACATGCAGAATTCAGATCAAGGGGAGAAAGATAGCTCTCCCACTCCCTCCATGCAGTCCTACCTGCCAACTCTCATAAGAGTAGCAACATGGCCTCAATTTCTGAACACATTAAAAAAAAAATCAACTAACTACTAAAAATAGAATGTGTTCCTTCCACATATAGAGCTTAGCCAACTGCCATCTTTAAAAGACTCAGCCTTAGTGGATCTTCTCAATGCAGAATCTGAACAAAAATGGAAAGAGAATGCAGGCCATCACTAAATACCAGGGGCGTATCTAGGGTAGGGCGGGCAGGCCACGTGCCCTGGGCACCACTTGAAGGGGGGCGCAATTTCTTAAAATTAAAAAAAACCACTAAAAAATAGCTGCCAAAAACAAAATGGCCACCGTGCATGCTCAAGTGGCCTCTGTGAGGCCCTAGGCCATGCCAGGCCTCGCAGAGGCCATTTGAGCATGTGCAGTGGCCATTTTGGTTTCAGCGGCCATTTTTTTAAAAAACAATTATTTTTAAAAATGGCCACTGCACATGCTCAAATGGTCCCTGTGAGGCCCCAGAGGCCTGCAGAGGGAGGGTGACCCCCACGGGCTATAGGAAGCACCCCGAAGAGGCTGCAGGTAAAAAATATTTTTAAAATTTAATATAATATATAAGTCACTGTACACATATTCAGTTTGGCACTATGTAGAGAATCAGGGCTTGTGAATACTGAGCTGAGGCTTATGATCTAGGATTGTATTCATTTGTTCTTACTTTGCTTCTTGTGATAAGTGTGTATGTATGTATATATGTATTTGTTTATTTCGGCCCAAGGCCAGCATAAATACAAGAAAAAGAAGGGAAACAACAACAACAAAAACTTGTGATAAGTGAGTTAAATGTGATGTCTTGATAATATGGCTATTAATGGTGAGTTTGTCTTTGAATCAGTGTGAAATTCTTAGTATTAAGGCCCACTGGGAGTTTCTTGGTTTCTCTCATTTTAACTGTCTTTCTGAAATACTAGAATATATTCCAAGCAGTGACACAGTTTACTCTGCATATCCTTTAATTATTTACAGAGTATCTGGGAAAAGCCAAATTCTCCATTCATTTTTAAAACTTATGTAATAGTGATGCTACAGTGCACAGTAGAGAATTAGATAGGCACTTCTGTTTAGTTTTCCTAGTACACCTCCACATAGTATTTGGGTATTTCATGAACCCCAGCATACTGAAATTTGTAGTTTTCCAGCATTTTTTGGTCTGGCTACGTCCACTGCCAAATAATTATTGAAATTTTAAAAGATTAGCGAGCTTGACTTGTATTTTTGAGCTGATATTATAGTAAAGTTATCTGAAAGATGGGTGTCAGATGTTTGCACAGGGGGCGCAATTTCAGTGCTTGCCCTAGGCACTATTTTCCCTAGATACGCCTCTGCTAAATACTATGAAATTAATACTATTAAGACAATTTGTTGTCTTGTTATTCTAATGTTGGCCAGCATACTCTTCATCTATGGTGGTGGGGGGGGGGGAGATTACTTATTGCTTATGGTTAGTGAAAATCCCTACTTGCAAATTTTTTCATACTCAACGCTTGGTTCTTCAACTACACATAATGTTGTGTACTTGTTACCGAGCATATTGTGGTTGCAGAAGCACCATTTTCTATGCTGAACCAAACCACTGCCATCCAACTTGCTAAAAGAATTCTCATTACAGAAAAAAGACACAGAGCCATAAACACAGTGAGGCTTCTAGGTGGTTTCAACAGCCCTTAAGATGCCACATTTATGTTAGCAAATCTGTGTCTGTTCCTTACTTGGTACAGTACATTTACTGTAAAAGAACAGTTGGAAATTTGTGGGATTCAACTACTACAAATGTTATTCATTTTATCTACAATCTATCTCACACACAAACACAACTGGCATTTGGGTATACTACCTCTGAGCATGGAGGTTCCACACAGCCATCATGACTAACAGCCAGTGATACTCCTCAGAGAATTTGTCTATCCTCTTTGAAAGGCATCTAAACAAGTGATCATCACCACATCCTATGGCAGCAAATTCCACAAATTAATTACAGATTGTGTGAAGAAGTGTTTTCTTTTGACTATCTGACCCTCTTTCATGTTTTAGTATTATTTGTTTGTTATTTCTCTGTGTAAACCGCCCTGAGCCATTTTTGGAAGGGCGGTATAGAAATCAAATCATTATTATTATTATTATTATTATTATTATTATTATTATTATTATTATTAGAGAGGGAGAAAAGCATCTCTCTATTCACATTCTCTACATAATGTTCATTTTATAAACCTCTGCAATTTCCTCCCTTGGTTGCCTTTTTTTTTTTTGTAAACCCAAGAGCCCCAAACACTTTACCTTGCTTGTAGGGAAGTTGTTCAAGCCCACTGGTAAAACTTTACAGCATTATTCCATTTGTATGATAGGTGGTGCTCCTTCCAGACAGTGTTTACTTCATCAAAACAAGTTTCAACAATCAAAAATATTAAATATAGGAACTTTATAGAAGGAGAAGCTCCTTTTTAAATCCCTGCAAATATTTACTTACTCTGATTAAGTAAATACTGTCTGGAAGGAGCACCACCTATCATACAAATGGAATAATATTTGTAATGTTGTGTGTCTCACTAAATAAACTCCTGAGTAGGAATCAAACCCCTTTCCAAAAAGAAAGAGTAATACATTACTCTTTGTGATGTATATGTTCCTTTTTAGGTTTAAATCTTTCAGCTTTGCTTCTGCCTTGCTTTAGATTCTGCCTTGTTTTTATTATAATTAAATGTGAAGTGAAAGAAAGTAAAAATCCGATTTTATACATATAATAGAATTGTAAAATACATTTTCCCCCTTTTGTATCTCTGGAGTGTGTGTGTGTTCATGTGCACACAGTGTTTTATTATCTATAGTGGCACATAATAATACACATGTGCACACACTGCCTTGATACTGCCGCCCAGAACAAAACTCATTCCGCTCACAGTTTAAAAAAGGGGGGGGGGATTTATAGATTGCAGGGGGGCACCAGAACCCCTAGCACCAGCCATGAGCTCAGTTAACTTTAGATCCCACTCAGGTTGAATCAGGAAGGCCCCATTCTGAATGCACATGGGCACACACTGCCTCGATACTGCTTCCCAAAACAAAATCTATTTCACGTACAGTTGAAACAGATTAGCGGGAACTCTGGAAACAAGAGCAACAAGGGATGAATATGAACAAATACAGATACACATCAACTTTGTTTTTGCTGGGAATAAAGACTAAGGGGTTAGGCCACAGCGTTCATAGAAAAGGTATATTGTAAGGTTTGCTGACCATTTGGGGATTGCAGAACTATCATAACCAGTGATCTTCCACTTTGACTAGGTTTCTTGAACCACAGAGACTCCTGAATTGGGTTACTGGTTTGTCTGTTAATAAACATTTTAAAGGATCCATGCTACCTTTGTCATCATTAATGCAGAAAACTGAATTCCGGTTATATTTTAAAATTAGCTTCAAGCACCAAATCTACTTTTTAATGATTATTGGCAATTTATTCTTCTTCTGTTTTTTAAAAAATCCATTTAAAAAAATTGTAACCCAAATTCTTGGGAGGAACTCGTATAAGCAAACAATGACGGAAAAAGAGAAATGGAAAAACTATCATGGAAAAAAGAGATGGAACAGAAAGAAACAAATTAGCTGACACTGTGCAAAGTATTTTCAAAAGCACAAACCATTGTTGCTCCCTATTAGGACTAATTTTAAGATACATATGTCCTGTTATCTTGATACCTATAGCATAGACCTGTACATTTTTCAGAACATCTAATAAACAAACAAACATACATTTGGGGGGGCAGGTACACAGTCACTAAATATCCCTTCAGACTCTAACTGAAAATAAAATTGTGTTGCAGATCTTCATTATTCTGTTGGATATTGTAGTGATGCAGACACTATAAACACTCAAGGACAATACACAGGCAAGATATACTTGTGCTTTTTAATTTCCGGTGTTAATTTAAAATTTCACTCATGTTTTGAAAATATTGCTGCGTATTGCTACACTGATAGATAGGCTCAGTTTTTAAAGGATATTAATTATTTACCCTTACCAAATTTATATCCTGATGATCAGAGTAGTCTGCATGAGTGTCAAGGTAGCAGGGAGAAGAGGCATTTCTTTTATAACATCAGTTAATATTAAAGACAGGATAACTTTGCTCTAAATTCTAGTTAATTATGGAGGAAAACTTATGAGAACATGAATTGCTTTGCTGGATCAGCCAAAATATCATCTAATCCAGCATTCTGTTTCTAACAGTGGTCAGCTAGATATCTCTGGAAAATCACAAATGAGACATGAAGGTGATAGATATCCTCTGTTACTGGTCCCCAACATCTGCTACTCAGAGAACTAGTACATACGGAAAGATTCCATCTAGCTATCTAGCTGAGAAACTATCCTTCACAAATTTGACTGATCCACCTTAAAAACCATCTAAAATAAGGACAAATGCTGTATATATTACAGTATATCATCCAAAATGTGAGTTAATCAATTTACATTAAATCTATGCTACAATCTGTTTGCTCCATAGTAGTTCCATAAAAAAGGCAAATATCGCCAGACTCTAGACTGAATTTCACGGTTTTCATTCCAGTCAATAAGCAATTACAAATCATATATGCACAGTGTAATTTTCCCTAAGCAAAATAGTCCATATCATAATGTCATGGGGCAATCAAATCAGTAGGTTCTTCAACATGATGCATCCAGATATTACAAGTGTACTAAGCCACAAAAATATATCTTCTACAGACTATTCACTGTGAACTGCTTTAGAGACAGCAAAACAGAATGAAACAGACACAGCACTCTCAAATTCTTAAAAGAAAACCACTTTGTTTTCCCTTCATTCCTTTAATACTAAATCAAGTTTCTTTCCAAAATAGGCCACTGCCCAGTAAGAGGTTAACTGCTAAGAGCACTGGAATAGTTAGTTTCATCAAAGTGGAGTAGTCAGCGCAAATACAAGCTGATGGGTTTTATTGTTTAAGCCATTAGCTGTAACTACTTACAACACAAAGGCTATTCTCATGATGGGAGAAGCAGGGGAAACGGGTTAAGACAGCCCAGTCCAGCCCAGCTAGCCTGCCAAAGTAGCCCTCCCCTTAAAAGAGTTTAGCGGAGTGAGCGCTCCACTAACCCCGTTTTCATATGGTGGTCTCTAACCGTTTTCATATGGTGGTCTCTAACCGTAATAAAGGCTTATGATATGATATATGAATCCTGTTTTCAAAATCGTGAGATGGCACGGCAACCCACAAGCAGATCCCCAACCTGGAGGCTACAACAAGCCTCCTGGCCTGGGAGTCTCCCCAGAATGCCCCACACACTCGTGCAGGGCATCCTGGGACTTCCAGGGGCCAGACAGCCCCCGATCCCCACCGCCCCTACCGACTCTGTGATGGAGCCAATAATCGTGTGGGCAGCCAATCCGGCCACCCAGGCCTGAGCGCCTGCTCATGTGCAGGCCAAGCCCACTCTCTCCGCAGAGCCTGGTTGGGCTCTACACATGGATCGTGTGTAGAGCCTCAAAATGTTGGCAGTCAATTAAAACCAGAAAGTGTTTAATATCTACAGTACAATTTAAAATATGATGTGAATAAATGCAAATATCAAATCTAGTCTATGCAAGCCCATTTTCCATCTATGAGAGACAGATATTTAAGAAACAGAGACACAACACTCACCTGTATGAGTTCGAATATGTTGCACGTAGTTGTTCTTCCGATCTGAAAAGTAGGAGCACTGCGAGCATGTGTACACTTTCCGTGGAAAATGATTTCTTAGGTGCTTCTTCCAATGATATTCACTGACTGTTGTGTATGTGCAGATGGTGCATTTGTAGACCCTCTCATTTTCTCCTGCTTTATTGTGGTGCTTCAAATGAGCTAGATAGTGATCATACCTGTTAGTGTTATAGCCACAGCGATCACATCTAATGGGTCCCTTGGAAAAGTCCACTTCATCTGTGGTGCCAGAGTCTTTAGCTTGGCCATGCTTCTCAGCTTTTTCTTCTACAATGAATCTCTTGGCACTGTGTACCCGAATGTGATGGACAAACTCCTCCTCCGACTCTGCCTCATACTGACACGGCTTACAACGAAATGGTTTGTTCTTCAAGCTCTTACATTTGTCATCTGCACTCTCTGGAGCATCTGGCACTTCCAACAGGGAGCCCTTTTCTGGGCGACAAAGATGAGGGACAGAAGACTCTGTCAGTCCTGCAGTTTCCACATTAGAAGCCTCAGGAGCTCTAAGGGCTCCCAGTTCCATGCCTTCCAGGTCTTCATGGTCACTTTCCACACCCTGTACATCATCAATGCCTTCTCCATCACTGTCTGAAAAGTTAGTGTTGCCTACAGTTGTCAGTTCAGCCATTTGCCTCTCTTCACCAACCAAATAATCACAACAGTTGCCATTAACTTCTCCTGTCAAGGCTACATTTGCCAACATAATAAGCTGAGGAGCTGCCAGCTCAGCTTTAGAAAGTTCAGGAAAGTCATACATGTCATTTGACAACGCCATGCCAAGATTAGTATTGCCAGGGAACAGGCTACTGCCACCAGACTGCCCCATCACTTGCGTTGCCATATCAACAATTCTGTTTAAAAAAAAAAAAGTGTGTTAGTGTCACTTCCATGAAGAAACCATTCTATAATATCAAAAGTATAAGTCCCTCAGTTATAGTTCTGTTCAATTAAAATTTAAATACTTGACATATTTTAGTTGTGGTTTTGTAATTTTATTATCACTCAAGGACAGCAATTTTTTTTTTAATTTGTCTTCTCCAGGACATCACAAAACACATACAGGTTCACAAACTGACTAATAATTCAACAAAAGACTAGCAGTTCTCATCATAGCTTCACTGCACAATTGGCAGCAATAATTAGTTGCCACTGCTCCTCTACTTAAGAAAGGCCCAAGCTTTCAACATCAAATATAACCAGGCCAAAGAGAATCTAAAACATATTTATGCATCAATGATGATCAAGATTACAGCTAACTCTGTCTTTAGCTGCCGAGGATTGTTGGTGTCTATATACACCTAAATCTTCTAAGCCCCAGCACCAGTCACTTGTTACAGCTATTTGTAATGGTATGCTCCAGTCCCTACCTAGCAAGGAGCAACATGGGTCTCTTATTACAATGGAGAAAATAAACTTGGGGGGGGAGCAGGGAGGAAGATGAACAGAGAACCCCAGAAGGTCATGGCTCAGTAAAGGTCACAGAGCAGAGTTGAGTCTATAGGTATGCCTGGACATACAAAGGAATTAATGAATGGGGGTGCCTCCTAAAATATCTGCTACTGATATGAATGTTTGTATATTAAAAACTGCCCTGAGCCATTTTTGGAAGGGCGGTATATAAATAAAAATCTGCCTCTATATATCAAATGGAGCAGGGGGCAATACCAATTCCCAGAAGGAAAAATGTCTCTCAATGCAGAAAGATGATCATTTCCTAGTTCTGGAATCACAACTGCTTATACGGATTAAAATACCCATTTCATTAGCATGTACTTCTTTTAATCTTTGGTTGCTTTGATTGCAAGTATGAACTTATGATTAAAATGCACTAAAGGTTAACTAGCTGAGCACCCTTGGGAGCTGAACTTATGAACCAGACTTCCTAGGATGCGCCACAAATGTATGAATGCAAGAACTGCTTTGCAGTATCAGAACAAAGGGTCCATCTAAATCCTGTGTTCTCTCTCCAAAAGTGGCCAAACAGAAGTCTCTATGACATTCACAAGCAGGTTATGAAGGTGATAACCAACCACACTGATGTGTGATAAGGCACTAATAGCTATTGTAGAAGATCTGCTTGTAATACACTAAAAAGCAGTACTGCCATTCTGAACGTTTTTACCCAGTCCATATGAATGAGCTACTCTTTTTCTGGTGTAATTATCTGAACTCTACAAGTAAAAATATGCAGCAGCAAAGCTCTCTGGAAGAGTTAACATATAAACATATAAACAGACAAGTTAGGAACACAGGAAGCTGTCTTATAGAAAGCCAGACCATTGGTCCACCAAGCTCAGTATTGTCTACACGGATTGGCAGCAGCTCTCCAAGGTTTCAGGGAGGAGTTTTTCCCAGCCCTAACTAGAGAAGTCATAAATTGAACCCAGGACCTTCTGCATGCAAAGCAGATACTCTAATAGTGAGCTACAGGCCCATCCCATTAACTAAAGAAAAAATACTTCCAAATCAAATACACCCCAACTATGCTTTAAATAGTGTTCAGAGATTCACAGTAAAAATAGGGGTGGTTATTGTGTGATCCAGAATTTATTTTTATTTTTAAAATAAAAGAACCACACCGGACTTTCTCTGTCCCATTCTCTTCTGCTAAGGCATTGAAAGACAAATCCAAACACAGATGCTTATTCTTCAACACCAGAATATGTGAGGCAGCTTATTTGGGGTTGAAAATAGCCAACCAACAGTTGGGTGGGGGTAGATTTTGCTAGAAAGAAACACCAATCTCCTTTCAGCTTCAACACAAATGAGCTCACTGATCTACATACACAACTCTGAACTCCAGAAAGAAAACCAAGACCTACTTCGGTTCTGAAGTCTGTAAATTTAAAAATACCAAGAAGAGGTATTTTACCAAGCCAAGGGCCTCTTGGGCCATTTTTAGGTTTGCAGCCTAATTCTCTATGCATGTTTCCTCAGAAGTTAAATCCCATCGAGTTCAATGAGCTTTACTCCCAAGTAAGTATGCATATGAACTGCAACCTTAAGGCCAAAAAGTTTGCAGTGAGAAATCTACACTACTAAATTCATGTGTGCCATCATCAGCCCAACCACCATCGGCTACTCCTGCTGTTGCATTCCAGAAATAGGCATTCGGCCATTTTCTCAAATACCAAGTAGAAGCAGCAACAGCAGCACAAAGCAGCTCTCTGCAAAACTCTTCCCTACAGCACACACACAAACTCACCGACGACGAAGGTTTTGCTGCTCAAAGTCCTCGTCTCGTCAACTGCCTTTGCCTCCCTCCCTTTTTTTCTTCACCCCCGCCCCCAAATCTACAACTCCCCAATAACTTTCCCTTGTGGAGTTCCGGAAAGAATCGGCGAGGGCCCAGATTTACCCCACTATCCTCCCCCCACAGCTGCCCCGCTCTGAGACGGAGGCAAGGCGGGGTTGGGACATTTCCTTGCTCGCCTGAAGCAGCTCCCCGAGCCAAGAAAAACGGGGGGGGGGGGAGAGAGACGAGAGACTACCTAGTTATTTCTGCCAAGGCAGACAACAATAGTTCTCCACCCACCCGCAAAAAGACACGCACACACACTCTCCCCCCCCTGGACTGGTTTTAAGCCGCGAGCCTTCCTCAACTCTTCCTTGCCCCCTCCACACACTCCGGGGGGGGAGCAAGAGGGGGAATGGAGGGAGGATCCTGGCTCCCACCCACTAGGAAACTGGGGGAGGGGAACGGAGTGTGTCTGCAATGCATATGCGAGATTTTCGGGGGGAAGTGAGTTGCCTGCTTTCTCCTCCCCAAGACAACGTGGTGGGAGAGAGGAGAGGCCCACTCGCAGCTCTGATCCACTTCTGGTGTCGGGGCGAGGGGATGGCCAAGCCTTGGCTGAGCTTTATCCATCCATTCAGCACTCCCCGCCCCACAACAGATCCCAAGGTCATCGCGCAGAGACCCCAACTCACGGCGATGGGGCCCAGAGGCGGAGAGGGCAAGAAATCGCTGTCCAGCTCCAAGCAGGGCGGCTGCTGCTCCTGCTGCGGCCTCCTGAGCAGCTCTGGGCAGTCCCGCAGACGGCGGAGGCGGCGAGGACGGCTCCTCCTCCTCCCCACCAAAACTTCCCTTCCTCCTTCCTGCCACAGGCGACTAACGGCCCGTTGGTGGTGGCGGATCTTCCCGGCAAAAAGAGAGAGGCTTCTCTTCGTCGGCTCCCCCGGGGGCTTCCTTCCTGGGGGCCCCTCAGCCAGCCAGCCCAGCCAGCCAGCTAACCCGCTCTCCCTCCCCCCTGCCCCGGGCCTGCCTGCCTGCCTGGCCTGCTCGCTCGCTTCCCCCACCCCCTCATTCCACGCCCTCCGCCGCCGCCTCATGCGCAGCAGCAGCAGCAGCCTTCAGATCAGCCCTGGACAGCGCCACAGGCTCGCTCGCTTCGGCTTCCCTCGCACCACGGCGGCGACAGCAACAGCCCAGCGGCGGGGGCGCTCACCTCCCCGGCCGCCCCGGGAGCCCCTCGCGAAAGGGACGGGAGTCCAGGCAGGCGCGGAACGGTCGGCAGGGCGCCGGCGGCGACGCGTCTCCTCCTCGGGACAGCAGCGCGAGACGGTGGCGCGCATTCCAGCACTCACCACGCGCGCGGCAACGCCAACTGCAGCAGCGGCAGCAGCAGCCACCCAGAGAGCCCCGCCCCCACCTCTCAGCGACGGCCCCGCCCCCTCCTTCCTCATGGCTTCCCCTCCCCCCTCGTTGGGCCAAGTCAGGGCTGCCTGAACACGTCTCCACAATAACGTAAGCCCACCACTAGCCATAAGCCACCTGCCCGGTGCTCCTCTTCTCCGTACCCTCGTTTTTTGCAATCCCAGGCAGCCAGCAGGAATAGGAGGCTTATTAGGCCCCTGGTAAGCAGTCATGCAAAGCTGGTGATCAACATTAGTTTGGTGTGTCACTCACAACAAGAAGTTGTGAAGTCCTGAACTAGATAACCCCCTTCCCCGCTCCCCTGCAGATTTACCGCAGACATCTCTTCTTGACTTGCCTCCCTGCTTCCTTCACTCATAATTCACACTCACTGGCCCAGAGCCCTTAACTTGGAAAGAGCAGGGTTCTCGCAGCCTCTGATTTTCTTGGGTACACCACAAATGACAATGCTGTTGTCCATTTATTGTTCAATTTCTATACCGCCTTTTCTAAGACATCCCAAGGCGGTTTACAACAATTTAAATACAATAACACTCCATAAAAATCACATTAAAATATTAAAATCAGTTAAAACAATTTTTTTAAAACCCATTAAAAATAGACAGAATAGCAGATGAGCTAAGAAACCTGGCAGCCCCTAGGGGTAAAAGCCTGAACAAATACAAAGGTCTTTAGTTGTTTTTTAAAAGCAGCCAAGGAGCAGGCACTCACTGAGAGAACATTCCAGAGTCTGGGGACGACAGATAAGGCCCGGTCCACGGTAGGACAATTTAGCCTCTCTCAATGTTGGCACATGGAGTAAAGCCCCCTCTGACAACTTTGTTGGGTGGGCAGAAACCCTTAAGAACAGGCAATCTAGCTATGCAGAGCCCAAACCATTAAGGGCTTTTGCTGGTTTATTTATTGTATTATTTTTTATTCATTTGATTTCTATACCACCCGTCCAAAAATGGCTCACAGAGAAATAACAAATAAGATGGATCCCTGTCCTAAAAGGGCTCACAATCTAAAAAGCAGCATCAGACAGACACCAGCAACAGTCACTGGAGATATTGTGCTGGGGGTGGATAGGGCCAGTTACTCTCCCCCTGCCAAATAAAGAGGATCACCACGTTAAAAGGTGACTCTTTGCCAAGTTAGCAGTTACCATTAATGCATCAAAGGGGTTTGGGAGCCTAGCAAATGTCCAACCTCTGGAACTGGTCCTATGCCACCAGGGGTAAATGCAAGGGGTAGAGGGCACTCTCCCAAAAATATTTCCTGCTTCCCCATTATTTCCGCCACCCATCCACCAGACTGGGACTTTATAGAAAAGTGTCAGAAATGCAGTCATAGTATAGCATAGTATAGTACAGTATAGCGCTTGAATTATTTTTAAGGCCTCAGTTGTTTAAAGAAGCCTGATTCAACATAGGAAGCTGCCATATACTGAGTCTGACCATTGGTTCATCTTGCTCAGTATTGTCTACACAGACTGGCAGTGGCTTCTCCAAGGTTACAGGCAGGAGTCCATCTCAGCACTATCTTGGAGCTGTCAGGGAGGGAACCTGTAACCTTCTGCATGGAGATGCTCTTCTCAGTGTCCCCAGGGAATATCTTACAGTGCTCACATGCAGTCTTCCATTCAAATGCAAACCAAGGTGGGCCTTGCTTAGCAAAGGGGATTATTCATGCTAGCTACCACAAGACCAGCTCTCCTCCCAAACCAATCTGCAGAACTCAGTGCAGCCAGGTAGGTAAGAAATTCATTAATTATCGTATGTCTATAAGTATATAATGAGGCTATTCTCACAAGCAGCCTTATCAAGGCTAGGGCAGCCCAGCCTGGGTTAGGCTACGCCTGTGGAGCTTTAGGAAAGTGAAAGTGGAGTCGGCGATTACAAACAACAGAGGGGATAGTGAGTCCCCTTGGAAAATGCCTCTTCTAATGCTAACCTGTCCAAGTGTCTCGCCATTGATTGTTAACTGTGTACTCCACATGCTCATTGCTTCCACATGCTCATTGCTTTTTAAATAAATATCTGAATGTTTTTGCTGACACCAGTTGTTTCTAAACATTTTAGTATCCATGTGTGAGGTAATGAATCGAAGGCTTTCTTGTAGTCAATCCATGCAACACTTAGATTTGTTTTTCTTCTCTTGCAATTTTCTAAAATCATTTTGTCAATCAGCAGCTGGTCTTTTGTGCCTCTGGTGTTTGGGCAATTTCCTTTCTGTTCAACTGGAAGCTGTTTGTTAGTTAATAAGTGTTGCATGACTTCATCTGCTATTATTCCAGTTAATAATTTGAACATGGTTGGCAGGCAGATTATAGGTCTATAATTACTTGGAACTGCACTTTTTGCTGGGTCTTTCATGATGAGATGAGTTTCCCCAGTTGTTAGCCATTGTTCAATATCACCTCCTTGCAAAATGTGATTGAACTGTTTTGATAGTTGTTTATGACGGCTTGTTAGGTGTTTAAGCCAAAAGCCATGCAGTTCATTGTCGCCTAGTGCAGTCCAAGTTTTAATTTTCTTTGCTCTTTCACTTATTAATTCTGGTGTTATTATTAGATCTTGCATTTGTTGGTTACATTTTTTACCCAGCCTGCTTTTTTATTATAGCCTATTGGATTGTCCCATAATTTCCCCCAGAATTGCACTGTTTCTTCTTTATTTGGTGTTTCTACATTTCTTGTAGTTTCTCCTTCTATGCTTTGGTAGAAACGTCTCTGATTCGACTGGAATTGGAGATTCTGCCTGTGTTGTGTAATTCTGGCTTTGTATCTTCTAATCTTCTTTGACACTGCTGTTATTTGCTGCTTTATTATTTCCAGGACTTCTCTAATTTTCCTTGAATCTAGGTGGTATTTTTGGATCCGATACTGTTTGATGTTTTCATTCTTCAGCTTCTTGTCTTTCATATCTTTCAATTTACTAGCATCTGATCTGAGCCTGGAGATTTTATTTTCTAATCTAATCTTCCATTTAGGTGATGTACTACTTTCTTTTTTTACAGGTCCAGTGATCTTATATCCAAGCTCTTGTGTTGTTATTGTTGCTGCACTGTACATTAGTTGGTTTGTTTCTTGCAAATTATTGGTTGTTATTACTGCAAGTGCAGCATTGACATCTTTTAATGCCTGAGCAAGTTGTTTTTTGGCAATTGTTTTTAGAGCTAGAAGTTGAACCCTGGTAGTTGTTTGGTTCATGTGGTCAGTTATTTTTTGCTTTAGTTCTTGTTGCTTTTCTGTTAAACGGCATTCAGGCTTTTGAGGTGAAGGCAAAGGGGAGGTTGCCTGGTTTTGATTTTGAAACAGTTCAGCGACAGTGGCATCCTCTATTTCCAACACCTCCTCCACCTTCGCCTGAGCAACTTCTTCAGTTGGTGGTAATTCTTCTTCCATATCTTGAGCCTGTGTTGCTCTTTGCAGTTCTTCCAGCTCAACTCCTGTGAATACTTTATTTCTTATTATGAATCTTCTCTGGTCTGCTAGCCTTTGTTCTGTTATTTCTGTATCTGGATGCTTCTCTTTCCAAATTTGGTACATTCTGTTTAAATAACCTCTTCTAGTTGGACTACACTTGTAATAGCAGATCATTATTTCCTTGTTGGCATTTTTCGGTTTTTGTTTTTGTTTTGGTTAAGCGACGTTTCTTCCAGTAACCTTGCAGTCTCCAGCCCTAGATGCTCAACTGAAGATCCTGAGTCCTGTAGCCCACTTGCCACCAGATGTCCAGGGAATCCAGCACCTGGCGCGGTCCTTGTTGACCTGGGCGACGACCGATCTGGTATAGATGTATTAAAGTTACGTCTCACCATATTCTTGATGGGAGAGGCACTCTTCGTCTGGCTCCTCTGGTGAGACCTGTCCAGTATGGTTGGACCTCTGTCATAGCTCTCACCTTCCTCAGAGCACACAAGCCCCACAACCACGCCAAGGTAGTGCCTCAGTGGAGGAGGAGGAGGAGGAGGAGGAGGAGGAGGAGGAGGAGGAGGAGGAGGATTACATTTATATCCCACTCTTCCTCCAAGGAGCCCAGAGCGGTGTACTACATACTTGAGTTTCTCCTCACAACAACCCTGTGAAGTAGGTTAGGCTGAGAGAGAAGTGATTGGCCCAGAATCACCCAGCTAGATTTTTGGCTCCCTCCCTCCCAGGCTTCAGGAGGAGAGTGAAAACTGCTCTTTTTATTCAGGCTCTTGAGCAATGAACTGTCCCTGCTCTTTTTATATTTTTAGCTATGTTTTGTTATATTTTTATGTTTGTTGTTAATATTTATTGTTTTATCTTGCGGTTATGTTTGTTTTATTGAATGTTATTGTTTTATAGTGTTGTTGTTAGCCACCTTGGGATCTTAGGACAAAAGGCAGCACATAAATATAAACAAACAAACAAATAATTGACTGTGAGAGGGAAACAAGGTAGGAGGTGCCAGCAGAGATCATGTGCTAAGCAGCAGCTGCGTACAAGGGCTCTATGTTTTACCCAGCAGTTGTACCCAGTTGCTGAATGAGGTAGAAAGAAACCCCTTGTACTCAGTTCCTGCTTAGTACACAATGAGCTCTTTCTCATGATTGTGTGAAAGGGCTTGCTGGTAGGTGGCAGGGAAGGCTGCAGAAGCTCACCTTGCCCACAAACAATCCTGTGTCTAGGTCTGGGTGCACGGATTGCACGCCCAGACGTTCTGCTGTTCACAGACAGCACAGAGGTTGGAATGCATCATCCCAGCCCCAAGAAATCGCACAATTGTAGGGATCCCCCCAGTGACGGACAGGTGCCCATCAGTGTTTCAGCACCGACTGAAAGCAGCCAACTCTGACACATGGTCAAATAAACAGGGTGAAGGGAGTGCTTGCTCCCTTAGCCTTGTTTAATGGCCCAGCTTCTTAGCTGGGTTTGCCACCGAGACTCACCAGGAGCCGGTTGGCTCCCAGCTGTTCTGATGGGCAACCAAGCCTGGTCTTAGCTACTCATGAGAACAGTCTCAATCTCTATCAGTGCCTCCTACTTTGCTTTCCTCATGCAGATGGTCAAAACATGGGAGAATGCACAACTCCCCAAAACTGGGTAGGACACTTGTCTTACCCAGTTATTGATTGTATTAATTGCCTTCATAATTGCCACACCTCTCCCTGGTGTCCCAGGTTGAGGTGGTGACCAGAGGTGCTTTCTACCAGCTTCAGCTGATACATCAGCTGCATCATCAACTGATACATCAGTTTCTTGAGATGAATGACCTCAGAACAGTGGTATATATGCTGGTAAACTCCAGACATAACTACTGCAATGTGCACTATGTGGGACTACCTTTGTAAGTAGTCCAGAAACTGCAGTTAGTACAGAATGAGGCAGCCAGGTTGGTCTCTGGGTCACTGGCTACTGATATGTTTCCATGCAAAATACAAGGTGCTGGTTATAACCTATAAAGCCCTAAACAGCTTAGGTCCTGGGTTATTGATTATTTTTTTGTGGATAAAATCTCTCATATTCAGGCCGACTTGGATTTAGACCCCACAATTACTGCAGTGTCTGAATCGGAGGTGTCCAGTGACTCCACTTATGTGGTTAGGCTGAATCAGTTTCGGTTTGTGACTCATCAGGATGTGGACAAGTGCTTGGAGCGATGTGGCCTACCACCTGTTCTCTTGACCCTTGCCCGACATGGCTAATACTATCTGGCAGGGAGGTTGTTGTAGAAGGCCTAGTAGAGATCATAAATGCTTCTCTGAGGGAGGGCAGGATGCCTTCTTGTCTTAAGGAGGCAATTATTAGACCACCTCTGAAGAAGCCTGCCCTGAATTCCTCAGAGTTGAGCAACTATAGGCCTGTCTCCAACCTTCTGTGGCTGGGCAAGGTAATTGAGAGGGTGATGGCCTCCCAACTTCAGCCAGTCTTGGATGAAACTGATTATCTAGACCCGTTTCAGACCAGCTTTCGGATGGGCTGTGGGGTGGAGCAGGCGTGGCCCATGAACGTGCCTCTGTGGGGGGCGGCTTGTAAACAGAGCCGGTGCTCCATGCCGCCTAGCAGTCCCCACAGCGGGGAATCGCCTCTGCCACTCACCTGGCTCCCATGGAGGCGAGCCCCTGCCAGCGGCCAGGTGAGTAGCGGAGGCAATTCCCCACCACTGGGGCTGCTGGGTGGCATGGAGCACCGGCTCCATTTACACTTAAAGATGCTGTCTGCCGCCCTGCCCCCCCAGAGGGGCATTCACAGGCCGTGCCTGGGCTGGAGACTTCCTTGGTCGGCCTGATGGATGATCTCCAATTGGGAATTGACAGAGGAACTGTGACTCTGTTGGTCCTTTTGGACCTCTCTGTGGCTTTCAATACTATCAACCATAGTATCCTTCTGGAGCGTCTGAGGGCGTTGGGGGTGGGAGGCACTACTTTTGAGTGGTTCCACTTCCACTCTTACCTCTCGGGCAGATTCCAGATGGTGTCTCTCGGGGACTATTGTTCTTCAAAAATTGAACCGGTATGGTGTCCCTCAGGGCTCCATATTGTCTCCAATGTTTAAGATCTACATGAAACTGCTGGGAGAGATCATCAGGAGATTTTGTTGAGGGTGTTATCAGTATGCTGCTGACACCCAAATCTTTTTCTCCATGACAACATCATCAGGAGAAGGCATAACCTCCCTAAATGCCTGCCTGGAGGCATTGATGGGCTGGATGAGAGATAACAAGCTGAGGCTTGATCCAGATAAGACAGAGGTACTTACTGTGAGGGGTTGGAACTTGGGAGATTATTTTGATCTGCCAGTTCTGAATGGGGTCACGCTTCCCCAGAAGGAACAGGTACACAGTTTGCGGGTGCTTCTGGACACAAGACTCTCCCTGGTGTCCCAAGCTGAGGCAGTGGCCAGAGGTGCCTTTTATCAGCTTTGGCTGATACGCCAGTTGCATCCGTTTCTTGAGATAAATGACCTCAGAAAAGTAGTACATCTGCTGGTCACCTCCTTGACTACTGCAATGCACTCTATGTGGGGCTGCCTTTGTACATAGTCCGGAAACTGCAGTTAGACCAGAATGCAGCGGCCAGGTTGGTCTCTGGGTCATCTTGGAGAGACCATATCACTCCTATCTTAAAAGATCTACACTGGCTGCCGATAAGTTTCCAGGCAGAGTAGAAGGTTTTGGTTATAACCTATAAAGCCCTAAACAGCTTGGGCCCTGAGTATTTAAGAGAATGTCTTCTTTGTTATGAACTGCACCGCCCATTGAGATCATCTGGAGAAGTTCATCTGCAGTTGCCACTGGCTCGTCTGGTGGCTACTCGGGGACAGGCCTTCTCCATTGCTGCCCAGAGGCTTTGCAACACTCTTCCTGCTGAAATAAGAGCCTCCCCATCTCTTACAATGTTTTAAAAGGCAGTCAAGATGCGTTTGTTCACCCTGGCTTCTAATTAGATATTGTTTTAATTGTATTTTAATTGTGTTTTAATAGTTTTAATATTTAAAATTTTAATTGTTGAAATATTTCCATCTTTTTATTGATTGTATTTATTGTTTTGTTGTAAACAGCCCAGAGAACTTGCGTTTTGGGCGCTATAAAAATGTGTTAAATAAATAAACAAATAAATAGAAATGTGGGCTGCCATTATATGCCATGTCCATTTCTCACACTTTTGCAGTGCTTGAATTTTGCAGGACAAGTTAGTGCAATGCTCTCTACATAGGACTGTCCTTGAAGATGGTCCAGAAGCTTCAAGTACTCAGAACATGGCTGCCAATGTTTTGACTGGAGCTGCTCTATTGCATCATATATATGACACCAATGCTCTACCACCTTCACTGGTTACCAGTGTCCTTCCAGGCTCAGTTCAAGTTGGTTTGGACTTTTAAAGCCCTACATGCTGTAGCATGAAAATATATCAAGAATCACCTCCTGCCATGTGAGCCTGCCCAAGAAATCTGCTCTGTGTTGGAAGCCCTCTTTTAGGTTCCCTCCACCTCACTCCCAATGTCAGATGTACAGCTTGTGGATACTAGACACAGCTTTTTCAGTTGTGCACTGTCACTAAAGAGGTATGCCTGACCCTGTCCCTGCCTGCTTTCGAGTAGGTAGTTTTTCAAATGTTTTTTTAACCAGGATTAAATGGAACACTGCAGTTGTTTGGTTCTGCTATGCGTTATGCTTCTGTTTTAGTTTGTTTTAACAGTGAGATGGTTTTAACTGCAGTTTTTTTACAGTTTTAACTGTTAAAACTGGATGGTTTTAAGATGTATTTATTACTCTTTTTATGTTTTTTTAATGTTACAAATAGTTGTGATGTAAGGTAAAAAATGGTAAAATGTGTCGTCAAGTCAATTTCGACTCCTGGTGCCCACAGAGCCCTGTAGCCCTGTGGTTTTCTTTTGGTAGAATTCAGGAGGGGTTTACCATTGCCTCCTCCCACACAGTATGAGATGATGCCTTTCAGCATCTTCCTATATTGCTGCTGCCTGATATCGTACCAGCGGGGATTTGAACCTGCAACCTTCTGCTTGTTAGTCAAGCATTAGTTGTGATGTAAGCCACCTTAATTACTTTGTAGATAGTCAACAACTACTACCACTAGTAGCAGCTGAATGACCCTTGTATAGCTTGCTTACTTTCTTCTTCCTTCTGTAAAAATTTCTGTTTCAAGGTAGCATGAGAGAGGGTGCTTTCAAAGTTTGTTATATGGCCTGGAGGGCAAGGGGAGTTTCCAAAGAAAAAAGTCAGAACTTCTACTTGGCACACCTAAGCCTTTCAGCATACCAAAAACAGCTCTTTGGATCCCTGACATCTTGCTTTAGTTTTCCTTTTGACTTAACAGATATTTTCCATTTTATTCTTCTAAAATAACAATTTCTGCAACTAGTCTATTTAACTTTTGCATTTTATATCTATATTTATAAAGCTGCTTGGACCTCACTCACTCACTCATAGTCTAGTCTAGTCTAGTCTAGTCAAGTCTTTATTATTACAGTCATTGACCAAAATTTGTAAATTCATTTAAAAATAAGGCAAAAGGAGAAAGCTAAACAGACTAATAGTACAAATCTTAAAATACTACAATTGAATATTAACAACTTCTATCCGATTTTTACTACAAATATAACAAAACTTTGCAACCTTAAGTAAATTAGCTTTGTTACTATCTGCTAGCAGCAAAATTAAATAATCATTATCAGAGAGCCCTGGATGTAAAATAAGTTGAGGTGTAAAAAATTTAGTCCCGATATCGCCATAAAGCTGACAGAACAGCAAAACGTGAGCTATAGTTTCAATTTCTCCAGTGCCACATGGGCAAACATGGTCTTGGTAAGGAATGCCCTGAAATCTCCCTTACAAAACTGCTGTATTCATAGCATTGCAACGCGCTAAGGTCAACGCCCTGCAAAATTTGGGGACAGTTTGTTGAAATAAATAATTTGTAGGGGAGTAATTCACACTTTGTTTACCCAAGAAAACACCCTGGGGGATGCCACTCTCTTTCCATGTCAAAAATTCTTTCTTTTAATTTAACTCTGGCAGCATCATAACTTAAAGTTTTGATAGCTGCAGGGGAAAAGCCCTAATAATGCAGTTGCTTTTCTACTTTTTCCATCCACGTTGACCGATATGAGTCCTGCAGTACTAATGGAGTTAAACCAATAGGACTGAATATTAGTTTAAGCCAATAATCCAGGATATAAATCCCGGCCCAGGCCTCCAATTTAATCATACCTGCCTCAAGGTGTAAAACTGCTCTAGGGATACAACCTGGTACTTGAAATACATTTTTTAGAAAGTTTGATTGAACTGCCTCAACTTTATTGAAGCTGGCATATAAACCCAGTTGAACCCCATATAGTAATTGGGCTCGCACTTTAGCATTGAACAACTTTATGGCCGCAGGGACGAATTGAGCAATTCTACAGCAAAAATATGATTGAGTTAAATTTGTGCTCTTTTTCCCATTCTGGACGACATAATCTCTATGCAGCTGGATGCCATAATCTCTGTGCAAAGTTCGTGTGCCAGAAGCATGGAAAACCCATTCCAAGATATTTTAGGTGGCTGACCTGTTCTAGTTTTCTAGCTGGTGGCCATTCAGAGACCATCGATGTGTTCTCTAGAATCTAGAATGTTTTGCAAACACCATAATTCTAGTTTTAGAGCAGTTGGTTTCCAGTGAGTTTGACTAACAGTAGGCATCCAAAGAGCGCAAAGCTCTCCTTAAGCCTACTTGAGTTCTTGAAAGAATAACCGCTTCATCTGCATATAGGAGGGCTGATAGATATCTGTTCCCTAATTTAGGAAGATGATGTTCAGATTTATTCAAATTAGAAGCCAGTGAGTTAATATAAAGGTTAAAAGCAGAGGATCCAATATACAGCCTTGTCTGACCCCTCTGAAAACCAAAATCTCCTTAGAAAAATGGCCAAACTTAGTGCAGCAGACTCGAATTCATGAGTGGTTATGAAGCCTATAGATCAACCACAAAAGTCGGCGATCAATTGTAGAGTTGAGCAATTTAATCCACAGTTTTTCTCTGGAAATTAAATCAAAAGCTGCCCTAAATGCAACAAAGGCAACATACAGAGCTGAACCTGCCGCAGAAGAATATTTCTCAACTAGATGTTGAAGAATTAAAGTGGAGTCCAGTACAGATCAACCATCTCAGAATCCAAATTGTTCATCAGAAATAATATATTGACTGTTGCACCAGTCCAATAATTTACAAAGTCAATACTTAGCATATAATTTAGCAATAATACTAAGCAGACTAATTGGACGGTAGTTTTCAGGAAGTTTCCTATCTCCCTTTTTGTATATGGGAATAATAATTGCTATTCCCCACTCTCACTCATATGAAACTTCCACACCAAACCACAAAGTATAGAAACATACCATTTTTTTTCCCAGGTAGGTTCCAGACCTTGCCTATACTACCAGAAAAATTAAAAACAAACCCAGAAAAATGCCTTAATTTCTCAGAAAATGTGGGGAAACTCTCCCACTGGAAAAACATGGAAATAATGTCTTCCAAAGAATCTTGGCAGTTTTCTCGGGTACTTTTATAGACAGAGTCCAAACTTTCACAGAATGGTGAAGAAACAAACAAGCTATATTATTTCAGTTCACTCAATTTCTATCCATGTTGGATTTCCACAAAACTTGCTTAAGAAATCAAAAAACACAAAAATGTTTGCACTAGATATCTTTGCACTGGTCATCAGCGAGCAAGCAGTGAATGGAAAGTGCATGATCATTTTGTGGTACAGGAGGAATGCTTGCAAACTGCAAGCCCGTTTACTAGTTCATCACACACACACACACACCCCAAATATAATCCCTTGGGCATATTTTAACTTGATTAAAAAAAAAAAAGTCTTTAGCACACAGAGGATTCCCCCCACTTAAAAACCAGTCTAGCCTGACTTGTTATATTTGTACACAGCAGATAAACCAGCCCTCTGCAACTGACTGTGCTAATTCCAATTATTTGTGGTGGTGGTTTAAAGCTCTTGAACAACTTATGTGAATGGGGTGGTGTGAAGCACTATTTTAAGAAGAGTAAACATTTCATATTTGTGCACCAACTTAAACCACCACCACCACCACCACCACAAAGAAGCTTGTAAAAGGCAGTCATAGTCAGCAAAGAAGGAGCATGATATTAATATAACTAGTATGTATGATTAATGATGTGGGTTAGGAGCAACGTTTCCATATCATTCAGCTTCATATTGTATGACACTGTTAAGATGTTATGAGAAAAATAAAGGATGCAGAATAAATAATACATAATAATATGTGTCATTAGTGTCCAGTTAGTATTGGAAATTAAGTGTGTTATCACAAGTGTGCAAGTGTGATATTTTATAGAGGTTGCTGTTAAGTGTTTGTCCAGACTACAGTGGAAGATACTTTGGCTGAAGGAGATACCGAAAGAAAGTCAGAGATAGCAGACAAAGAAGATAATTCCTGGTATGGAACAAAAGGGGGGGGGGACATATTAACTACAATTGCTGCAAAAGTTAGTTGTGATTAAGGACCAATGCAGGTGCAATATTCCCAAAAAGACTGGGAACACTCTTGCAGCCTGCAGTGTGCAGGCTGGCACACTCTTTTCTCCTCCCAAACTTCTCTCCCTTTTCCGAGCTAACTGTGGTGCAGTAAATTGGGGGGTGGGGGTGGAAGGGGGGGCATATGTAGGAGATAACTGGCAGACAGAAGCAACTGCTTAACCCCTACCCTCACCCACCAATTATCTGCAAATGCCTGCTATTATGTTTTAACTGGTTTTCCCCATAGCAAATCGCTGAAGCCACAAATAAGATCAGGGAACCTGTGGCCCAGGGGCATTTGCAGGGAGTGATGGGTGGACATGGAAGGAGTAGGATCCCTTCATCCCATTTGCTAATTTTTCCTTGCATACTTCCATTTTTAAATTATATCCTGCTTTTCTCATCACCAGTCCAGTTTGGTTAACAATGAAAATATACAGTAGAAACCAATCAAACTCACCAAACATTAAAAGAAAAAATAAAACTAAAGAATCAGGCAGACAAAACACTAAAAAGCCCATCAGCCAGCTTAAAGTAACTCACAACATCCTCACAACAATAGCCACCTCCCATGCATAACCTCGCCACCCACAAATGCCAAGCGGGGGTGGGGAAGCCATGACTTATCTCCAGTTCAAGGGCATATGCCTTCTCTACTCTATTTTAGCAAGTGCATTAAATTTGCAAGTGGTTGGTGAATGCAAACTGGGAAGACAGAATAACATGTTGTTCTATGCTGACATGCTAATCTGCAGAAAAAATTATGTATGCACCACAAAAAACTCACAAACTAATGATTCAGACCAAGGGTATATGCTCCCCTGACAAACAGACATAGCTCATGAACATTCTCTCATGCTAGTTAGTGCCTGCGCCTGGAGCTGGGCCAATTAAGTGGCAGGGACAATAGCTAGAATTATGAGGCAGGAGACATTTGACCAATTAGATCAAATGTTGACTAGAGCCCATTTTAGGTTCTACTCCATGGCAGTGAAGAAATCTTCCTGTTCTGCCACCAGTGCATTGGTGCAGAGCTGTTGCAAGCAGAGAGAGGACTGTTACAATTTGCTCTTCCAGGAGGGGGTGAGGAACCCTCAATGGACCATTGTGACCAGTTTGAAAGACTGCTGCCCATACAGCTTGCCAATAAAGTATTGTTACCAGACATCCTTCCTCCATCTTGAATTTCAGCTTTGGACTTGTGTAGGACTGTTGTGAAAACCAGTCATTTTTGTGCTAAGAGGGAAGCAACCCTCCATTTGGGCCAAAACAGCAGAGTCTTTAAACCAGAACCTGTGCAAACAGCTTGGAGAAACGAAGTATCCCGGATCCTTGAACTCTTAAGAATTCTCAAGAAGCTGAATTTCCATATGGAATAATCAAGGGTCCAACAACAGACAAGTCCCAAGAAACTGATTAACCACATCCTAAAATGCAATCAAGGCAAGCTCTAAGGTGGTTAATTAGATTTGGCATACTGGTTGCTTTTTGTTTGGGTGATCCATCTGATAGTAACTTCTCCACCCATACATTTCCTTTTGCCTCCACAGTAGAGTCTTCTGTTGATCTCCTCTGATTCTTGAACCTTTCAGCCTTTGCAGCCCCTATGAGGAGACCCCAGGAAGAAATCTGTATAAATAGTCTCAGCTTTTAGACAGTTGTGACTTCCTTACATGTGACTGCAGTGACATGATCTTTCTAACCTATACTGTTCTGAAGCTATGCCCAATCGGGTGCCCACTTCTACGCTCAAACCCTTTCCCCTCGTAAGCTGAATCACTGGACTGTTGAGTCCCAATTCTGAGCTGAAATCACTATCCTTGATTTACTGTGTGGACTTTTTGTGGGGAGATCTGCATAAGACTGTTCTGGACTTCCTTGAGTGGAATCAATGAAACTTAGAATGAAACATTTGAGACTGGTCAGTTCCTTGTGTGGCCTTGCTGTGGCTGACCCTGAACAAGATTGCTTGGAATCCTGGTGGCTCCCTGATTGGCTGTTGCCACCTGAAGTATCTTACCTGCTGCTAAGCCCAGACCCTGCTGTTTCAACTTGCCAGCTGCTTTGGCAGCACCTCTGAAGCCAGGGTTTGAGTTTCCTTATGAGATTCACCACCTGAACCCCTTGGCTTTGCTCATGAATTTATAAATTCACAAATTAACAAATGTCTCATTTATATATTATGAAATAACAAACAAAAGGAAAATTATCAAAGTTGTTTTCTTTCTTTCTTTCTTTCTTTCTTTCTTTCTTTCTTTCTTTCTTTCTTTCTTTCTTTCTTTCTTTCTTCATGACCCACACTTCATGACCCACCAGCCGCTAGATGACAGCCTCTGCCTTCATCCTCTCCCCCTCCTTTCTCTCTTTCTTCCTGGAGCTGCCCTCACTTCCTATGTAATAAAGGTTGCCACATACCATATTTTTGCATTGTGCCTGTGCTCTGTACAAAATAAACATTTCTTTTCCCCCAAAAAAGTCTTCACCTCTGAGAATGTTTGCTCCTCTAGGGTACTCTTAACATAACTTGCCACTGTCTAGACTACGATCCATACATTATTCAGACTTGCCATTTTGGTTCTTCCCTCATTATGGCCCCAAAGCATAAGTGCACACATATGTAGGTTTGATTAAGTGTGGTAACAGTCACTTGCATCTGTTCTGACTTAGATTTTAAGAGCAATTTCTTTGGATAGGCCCTTTGCTGCTGCACATCCTCTTAAATTCATTTTAGCTTGTTTCGCTTGAGATTGGTGTGCTTGTTTCGCAGCACACTTACGTGGCATACATATGTGGCAGCAACAAGATATGTGGCAGCATGAGGTCAACCACTGTCCCTTCCAACCTTTGCCTTTCCTGGCTGCTTAAGAGAGCCAGAGGAGGACTGGAGTTTTCGGAGATGGAAGTTGTTGGAGAGGGTGAAGTGCCATCTGTGTTAAAGGCCATTGTGATAAGACTTTTCTGAAAGATACCAAGGCTGGCCCTTCCATAAGGCAAGCTGAGACACCTAGCATTGCTGGAGATGTTGAGCTCACTGCCCAGGTGCCACTTTGCTTGCCCACTGCTGCCTCTCTTCTTTCCATCTTGCCTTTTGCCACCCATCCCTCTCCCTCCCCTATTCTTCTCTCTCCACCTGACCTGCTGACTGCCTCTGGCTGGTGCCCCCCCCCCACCTGTTGATATGCCAGCTGCCACTGCTTCTCTTCCAAGTCCTAAGTAATGGGGGAGCAGCACACATCATCACCAGAGAACTGAGGAGAGGAGTGGTGAGTGTTGTGCCCTGTGTGCCACTAGGGATATGGCAGTGGGGGGAAGAATAGTAAGCATTTATCTTTGAGAATGCTTTCCATCAATTTGCCTGGCACAGACGTTAAGCTAACCAGCCTGTAATTTCTTGGATCTCCCCTGGATCTCTTTTTGAAAATCGGCGTTACATTGGCTATTTTCCAGTTCCCTGGTACAGAGCCTGATTGTAGGGATAAGTTACATATTTTTACAAGGAGGTTGGCAATTTCAAATTTAAGTTCTTTAAGGATTCTCAGGTGGAAGGGATCTGGCCCTGGCAATTTGTTAATTTTTAATTTTCCAAAACAGATTAGAATATAATCTCTCATCACCTCTCTCTGACTCAGTTCTTTAGCCTCTGTCCCTGAGCCTCTTTGTCATGACTTGAATGAGAATTTACCCAGTCTATGTGTGGGCAATTGAAGTCGCCCATTATTACAACTCTGTCTCTCTTTGACTCCTCCATGATTTCCTTCTGCAACTCCCAGTCACTGTCAGCATTTTGATCAGGAGGATGATAGCACGTGTTCCTAGTAGCACATTTCCTTTCAGGCTTTGTATTGTCACCCACAGAGTTTCTGTGGAGGACTCTGCTCTTCCTAGGTTTTCTAGCCTGTTTGATTCTATCCCTCCTTTAACATACAGCTACTCCACACACACACACACAGTTCACCCCTCCCTGTCCTTTCTATAGAGTTTATATCCAGGAATAACACTGCCCCACTGGTTCTCACTGTTCCACCATGTTTCCAACACCATGTCTAGGTGTTGGATAATATAAAAGCTTATACAATACCCAGACTCTCAGACTATTTTATATTACAAGTCTGGATTGATTTATTAATTTGTAATATTTCTAAACTGCAGTCCTTTACTGCAGCACCTAAAGTGATATAAAAATATATAATAGACATAAAACAATAAAAACAATAATAATTGATATACAAAAGATAAAATCAATGCTATAATTAATCATAATTAAAACCAGATAGCATAATAAAACCAAACTTATAATAAATAGGGGAGGAGAACTGATCTTGGTAAAAGGTAAAGTGTGCTGTTGAGTCGGTGTCAACTCCTGGCACCCACAGAGCCCTGTGGGTGTCTTTGGTAGACTACAGGAGGGGTTTACCATTGCCTCCTCCCACACAGTCTGAGAAGATGCCTTTCAGGATCTTCCTATATCACTGCTGCCCGATATAGATGGGAAACATACTAGCAGGGATTCAAACTGGCAACCTCTGGCTTGCTAGTCAAGGCATTTCCCCAGTGCACCATTAGGTGGCACAGGGGGTCTTGTAGTAAGCAAGCATGAATTGTCTCCTTTGCTATGCAGAATCCACCTTAGTTTGCTTTTGGATAGGATTCTACATGTGTGAGCACTGTAAGATATTCCCAGGGGTGTATCTAGGGTAGGGCAGGCAGGGCACGTGCCCCTGGTGCCACTTGAAGGGGGGCGCCATTCTTAAAAATTAAAAAATTAAAAAAATGGCTGCCAAAACCAAAATGGCCACCGTGCATACTCAAATGGCCTCTGTGAGGCCCTAGGCCATGCCAGGCCTTGCAGAGGCCATTTGAGCATGTGCGGCAGCCATTTTGTTTTCAGCGACCATTTTTTTAAAAAAAATATTTTTAAACGGCCACCGCACATGCTCAAATGGTCCCTGCAAGGCCCTAGAGGCCAGTGGGGGGAGGGGGAACCTTTGCAGACCCCCCCACACATGGCCTTTAGGAAGCCCCCCCAAAGGGGCTACAGGTAATTTTTAAAAAATTGTGTGTGTGTGTGTGTGTGTGTGTGTGTGTGTGTGTGTGTGTGTGTCACTGTAGACATATTTAGTTTGGCACTAAGTACAGAGAATCAGGGCTTGTGAATACTGAGTTGAAGCTTATGAGCTAGGATTGTATTCATTTGCTCTTACTTTTCTTCTTGTGGTAAGTGAGTTAAATGTGATGTCTTAATTATATGGCTATTAATGGTGAATTTGTCTTTGAATCAGTGTGAAATCCTTCGTATTAAGGCCCACTGGGAGTTTCTTGCTCTCTTTCTCTCATTTTAACTGTCTTTCTGAAATACTAGAATATATTCCAAGCAGTGGCACGGTTTACTCTGCATATCCTCTAATTATTTTCAGAGTATCTGGGAAAAGCCAAATTTTCCATTTTTTTTTAAACTTACATAATAGTGATGCTACAATGCATAGTAAAGAATTAGACAGGCACTTCTGTTTAGTTTTCCAAGTACATCTCCACATAGTATTTGGGTATTTCATGAGCCCCAGCATACTGAAATTCGTAGTTTTCCAGAATTTTTTGGTCTGGTTACGTTCACTGCTAAATAATTTTTGAGATATTAAAAGATTAACGAGCTTGACTTGTATTTTTCAGCTGATATTATGGTAAAGTTATCTGAAAGATGGGTGTCAGGTGTTTGGACAGGGGCGCAATTTCAGTGCTTGCCCTAGGTGCTATTTTCCCTAGATACGCCTCTGGATATTCCCCTTAAGGGATGGAGCCATAGTTCACTGGAAGAGCATCTGCTGGCATGCAGAAGGTCCCAGGTTCACTTTCTGGCATTTCCAGGTGGGAGTGACTCCTGCCTGTAACCTTGGAGAGTCGCTGCCAGGCATTGTAGATAATATGGAGCTAGATGAATCAGTGGTCTGACTCAGTATAAGCCAGCTGCTTATGTTCCTAAATAAGGTAGCACTGCCAAGATTCCATATGCACCATTATGCTCACACCCACTTCACTAAGTGGTGAGAAGTTCCACTGCTATCTGTATTTTGACTTTCTTCAGAGGAGAGATCATTGGAGACTTATGGTGCCTTCATAATATTTTATTTACAAATGTTAGGCATCAAGTGAAGGGAGCAACATGTACACTCCTGTAAGTCAGCAACAGATAACATTCTTCTATCCCAGCATCTTAAGGTGCCTTCCACCAGTTTTTTAAACTCAGTGTTTCCATCCCAGTATCTGCCTGTCTCAAGCCACATAATGGCGCAACAGGGAAATGACTTGACTAGCAAGCCAGAGGTTGCTGGTTTGAATCCCCACTGAAACAGCTATAACGGGCAGCAGGGATATAGGAAGTTGCTGAAAGGCATCATCTCATACTGCGCAGGAGATGACAATGGTCAACCCCTCTTATATTCTACCAAAGACAACCACAGGGCTCTGTGGGTGCCAGGAGTCAACACTGACTGGACAGCACAATTTACTTTACCTTTGTCTGTCTGTCTCCCTCAGAAGCTGCTTGCCTGCTTTTTCTTTACCCTTAATCACACATGCATATATTTTCTGGAGGAGGGAAGAATGAGTCACTTTTTTGTTGTTGGCTTCCCCACATTCCTGAATATTCCAGGGCCATCTCCACAATGAACTGGTCTTCCTTTCAGCCACTAAGGAATATTCGCATTTCTTTGTCAGATCCCAGACACTTTGATCAGGCATTGCTTTAGGGCAAAACCATAGTGAGAGGCTATTCACAATAACTAATCTAGGCCTAAATCATTTAACAGTACAGTCAAGAAACTATGAAGTTAAAGCACTTGCTAAAGGCCTGTCAGTGTCGGGTTTGTGGGCCAGGGGGAGGTGGGAAGGATGAAGAATTCTTTCCCCAATGCAATTCACCATCCTTGACTCCATAAGCAAGGAAGATGACCTCATTCCTCAATCTGCCTTCTACAAGGAAAACAGAGCCAGTAATGAATAAGATTAGACGGCAAGAAGGTGGGGACGGAAAATTATCTTCCCTCCATTCCCTGCTTTCAGTAGTGGTTCCCTACTAAAGGTATTGCTGGGCTATACAACTGGTCCTCCAGCTGTTGTTGAACAACTCCCATCATCCCCAAGTACATAGCGACTAGTCAGGGATGGTGGCAGTTGTAGTCCAACAAGTTGTTGGCAACAACAATTGGAGGGCCACAGTTGGGCAGCTCTGGGTTATTGCCACAGGCAAGGTGAGGCCTACTTTTCCAAAACTGATCTTGCCCCTTGTTTTCTCAAAACATCAAACCATGAACTGCTTAAGGAACTTCTCTCCCCTCCTGCCAGAGTCAGAAGCTGCATGGAAGTGGGGGGTGGAAAAGAAGCAATATATGGCTTTGCTTCCTTTCCTCCGGCCCCTCCTTAATCCAGCTTCTGGGGGTTTTGAGAGGGTGTTGGAGGAGCATCAGAAACATATTTTTATTTTATTTATTTGTTACATTTTATATCCCGCTCTTCCTCCAAGGAGCCCAGAGCGGTGTACTATATACTTAATTTTTCTCCTCACAACAACCCTGTGAAGTAGGTTAGGCTGAGAGAGAAGTGACTGGCCCAGAGTCGCCCAGCAAGTATCAATGCTGAATGGGGATTTGAACTCGGGTCTCCCTGGTCCTAGTCCGGCACTCTAACCACTACACCACACTGGCTCACTTCCTCCTCTTCTTCACTTTGAAGCCTTCAAAAGGTACAGGAGAGACACTACTTGGTCCACTTCAGCAGCAGCTGGGCTACCCCTACAGGGATGATGGTAAGTATTGTTCCTGCCAAAACATCCCCAAGCAGAACACTTTACCTCTTCTCTTTGGCATGCTTGGCAGCCATCAGCTTGAACAACATAAAAGAAAGGGGTGTACTGAAAGATATCACTTTTGGGGATGAGGGCTAAATCTGTCCTAACTGCAAACCCATCCTAGGTTCTAAGTCACACTCATGGGGTGTATCAGAATGTTGGGAGAGTGGAAGGCACACTGGGAATTGGTTTTTATATGTTAATATATACATTCATTAATGGGCATGTTGGACTATGAAGATATTGATATACAAATGTGTTAGAAGGGTTTGCTATTAGTTTGTTTTTAAATCTGGTTATTTTACTGCTAGTTTGACTGTCTTGGCTTCATGTGAGATGGGATGAACATGGGATGATTCAAACAGAATGAGCACTTTATCATGCTGCTCGATCATGTGCTAAGCTCTTGCCTCACAAAAACAATCATTTTGAGCCTGTACTGAAGCAAAGACTAGAGAAAGGAGCCCTTTCTCTCAGCTCTCATGCAGCTGTGCTCCAGAAGTGTTCTGTAAGAATGGAGACACGTCACTGAGGGTAAGTGATGTGTTTCTACTCTTATAGAGCATGAAACATAGAACATGTTCTTACAGAGCATGGAAGCATTAGCCCTCTTGTCCAATAGTGAGAGTAGAGGAGGACTGGGAGAGTTGTGCAGGGGCTCCTGGACGTACATGCTTCATTAGTCAGGATGTCAGCCATACTAATCCTTACAAAGGCCCTATATTATTATCCACATATTGTACATATGGAGGGCTATACAGGTGAAACTCGGAAAATTAGAATATCGTGCAAAAGTCCATTAATTTCAGTAATGCAAATTAAAAGGTGAAACTGATATATGAGACAGACGCATTACATGCAAAGTGAGATAAGTCAAGCCTTAATTTGTTATAATTGTGATGATCATGGCATACAGCTCATGAAAACCCCAAATCCACAATCCCAGAAAATTAGAATATTACATGGAACCAAGAAGACAAGGATTGTAGAATAGAACATTATCGGACCTCTGAAAAGTATAAGCATGCATATGTATTCAGTACTTGGTTTGGGCCCCTTTTGCAGCAATTACTGCCTCACTGCGGTGTGGCATGGATGCTATCAGCCTGTGGCACTGATGAGGTATTATGGAAGACCAGGATGCTTCATTAGTGGCCTTAAGCTCTTCTGCATTGTTTGGTCTCATGTCTCTCATCCTTCTCTCGGCAATGCCCCATAGATTCTCTATGGGGTCAGGTCAGGCGAGTCTGCTGGCCAATCAAGCACAGTACACTGTATACTTTTTAGAGGTCCGATATTGTTCTATTCTACAATCCTTGTCTTCTTGGTTCCATGCAATATTCTAATTTTCTGGGATTGTGGATTTGGGGTTTTCATGAGCTGTACGCCATGATCATCACAATTATAACAAATTAAGGCTTGACTTATCTCGCTTTGCATGTAATGCGTCTGTCTCATATATCAGTTTCACCTTTTAATTTGCATTACTGAAATTAATGGACTTTTGCACGATATTCTAATTTTCCGAGTTTCACCTGTAGGCCACCTCCAGGCTCAAAGGCAGGATGCCTCTGAGTACCAGTTGCAGGGGAGTAACAGCAGGAGGGAGGGCATGACCTCGAATCCTGCCTGTGGGCTTCCAGAGGCATCTGGTGGGCCACTGTGGGAAACAGGAGGCTGGACTAGATGGGCCTTGGGCCTGATCCAACAGGGCTGTTCTTATGTACATGAGGAACTGGGGCTAACCGAGGACAGTAGCTTGCCTAAGGCCACCTACTCAGTTCATGACAGGGGCAAAAATTGGAACTAGGGACACAACTCAGCCTCTAAGAGACAGGATTTGAACCAGGGATACAGTGCACCACAGGAGCCCCTATGCAATTGCTTCCAGGTACACAGAGTTACTAGCAGGCTCATAGCTGAGATGTGCTTACTTCAAGGTGCCAGCAAGTTTGCATTAACTAGCGCCTCCACCCGGCCCTGAATGAGGGGGTGGCTGTCATTTCCAAGACAGCAGCAGCTCCAAAAGGTGCCACCACCGTTGTAGAAATCACTGCAGTTTCTGTGCATTGCCAAGGCACTCACCCAGAGACTACTGTCAGGTGTGAACCAGCCCAGGGGTGACAAAATGACAGGAATGAGTAGGGAGAACAACACAGGTTTAAGAATCCTCACTTGCCTGATTAAATGGCTAAGTTGTTTTCAGTTTAAAATTGGCTTACTTGTCCAGCTGTGCAAACAGCTGCAGTTCAAACCGCCAAGGCTGCACATATGGTTCTCTCACTTGTGCACACATGGCTTTTCTAAAAATCAGCCTTTGGCTACAACTCCATAAGAATAGCCCTGCTGGATCAGGCCCAAGGCCCATCTAATCCAGCATCCTGTTTTGCACAGTGGCCCACCAGGTGCCGCTGGAAGCCACGGGCAGGAGTTGAGGGCATGCCCTCTCTCCTGCTGTTACTCCCCTGCAACTGGTATTCAGAGGCATCCTGCCTTTGAGGCTTGAGGTGGCCCACAGCCTTCCGACAAGTAGCCATTGATAGACCTCTCCTCCATGAAGTGATCCAAACCCTTCTTAAAGCCATCCAGGTTGTTGGCTGTCACCACAACTCATGGCAGAGAATTCCACAAGTTGATTATGCGTTGTGTGAAAAAGTACTTCCGTTTGCTGGTCCTAGATTTCCCAGCAATCAATTTCATGGAATGAGCCCTGGTTCTAGTGTTATGTGAGAGGGAGAAGAATTTCTCTCTATCCACTTTCTCCATACCATGCATGATTTTATAGACCTCTATCGTGTGTCCCTGCAGTAGTTTTTTTCTCAACTAAAAAGCCCCAGGTGTTGTAGCCTTGCCTCATAAGAAAGGTGCTCTAGGCCCCTGATCATCTTGGTTGCCCTCTTCTGTACCTTCTCCAGTTCAACAATGTCCTTTTTTAGATGTGGAGACCAGAATTGTATGCAGTACTCCAAGTGTGGCCGCACCATAGTTTTGTATAAGGGCATTATAATATTAGCAGTTTTATTTTCAATCCGCTTCCTGATGATCCCTAGCATGGAATTGGCCTTTTTAACAGCTGACGCACAGGCATTGAGTCAACACTTTCAATGAGCTGTCCACCACAACCCCAAGATCCCTCTCCTGGTCAGTCACCGACAGCTCAGATCCCATCAGCATATACTTGAAGCTTGGGGTTTTCGTCCCCATGTGCATCACTTTATACTTGCCAAAATTGAACCGCATTTGCCACTTTGTTGCCCACTCACCCAGTTTGGAGAGATCCTTTTGGAGCTTCTCACAATTCAAAGCAGACTTGCATCCTGATTCCATACAGAGTTAGACATGCAGATGCCTACTTAAATAAAAGGGCTTAGGTGTACCTAATGTTGCACAGAATCAGGTTGCTTCTAGGAAATAAGTCTAATTGGACTCAGCGGGGCTTACTTCATGGAAGGCATGGGACCAGGCTATGGGCCTCTAGGGAGCCACAGCATTTCCCTCTTCTAACAACCAAAAAGCAGATAGTAAGACAATTTTTCCAAACAAGCCTCTTAAGGAATCACTTGAATGTCTCATGCATTATAGGCACTGCAGTGTTTTTGAATGGAGTCAGAATGAATGATGGTGTATGTTGCAAAAATACCAGAGGAGAAAAAACTATTGTCATGATTATTATTTAGCAGTAGTAATAATAAAAAATGTTGTATATTGATTTTCAACAAAAGTTATCAGTGTGGTTTACACATTAAAAAGATATGAGAAAATGATTCCTTGTCCTCAGAGGACTTACAATGTAAGACACGAACACACACTGATAAGAGACACCAGCAACCCTCACTAGAGAGATGAGATGCTGTGCTGATTCTGAATAGTTGCTCCCCTCCTGCCAAATATAAGAGAGCCACCTCTTTAAAAAGTGCCTCTTGGCTCAGAACAAATAAGCATGCAGGTTGCACCGGAGAAAGTTGTACTGATAAACTTATTGAAGTATTGACAATACGAGTTGTATTAATAAACTGTTCCAACTATCTATGCAGTCCTCAGCAGGGATGTGCACGGAACCGGCAATGGCTGGTTTGACGGTGGGGGGTTACCTTTAAGGAGCAGGGCACTGCTGGTCTGACCTGACCCGCATCAGGGTGGCAAGGAGGTACGCTGCCACCCTGTGGGACCATTTTTAATCACAGAGCCGGTGGGGAAAATGTGGGCGAGGAGAAGAGCACCCTCCCTGCTCTTTAAATTTAACCCCACTGCCATCGAAATGGCTGAACCACCAGACCTTTGAACCGGTTTGGGGTTCATAAAAAGGCCTCCTAACTGGTTCATGCACATCCCTACTGTGCATATGGTCATGCACCAGAACTGCATTTTGAGTTTCCATGGATGCTGAAGTTCATATGAATTGGGCTCCTTCTGAAATATGCATAATTTCTTGTTCGGGGCAGAGATTACCAAAGTATTGTGCTGATAAATTTAGTTTACAGCAGTATCCATACAACCACTTTAGAAGTGCAAAGATCTTTGTCTTTCAGAGATCTGCTGTGCTAGTCATGATTTTCAGTTTTGTAGCCATGGTGTGCAAAGAAACTGGGCTGATTGACAAGCACTTGGACACACATTTTTATTATTATTATGTTGTTGTTATTTTATTCAGATTATGTTAAATAACTTTAAGATGATCTGTGTTTCTTTCTGGTATGATATCACTTTCGCTTATGATATCACTTTCCCCATTCCACCCCACTTGAATCCTACTGCCATAAGGTTTCTGCTTATAGGCTTGCTAATTACTAGCCTGCAAGAATCACAACCAGCTTGGCCAACAGGAAATATATATAAAAGCTTCCTGATGACAGCATCCCCTACATAAAGGGGCTTCTGTTTAGGACAGCGGTAAACATTATACCCAGAACATGGGGTTGCCACCAAAAACGGCATCCTCCTCCTCTACCCTGTAAAATGAGGTACAGTGATGGAAATGTGGCATGACACATGGGATGGCTTCACATGGCTGCCAGCTAATCTGAACATGGAGAAAATGTCAGGAATGTGTTGGGAACTGAGAGTGTGCACTCCTGGCAAGTGTTAACATCCAAACTCACCCAAGTCTGGTTCCTGAGATTCTCTGCTCAACCTCCTCCTGACTTCTGTAACCAGGGTTTGAAGTTGAGCTGAGAATGTCAGGAAAATGGGTAGAGAATGTGGGAATCAGACTTGGGTAAGTTTGAATGTCATGCCCACGAGGAGCCTGCATTCTCACTTCCCCACATATCCCAAACATTTTCCCCACTTACTATCTGGCCAGTGGTCATGTGAAATTGACCATCACATAATCACTTGGAGTTTTTCTATGACAGCCAGTAATTGGGGGTGGCGTGGACAGGCAGCCAATGGGTATAGTTACGTTACACTTTCCATTACTATACATTTCAAAAGGAGAGGAAGAGGAACAACTTGGAGCTACCACTTTCAGGAGCAGCCCTATGTTTGGGGTAATGTCTGCTTCTGTCTTTAAAGTCCCAAGTCAGATCAGCCTCTCAGTCCTGATGACCTGAAGCAGAAGACAAAAACCAAAAAGTGCACAAAATATTTAATTCAAAATCTATTGTTTATGCATTTCAGACATGCAGGTAATTCCTCAGGCAAAGCAGTTCAAGAAAACAGATATGAAAGTAGCATTCTGCTCAGGCTTTCTGCTTCATAAATAAGCTGATCGCTCTAATGTTAGTTAATGGGAGACTAAGAAACCCATATGGGTATGTGGTGCCTTCTGAAAATCACATTGAGGCCATTCTCATGACTGGCTAAAATTGGACTAGGGAAGCCTAGCCCGATTTTAGCGGGCTGTGAGAAGCACCGGGCTCGCCTGCGAGCCCGGTTGCCGCAAAGCAGGTGACCCGCTTGCGAAGGCCTCCCCTAAGCCCAGGTTAGCGGAGCGAGCACTCCGATAACCTGGGCTTGACGATTGTGTGTTGCCGTGGTGCGGCTCCGCAGCATGGCAACTCACGAGAACCCCGACCTGGAGGCTAAAAAGCAGCCTTCCGGCTCGAGGGTCCCTCCAGCATGCTCTGTGCACTCGTGCAGAGCATGCTGGAACTTCCAGGGGCTGCGCCCCCCCCCCAACCCCCACTAGCTCTGTGACTGAGCCGGCTGCCCAGGGCTGCAGCAGGAATAGTCTGCGGGGAGAGCGGGATACTCCCCGCTAACCCCATTATGGCAGGTCTCTCCGATCGTGAGACCCTCCTCATTTATATTGATGTGCTATGCAGCCTGATGGTGTGCATATTTACTTGGAAGTAGGTCTCACAATATTCAACAGAGTTTTATCCCAAGTAAATGTGCACTGCATTGCAGTCCCAGTAAAGCTTCTGTATAGAGGAACTGCAACATTTTAATGCAAGTCACAAGATGCAAGTCTCAAACTAAACTGGATTATTTTTGCAGGGGGGAGGATTTAACATTTTAAAACCAAAATCTACCTCAAGAGTAATACATTGCGTTTTAACTTAACTTATTTGATAAGTTGTAAGAGATCATAGTTTGGGGATACTCCTGGACTTGGTTTCGAACCTGGATGTCCAGGTGTTGGTGATGGTAAGAGTGCATTTGCCCAACTTCAGTTGGTGCACCAACTGTATTCATTGCTGAGCAGATCAAACCTGCCCATGATGACACATGCCCTGGTGACATCATGGTTGGATTATTGCAATGCTAATAAGTGTGCTTAAAACTGCAGCCTTAGATTCTACAACAGGCAGAGCCAACCAAAACATATTAGTGCCCAAGGTGGAAAATCCAGCTGACTGAAGCACCTGACTGGGCAGTGGAGATTCCATATGCAGATTGGGAGGAGGAACCTGTGGCACTGTGGTGATTGGGCAGTAGGGATTCCATATGCAGATAGGGAGAAGGAGCCTGTGATGGTTAAAGTCAGTAGGAATGCAACTGTTACTGATTGGAAGATGTTCTTGATTGTACAGGAGAAGAAGGTAGATAGATAGATAGATAGATAGATAGATAGATAGATAGATAGATAGATAGATAGATAGATAGATAGATGGCAGGGATCTGCAAAGAGAGGGATCATGAGGGAGAAAAGAGCCCCTTCAGGAGAAGGAGGCTGCCGTTGTGTTAATTAGATGAGGAAACAAGATGAACAATATCTGTTAACTCAGGAAGGGAGAGAGAGAGAGAAAGAAGGGAGGGGAAGAGAGAAAGAAAGAAAGAAGGGCGAGGGATGGGCCTGAGCCTGTCAGTGGCCTGAGGGGAATGAGCGGCCATAGCAGTGGGAGCAAGGAAGGGCCCAGTCAACCAGGGTTGCTGTTTGGGGCTACTGAGGCCATTGGCGGAGGGAGGCAGACGGGCAGGCAAGGGATGGGCCCGGGCCTGTCAGTGGCAGTGCCCCTAGGAAATGAGCAGCAATGGTGGTGGTGGCAGCGAGGAAGGGCCCGGTCAACCACTGCTGCTGCTCCTGTGGGGAGGAGCAGGTCTCGGGTGGAGAGATCTCTGGGGATAGGGGGCTGGACTTGGCCAATAGGCATCAGCAACATGGCAGCCACAACCAAGAGGGGTGAGGGGAATGGAGTAAAGGGATGGAGGAGTGTCCGAAAGGGGTGAGGGTGATGGAAGCAACGGGATGGAGGAGGCTCAGGTGAGAGGAGCTGTGGCAGGGGGTGAGGGGAGCAATCAAGTACTCGCACACAGTGCTCTGCGTGAGTTAAGCTAGTTTCTACTAAAAGTCTTAAGTGGTTTACTGGCACAAGAGAACTTAGAGGCAGGCCAGTCCAAAGGAAGGAGTGGAGAAAGAAAAAGCATTCCTTGCATTTCCTTTCTTTGCCTGTTGCTCAGATGGAAAGCAGTGTAGATGATCTCTCATTCAAAGCTAATAGTAGAACTATGCAGGTGTATTGATATCCAAAAAGAAAAGCTGGATGGCCTTTTTATAGTATGATTTTGAAGACCCAAACATGAAGCTGCCTTGTGTTGAGTCAGACCCTTAATGCAGTTCTACCCATTGTGCAAAATGGCTCTCATGTAGCACTACATTGCTCTCTATTACTATGGAGTAGGTTTTTCCTGGCACAAAACCTCTCTGTTAATCACTGCACACTGAGGAGGGCACATTCTAGCAAGCACTTTCAGCTCACACAGAGCTTCCACCAGACTGGCTGGGCTCAGTTGTCACTCCATCTGAGCTGAAAGTACACCCTAGAACTCTTCTACAGCTGTGTATTGCAGGAGTGTATTGCAGAGGATGATAGCTCGTCTACCTAGAGCTATCTTGTTTCAGGCAGCTTGTCTGACACAATCAAATTCTAATGAAGGAACCCTTCATAAGCCTCCGAGGAATGGGAGGGCTTCTAGCAGTACAGTTCTGAACATCAACAACATTTTGAACAGCAACCAAGAAAGGAGATTTGAGCTTAGATCTCACAACCTAGGGCGGAACAGATGAGCCAATGGTGAGAGTGTACATGGTGGAAAACTGGCAGTGAGTCCGACATGCAGGCTAGAATCTACTCTGTTATGGTGATGGCGACAAAGAAAACACACTTCTTAACCACTATTGCATCTGCACAATGCTGCCCAGTAGAACTCTACCAAGTTGTAAGAGCCCTCCTATGACCAGGACAAGAACATACTACTGGGGAAAGCTTTATAGTCAGCTGTGACCAGTTTACAAAATGTTTGGTAGATAAAAATATCACATCCCCCTTGATCTGGACAACATAGGTGAATATAATGAAAGCTGGATGTGGCCATAGCTCTGCTTGCTCTACATTTATGGATTCCTTTCAGCTTCTTGCATTAAAGGATATGAACAGATTATGTTGAAGCTTGCAGCCCATCACTTTGCCCTTCATGGCTTAAATAACCTGCTCGGGTAGGATGCAGTGTTCCCTCTAATAGGGATTTCCAGATGTTGTTGACTACAACTCCCAGAATCTCCAGCTGCAATGGCTTTTGCTAGGGGATTATGGGAGTTGTAGTCAACAACATATGAGAATCCCTGTTAGAAGGAACACTGGTGGGATGGGGTAACTGGGTGGCAGAGAGGATAAATGCATCACTTACGGCAGGTATAGTACCCACACTCTTTAAATAAGCTGAAACCTTCACTTAATTCAGGAGATCTGACCAACTACCACTCAGTTTCCTGGGCAAGGCGATGGAACACATGCTGGTATCTCGGGTTCAGGTATTTATGGATGAAACTGATTTAGATCCATTTCTGTTCAAATTTCAACTCGGATTTGGGACACAAACTGTTTTGTTTGCCTTAGTAGATTACTTGTGCTGGCAGACAAACAAGGAGAGTGGTTCTCCTGGATCTCTCAAAGGCTTTCAACATCATCCATAGAACCCTTCCGGGGAGACACACCAGGATAGAACTAAGGGATATTGTATTGCAGTGGCATCATGGCCCTAACCTCAAGTAACAGGTAGGTCTTGGGTCCTGAGGGGAAGAGCTAGGCAAATCCCCAGTATCAGTACCAGCTTTGAGATGCAAGCAGGCCCCAGTGGTGAGGATAATCAGAGCTATGAGCAGCTTCGGGAACTTGGACCCAGATATGAACTCGGCTCCCCCTGAGTTGGACTCAACTGAGCGGTAGGACCAGGATGTATCTGTAACTTCTCACTCTTCAGTGCCTGCTCGGCATAGGGGATGCGTCAGATGAGAGACAATGTAGTTAGTGCTTGGCTTCAGGTCAGATCTGCACTGCAACAGAGGGTAAAGCCCAAGAACGGTAGTTAGGGCCAAGAGACATGAAAGGGCTCAGTTGAAGCTGGGGATTTGCTGGATCAACTTTCTTCTTCAGAGCTCTCCGAAGTCCTGCAAATCGCCTTGCCCACTTCAGGAAACCCCACAGAAGAGTAGGACAGGAGAGGTGGCTCCAGTCCTTCCTGGTGGGTTGGTGCTGGAGATTCAAAATCATGGTGCTGGGGAACTGTTGATCCACCCTTTGACAACTGACCTACAGGGTGCTGCAGGATTGTTTTCTCTCCCTCATGCTTGTTAACTTCTCTATGAAATCGCTGACACAGGTCATTTGGAGGTTTGGGCTGAGATGCCATCAGTATGCTGATGAGAGAGTTCTTCCTCATGTTTCCAACATCTAATTCTAGAGAAGCAGTAGAACTTATGTTCCAGTGTTGGAGGCCTGGATGAGGGTGAACAAGCTGAAACTTAATCTGGAGAAAATGGAAATTCCACGGGTTGGTTGCATCACTGGGAGTATTCAACCTGACTTAGACGGGGTAGCACTGAAAGACCAAGTATGCCGTTCACAAGTTTCTCCTAGATCTGTACCAGTCCTTGGAATGTCAGGTGTTGGCTGTAGCCAGCAGAGCCTTTGCTGAGCTTTGACTGGAGTGCCAGCTACAACCCTCTCTGGGCACAGCAGACCTAGCCTTGCTGACCCATGCTGTTGGCACACCCAGGTTAGATTAGTGCAATGCTCCTGTATGTGGGGTTGTCTTTGAAGACAGTGTGTAAGCTGCAATTAGTACAGAATAGGGTGGTGCCAGGGTGTATGGCTCACATTAAGCTCCCCCAGTTACACTGGCTATACATTCACTTCCAGCTTAATTCCCAATGTTCACTATAGCCTTAATGGAGACTCTCCACACAAGCAGTGTGGCGAGCCAAGGAAGGTTTGGCAGGGAGAGCGGGCCTGGCCTGCTCTCCCCGCACAGGAGCACTCCACCCTCTCTGGGTGGCCAGATTAGCCACCCACACAGTTACCGGCTCTGTCATGGAGCCAGTAGGGACGGCAGGCCACCTGGCCCCCAGAAGTCCCAGGATGCCCTGCACAAGTGTGCATTATGGGGAGACCCCCGACACCATGAGGCTTGTTGTTGCCTCCCGGTCAGGGGTCTCCTCAGGAGTCACCACGGTGTGGCGTGGTGACATTTTAGATGACAGGGAACTAAGTAGGCTAGCCACCGGGCTTGCCCGTGAGTTCTCACGACCACTGGAAAGCGGGCTGGGCTCCTTTAGCCTGCTTTCCAGCAGTCATGAGAATAGCCTCACTGACTGGGTGCAAGCTATTTCAGGGACCATCTCTCCTCAAAGCTATTTCAGGGATCATCTCCCCACGCCTGGCTGCAGCTCTCTCAGGAGCTCCAAGGGTCAGGGGAAGGGGAGTGCCGCTACACGGCCCCCCAGGAAGGCACCATGTCTTCCTGGGGTCCCCCCTCCCCTCTACCTCGAGTGTCAGCCGTGGGACACATGATCAAAATAACAAGGTTAATGTAGCGCTTGCTCCATTAACCTCATTTAAGGGGAGGGTTTTTTTAGGCAGGCTAGCCGCCATGGCATGCCCACAAGCCAGGTGGTTCTCATGATGGAGGAAAAACCAGCTGGGCTCCTGTAGCTTGGTTTCCCTCCACATTGTGAGAATAGCCTCACTCCCTTTTTAATCATTGTTAAATGGTGTTTTTAAAATGATTCCAAAAAGTTTATAGAATTTGTTTTGAACCAGTGACAATTTGTTTGTAGTTTTTAGTATTCTTTAACCTTAATTTTATTTGGTTGATTATGCATCTTATATTTTTATTTTTAAGAAGTGGTGTCTCTTTATTAAAGCGAGGAAAAAGCAACTGTCTCATCTTAACCCAGCATAGCATCCCTCCAGTGGCTGTTGCTGATGTCTTCTTTGTGTTTCTTTTTAGAGTGATCCTTTTGTGGAAAGGGAACCCTTTTATTCCTTCTTCTATGTAAACCACCTTAACAACTTCTTCGGTGAAAATATATAAATGTTTATTAATAATAATGTTCGCTTCCTTGTGCTGGCCTTTGGCTAGGAAAGGCAGTAATTTGTCAGGAACAGCTATTTTTCCAGTAGGGGAAACAGATCTTAGAATGTACAAAAAGACATTTATTAACTGTTCTTGCTGAGGAAAGGCAAGTTATAGTGATTTAAACGAAACTGAGTTTAAAACTTTGTGTGTGTTGCATTTGAATATATGCAGAAACCTTAAGATGTTTCAGGTGCTTCCACCAAAAGCTGTACATATTCTGTAATGAAAAGAAATGCTTCTTTTATTACTCAATGTTAGTTTTCCATACATTATTTTTAATTCTGCACTTTGGTTTAATATTTGCTGTTGGAACTAGTCTCTCTTGTTATAAGATAGTAAGCAGAATCAGTAAAAAAGGAAGGATAGCAAAAGTAGGGTAAAGGGCAGCAATAAAGAAGCACAATCCCAAGCCTATTTTCCAACCAAGACAGAAAAGTCAAAAGAAAAATGGTTTAGTAGATGGGAAGATCTCAGATGGTTTCCCACTGCCTTCCTCCAATGTGTTACTCTTCAATCTACTGGAAAGTACACATTATAAACCACCACCCAGAAGACAACTCTGTAAAAATTTAGAGAGAGAGAGATGGCTGTCAATACAATACAATCAGAGACACTGGATTTTGAATTAAAGTAGTATTTCAGTTGAGAGAAGGGTATTTTACATTCATACTCATTTCAGGTATGAACAGTTGCTAAAATGAACAATCACACCTACTCTGACCTCTGCTGTAAGTTGCTGTTACACATGTTTTAATTTAAGATATAAAGTGAATTTTTCAGATTGTTTTTAAAAATGCAAACATTTGTTCATTTCCAGAGAGCAGGGAAGTAGACAACATTCACAGCTTTTACTTTCAGCAAGACTGTGAAGAGGAGTTGTGTCAGAGGAGCCAGTTCACACATCCCTCTGGTTTGTAGAAAAAGGACTGTAACCCTATGCACAGCTGCTTGGAAGTAAGCCCTATTCACTTCAATGAGATATACCTCAACACATGTGCGGGGTTGGCAGAGGAGGGACATTTACTGCTCAAAAATTATTTTTTTCTTAAAGAAGTCCCATTGCTTTCCATTTGAATTACTTTCAGTTTCTTAATGGTTAAATTTCTGTATCTGCCTTCTCTCTATTTTTTATCAAACAATTATTCAAAACAGCATTTCTTCACACCTCAAACCTAACAACACATAGTTCAAATGGATGAAATAGGATTATGTACAACTGAATCCAAAGCTGGACTCTTACAAGTCATCCAGCAAACAAGCTTAAATGGGGTTTGGAATTGCTGGAAAGGTGCTTTTATTCACTTGTTCAAGCTGATCAGGAGCCATTCATCTCCTTTTTGTGCCTCCAAAACCTACAAAAGAAAAAAAAAAGTTACCACCAGTGAATCATGAAGTTTTGAGACAAACTGAGGGAATGTGCTAATGGGGTGGACCAACTTTAAATCAAAATATTTTAGAATCAGAGGTTTGAATCACCAAGAGAGATTTAAAATTGTTAATAGAGCTAGCATAGTGTAGTGGTTAGAGTGTTGGACTAGGACCAGAAAGACAAGAGTTCAAATCCCCATTCAACCATGAAACTTACTGGGTGACTCTGGGCCAGTCATGTATCTCTCAGCCTAACCTACCTCACAGGGTTGTTGTGAGGATAAAAATAACCATGTACATCACTCTGAGCTCCTCGGAGGAAGAGTGGGACATAAATGTAAATAATAAATAAATAAGTAATGTGAGGTTCCACCTTGGCTTCAGAATCAGGTTTAATGTGGAGCTCTGGCTAGAACAAGCCAGGATTGCTCAAGCTGGACACAATGAACAACCCTGGCTTGTCTGTAACCAGAACCAGAAGAAGAATGATTCCAATTTTCACACGGGAAAGGGGAGCATGTGCTTCAGAGACTTGGGGACATCACCTGAAACCAGGAATGAATTCTGGCTTTGTTACATCTGAAAAAGCCCATTTTAAGTGGAGACTTGAACAGATTTGTATTAATATTAGATTTCATTTTTATTTTATTTAACTAACATATTTATATACCTCCTCAAAACTGTCTCTGGGCGATGTACAAGGGACACCACCCAGGATGTCTCTTGTACCAAGCTATTTTAAAAATGGACATTTTAGTGCATTCAGACATAATGCAAAACAATAGTCTCTGCTTCCAGAGGGGAAGTTGTATTAGTCTGTAGAAGCAAAACAAAGAGCTGTGTGAATTCTAAAAGACTGACAAATGTATTGTAGCATGGTCAGGGGCGTAACTACCATTAGGCAAGGGGAGGCGGCTGCCTGGGGGCCCCCACACCTCGAGGGGCCCCCCAGAGGCAAGTCACATGTGAAGTGAGTGTGTATCAGCGAGGGGCCCATTTTAAAATTTTGTCTCTGGGCCCACTCCAGCCTCGTTACGCCCCTGAGCATGGTGTTTCGTGGATTACAGTCCACTTTAGTGAACACTTATGTTTAAAGATATTTGTTTTTAAGGTGCCACAACATTGTTGTTTAAACAATGATTTGCTGTAAACCAGGACCAGAAGTTTCTAATTACCATGCAGAAAGAAGAGGAAGGAGTGCATGAGCTAGAGGCTTGTTCTTATTATGCCCAACAGTGCAATCCTAAACATGTCTTCTGAGGAAGATTTCCCACTGAGCAAAATGGGTGCAGCTTTTTAAATCTGTGTGATAGACAACTTAAATGAAGTACATAATAAGCATGTGAGGCCTAGAAGGCCTCACGGCAAATTACAGCAACATGGGGTATGTGTAGGAAGACATTCAGCAGCAAGGAAAAAGATCAGCTGAAAACCACATAGTCCGGTCCTATGCATGTTTACTTCCAAAGTACAACCCATTTAGTTCAGTATAGCTTACTTCTGAGTAGATACACACAGGACTTTAGCTTTAAAAAAAAAAAAAAACTAGATGCCAACAATATGTTCTGGGATGGCTATTGGACCTGTAATTGGTTAGATTATTTAAAACCTTTAGACTAGAATGGTGGTCCATTAGTCAGGCAACAAATTTAAGAGGAAAATTATCCATTTGTTAATTTGCAATATAAGTTATCACAAAGAACTGCAAGTAGCATGTGCACATACAAGAGCGAATACCTTTTTAAAGATGCTGTTAGATGTGTGTATAACAAAGTATGCTTCCCCTCCAAACAATTGTTTTTACCATACTGATTAAGATGGATGCAATCAACTCTATTAATATTCCTTTGATCAGTTAGCATGCCTAACAGCTATGTTTACATTAAATATTTGCATACAAGAGCCAAAAGCCAGAAGATGATTTTGCACTTCATACTGCAGGCAGGGATTCACACATCACTGAATGTTCTTTTATACAAGAGATTCTTCCACACAGAAAGCTACAGTAGATGTCAAGAAGGAGGATTCTACCCTAATGTTTTCCCTAGAGTGCTTGTTTTGGTATGCAGGCACTTTTGCTGTATGGAGGAACATTCAATTGAGTGAACCTTCACTTGCAATATCAAATGGTACAGCCCAGCTGCAGGATATCACCTCAATGAAGTGGTAAACCTGCCTAGATCATGCTTAAGGCCTCAGCCAAAGCCATGGACAAACTGAAAGCCATGGGACAGATTACTAGTAACTAACCTAAGTTTTATTCATTTCAACAAATGTTGAAAAGAATGTGAATGTGAGCCCTTTGGGGACAGGGAGCTATCTTATTTGTTATTTCTCTTTGTAAACCGCCCTAAGCCATTTTTGGAAGGGCGGTATAGAAATCGAATTATTATTATTATTATTATTATTAGGACTTGAGCAACTCATTTTTCTGGACTGAGGCCAGTGGGCTGATGCTATGTCCCCTAACACCAGCCTGGAAAATCAAGGTAATACCATTTGTATCTTACCGGAGGTGGACCTTGTCCCTGAACTCTGAGGTGCTGTAAAGCCATTTGAAGTGCCAAATGCTGGAGGTGTAGCAGTCGAACCACCCCAAGTATTGTAGTATGGAGAAGATGGTTGGTATGAAGGTGACCTGGAGGAGAGGAAAAGTGGTTCAAATCATTTTAAGTGGTCAGTGTCAACTGACCATTTCCTGCAAGCACTACTGTAACATTTAAAGAATCAGATAACTTCAAAAGGAAGTGGAAGCCGTTTCACAGGAAGTCCTTCATCAGCAACAAAGTTGTAGTAGACTCGGGAGCGGGGGAATATCAAACTATCTTAGGGAATATTCAATGGGCAGGATCCTGTCTAAGTCCCACTGACATTACATCAGTCATGACTAACTCATCTCATTTCAATGGTGCTTAGTCATAACTAACTTTGCATCCTGCTCATTATATTTCTGCCTAAATATACAGTAGTTGCACTACTGCTGGTCTAAGACCATAATAAAGATGGATTCTGATTCAATAGTTGCATCAAACTGCAGATGAACCCTCTTACGATTCCACTGATGCAAGGCAATATATTTAAATTTAATTAAAAACACAATACAGGCATCCCTCGCCTATTGCGGGTTTCCCAATTGCAGATTTAAGTATCCATGATTGGGAAACTGTCACCACCCTCACCAACTGCAACCTGAGCAGTTTGGCGCCTTTTTCTAAAAATTTGGGTGTGTGTGTGGGGGGGGTGGATTTGTTCTATTTCCCCCCTTCATTTTAAAAAGTACTTTCCCGATCATGATTCCCCTAACCCTGTTTCCTATTCCTCTCAATGTCTTGCTTACCGTGAATTCGCCAACTGCGAGGGTTTCCAGGAACGGAACCCTCGCACAGTTGGCGAGGGACAACACTATTGCCATAAAACTTACTGATTTATTTACTATTAATTCATGCATAATGATCAAGGACAACTTACAAACACAATTTCAAACACGTGGAGGTTATTCACACGAGCGTGCAAAACCGGGCTAAGGAAGCCCAGCCCGGTTTTGCACGTTCATGTGAACCACTGGGATCGCCCCCAGTCCCGGTGGCTACACAGCGGCAAACCCACCCAAGTAGCTTTCTGCTAAAATGAGGTTAAGGGGGCGAGCACTCCCTTCACTTCATTTTTTTTGATTGCGTGTCTGCGGCTGGCATGCTCGGGGGTGTGTGGATCCCAGTAATGTACCGTGCACTTACACTGTGCATTTTTGGGACTCCCGTGGGCAGGCATGGCAACACGCAGCAGCACATCCCAGCACCCCAACCTCTGGAACTACTGGGAGGGTGACCCGCCCGCCCAGAGAAGAACAGGAGATCATCTGCGGGGAAGGTAGGCTAAACCTACCTTCTCTGCAGACCGCCCCGGAGCTCTTCTCTCTGATCGTGAGAAGAGCTCTAGAAAGTCACTGAATAGTTATAAAATGTTTGAAAAAACTGACTCACTGAAACAAATCAAGTGTTGGCTTCAATCAACTTGGGAGAAGCCTGTCTGCACAGAGCTTAGATCTGCAAATTGCATTGGGGTATTTGAAGGACCGCCTGCTCCCAAGGGTTGCTGCCTGCTTGACAAGGTCATCTGAGGGGGCTCTGCTCCGGGTGCCTACAATGAAGGAGGCTCGTCTGTCGTGTACTCGGGACAGGGCCTTCTCTGTTGCTGCCCCCAGACTTTGGAATGCTCTCCCAGTGGCCATTCGCTCCTCAGACTCCATCATAGTTTTTAGAAAGCTTCTTAAATCTTGGCTTTTTACCCAGGCTTTTACATGACCATTTCTATGCTGCTTCTGTGTGTTTTTACTCTTGTGTCTGTCTATGTGTTTTTTTGCTTGTATTTTATAGTTTTTAAATTAGATTTGTTTTATATTTTTAGCTTAATATTTTAATTGTCATTTTTATTGTATGTTTTTAACTTTTGTAAACTGCCTTGGGGTTGTTTTTAATGAAAGGCGGTATAGAAATTCAACAATAAAATAAAATAAATAAATTTCCCCTTAAAGCAGCTCTGGGATTTGATCTGGTCCCTTCTTAGTTAAATGAAGCAGAGCAACTCTAATGGGTCATGGAGGTAGACAACAGCTTCTCAGAGAAAGGTGTTACACTCACAAGCCTTCTAGAGTTATACAAAACAAAACTATTCAATACAAAACTGAAGTCACAAGTTGGAAACAGAGGAAGTAGAAACAAAGGTTTAATATTTGCAAAATGCCTAAAATATCCTAGACACTGTACAAAGCACATAAAGAGACAGGGACTGCTTGATGGGCTTATATTCCAATTCAGACAACAGATCCTAAAGATAAACTAAAAACTGGAGAAGGCCAAACAAAATTAGACACAAATAGCCAAAACAAAATAGTCTTCAGGCTTTGAAAAAGGAAAAAGAGTCAATTGAACAAACATCAGGTGGCAAAATATTCCAAAAGTAAAGGGAAGAGGCATGAAGGCACAAAATGGAGGGAGAATCAAAAGTGTTGGGACTTAAATAAAGAACCATACGAACACAGAGACAAGGACAAGTAAATATTGTACCAAATTGGATATGTAAAATGAGGAGGAGCAAAAGAATGAATACAGTTGAATGTAAGTAACAAAATCTTAGAATGTGGAAAGGAAAAGGAAACCAGTAACTAGAATCTGAAAGAGAGAGAGAGCCATATTTGCATGCAGAAAATGGAAGGCAGAAGGCAGGCAGCAGAATATAAAACAGACACCAGAGGCTTGAGTTGGTAATAGGAAAGACTAACTCAAGGAGCAATGCAATTATCCAGTTGGGAGTTTAAAAAACAACAACAAGGCAGCATTTAGGGACATCTTTATATTCGAAACAGATTCTACTGCAAGAGTTTAACAGTTCTACTGCAAGAGTTTAACCTCTATTTAAACAATAGAGGTTTAACACCTCTATTCTCTGGAGGCTGCCCTTTATGCCTTTGACACTAGCACTGTAGCAGGAGTTTCTTCATCTGGATGATGCAAGATGGTGCAACTGCAAGACTAAGAGCATCATTAATAGAGTGTGGCATATGTCAAGGACAGCAGTCTTCTGTATTCTCCAGTGGCCAATCTGTTTTCCAGACAGTCGGCCATCGACTTAAATAGAACTTTGCTGCACAACCCAAACATATCATGGAGTATAAGGAACGCTAATAAAGTTCTCAGGTGACTATCAGTTGGATCATTCTGTACAAAACCTTGCCACATTAAAATGCAAGATAATATTTCTCATAGCTTTTGCAGTCAGTTTTCCTTTTCTTTACAAGTTATTCTATAAGCAAACATTACCAGGGTTAAAATTTGGTATTTCTAGCAATGGTAAACAAAAATATATCTAGCCACCAGACCTCAATCTCCATGCACCCAGTCTGGTTTTATATAAATATATCACCCGTTGGAGCAAAAAAATACAAGATGAATAATCATAGCGCTTACCTTCGGTTGCCAGCCAAGTATCCTAGTAGCCCTCCAGCACTTAATCCTGTCCAAAAACCTGGCCCTGAATTAGAATCATACCTAGAACCACCAGCAGCTCCTTAATGCAAAGAAAGTTATGCAGAGTTAAAATAAATAATCTTTGGAACCAAAGCACTTCCATGGTTTTTAAAGTTTCTCTTTTCTTTTAAGAACTGGTACAAGAAAGGGGGTGAATGGCCTTGGGAGATCACTCAGAAAAACGGCATGCTCTCTAGCCATTTCAGGCTCTGAATCAAGCCTTATAGAGCCCAGGTTCAGCATCGATGGCAGTGTACACCACATCCTCATACCTTCTTTTGGGGGTAGCATTTTCTGTGCCACCAGCTTGGTCTAAAGTGTCAAACCAGAAACACAAGATCATATAAGATGTGATCTATGAATGGGCTAGAACAATGGCTTTTGTGGCTCTATGTCAGGCCTGACTTATTTATCATTTCTTTATACCACCTGATATGTACATCTCTAGATTGTGTACACATATCAGACGTACATCTTATGAAGAATTGTACAAAACCCTGTGGAACAGTTATAATAAATTCACTTTTGGGCATTATATCCCAAGACTTTTATGTTCTTATTGCCACATCTAGGCAAGAATTTCACCTGTGAAGCTTGGTTTAAAACCTGGAGAAGGTGGGCTTTGATTATCCTGCCCGTAGGATCCTGAATATCCATCATTGGAAGAGAAACCATGTCGAGGCCGGTTATCACAGAGGAACAGCTTGTAGACACCAAAAGCAAGGACCACAAATAATATTACCAGGACCACTCCAGCACCGGAAGATAATGAATCATGAGAAGTTGTGGAATGGTAATTGCTACCAAAGTAGCTAGTTTTTTGCTGTCCATTCTTTGCTAACTCCAAAGTGTACTGCAAGCCACACGATCCTTTCAGTATGTAAGGGTCATCTGGATAATCATAACCTTCACAGTTTACATCAATTTTTCCAAAGCAATATGAATTATCCAAGTGTGCTTTACACTCCCACTGAAAAATGAAAAGAGAATTTGTAATTGAAAAACACAAAAAAACCCCCACAGAATTTGACCATTCAAACATAACTTCATTTTCTATACTAATATTGGATAAGTTTGCTTACTCTGACTCATATCTAACAGCTTGAATATACACACACACACACACACACACACACAAATAAATTAAATTTTGACAGATTCCCCTTCTCTTTGCAGCCCCTCTGTGCCTCCCCCCAATACTATGTCTCTGAAGATTGTGGAGCCCCCAGGGACATATTTTTAGGCACACAGGTGGCTGAGGGAAGGGGAATCAGCAAAAAAAAAGTTTTCACCCCTCCCTCATTATGCATACAAAATGTTATTCTGTGTGATGTCAGTCTGAATGTTGGCCATTACTTTTTATTATTCTACTGTATTTAAAATTTATTTGATTTTTGATTGTTTTAGATGTTAGCATTGTGAATATTTGATTTAATGGAAAGGTAGGGTACAGACACTTATAACAAACAAGTGACACCTGCAAGCCTCCGCCTGAAAATAATCAGTTTGCCTGAAGCCAGAAATTACTTTTGGCCTTTTAGAAGCACTGTGCTAAATACCTAAGCTTCATCACTGCTGTAAGAACACCACATATTACCATCTTTCTGAATGATTCAGCAGGATGCAGTATCTAACTGCAGCTAACCTGTTTGAACATACTACATGCCACAATGAATACACCTTTTCTGACTCCTGTACTATTTTAAAAGCTTTCAAATACACCAATGGATTACAGAGCTATACATCTAACATTTGGATCAAAATCCTATTATTCCATTTTTTAAAAAAGAATACCTTTAGAAGTATTTTCAGGGGCGTAACTATAATAGGGCAAGGGGAGACAGTTGTCTAGTGGCCCACTGCCTTGGGGGGCCCCCCAGAGGCAAGTCACATGACTGACTCCCCTAGCTGTGCACCCTCCCAGGCTTCCTTCAGTTGTATTCATCCTCCAAAATTGATGTGAGTGTTAAGACCTAGAGCTACCAGAACAGCATGTCTTCCTCTAGTACCATTAAATGACTTGCATCATGACTTAAGCCCCTGGTGGCGCAGTGGTAAAACTGTCGCCCTGTAACCAGAAGGTTACAAGTTCGATCCTGACCAGGGGCTCAAGGTTGACTCAACCTTCCATCCTTCCAAGGTTGGTAAAATGAGTACCCAGAATGTTGGGGGCAATATGCTAAAATCATTGTAAACCGCTTAGAGAGCTCTGGCTATAGAGCGGTATATAAATGTAAGTGCTATTGCTATCATCCACAATTTACAAACCTTTAAAAAAATAATTTAGGATGATGTTCTATTGTGGCACATAGGTTATTCACATGCACACATGCATTTTACTATGCTTTTTGTTACCACTGTTCAGCCTCATTTAAGATTTCTTTACTTCATGAGCTAAGCTTCAGTGGGGGGGGGGCATTTTAAAATCTTGTCTCTGGGCCCACTCCAACCTTGCTATGCCCCTGAGTATTCTATTTCTCCTTGTGATATAGAGAAGCAGTTCATCAACAATCTGAGACCAGGAGTTTGTACACAGTCCCTTTATTCCAAACAAAGGACATTTACAAGTCCCACAGACAAAAGAAGTTTGTCTTAATCTACCTAGTGGCTCTTGCAAGGTGGTGGAGAAATCAAAGGATACTGGGAAAGACTCTAGACATGGGAATAATTGACAAGGCTAGGTCTTTAAAGTTCTTGAGGGAATACAGGTTCACTCTGAATGTTCCTTCTGAGTACAGAACTGTCCCAGCTAGTATTTTAAACCTCTGCAATTTGTTTCAGCTGAAATGTTTACCTCCACCTCTCAATGCCTTGCTATCTAGCTATTACATACTTGTCATCCAAAGACCCTGAAGAGGTAAACAGGGTTTCCTTATCCCCAAACCATAATTTCATTCATTCAGGTTTCAAAATGAATATACCTGTACATCATAGCCATCCCAGCCTTTGTTGTAACACTGGACAACGTCAGGGGTGTATGCTGAACATCCAGCTGTACCTCCAGTGCATTGCAACTGGGGAATTGGAGAAGACCGTCGATAATTTGTGTACTGGCCTGGGTAGAGTGTCAGAGCTTGGACTTCTCTCAACAAGATTTTCTCTGAAATAATATATGCATACATTGAGTTATATAAGAGACTGTGACCACTACACATGCTTGGGAATACAAATGTTAAGATTTTTCTCAGTAAACAGTGTCAAAGGCCAACAGAAAAATTCTCAACAGAACTACTCCTCCTGCAATTATGTGATGTTTTGTTTCCTGGTGACAAATCCTAAACCTTTAACAACATTAAACAGAAATATAGCTACAAGACTCTCCAGCGTCTGAAAACTTAGCATGAGAAGGAATACTTTTTGTGCTTTCATTGTAAAGCACCATGTACATAGATGCTACTACATAATGTGTGAGACAGTATGCATCTCTAATGTTCCTGATCAAATCAACAATCCCTCTAATTGAGCATTCAATTTCCAAGAGTAGCCAGACAGATGTTTTTGGAAACTTACACACATGATAGGATCATATCTCATTGTTTCCACAGAACAGCATATGGGAAGTGGAGGGTTCCATTAAGTTGTGACCCCCATCCATGCCTCCTAGCAATTGCATCCCATTGAGCTCAGTGGGACATGTCTAGAAAAATATTGACTATTTTGCAGTTAACTATTATGATTAACAATAGCATTAAAAGTGCCTTCTTGATCAGACCAAAAGTCCATCCTGTCCAGCACTTTCCCCCCAACAGCATCCAGACACCTCTAGAAGCTCCCAAGCAGACCAACAGTTAACAACCCATCTCCATTCCCTGTCCAGCATTTAGTATTCAAAAATAAAACCTCCATGTTCAGAGGTAGTTTAACGAATTACAATGGCTACTAAGCACATAAGAGGAGCCCTGCTGGGTCAGAGGAAAAAATTAATCTTAGTCCAGTATTTTGTTTCAAACAGTGGTCGGTAAGAAAACTGAAAATCTCGCAAGCAAGACACAAAGGCTTGGCCATCTTGTTAACATTTACTGGTTCAGTTAACAACGATTACCAATATTAAATTATTGTAATGCAATTGCACGATCACTGATTAGGATACTGATGAAAGTAATTTAGTGTTAATAGTAATGTTGTTACTAACAAATAGTAAGAATTGCCCCCCGCTTTCTGCTTCCAGACAGATGCTTCCAGGAAGCTAAGCTTACAAGCAGGGCACGATGAAGGCAACAGCTTTCTCCTACTGCTGACCCACTGCATTCAGAGGAATGCTGCGTCTGGACACGGAGGTTTCATTTCACTATTTTCCCTTATAGGCTGTTATAGCCGCTCGTGATATTATTCATCATCAATAAGAATAATAAGCCTCCAAACGTCTAATGAAGGAGAAAATGGCCTCGCAGAAAGAAAACCCACCCAGCCGAGAAGCTGGGCTCATGTCCGAGCTACACTCACCCTGCTGCGCCCAGCCCCAAGCCGTCCCGGTCGCCGTCAGCACCACCAACAGCGGCAGCAGCCTCAGCTGCGCCACCATCACGACGCTTCTACAGACAACTCGGGCCCAGAATCTTCTACCGTCACCTGTCTATGGCGATGGCGCATGCGTCAACGCCCCCAGCGTCTCTGATTGGTCCCACCCACTTTCAGCGGCTTCGTCTCACCTCGACGTCTGGTAGTAATGTCGTCCGACAGCGATGCCTTGTACCGTAGCTGGGTGGTGTTCTTTTTGTGGTCCCGCCTTTCTTGCAGAGAGCACCAATGATCGGACAGGAATTTGTCCATCACGTCAATTGTTGGAAAGCCCCTCGTTTGTCCAGCAATGCTATTGGCGTATTGGACAATCTCCCCTCCTCTCATTGGCTCTGTGTGCGCGAAAGGTTGGACGAAAGAAAGAACGAACGAACGAAAGAGAATTCTCAAGATAAAACCAACAACAGACTTGTGGTTTAAAATTGTTTTAAGGTTTTAATTTCTGTTTTAATTTGTTTATGTTGCTGTAAACCTCCCAGAGACAGAGGCGGTGTACAAATATAATAAATGAATAATAAATAGGATTGTATTGGGAGAACAAAAAGTGTATAGCTCCTTCGCTGATTCACTGTCAGTAAACAAAGGCCTAAAAAGCAGGATCAACTCCAGAGCTTTGTCGGACATTGGACTAGTGGATAAAAATGATAGCTGTGCCAATTTGAATACAGCAAAAATAAGAAAAAAGTTTCGTGGTACTTTAAGACAAATCACATGAGCTTTCCTAGACAAGGGCTGACTTGATGAGATGCATTCGACTGTGAAGATTATACACACAACATGATGCAGCATATGAGCCAATTAAGGTTGCCAACTGACCAGTGGAGGAAAGCCTCCTGTACCTTTAGCAGCAGGTTGATCTACAAGAAATCAAGCTCTTCAGAGAGATCACAAGCCCCCTACAAAATCATTGTGGGTGGTAATACCTAAAAAATAATGTATTACTGGGGCCCAGTGTTCTCTCTCTATTTTTTCATCTGTGATCGGAATTAGTTTTGTTCTGAGTGGCAGTATCAAGGCAGTGTGTACGCATGGGCATTGAGAGTGGGGCCTTCCTGATTCAACCTGAGTGGGATCTAAAATTAACTGAGTGGACATTAAAAAAACATGTGAGCACATGCACATGTGTACATCATAGAGGGAACACTGCTGGGGACATACTATCAGCTCCCTAATCAGAATTGGAGAAAGAAATCAGGGACATCAAGGAAGAAAGTATAATAATGGCACAGTTCCTTTGGGGAAATTCATGTTCAGGTCCTGTCTTATGTTTCTTTTTAAATTGTGAGTCCTTTGGAGACAGAGCTCCATCTTATTTTTTTATTTATTATTTCTCTGTGTAAACTGCTCTGAGCCATTTTTGGAAGGGCAGTATAGAAATCGAATGAATGAATGATGATGATGATGATGATGATGATAACAACAACAACAACAAAGAGAACAAGTGTCTAGCTACCTAAAGACTGTGTGCCTCAGAACAATTGGTCATGCATTGGAACCAGCCAGAAGGGGAGAGTATCCCTAAATGGCATCCAGGATCTGATGCATGTAGTGAGTATTGTTGAACCATCTAGAACAAGAGATCCCAATGCTATCAAATTAAACATATATGAATCTTAGAAAACTGCCAAGGAAATCCAACACATAAATATATTTGACTTCAAAAGAAGCTTCTAAACAATGAGAGTTTTCTCTCTCACTCTCAACTTTAGAACCAGGAGCTATCCAATGAAACTGACAGACAGAAGATTTAGGATAGAGAAAAAGAAGTACTTCTTCAGACAATGCATAATTAATCTATGGAATTTACTGCCACAATATGCGGCAATGATCACTGGCTTAGATTATTTTAAATGGGTATTAGACAAATTGAGGACAAGTTTATCAATGGCAATATGTTTCCTCCAGGTTCAGAAGCAGTATGTCTCTGAATAATACAAGTTGTAGGGGAACAGCGGCAGGGAAGGGGGGTATGCCTTCATCTTGCTTGTGGGCTTCCCAAAGGCATTTAGCTGGCCACGGTGGGAAATATGATGTTGGATTAGAATTCTCTTGTCTAATTCAACAGAGTTCTTCTTATGTTAACTTGTCAAAATGTTAGTGGAAGCCAGGAATAAGAAGTATATTTAGCACTCCTGCAACAATGCTTTTGAAACAACGTCACATTCAGATAAGAAATGCTAAAGGAAAGGGTTGGGTTCATGTGACCCTTTTGAGCGGTGATTATATGAAGAGTCATTGGAGGCGTGGAGAAGGGGGTGGGAAAGCAATAGGGTCAAAGGTTGAGTAAGTCCAGTATTCACGACAATACGCATGCGTCGTTCCCCGTCCTAAAAGAACCGCTCTGCCGCGTCTCTACTGCTCCTGCTCACTTCACAGTGAAGCAGTATGTTTCTATGGTATCAAAGACCTCCAGCTTGCCGGAAATCTCGGGGCGCGCACTTCCTCTAGGGCTTGTCTGGCCGCCCTCCTCCCACTTTGTGGTTGGCTGGGAGCGGCCTGTGCGGCAATAACAGCAGCATCATGGCCGGCATCAAAGGTAGGAGCGCCGTGGAGGTTCTGAGGGGCGGAGTGGGAGGGATAGAGCGAGCAACGAGAGACGGACGGGGTCCGCCAGGTCTCTGGGCCCGGGGAAGAACGCCAGCGATGACGTCTCCAGCGGTCTGGGGGGGTGGCGGCGGCGGCCGCTCTGTTTCCATGGTGACGGGTGCCTGCCTGGGTGCGATGATGCTCTGCTCAGCCAGGAAAGCGCTCGGGCTAAGCGTTCCCCATTGTCTCCCCACGCCCACCCCACAGACACACACCCATCCCGCCCCGCGTTCCTTTAGCCTTTGAAAGCTTATGCCACAATAAGTCTGTTGGCCCTTAAGGTGCCATACGACTTTGCAATTTTTGCTTCAGTAGACTCAGACAGTTACTCCTCTGGAAGTTATCTCATTAAACTCAGTGGAATTTACTTCCAAGTAAACACGCGTCTGGTTAGACCATGCGCCTGATCCAGCCAGGGGCTCTTATGTACTTGGTTTGCTCTTTAACTTGTATCATTATCCTCTGCTACTGAACTTCATCTACAAATAATGCAGAAGAGGAGAAAGTGGCTCCTGTGCCTTGAATAGCTGTTGCTTTATTTTTTTTGTAAAAAAAAGTTTTATTTTAGGTTTATTTCTAACTCCTCGTCTTGAAGTGGCTCTTAACATTAATCCCTAATACACACACTGATATGCATACTGTCTTGGAGGGAAGAATGGACTGTGTGATATAGAGGGAGGACTTTTGTGATACTACAGAAGGAAAATAGGAGATGGGGCAACTTTGAGGACTACACTGCCACAACTGTAGAATACTACAGCAACTGCGTTCTCATGTCTGGAGTGTCTGACCCCAAAGTGAGCAAGACTGTTGTGACGTTCACTGGACCTCTGATCTTGATGCACGTGATTGCCTCATGTGGCACCATGGACAGAACTGTGTGTCCTGGAAGACAGCCTTCGTTCAGGTGTCATGGGATGCCCATCCTTGAGAATGGCTTCTGCTGGTTCTTAAGTGAGGTGGTGACAGTACTCCCCCCACCCCGTTTTTACTGCTTTTATCTAAAATATTCCCTACTGGGAGGACCCTTTTATTATTTTTTTAAATTTATTTTTAATTTTTATATTTTATATCCTGCTCTTCCTCCAAGGAGCCCAGAGTGGTGTACTACATACTTAGGTTTCTCCTCACAACAACCCTGAGAGAGAAGTGACTGGCCCAGAGCCACCCAGCTAGTATCATGGCTTAATGGGGATTTGAACTCAGATCTCCCCGGTCCTAGTCCGGCACTCTAACCACTACACCACATTGGCTTTTCCTACCACGCTGGCTCTTAGGTCCTGATCCAGGCTTGCCTGAAGGAAGGCCAGGACCTGGGGGATCCTGGCCAAACCTGGATCGATCCTCTTGCGCTTTGCCCATCTGAGGAAGGCGGCCCAGGTAGTCTGATAAATCCTATTGGTGCTTTGGTGCCTGGCAGCCAGGATTGTATCCTGCACCGGCTTGGAATATCCCTTTTTTGCTAATTGTGTGCGCTCAAACTCCAGGCGTGTAGTTGGAGCCATGCTGGCTCTGGGTGAAGTAACGGCCCCTGGGGCAGCAGGTCTGGCCACTGCGGGAGAGGCATTGGCTCTGCGATAGAGAGAAGCACTAGATCAGTGAACCAAGGGTGCCTTGGCTAGAAAGGTGCCACTAGAATGACCTCCGCTCTGGCGGAGCCTTGCCACCACCCGAGGAATCAGGCCTACTGGGGGAAAGGAGTACAGAAGACCTCGCAGCCAAGGGGCATTTAGAGCATCCGTGTTCTCTGCGAGGTGATGGTGGAACCTCGTGAAGAAGCGGGGTAGTTTGGTGTTCTCTGGGGATGCGAACAGGTCCACCTGGGGACTCCCCAGGCTGTTCGGGATCTGCCTGAACACTTTGGGGTGGAGTGCCCACTCTGCCTGGTCCACTGTCTGGCGACTGAGCCAATCTGCCTGGACACTGGAAACGCCGCTCAGGTGCGCTGCCCTGATCGACTGCAGATGGGACTCTGCCCACTGGAAGAGCGCATTGGACTCCTCCATCAGGGATCTGGATTTCGTTCCGGCCTGCCGGTTCAGGCAGGCCTTGGCTGTCATGTTGTCGGTTCTGACCAACACATGTTGTCCCTGTAGTAATCCTGAAAAGTGGCATAGGGCCAGCCTGATGGCTCTTAGTTCTAACCAGTTGATGCTGTGCTGGGCCTCCTCCGAGGACCAGATGCCCTGAGCCTTCTGTCCTTCGCAAAGGGCTCCCCATCCTGACAGGCTGGCGTCTGTGGTGACAGAGATCCTGTCAGGTTCCCCAGATTCGGGGAGATCCACCGCACCTGCCGGGAAGTGGTATCAGTCGCCCAGTGCGGTTGGTGATGTCATTCTGGAATGGTAGTAGCATCCACTGTAATGGACATAATGGATGTAATTTAAGGCCTTATGGAATATAAATGGCATAACTCCACTGAGAATTAGGGAAACAGAGGGGATAAATGAATCCATTGCATTTCAGGTGTTGTAAACTGATCCTGGATTTTGAAGTGGAAGGTGGCCAAGGTCCAGATGTTACTCACTGGATAGCTTTGGGGAAGTTAATCAGTCCCTTCCCCGCATTCACCTTACAGGCTTGAGGATGACTGATCAAAACTGAAAATCATTACTCAAAAGACTGTAGAAATTAGGATAGCTATAATTGCAATTACAGTTTATTTATTATAAGGTTTTTATACCACCTTCAACAGCATTTCCAGGGGTGGATGAGTTACAAAATAGGACAGTAAAAACCAAGTATCACAAAATACAATTCAAAGCTATGATTAAAATCACAGTTAAAAGAAAATTAAATTAATAACTGGCCAGTGTGTGGCTAGTTTTATAGTGTATAACTAGCAATAGAAAACAAACTGCCTAGTGACTGAGATACTTTGCTGTGAGCCAGATTCTTCCTGGTCTCATTCTTGCCTCTGCCATTAACTCACTCTATGCACACCACTCAGTCTCCCCCTCAGTCCTACATCTGAAATATGGGGAAAGAAATAGTAACATACCTTTCAGGGATGTTGTAAGGATTACCAAATTGCTTTGAACTCTTGGCTATTGCAGTTCATTCATTCATTTATTCATTCATTCGATTTCTATACCGCCCTTCCAAAAATGGCTCAGGGCGGTTTACACAGAGAAATAACAAATAAATAAGATGCATCCCTGTCCCCAAAGGGCTCACAATCTAAAAAGAAACATCATATAGATACCAGCAACAGTCACTGGAGTTACTGTGCAGGGGATGGATAGGGCCAGTTACTCTCCCCCTGCTAAATAAAGAGAATCACCACGTTAAAAGGTGCCTCTTTGCCAAGTTAGCAGGGAATTATCGCTAATTAGGGAGTTGTCTGTCGCCAACCACAAGGGTTCCGTTCCAGGAAAACCTGGCAGCTGGCGAATTCGCTGTAGACGAGCCATTGAAATCAATGGCAAATGGGGGTAGGGGAATTGTGGTCGCAAAAAGACCGAAAAATACAGTAAAAAAATGGGAAATCCCCCGCAAATCACCAGGAATCAGTAAGAGGAGTTAAGGGGACCCAAAAAAATTACCCCATCCCCTGGAAATTGCACCCCCTTCAAAAAAGGGAAGGGAAATCTTGCCAAACTGCGGATACTCAGGTTGCAGTTTGTGAGACCTGCCACAATTTCCCAGTGGCAGATACTCAAAACAGTGATTGGGAAACCCGTGGTTGGCGAAGGATGGCTATATTCAGTTGTTGCAAATATTTATTTATTTGATTTCTATACTGCCCTTCCAAAAATGGCTTAGGGTGGTTTGCACAGAGAAATAATAAATAAATAAGATGGATCCCTATCATCAAAGGGCTCACAATCTAAAAAGGAACATAAGACAGACACCAGCAACAGTCATTGGAGGTACTGTGCTGGGGGTGAATAGGGCCAGTTACTCTCCCCCTGCTAAATAGAGAGACTCACCATGTTAAAGGGTGCCACTTTGCCAAGTTAGCAGGGGTTACAAGAGTCTTTTCTAACCTAATGCAATATAAACTAGGCAATATCAAAATTTATTTATGCTTTGCATTTGAAAATCTACAACAATAATAAAACAAGATACAATAAACAGTAAGTCAACAGCATATCAAGCTATCAACAGCGGTAAATAAATACAACAGCACAGGACCCAAATTATCAATATCAATCTTATTATAAAGTGAAAATTTGCCTATGTAATAGTGTCTCACCAGGGGAGGGAGATAGGGAAGCTAGATAGAATAAACACATACCTCCCAACATCTCCTTCTATTTGCTTCCTGGCCTGCCCCTGGGGTTTTTTTTTGGGGGGGGGGGTAACCACTGGCTGACCCTCACTCGCATTATGAGGTAGAGCTGGCCCAATTGCTTGATGTTAGAGCAACTAAGAAGAGCAGAGCAACTGATAAATTGCCAGGAGGAAGGCTAGGATAGAACAGCCTTCATCTACAGATTAGACTGTTCTCCTAGCCCAGAAGGGAAGCTAAGCTAGCTAGCTAGCAAGCAAGCTAGCAAGCAAGCTAGCAAGCAAGCTAGCAAGCAAGCTAGCAAGCAAGCTAGCAAGCAAGCCTAAATGTGTACCTCCCAGTGTCTTCTTCAAGTTTCCTCCTGACCTGCCCTGGTGTTGCTCTTCTTTATAAGTGCCAAAAGCTGGAAAAAAACTACACAGCCTTTGGTAGAGGCCTTTGGTGGTGGGACTGAGGATTAGGGCAGGCTGTTCTGATAGTGGTGTATTGTTGCCTTATTATTGGTTGTATCTGGTACAGGTATGTGTCTTGAGTTGTCCAGAGATGATGGTGGTGGGGGTGGGGTGGGGTGGGGTGGGGTGACTCTGGGATGGCCATTCCAGTGGTAGTGGTGAATCGACAAAGAGATGGTGTTGGTCGGTCAGCAGGCCATTACAAGGGAAGGGGAATCAGAAACTTAATATCGGTTTCCCCTTCCAGCTGGTCTATCAGCTCTTTGACCTTGGGGAGCAGTGCCAATTTCCCACGGAGCTACTTTGTAATGCCAGGTCAGTCCAAAACAAACTGTACATCATCCATGATTTTATTTTGAATGAAGGAGCGGAGCTGCTATGCATTACAGAGACCTGGTCAGGGGAGGCTAATGGTTCAGTTTGGTCCCAGCTTCTCCCAGCAGAATCTTCTGTGGTGGAGCAAGTGAGAGGATGTGGGCGGGGAGATGATGTGGCTGTGGTCTACAAGGACACTGTCTCCCTTAGCAGGATTCGTGTTGGGGAATTGGCCCATATCGAGCCCAAATTGCTCTTAAGCGTCCTCTCCAACCTGCTTCAAAATTAGCCCTGTGGTATTTGGAAGAATTATAGGAGCTGAAGCGTGAGATAGACGACTAGAGCACAAATGGGAAAAGATTGTACTTGAATCTGGCAGGTTACAACATAGAAGTACAACTGAAGATCTATGGCCTGGCAATATGTGCAGAAAAGAGGCAGTTCTTTTCTGCCCGCATTGCATCCGCAAGTTCATGTCCAGCGGAGTTGTCTAGGCTTGTGAGATGGCTAATACAAGCCCTTCTCCTTGAATCCAAATTCAGAACCATCAGATTACTTGCTGTGATGCTTTTAATGATTTTTCAAAATCATTTAAAAAAATGATTTTGAAAACCTCTCGTATTCGAGCTGAACTGGATTCTACAATTAGGGCAGAGTCTGTTATGGAGGTTTTCAGCAACTCCTCTTATGTGGTCAGACTGGATCACTTTCAGTTTGTGACTCCTGAGGATGTGGACAAGTTGTTTTGGACTGTGTGTCCTTTCTCTTAACCCTTGCCCAACTTGGCTTATTTTATCTAACAATCAGATTGTTGGAGTGGGTCCGGTAAACATCATAAATGCTTATCTGAGGAAGGGATGCCTCCTGGTCTTAAGGAGGCTATTATTAGAGCATACTTGAAAAAACCTAAATTGGACCCCTTGGACTTAGGTAACTATAGGCCCGTCTCTAATCTCTCATGGATTGGGCAAAGTGATTGAGAGGGTGGTAGCTTCTCGGCTCCACACGGTCCTGGAGGAAACTGATTATCTAGAGTCTAGACCCATTTCAGACTGGCTTTTGGATGAGCTATGGGGTTCAGACTGCCTTGGCATTTCATGAAACTGAGGGGAGAGTCATTAGGAGATTTAGTGCAAAGTGCTGATGACACCCACATCTCTGTTTTCCTATCAGCTTCATTAGGAAATGGCATAATTTCCCTAAATGCCTGCCTGGAGGCGGTAATGGGTTGGATAAGGGATATCAAACTGAAGTTGAATCCAAATAAGACTCAGGTACAGACTGTGGGGGGTTGGGACCTGAGTGATGATCTCAGGATGGGCCTTCTCTTTGACTGCCCCAGGGCTTTGGAAAGCATCCCCTGTCAAAATAAGAGTTTCTCCATCTCTGATTGCTTTTTAAAAGACCCTTAAGACACACCTGTTCTTTCAGACTTTTAGTTAAAATTAATTTTAAACTGGTTGGTTGTTTTTATCCTGTGAAATTATTTTAATTGTTTCACTCTGTTTGTTTTTATTTTTTTTAATTGTAATTTGGATTGTGCACATTGCCTAGATATATATTTTCATTCCATCTGGTATATAAATATGATAAATAATGTATCACATGCATCAGTCATATAAATATGATTCCATTGGGAGCTGTCAGACCACAGTACACATCCAGTCCAAATGTGACCCTTGGGGATGGGGGTATTTTCTGCTGTTTTAAATTTTCTTGTTCCCCCAGGAGTTGGAGTTTTTATGCGAAAAACTACATTCTGTGTCCTGCTTTTTTGATGTTTGAGCTGGCTGAGTTGGGAGGTGGTGGATGGATGGGAATAGTAGCAGTACTCTGCTCTTCCTTCTGTCTATGGCTCTTGTTTGTAGAATGAGCAAATATAATACACTGGAGGACTGATATGCTTTTATATCTGCCTTTACAGCTTTGATTAGCCTGTCCTTCGGGGGAGCAGTTGGGCTAATGTTCCTGATGCTTGGCTGTGCCCTTCCATATTATGAGTAATGTATATTTTTTCCACACATCTTGCTTTGTTATTGTCTCAGGCTCTGATCATAAACATACTTACTAGGGAGTAAGTTCCATTGATCCCCAAAGGACTTACTTCTGAGTAAGGATTGCACTGTTGGTGCTTTTTTATTCCTGACTCTTTCCTCCTCTGAAGCTAGTGAGTTTAACAAACACTGACTCTAGTAATAGGCAAGTCTTATGTTTTAACTTTTGTCTGTCTTCTTTGTTTCTTGAGCCTTCAGTGCTAAACAAAATGGCCAGATATAGAACAAATATAGTTCTGAAGAAGAGGGATAAAGAACCCAAGGAAAATCAATTACAACTACGCTCCTCAAAAACTTAAGATCACTTATATATGAATGTGCTTTTAAAATAGTATACTGTTTCTCTGCCATGTCAGGGCCTCCCCACAGTGGTTCACAATATAAATATAAAATAAATTCCTAAATCAGGCTCTACAGTGAAGATAGTAAAAGAGCTGCAGACAAGGTCAAAGCAGGAGCAACAAAAGAAAGCACTGAGGTCAGAGAAAACGAACTAAAATCCCATAACACAGGGGTAAAGAAATGTTGGCTCAGTTTATCAGCCAGATAAAATATTTTACTCGTCAAGCTATGTTGCTACATTGCTCATCAGGACTTTTTTCATTTGTCAGGTATCATTTTTCACTCATCGCATACTAGTAGACTAGTGGATTTCTGCAGCCCTGCCCATAACTATCTTCAAATATCCTGTACAATTAAAAACAAATTTTACGTATTCCCCTTCTGAATAGCTGAAGGGTCAAATGAGTCTGCTTGAGGAAAGAGTTCAATATCTGCTCCCTATAACAGCTAGCCTGACTTCAAGGAGACACAGGCACTTATTTATTATTTTATTATTAAAAAATTTATACCACCCTTCCAAAAGGCTCAGGGTGGTTTACTTGGAGCAGGGCTCCAGCTGATGATCTTATCCTCTTAGGAATTAATCTGCACTAAGTTCGATTTTACTTGTAATTATTTAGGGAGATGTTGTCCACCCCTTGCTCTGCTTCTCTGCTAGTCTTTGCCTCCCCGCATTGGCCTCTACTCACTGTGCTTTCCACCTTGCATGCACTTAGCTAAGCAGTGTCCTTCAATGGACAGTGCTTAGACATGTGCACACAAGGATGGAGTCTTCACTTTTGAGTCAGAAATTCTGTGCTGCTTTGAGAGTCACAAGATCATTTAGCTGATTGTTGCCCTGTGTGGAGCACCTCCCAGCCAAGTAAACATGCAGATCTCCTCTTCTAACTGGAAAGAACTAGCATCCCTCTGAGGTGTGGTGAGGGAGAGACCAACCACGCCTGCTCTCAGCTGAGCATGGTTCCTTCTTGGCTATGTACAGTTGTTGATTAAACTTTGTTCTTACTAAGATGCATTTCAATCCATTCATTTATAATCTATACTCCATAGTGTATAGATTGGAGATAGAAAATCTTTTGAGTTTCTAATCCACCGTGCCAGGGTTTCTTAACCTTGGGCCCCCAGATGTTGTTGGACTACAACTCCCATAATCCCCAAGCAAAAGCCATTGCAGCTGAGGTTTCTGGGAGTTGTAGTCCAACCACATCTGGGGGCCCAAGGTTAAGAAACCTTGCACCATGCATATACTTCTGAAGACTCCTGACAGACTGACCAACAGAGCCTCCATCTGCTCTGTAATGTAGTACATGGCTTGCATCCTGATCCGTAATCTAATTAAACTGAAGTACTTGGATGTATGCCATTTTGGTCCCATTGTCTTTGTTGGATCAATTGTAGCATGCTGTCCCTACACAACAGGGGACAGACCTAAGCATTTTCTTGCAGTGCCAACTCACCATTATTTAAACTTTCTTACCATGCTCTACTGCTTGCCCACAAAAATCTCTCACGCCAAGATGGCTCTCCCCACCCACCCTCAGTAAAGAATCTTCCCCCTCTACTGATTATGATAACTTTATTATAACTGGCCCTATCCACCCCCAGCACAGTACTTCCAGTGACTGTTGCTGGTGTCTATCTTATGTTTCGTTTTAGAATGTGAGCCCTTTGGGGACAGGGAGCCATCTTATTTATTTATTGTTTCTCTTTGTAAACCGCCCTGAGCTATTTTTGGAAGGGCGGTATAGAAATCAAAATAATAATAATAGGTGTATATGGGGCATCCTCTGGCTACTTCCTGTAGCAGGTAAGGGTAGCTGGGTTCTATTTGCTAACAAAGAGTATGTTTGAATATTTGACAGTTTTCAGTAATAATTTGGAGAGGCATACGTAAGCATTTGCATCAGCTGAGATGATTCATTATAAAGCAAGAATTTCCAGTGTTTATCATGTGCCAAATGAATGGTAATGGGAATGCTGCCAAAAACATCTTTGAAAGTGTGGCTGCATAAAAGTAGTGATAGCCTTTATATGAAGGTGATGTAAGGAGACGAATTTCTGTCATCTTAAACTTTATTTTTAGTTTTTCCTTCCAAATTTTACAAATATAATTGAAAAATAACAAAAGGCAAGAGATGAACAATCGGGAGTACTAAGTATGATAACAACCCGGAGATACATCAGATAACTATATAAATATAATTTCAGAATAAATTAAATGAACTAGTAGCAAAATAAATCATTTATGGTCACCTACCAAAGAAAACCACAGGGCTCTGTGGGCACCAGAAGTCAAAATCGACTTGACGACACACTTAACCTTTTAAAAATATGTCAGTACTCTTAACAAAGCACTTATTAAACTACCATAACATATTTTTATGAACCCAAATCTGAATGGCTGGGTGCAAAATGTCTACATGTAAAAGAAAGGAAACCATCTTTCATGAAAAGTATCTGAAATCTTCACATCCATCCAAATTTTAATTTGTATTGAAAGCAGAATTTCTATAAAATATTAAACTATTGTCTCTCTTTGCTCCTAGCAAATATTGGCCCCTGTTTGTTCTGTTTTTCTATACCCTCTCTCCAATTCCATACTGCATAGCAAGAAGAGTAGTTGAAGACACAGATGCGACAAGTAATGCCTGCAAGGAACTTGCCATATTTCTTACGACAGGCATTGTCGTCTCAGCATTTGGGCTTCCAATTGTGTTTGCTAGAGCAAATGTGGTTAGTAATATCTTCTTTTGAATGTGTTCTTTGCTCTTTTAATCTATATTGCTTCAAAAATGAGAGGTATAGAACACGTAGAAAGGTGTTGATTGGTTGATAGCCTGTAAAATAACGTCAAGAGATGCATAACTTGATGTAGTTCATTTCTGTTTGTTAAACTGGATGATGATGATTGTTATCTGGTTGATGACTGTAATAAAGGAATCTAGTTCTGGTTGAAAAGGCTTGCAGGACTGGCTTAAGATGATTTACCATCCTGTGCAGTCATGGAAAAGGCATCCCTCAGTGAATTAAAATACAGGGGACCTGGAGCTTCTTGGGTTGTTGCTTAAGATTCTGGAGAATATTTTCAGTTCTCATGGGCAGCTGGTCATGCTGCAAGCATCAGAGGGCTCAGAGGTGAAGGCTACTTCCACAATGACTAGTTCCCCATGTGAACAGACTGCCGACCCCAGAGCCCACTACAGCATTAAAGAGGAGTCTGGGTCATACTCGTTTCTCGCAGAGAGCCAGTTATGTTGTGCCAGATGTAGCATGGTAGCTTCCAGTATAGCTGGCAACCCATATATTGTTCTGTCCCAGTCTGTCTGTATGACAGGGTCAGCCCTTCCTGCAAATTCATCAGACATAATTCTTCAGAAGAGAAAATGAATGATCAAATAAAAATGAATGATAAAAAAATAAAGTTTGGTTTGTTTGTTACGTGTGTGATTGACAGTTATCTGAGAGTATTCTGAGAGCTGGTGTAATGTAATGGGTAAGAATGTAAATGGTGAGTTGAGAACTCCCCAGGTTTATGTATCACCGCAAGCTCACTTCAGTGACTTTAGGCAAGCTACAGTTGCTCAGCATCAGACTTCCTTATACACTATTGGGGTGAAATTGACCTACTTTACAGGATTGTTGAAAGAATTTCTGAGAACGTGTCTCAAGTGTTCTGAGCATTCAAAAGCATTATGATTATTAAAGATAGCTCCTTCTCAATGGAGGCCATGGTTATGTTGATTAATTCACAGATTAGGTCTTGTCTAAGCAGAGTCTTGGGTCCAGAATCCCAAGGCATGAATGCAGAGATTCTGTGTGCCTTCTAGAAGCTTGTAAGACCGCCCATAGTACTTCATCCCACTCTAACTTTCCTAGAGGCATCTCCTGAACGATTAAGACCACCCTAAGTGAGCTGTGAACCAGGAAACCCCTCATTTAAATCTTGCCTTTGCCCTATTATTATTATTATTATTAATTCAATTTCTATCCCGCCCTTCCAAAAATGGCTCAGGGCGGCTTACACAGAGAAATAATGCATAGATAAGATGGACCCCTGTCCCCAAAGGGCTCACAATCTAAAAGAAACATAAGATAGACACCAGCAACAGTCACTGGAAGTACTGTGCTGGGGGTGGATAGGGCCAATTACTCTCCCCCTGCTAAATAAAGAGAATTGCCACATTAAAAGGTGCCTCTTTGCCAAGTTAGCAGGGCCATTATTCTCCAGGCCTCTGTATCTGCAATATGGGACTGGCTGGCTTACCACTTTTTAGGTTAAAACTTCACAATGTGGCTTATATCAAAATAATTAAAATAATAATGAATAAATGCATCAGCAGCCAGAAAAAGCCAACAATCGCACTCAAAGAACTAAAAAGCCTGAGCAAACAGAAAGATCTTTGCCTGCAGCTGAAAAGATGACCTCTCTAGGCAGAGCATTCCAAGGCTGGGGTACCACCACAGAAAAGTCCTATCATGGGTCACTTTCCACCTTACATCTGATGGAAGCGAATTTGTGGACGGGCCTCCAGTGGGGGTGGTCTGTGGTGTTGCTTTTTTGGTTGATGGGTTTCCCCTCCTCCTTCTTTTAATTTACAAATTAGGATTTTTCCTCATACCTGGAGTCCACCAAGTATGAAGAAACATCTGCCTTGTTTGTGGATGATCCCATTTCACTGCCCAGCTGAAAGGCACTGGCCCAACCAGGTTTGGTATTGGAAGGAGTGATAGTTTGGGCAGATGCACAGGTCTCTTTGCATTCCTGCTAGGTGTCTTTAAGCCCCTAAAAATGAACACACTATACATGAGCTTTAATTAGTCAGCCTACTTTCTCCGGTTTCTTTTAGGTTTCCTGGAATGGAAAATATGAAAGAAACTGGAGACATGACTAAAGATGGCTGCATATTGCAGGCGTCTCTTGCTTAATGCTTTTATGGAGCTGAAAATAATTGCTGTTACATTGAATAATTTTTATTATTATTACCATGCATTATAACATATGCCAAGGCAAAGAAACATGAAACACATGAAATCCAAATAATTTCCTTTTGGTCTAAATGAGACACTTGATTATTTTAGTGTGCTGGGGAGGCAGTAGAGGAAACAAAACATTTGTTCTAAAATGAATAAATGTGAAAGTGTGCTAAATAGTTATTGGAGAGCATGTGGAATATTCAAAAGTTGATTGAAGCGTAATGCTTCCAGTTTCCTTCACGTTCTCTAGCCATATTAGGGTTTTGTACTTAATGGATGCTTAAGGGTCTTAATGACTTTTTAATGAAATCAAAGCCATTTTGATCTGATTATTTTGGACTTTCGCCATTATAAGTCTACTTCTTCTAGTACTTGCAGTCAGGGGGTTGCGTCAGCTCTAAGCAAGAGTGACACCTTCACTTATACTATAGAACTGACATCTTTGGAAGTGCTGGGCACTAACTCCTGTCTCTTGCGCAGAGAGTATGCAGTTAAAGAACTATGTGTGCCTAGGCATACTGTACTCCATTTGCATTTGCCCTGATGTAACCTGCTGTGCAGAGTCCCCTGCTATTAAATGGTTGTCATTCTGTGCCCATCCAGGTATCCAGCAGCCTAGGATCTTGTGTGTAGGCTGCTCCTACCTGGAGTTTGCAGGATATATGCAAAACTGCAGCCCCAATGTTCAGGTTGTGGTCTGTGCCTGAGGAGGACCTGCTAGTTCCCTATTACCTATAGGATAGATTGACAACAAAGACCTGGCAGTCCCATCTCCTGGAAGCTGCACACCTTGTACTATATACAGATCATATTAATTGACAGCACTGCACTGGGAGTGAACCATGTTTGGGAGATTTACACTTCTTTCAGTATATGCAAGACGGTTCTCAAATTTTGCTAACTGGAACCTATGAATCTGTTCTCGTGTGAACAGAAAGCAGATAAATAGCACAGAGAATGGTTGGAAAGCCCAGAATATCACTTATTTTATAAGTAACTTTCTGCTTTTTATCAATGGCCCCAAAGCAGCTAACAAAAGTAATAAATTACAAAACAAATTAAAACACATTAGAATACCATAAATTTTTTTGATTTCAAACAAAAAGGGTGGTTGTAAGTTATGCAATAGATATTGTATAACTATTCTATACAATAAATGTGTATACAATTGTTAGACAATAAAAAACGTCAGTACAAGTGTAATAATTCAACTCTCAGATTCTGACTGTAGGCAGCCCCTAGATGGGAGACCACCTGGGCACCATCTACAAGCCATTCTGAGCTCCTTGGAAAAATTGGTTGGGTTGCAATTATAACAGATAATCACATAGATAAAAAACAGTGGCTAATGTAACCTTTATTATTATTATTTTATTTTTTTACATTTATATCCCGCTCTTCCTCCAAGGAGCCCAGAGCGGTATACTACATACTTGAGTTTGTCTTTCACAACAACCCTGTGAAGTAGGCTAGGCTGAGATAGAAGTGACTGGCCCAGAGTCACCCAGCTAGTTTCATGGCTGAGTGGGGATTTGAACTCGGGTCTCCCCAGTCCTAGTCCAGCACTCTAGCCACTACACCACACTGGCTCTCTATGTGTGTGTGGCTCTTTATGTGTGTGTTTTCTGCTTTGTATATGTAACTTGTTTCCCCTTCCTCTGCAGATTGAGTGGGGAGCCTGTGCACTTGTCCTCACAGGAAACACAGTCATATTTGCTACCATCCTAGGGTTTTTCTTGGTTTTCGGCAGCAATGATGACTTCAGCTGGCAACAGTGGTGAAAAGAGCTGGAAAGAGAACTATCGGCATCTTGTATCATTCAGTGGCCATCCATACAATGGAAAGAATGGGCAATAAAGCGAATGTACTGTTTCCACAGAGGGGCCCTAGTTGTAGGACACTCTGTAGTCACTTTTTCTCTCCTTTCACATACAATTTTAGGTTTTGCTTGATTTAAACGTTCTAAATGCATTTTATTTTATTTTATGTGGGAAATAGGATGCTTAAATGTGATGTTTCAATGTGTTTCTTTTAAACGCATCATAACTGTGCTTAAGTACAAAATTGATATTTTGACCATGGGTTACTTTTTAAGCTGTAATGTACAATCGTGTTACAAACTGACAACAAACTGAGGACACAATCCAGATAGAGAAACATTTTTTGCAGCCTGATCCAAAGTATGTTTGTTTGGAATAAGTCCCACTGAGTTCAGTGGGGCTTTTTCCCAAGTAAGTGTGCATAGGATTGTGTCCAATTCCTGTTATCTAAATGGGAGAGCTAAGCATACATTCAACACTCCTTTTTGAGATGAACAGAATTTAAAAGGATGTGTCTGGATTATGTCCTGAATTTCCAAAACCTTAAATGGTTGGGAGGTTTTAGTAGTGATGTGTGAAGGGCTGAAAGAGAGGAATACTTTGTGTCTGATTAGTGGGTCACTTATTCCAATATGCAGCTGAAAAGTGATAATGCCATTGATATGGGAGTGGGCTGGCTTTTGAAAATAATGGGGTTTCTAAGTTTTATTTTGGAAGTTGTTTGTTTGATGCTCTAAAGCGGGGAGGGCACTCAGTGGGAAAGTCACTTAACATTTAAAGTCCACCCTTTTAAAACCCCTTTTGAAATCTTTCTATTTATAAGGTATTGTACTCTTTGACAGTTTATGTCAACTCTTTTTGTGTTTTACCAAAGTGGAGGTTAAAGGAACGTCCATGAAACTACTGATTATGGGTACAATCTTGGAGGAAGTTCTCCTGCACAAGTCCCTTGGAAATGAATGGTAGTGTTCTTGTCCAGCTGACATTCATTGTCCCATGGCTCATGCAGGAGAACTTCTCAGCTGATTGTACTCACTGTGTTTGCAAAATATACAAGGATAATTTCTGCTTCCTTTTTTAATTTATTTTATACATGGTATAAAAAGCCTTTTCAAATGTAGATTGAAACTCTTAGTAACTTACCTGACAGATTGATTACTGCATTAATATACAGCCAAAGTTTGGCTGCTTGGCAACTCTTTGTGAAGGACTATAAGTGATTCTGTCAATGTTTCAGTTTATGCATTAACGTACTAAATGTTAGATCATAATTGTAGTTCTGTTAAAATACAGTATATCACATGTAATTTGCAATATTTAATAATTGCATACCTCTTAATTGTCTTTTCTGTTAACTATAAATTTACCATTTTTCTTAGATACTGTTCTTTCAGAGTGTTGTTTTGCTGCTGGCTCCTTAGGAAGATACTTAGATGTTTGTGCTAACACTGTGTATTCATGCAAATTAGCGATGTCTGGCTATCTGATACTGACATCTGAGCATAGCTGAATAAAATTACCAAACTACAAGCATGATCCATCCTCCTACGGGCACAGCTCAATGGAGCTATCTTCTCTTTCTCCCTGGCTGTTCTACAGGCATGTGTGCTCCAGTGTACCTCCATAACTGTCTAGCCATCCATCCCTCATCTCTCGAGGACCTGGCACACTTCAGTGTGAGGTGGATGAAAGAGGGCTGAACTGAGCACTCTGCTGATCCCTTTCTCCTGGCCCAGCTCTGTTTGGGGGCAGGAATCTGAATTGTTCCTTAAATTTGTAGCTCCTAAACAAAGAAGTTGTTTAACTGAATTTAGCAGGATTGTAGTTATCAGTGCATAAATGCATAGGAGATGCTAGGTTTATGTGTATCTTGTTTAAAAGAATGTGATACTGACTTAAAATACAGAAAAACCTTTGTAGCCCAGTGATCATGACTGCTAAATCCATATTGTAGATTCAAAAATACTTTTTTCCTGGGAGTTGAGAACCGAAGATGGATATATAGAGGTTGGTTCTGAAGAACTTGCAGAGTCATTTGGATCCTGGCCCAAGCTTTAAGTAGCTGGAAATGTTTCAAATCAGTCCTGGCGATCTGAAAGCACAACTTTTACTGGATTACATTAAAATTCATGCTCACAGATCTCTGAGGCTCCTTTGGGAATGTTCTGCACCAATGGCAGAATGGCCTTAGCCATTGTGATAACTCATTTTGTGATCCTCTCAATCATGTACTATAACAAAATGGGTTCTCTTCTTCCCTGCACTACTGTTGTTTTTCTTAGTGAAATGACCATCTAGTCTTCACTTGGGTGCCAAACTCTTTTATATTTACTGGTAGTGTATTTTCTGTGTGTTAATTGTATGGACAGCATTATGGTGGCAGTCTTGCTCATTTTTAGACATAGTGCTGTCTCCGATTTTCAGGTTAGACATTTGAGAGGTATGTCTCCCCCCGCCCCCAATGTAATATGCACTGAGCAGCATTGCCATCCTTCTACAAAGAGAAATTTTGATGACAAAATAAAATTTTAAACATCAGATGGTTTTGGCTTTTAATTAACATACTTTACTACTAATTTGTTCCAGACAATGTTTGAAATAGCTTTCTGTGTTTGAAGAACAGGAAGTCATTTATCTGGACCTGTTATAGAGATCCATTTTTCCACCACGGTATGATGCAGTCAGTCACTGACAGATATATGGGCTGGCTCAAGACTTATTGCATCAGCGCAAAAAAAGGCAGAGTGGAATCCACATAGGACTCTGTTTTCTACACTGGAAAAAAGAAAAATCAACCCAGCACCGTGTATTTCTGATTATTTTAATCCATTCTGCTGTGGTTTCTTTCTAGTTTTGGGACTGAAACTGCCTTTGTCACCAAAGTGGAGTATTTTAGGTGGGATAGATGGGGAAGTCTGATTTAGTTAATCCTCCTACCATGGAAAATTATTCTTGAGCGGGTTGTAATTCTGACTTGGTCCGATAGGTAAGGCTATGCAAATTAAACATGGCAACAGGATGAAGCCTCTCCTGTGTTTGAGACATAATGTAATGAGGTCAGGAGAAAACCAGCTTCCACACACAATCCAGCTATTGGAGGGGGGCAGGTGTAATACTATAGTAGTCATGTAACTCCATCCACTGTAAAGAAAGAACTTATCATGGTATGTCTGACATTCTCCCCTCCTCTGCAGCATTCAATACTCTGGTATTGGGATTGGAGGGTGCATTGTATCGTAGCTTCAGTCCTGCTTCCATTTGTCAACCCTAAATTTCTTGCAATCAGTTTAATGGGATGACCTCTGGTTCTAGCGTTATGCAAGAGTACGAATTTCTCTCTATCCACTTTCTCCACACCATGCATGATTTTATACCTCTATCATGTCTCCCCTCAGTCTTTTTTCTAAACTAAAAAGCCCCAGGTGTTGTAGCCTTGCCTTGTAAGGAAGATGCTCTATGCCCCTGATCATCCTGGTTTCCCTCTTCTTCACCTTTTACAGTTCTACAATGCCCTCCTTAAGATACAGTGACCAAACTGTACACAGTACTCCAAATGTGGCTGCACCATAGTTTTTTATAAGGGTATTATAATATTAGCAGTTTTATTTTCAATCCCCTTCCTAATTATTCCAAGCATGGATTTGGCCTTTTTCACAGCTGCCACACATTGAGTTGACACTTTCATTCGGGAGGATGTGCAAGGACTGAGCCAGTACTTCTCAGCCCTTCTGGCTGTTGGGATGGGCCATGGGGCATAGCAAGGTTGAAGTGGGCCCAGAGACAAGATTTTAAAATGCCCCCCCCCCCCCACTGACGCTCAGCTCATGAAGTAAAGAAATCTTTGAGGCTGAATAGTGGTAACAAAAAGCATATACACACACACATCTACCTATGTGCCACAATAGAACATCATCCTAAATTATTTTTTTTAAAGGTTTTGTAAATTGTGGTACAAGAGAAAGACATGCTGTTCTGGTAGCTCCAGGCAGGGGCGTAGCTAGGGGAGAGGGGGCCCGTGTTCATCCCTCTCTCTGGCAGCCCCCCCAGAGTGAGGGAGATAAGAGAAAATAGGGAGGAGTGGAGCTAGAGGGCCCTCAGGAGCTGGGGGCCCATGTTCTTTGAACCCTTTCGCTCAATTATAGCTACGCCCCTGGCTCCAGGTCTTAACACTCACATCAATTTTGGAGGAGGAATACAACTGAAGGAAGCCCGGGTGGGTGCACGGCTGGGAGAGTCAGTCATGTGACTTGCCTCTGGGTGCCCCCCCAGGCAGTGGGCCCTCAATCAACTGTCTCCCCTTGCCCTATTATAGTTATGCCCCTGGGTGGGTCATGGAGAGTGTTTGCACTTCTGAATTTTCAACTATATCATTGCTTTCAACTAGCTGTCCACCACAACCCCAAGATCCTTCTACCGGTCAGCTCAGACCTCATCAGTGTATTATGTGAAGTTGGGGTTTTTTGCCCCAATATGCATCACTTTACACATGCTAACAGTGAACCACATTTGCCATTTTGTTGCCTACTCACCCAATTTTGGAGATACTCTTTTGGAATTCCTCACAATCTGTAGTGGATTTCACTACCCTAAAAATGCAGGTGTCACTTGCAATTTTGGCCACCGCACTACTTACTCCAACTTCTAGAGCATGAATAAATTAAAAAGCACTGGTCCCAGTACAGATCCCTGGGGGAACCACACTTCCCTGTTCCCTGCTTATCCCATGACTGCTAAGTTTTCTCAAGAATGTTTGATGAAGGATTTTGTCCAAAGCTTTTTGGAAGTCCAAGTATACTATGTCAACTGGATCACCTTTATCCACCCACTTGTTGATACTCAAACAACTCTACAAGGTTGGTGAAACAATATTTACCTTTGCAGAAGCTATGCCGGTTCTCCATGCTTAACAATTTATCCTTGAGAATGTTTGCCATCAGTTTGCCCAGAACAGAGTTATGCTGAGAAGCCTGTAATTTCCCAAATCCCCCCTGGATGGATCCCTTTTTGAAAACTGGTGTTACATTGGCTACTTTCCAGTCCTCTGGCACAGAGCCTGATTGTAGGGATAAGTTCTTGTTTTGTTTTTTGCAAGGAGTTTGGTAATTTCACATTTGAGTTCTTGAAGGACTCTCGGGTGGGTGCCATGGCATTGGCCCTGGTGATTTGTTAGTTTTTCCAGTTTAGATTGTACGTCATCTCTATCTGACTCGGTTGGTTCTTTAGTCTCTATCCCTGAGAAGCTCGGTTCAGGCGCAGGTATACGCTCTGAGCCTGAACCGAGCTTCTCGCAGAAAGAAGCATGCGTTCGTGTATAGCGAGACGAGCACTGTTGCAAACAGCAGAAGCCGCTTCCAGCGAACGTCATCTGCTTGGGAATGTTTCAGGTGGGGGGAGTGGAGGCTGCATTCCTACGCATCTTTTGCGGAAACGAATTCTGCCCGTAGGGAGAGTCCCACAGACTGAGACGGCAGACACACGTAATAATAATAATAACTAATACACTTTATCTGTTAGCCGCCCCATAACAAGTTGTTCTCTGGGCGGCTCACAACATATGTAAAGAAAAAGTAATGTAACCCTTTACGGAGCAAGAAGGCACTACAGAACTGATGTACTGGAGAAAGCATGGTAGAGTCAACAAACGCATCCCGCCCTCCCTCCCTTCAGCGCTGCTGAGCGCAGCCCCCCCCCCCCCCGGCCCGTCGCGCTTCCTCGCGTGAGCGTGGAGCACAGTATCCTCACACAGCCACGTCGATCTGCTTCCGGGTTAAAAGCTCCTTGCCCATTTGCCCAAACTGAGCATGCTCCAATGCTTCCGAGCATGCTCAGAGACGCAGGAAAAGCGTCGTCGTCAAGCATGAGAGAGCGCTACTACACCGGGTTTTTCCTCTGCCTCTAGGTTTTCTCCGCCCCCTCCCATTCGTTTTTCTACCTCTGCCAAGATGGCGGCAGGCGCGGGGAGCGGAAGTGGTGCCGGCGCGGCAGGGGCGGCATCAGTAGCCTCGCTCTGGAGCGAAGTGAATCGCTGCGGCCAGAACGGCGATTATGGGCGCGCGCTGAAGTCGGTCAATAAGAGTGAGTGGGAGAGAGGGAGGGTGGGGGGAGTCACGTGACTTGGCGGCCGCCTCTTCTCCCCCCCCGCCCCCCGGCGCTGCTCCATCCCGGTGCCGCCTTCAGGCTGGCCTGCCGCTTACCTTCGTGGCTGTGGCAGAGGCCGGATAAAGTGGGCTAGCTTGCAGCAGCCCTCGCTTATTTCATTTCCCCCTTCCCTTTATGGTAGGCACGACAAGTAATAACGAGGGTTCTTTGCTTTAGGACCTTCCAGACGGTTTCGCGCATACTCTCTCCAGCCTAATTCAGCCTTGGCAGTAGTTCTGAATGGCTGGTCCCTGTTCTCATGCCCATCCCACAGATGGGTCAGGGGTGCTGAGAAGATAATGGCTTGCCTAAGACCACCAGAGTGAGTCCGGGGGCTGAGCTGAGGCGAGGGACATATTGGCTTGTTGCTCTTATTGCTCGTTACCGGACTAGCTCCAGGATGTGGCCTGTCAACAGAAGTTGCCTGCCCGCCTATTTCATGCTGAGCTTCTGTCAAATTTACTCATCTCATTTTGATTTTTACTGGTGATGAGAATTGCCAGCTTTCTTCTGGTGCCTTTAGGCAAGCTCTCTATTCTCTCAGCCCAACCTGCTCCCCACACCCTGCTTCCCTGCAGTATGGAGATAATGATATTTTGTGACCTTTACAGCGTTGTTGCAAGATTTACAAGAAAATGTTAAATGTGAAGTGCTGCGAACATTGTAAAACACTATAATATATACAGTAAATGCAAAGTATGTTTCTCCTAGCAGAGCATCTGTGGCGTTAGCAGCTGTATGACAGGCAAAAATATGCTTGGGGTGGTCCTTCCTTTCACTATACCTGCATACAGTGAACGGTGCTGCCTGCTATTATGCTGCTGTTCAAGCAGGGCTGCACAGCTTTTGCCCTTCTGCAGATGTCCCCAGAATTCTTGACTATTGTCTGTTGTGGCTGGGGATGATGGGAGTTGTAGTTCAAAAAACAGCTGTATGGGCTGAGCTTGTGCAGCCTGGTGTTAGAGGCTCAGGTGCCTTGCTCGGGAATACAGAAAGTATCGAAGTGTCATAAATGTTGATGGAAACAGCTGGATTGTGCAATTATCCATAATTGTAATAAAATATAAGGCTTTTCTGCATGAGCACATCTAGCATGTTATAGCTGCATTTTTTTCTTTTGTGATGGCCACATAAATGACCTTTCTATTACAAAGGGGTGATAGCTTGCCATTTTGAAAAAAAAGTCCCGTCCCTTCCTCCCCTCCCCCCAAGGATTGTCTGTCAGGAGAACACATACGCTACAAAGAATTCAAGCTAAAGACCATTAAGTTCACAAAATGGTAGATATGCCGTAGAATGAGCTGTGGGGAACAGTAGCTCTATAGAAGACTACATTTCAATGGATGCAGACTTTACCTCTTCTGGACCTGTCAAAATCCACTTTTCTGCAAGAATGTACAGGGTACAGGAGCCTTGCGCTCCTCTGTATCTAGCCACTCTTTTATATTTGTATTCTTGATATCTTGAGTGCTATTGTCTACAAAACCTCATGTCATAGGAGACTGGGCTATGCTGTCACAGTTAGTAAAAGTCGTCAAGGCCGTGAGCCTAAGCACACCTGGGGTTAGGGACATAGGAAGTATTAGTCCATCTAGCTCAGTATTGTCTACAGTGACTGGCAGTGGCTTTCCAAGGTTTCAGGCAGGAGGCTCTGCTTTTCCTACTTGAAGATGCCAGGGATTGAACCTGGGACCTCCTGCATGCAAAACAGATGCTCTGCCACTGAGCTAAAACCCCATTCCAGTGTTATTTCGTACCACAAAATGCATACGTGGAAGGCACTTTCATGTATGAAAGAGAGCCAGCATGGTGTAGTGGTTAGAGTGCTGGACTAGGACTGGGGAGACCCGAGTTCAAATCCCCATTCAGCCATGAAACTAGCTGGGTGACTCTGGGCCAGTCACTTCTCTCTCAGCCGAACCTAATTCACAGGGTTGTTGTGAAAAAGAAACTCAAGTATGTAGTACACCACTCTGGGCTCCTTGGAGGAAGAACGGGCTATAAATGTAAAATAATAATAATAATAATAATAAATTAATTAATGTGCGAAATAACGGGCAACCTGCATGTATGGCATTTCTCGCTTCTGTACTGTACACTGAAAAGCTGTGCCAAATTGCCTTTGTCTTATCTGTGTACTGAAAAATTTGCAAATTGATTACCTCATGCTTTCCTTTGTGAAGAAGTTTCGCAAGGTGTGATGGTGCTTGTACTTCAAAGTAAACTCTGTTGAAAGTAGATGCTTGTTTTTGAAGTATGTGTATTTGGGTATAATCTGCTGTACCTTTCTCTATTTCATTGTCTGTCTTTTCTGCCCTGTTGGGATTTTCAAGGGGGATTTTTTATAAAAGCCAGCTCTAGAATAACCCAAGGTTAAAACTTGGGGAAATAAAAGCTGTTTGATAAAACCAACCCCATAACTATTTCCAGTGGCCCTGTGAATTTTTTAAAAAAAATCTGTTGTCCTTTCGAAAACCCTAAGCAAGCCGGTCTCCTTGTACAGAGAATTCATAGAATGGATGTTAAGCTAGAAAAAGCCCTGTTCTTTGTGACAGTTGTGTTTGGACAGAGATATTTGGAGCAAGGTCCCAGCTGATGAGGTGATGAAGAAGGAAGGTATTGTTCACATGCCAGAAGGCATTCTTTGAGATGCCCTGGAACCAGATCATGTAAGGCTTCAAAGCTTAGAACCAGTAACATCAATTAAGACCAGAAATAAACTAGTAACCATTGAAGCTGTATTAATTTTTGAGTAATGTGCTTCTTGCTGTTCACATGGCTAACAGCTGGGCTGTCTGTTCTTGAGCAGGTGTGGTTTTCAAGTCTGTCAAGCCCAATTTTCTACTGCCACATTCTTGGTGAAAACATTCATTTTAACTAGGCAAACTAGCATTTACAGGTACACAAGGAAAGAGTTGATTTAGAGCACTTCCCTGTTTCTGTTACAAGTATGTTACTTGTAAAAGGGATAAAGAGAAGCCCTTGTACCTCCCCCTTCCACAACATCTGTCCCTAAGTCTGGTAACTTTGTCAAATGTCAGTTGTCTGGCTCCTACATTTTTAGGCTGGCTCCTAGATCCAAAGAAAATTTGTCAAGACCTGCAGTAATCAATGTGTTAAGCTTTCTGTCCAATAGACCCTTTCCTAATCTTCTCATCCACCATTGTCCTCCAGTGTGTAGCTGAGGATGCTGGGTTATGTTCTAGGGTTCACCCTCAGTTTGTGCGCAGGGCATTGGCCAAGCCTGTTGAGTCTTACCATTGTACTCTGAGTGCATGTGTGTTGGGGTGGGGTAGAATGTGTCTGAACTTCTCTTGCAGCTGCACTTTGCAGGAGATTAATAGAAAATAGTCAATCTGTCTTTCTAGTGTGGCATAATGTTAGAAGCTTCTCCACCATTATTATCTTTTCATTGGGGATAAGATAATGAATTGCTCCTCCTAATAAATAAACTCCTAGATTCCCTGGATCACAGTTTGAAAACTACTGCAATAATCTAACCTAGAGGTTAAGATGGCATGAATAACAGTGCTTTGGTTCCTGTACAGTTTAATGAATTGTATTTGCTTCTTTTAGTACTGCAGATCAACAAGGATGATGTGACAGCTCTGCATTGCAAAGTAGTATGTCTTATCCAAAATGGAAGTTTTAAAGAAGCCCTCAGTGTGATTCACACCCACACCAAAGTCTTAACTAGGTAAGTGTTGAATCTTGTCAGACAGCATGTGCCTGAGGGAGCTGCAAGATTAAACCTGGCTGTTTGTCTACTTGGTCTTAGTTCTCATGGAAAAGGTTATTTTATTCAGGTTTTCAAAACAGGCAAAAGAAAAATAAAAAACAAATTTATTTATTTATTTATTTGAAACATTTGATATACCTCCCACTCTGAAGACTCTGGGCGATGTACAAAAACATGCAAAACAAGACAGCATTAAAATTACATTCTAAATAAAACTAAAGTAACTAACAAAAAAGAAAAAGGGAAAAAAGCAAATAGGTAAACTACAGGGTAAAAGCCTGGCGAAAAAGAAAAGTCTTCAATAAAGATTTAAAAATCAACAAGGAAGGAGCTAAACGAATCTGCAGGGGAAGGGAATTCCAGAGAAGTGGGGCAGCAACCAAGAAGGCCCTTTCACGGGTCCTAGCACCCCGAACCTCTCGGAAATCGGAGACCGACAAAAGGGCCATCTGAGCAGATCTGACTGGACAGGATGTAAATGGGTGGGAGAGGCGGGTCTGTAGGTAGACAGGTGCCAAACCCCACAAGGCTTTGAAAGTCAAAACCAGGACCTTAAATTGAACTCGGTAGCAAATAGGCAACCAGTGCAATGACTGCAGGAGAGGTGTTACCCTGTCATATTTTCTGGCACCCATAAGTAAACCAGCCGCTGCATTCTGGACCCGTTGTAGCTTTCCGATCGTCGTCAAAGGTAACCCTAGATAGAGGGCGTTACAATAATCTAGGTGGGAGATAACAAGGGCATAGGTCACTGTCATTAATGCTTGCCGATCAAGGTAAGGGCGTAATTGACGAATCATATGGAGCTGGGCAAAGGCACTTCTGGCTGCAGCCTCCACCTGCTGTTCAAGCAGGAGGTGCGAGTCCAAAAGGACCCCCAAATCATGTACAAGCTTCTTTGGGGGCAGCGCCACCCCATCTAAAACAAGGTTCACATCCAGCTGTTGGCCGGTATGAGGGCTGAGTAAAAGTAGTTCAGTCTTGGTGGGATTCAGTCTGAGCTTATTTTGATTCATCCAGACCTTAACAGCTTCCAGGCATCGAGTAAGCACAGAAACAGCATCTCCAGAATGGTCTGGGATGGCTGAGTATCATCAGCATATTGATGAAATCTCACCCCAAACTGGGAAATGACCTGACCCAGCGGCTCTATATAGATGTTAAAGAGGACGGGGCAAGAACTGAACCCTGGGGAACTCCATAAAGGAGTGGCCATTGGTCAGAGCATCTGTCCTCAATGCAGACCGACTGGACATGCCCGCTAAGGTAAGAACGGAACCACTGTAAGACAGTGCCCCCGATACCCAACGCACACAGGCGGTCAAGGAGGATAGCATGATCGATAGTGTCAAAAGCCGCTGAGAGATTTAAAAGGACCAAGAAAGGGACACTACCCTCATCAAGGTCCCGAAGAAGGTCATCTACCAGAGCGAGTAATGCTGTCTCTGTGCTATGCCGAGGCCTGAAACCCGACTGATAAGAATTAAGATAACCAGTTTCCTCCAAGACCCTCTCAAGCTGGGCACATACAACCCTCTCTAACACCTTCGCTACAAAAGGGAGGTTGGAGATCGGCCTATAGTTGTCATGGACCTCAGGGTCCAGGGAGGGTTTTTTCAAGTGAGGGCAAACTATCGCCTCTTTAAGGGCTGCTGGTACGAAACCCTCATGTAGTGAAGATTTAACCAACTCCTGTAGCCAAGAATTTACATTCCCACCAGCTCTTCTAACCAGCCAGGAGGGACAAGGGTCCAAGCAACATGTTGCCGCACCCATACCCAAAAGAATCATGTCCATATCCTCGACCTCAAATGTACATTAGACACACAGCAATAAAGAAAACACTTCTCTGCCTTAATCTGTTAACACAGTTCTGAAATCATTATTGATTTAATATATAATCATTATTGAATTGTACTCTATACAGTACTGGTTATACATATTTACAAATGGAACAATATAATTGCATCTGACAGTGATGTGGAGTTTCTTTAAGAACTGGTGATCCGCTAAGTGGATTGTGATCTCATTTGGTATGTTTGTTATATGTTTCGTAAACAAAAAAAAGCACCTCATGTTGGTTTAATATGCTGTATAAATATCTCAGAGATTTTCCTAATAGCCACAAGTACTTGAACTGAAATATTTGAATAGGAAGAGTGTAAACAAGGCACATTTAATGTTATTTAAATATGGTGTTCAAAAATTCAAAGCTTTATGTGCAAATTATCTTTATTGGAATATTTGTAAAAATTTGAGGACACAGTAGTTTGTTGTGAAATACATAATAGGTATTATACCAATTTTATGGGACCACTCTCCTGGTTGCTCTTGGTGACCTGAAATTTATAGCCTGGCAATTGGTGAGACTTTTCTCATTGTTTACAGTTGCTTTTTGCTGAGCCTCTGCATACAGTGGTAGATTAGGCAGTACTTGAAATACTGACAGTGCTCCTGGCAGATAGCTGCTACTGTTTGCTATCTTTTTTTCTTCTTCTCTAGAAGGAAGCAGGAAATTACCCTTATGGGTAAAAACAGAATTTGATTTTTTTATTTGGATTATTTTGTAATTTGGATTTATTTTACCACTCCCTTGCCATTTACGAATTGAATAGGGCTATGTGTGTATGAGGCTCTCTCCTACATAATTTGGAGAGTTAATGTGCAGCATTGCTCTTCCACTTCCTTTCCAAGCCTCAGACTTGTTCTCAACAATTCAGGAAAGGCTGAAGGCACATACAATATTGTATAAATCAGCAAGTTCTCCAAGCTTGGGATGGTGCTATAGATTAAGTCCCCAGTAAATTACATAAGCAGTCCATAAAATTCAAAGGGGAGGGGGGAAGAAGAAGACAAGAAATGCCATGATCGCTTTTTGAACTTCCATGACACATTTGACAGTGCTGCTGTGCTTGCCAGGAATTAAGGATATGTATGTGGGGAAAGTGTTGACACCTATCCCCACCAGTCGTCTATAGGCACCTTACTGTTTGAGAGACGGCTATTAAAGGTGCAGAACCAGGAGGCAACTTCATGCCAGTTCTTGGTTTTCACATTATTGTGTCCAGACTATACATTAAACTTGGGCTGGCACTGGAAGCCCTGCCCCTGCCAGGCCCCCCATACATTCTTGCCCACTCATCTCCCATAAAAAGCTTTTGTGGCAACAGCAAGCATTATTTTGTTTTTGTTTACTGTACTGTATGTCCTGATGGGCCTAATGCTGAAATATGCTTTAAAAAACCGGTTGACGAATAAATCTGGTTTGAACTGAACACACGCACATGCGCGCGCACACTCACAATATTTTTATATCACTTTTCAACAAAAAGTTCACAACGTGGCATGCACAAGAAAGTGGTGAGTCCTTTAGTGCAGGAATTCTCAACGTTGGTCCTCAGATGTTATTGGACTTCAACTTCCATAATGCCTAGCCCCAGTGGCCTTTGGTTGGGGATTATGGGAGTTGAAGTCCAAAACCATCTGGGGACCCAACGTTGAGAATCCCTGCTTTAGAGGCTCTCAGCCTATGAAGAAACACAAGAGAGGCAACATGCACCAGTGGGATTCTATGCGGTGTTGGAATAGGACAGTTATTGTCCCCCTGCTAAACAAAGGAGGACATTCCCACCAGCTCTTTAAAAAGTGCCTCTTTACCTGGTTAGTGAGGGTATATATCTTTTGGGGGTGCTCTCATGTTAGGTATATGATAGTGGGAAGTACTGATGATGTCAAGGCTGTCTTTAAAGAGCCCTGGCGGGGCCCGGGGCAAATCAGCCAGTGTGGGGCCCCCTTCCAGTTAATTCTAATGCGGGTTAAAAGAGCAGGGCCCGGGGTAGTCGCCCTGCTTGACATGCCCTAAGGACAGCCCTGGATGATGTGCTGGCTGTTTTTGGTTTGTTTTTTCTGTGCTGCTATATGTCTGTTGGGTTTGTTCTCTCTCTTCCTCACACACTTCAAAGCTTCCCCTGTTGTTGATTTGCATAGGGTCAAGCCTAACCATATAGGTGGCAAGTGATGGGCTTTTTCAGCCAAATTCCCCTCCTTGGTATTAAAAAGCCAGGAGCTTTTAACACGAAAGGGTAGACATGCACAAATCATCCTCCAGACATGGAGCAGAGTCATGGAGGTTATATGCTGTTCTCCCCTGACCACTGATCACCACCTTTAGCATTCTTTACAAGGTGTTCCATATATTTTTAGTCTATAGTAAATATCTGTGCCTTGTATTTTTAAGTTCAAACACTTCCATTTGTGCATTAACATGATGTATTATCCTGTGCAGCTCTTCAGTGTTCTACAGTATCCTGCTGAATTAAAATGCTTAGCATAAGCTTTTTTGCCAAGTTAGGTTCAGACAATGAGGAGTTTCACCAATAGTTGATCTGTCAAAGCTTATTGCATTAAATATGTTACAAAGTGCAGCCATGGAATGCCTCCAAAAACCTTTCTTTCAAATTTGAACAGTTTGTATTCTTCCCTTGTGTAGTCTAGCTTAATGTAATGCCAGTGCTGTAATGGGATAAATTGTTCAGTAACAGGCAGAAGTCTTGCGAGTACAATGTTTTTATGGAAACCGATACGAAGGAATGACATCCAGCTTCTGTCTTGTGTGTTGCAGTGATCTGATAGCTTTTGAGAAGGCTTATTGTGAATACAGGTTGAACAGGATTGAAAATGCTCTGAAGACCATTCAAGGAGCCAGCCAGCAGACAGATAAACTAAAGGAGCTTTATGGACAAGTGGTAATTAAAGAACTCTATTTATATCACAAATGGAAGAGGGGGTCATATCTCACTGATGGAGCACATGCATTGCATGCAGGAAGTCCTAGGTTCGGTCACCAGCATCTCCAGTTAGATTATCTTAGGTAGTGTGGTTGGGTGGGGGAAATACCTCCCTGAAGAGCTGCTTTCAGTCAGTGAGGTCATTCACACAATCAAAAACTGTTCTACCCAGGTTTTGGAGCTGTGTGTGCTCTCAATTTTCAGTTGTGTGGAAGCAAGGTAAAAGGAAAACCTGGGTAGATGTGACTGTGTAGAAGCAAGGTAAGAGAAAAAGCTACCCAGTTTTTGGTTGTGTGAATGACCTCATGTAGCGGATTTAAAGCCTTTGTCTCAGAGCACAAGCTCATGTGAGGGAAAGAAATACTGAATCATCCCTGCTGAGGTGCCTGGCTCCTAAAACTTTTTTTAGTATTATCAGTAGGTTCAAAATGCTGCCACCATCAGCCCTGTTATCGACAGAGCTTGAGCCTCCCTGGGCTTGGGGTGGTATCCCAGGAAAAGCTCTTTTATTTTGCTATTGGATAAGTACAAAAAAACTTCCATGTGCAAGCCTACACGTGGTGAGAAAATTGATAGCTGCTGAATGTTTGAGGACGTGTTTGCATCAGAGGAGTCCCCCTTCAGCCCCCACTTTTCCTGAGTTAATAACCCACTTGGAGAGGCTTGTAAAAAGAAAAGAACTAAAAACAACCCAATTTTATTCAATTACTACAGACTGCTTCTGTCTGAAGCTTTCTCAGCTTTAAATACAGTTAGGAATACTTAGTAGGATTATAAAAATAGATTGTCTTAATGCATGCTTAGATGTTTATAGAGCCTTTTGTATCGCCCTAGGTAGGGTGTAGGCTAGTGTTCCTTATTTTAATTGCATTACAGGTAAACAATAATAGAACAGTATTGGGAATATTCAAAAGCACAAACACCAAAGAAATATAACATCCCTAACGCAAAGTCTCACTAAACAAATGTTTCCCTATGCTAAACCTCTGGAAGCCATAAGCCCTCGCTCCTTGCCTTGAACTCACCAAGTGCCTGATGAGAATTCAAGCTTCCTGCCCTTCTGTCTTTCAAAGTTCTGCAGAGTTATTCTCCTGCAGCCAACCTCCATGGCCACATGTACTCGTGAGCACCTCCAGCCTAGCTTCTTCCTCTAACAACGAACTCCTTTCTTTCTGGCAACAGTTCTCTAGGTCCCCGTCCCCCCCCCACTGGTGGACTGATTGGGCAATCTCTGCAGGACACCAGCCTGTCAGTCAAGACAAGGGTTCACTTCTGGTTACAGAGCCAAAATTGAAACCTGGCATTGTGTGATATCTTGAGTGTATATGTGCTCCTTCTTGCATTCAAAGGGAGGAAGAATTCTGCCAGTACTTCTACTCTTATTATGTCTAATCTGGGCAATCCTCCTGGCGTATTCTTGCCAGAGTTTAGAAAAATCTATTTGGTCTCTTTTGAATCTATTAATATGAAATAATAAGAATTAAAGATAAGAATTTACAGAATATTGAGTGGTTGAGCAAGGGAGAAATGCTTCTTTTTCTGACTCTGGGTTTATTTTTTCTTTAAATCCAGAATGTGGGAGAACTAGTTGGCAAACAAACTATTTGAATATTGTCAGTGCAGGCCTGGCATAGATACCTTGATTATGGGCTATATCTTGGTTGTAATGAATGGCTATCTCAGTCTTATCTTGAGAAAGTAGTAGAGCATTTGAATGAATTCTCTGCTTAGAAAAGTCTTGAAACTTGTAGTTAAATGTTGTACAGATCAGAACTTAACATGAACTATTTCTAAGGATAGGACTTACAGAAAGCTAATTTAGCTTGTTAATTACATAAGCTTGGAATACAGTGGTCCCTCGACTTGCGTATTTAATCCATTCCGAACGCACGTTCGGAGGTCGAAATTTTCGTAAGTCAAAGTGCACACCACGGAAGTCTGGAAACATTCGTAAGTCGAGGAAACCGCATCTAAAAATTCGTAGGTCGAGTAAGCTGAATCTAAACCGGCAACTACTTCCGGTCTTTTTTGTCGCTCGTAACTCGAAAACATCGGATGTCGAGTAGTTCGTAGGTCGAGGGATTACTGTAGGTGGTTTGTTCAGCAAGGAGGTCTACTGTTGCTCAGATCCACCACCCCTAATCTATAATATGTAGCAAATACTGGATTGTCCTGCAGGGTTGGTATAAACATTGCTAAGGTCACGTATCTGAGGATTATATGCTGCAGTGCCAGTTTTGACTCTTTATCTCTGGAGTACTGAACTGCTATCTAGTTTCTTTCCCTTTTAGTTGTACAGATTAGAGCGTTACGATGACTGTTTAGCTGTATATCGGGATCTCATACGCAACTCGCAAGATGACTATGAAGAAGAACGGAAAACAAACCTTTCTGCAGTTGTTGCTGCACAGAGCACCTGGGAGAAAGTGGTCCCAGTAAGTAGATTTGTGGTAATGGTGTGTGTGGGGGTGTCATTTCCCTTCACCCTTCCTTGCTGACCATGCCTCTTCTAGTATCCATGCAACAGATGAATTTCATAAGCACTATAAAAATACTATATCAAGAGCTGTCACTGTGGAATGTTGAGAAGTTGAGGGCTTCTTCCCATTGGTACTGTCATGGCATGTTAGTAAGAGCCATTTGACCTCATACATATTGGGATTCTAGCCTTGTATAAAGATCACCTATATTAATTGAGCACCTTTATCTTTACTGTAAACAGGCATCATTCTCTTTAAAGGTGCATAACTACTGCTAAAAATGCAGTTTGTATCCATCTCTGTCCGTTCATGTGCAGTCCTTTTCTCCTTTAAAAGTAAATTGATAGAAGAAAGCAAAAGTAGAAATGAATATTTTCTCAATATGTCAAGCTGTGTCTCATTATGGTTCTGTCCCTAGTACTTGAATGAGGTGGTACTATGTACCTGCTAAAAACATAGTGTGCTTTACATTATTTAATCAGAATATGTGTGCAGTCCTTGCAGCATCTTGTGAAATGTAGCTGATGTATATGTCCTTAACATCTGTGGAAGCCTTAGGAGTTTGATCTTTTAGAATCATTTGATAACTTGCTTACAAAGGGAAGCTTGTTTGGCTGTTATGAGGTGTTTGAATTTTTTACATATTTATGTAACAACATTCCAGGTATTGGAAAGTTGTTTAGCAGTCTTACAGAAAGTGTTTTAAACAAACCTGTTTACTTTGTAATACAGAACTTGGTTTCTCTTTAATTACTTTAGAGTCATTTAATTACTTTGCTCTGTCCAGGAAGATCTGGGCCTTCAAGAAGCTACCTACGAGCTGTGTTATAATGCTGCTTGTGCATTGATTGGGCAAGGCAGGCTGAATGAGGCAATGAAAAGTCTACAGAAAGCAGAAGGTAATGCCTGGGAAATCAAACTTGTCCACTCTTAAGTATACTTTGTGGAAATAAAAAGTGGTGAATGATTATTTTAGAAAAATGAATTTGAGAAAATCTAGAAAGGAGAGACTATTCTTCTGTCCCTAAATTCATTCTAATCATTTGCTGATGTATCTATGTAAGAACTCTTTCACAGCTTCCCAAAACTTGTAGCTCCCAGAGACCATACAAGGATTCCCCCCACTGCCCCTGCACTACTAATTTCTCTTATTTTTGTAAGTGGATCTCACAGCTGAGTACTTAAAAGAAACTCTTCATTTCATTGGGCAATATTTTGCATCTGTTTTATTTTTGCAGAATGTTACTATTCATATTAAGTTGTTTATACAAAAAAAATTCAGTGGAACCCAGATTGGAGCTGTGCTTTGTTGTGGGGTACACACTTTGAGAATGGTTGTATTCTTTTTATCTTTCAGATTAAGGTGGCTTACTTCATAAGTAACTGTAGTGCAGGAATAAAGAGTAAAAAGTTAACCAAAAGAGAGGCAATGTTGTTTTGCCAGTAGATAATGGATTAATGTCCATTACCTCTCATATTGCCTCATAAGCTGTTTAACCTCAAATGTTCACCATTGCTTTTCATCTATGAGCAACCAACTTCAGGAGTTGAAATCCTAAGGATGAGTATTATGCTGTCACAGGAAATAACTGGCCCGATCTGAACTGCCTCCCTGACTAATGAAGAAAAGCCGTTTTGCAGCATAGATCTAAAAATAGTGTGCTTATAAAACCTGATTTTGGCAATTTTGTTGTTTCAAGGGTGGAATCTAGTAGGAATGCCGGCTAGTTTATATGTGTAGCAGAATGGGGTAGTAAAGCTTTTCCTGGAGATAATCACTTCAAATTGCAAGTGGATGGGCACATCTGTGCCACCCCATGAAAATCTCTTTGCCCATTGGAAAGTAGTATGTCAAAGAGATGGCTGTGAGGAACTGCTTGTCTTGATGTGCTAGTTTCATGTGTGTAAGCAACATTTTCTAGATGTGGGATTGTTCAGACATGCAACCTTAAATTGTACTGTCCAGGAAAAATTTAACCACTATTTTGCTTAATATTTAAATAGACTCTTAGGCAAGTTAAAGTACAGGGAAACACAATGATGGTATGGTATCTGAGTTTGACATTTATTTTATTTATATGCCACCCTTCCAAAAATGGCTCATAAACAGCAGTAAGAGTGAGGGGGGCAGATGCTATTTGTCTTTGACATTCTGTTGCAATTAACTTTGATTATTATTGGATACATATTTTCTAAATATTTCAAAATACCAACATCCTTGTACTTAAGTGAGATAAGTGAGGTTTCTGTAGATGTATGAATCACTAGAGGAATATCACAATTTGTTGCTTTTGTATATGGCAAAATTAATTGGCTGTCTTTTCCCCCTGTAGATTTGTGTCGTCAGTCTCTGTCAGAAGACTCAGTAAGTTGGTATTTTTACACTGCAAAAATGTGTTTTTTGTATTAAAACAAATTTGAAAGGCTAACATCCAGACTAACACTGTACTGTTACTATGGGGGAAGGGCAATTTTCACCAATATCCCCTTTCCTCTGAAGCCCACTGTGCTTCCTGAAAATGTCCCTGAGTGTTGTACAACCCTCAGGGACATGTTTTCAAAAATGATAAATATGTATATACTGCTTTTCAACAAAGTGCTCAAATCACCTCTCCCCGTAGCACCAGCACAGCCAATATTTTTAAGGTGGCTTATGTGCTAATTGTGTAAATCCAGTAGGGATATGTCATATTTGCTTGCTTTTCCTTCATAACTTGAATTTTAAGTGCTCTAAACCAACTCTTTCCTTGTATAAATGCTAGTTTGCTTTGTTAAAATGAATTTTTTCCCCCAAGACTGTGGCAGTAGAAAATTGGGCTTCATAAACTTGGTAATGAGGGCTATTGCTAATACTAGTCTGTCTATTTATTTGATTGATTGATTGATTGATTGATTGATATATACCACCCTTCCAAAATGGCTCCAAATGGCTTTTACTATTAAAAATAGTAAATGCAGAACTACTTTTATTATGTGCTTAAAGCCAAAAATTGTTTACATATTTCTATTTACATTGGGCATGATACAGCCAAAGTGAAGCACCTTTCCTATTGATTTTCAATAGGTGAGATTTAAGTGCTTGCTTAACTCCTTGGTTGAAATAAAGGGGACTTAACTCAGGCTGAATTGCACTCATTGGTGGGTAATCATTCTATTTCTATGAAATTATCACTTTGAACACCTGAGAGCTTGTGTAGTCAGCTGTGAATCGTGGCTACTGGTTTGGACCTAGTCTCTACCATGGATTCTGGCCTTGGGCAAGACATTCCCTTTCAGGTCCCCAGCTGCAATATGGAGATAATAATACTTATCTTACAGGGTTGTTGTAAAGATTGCATCGAAATAAAAAATGTTAAGTGATTTTCACACTCAAAAAGCACTATACGAATGCTGCGTGGTGGTGGTATAGACATACCCTGCTCGGAAAGCTCACTTCCTGCACAAGCTCCTCTCATTTTAGTGGGTTTGTGGAGAACTTCCTAGTGTATTGTGACCTTCCTAATTATTTAACAGTCCCCATACTTGGTCACCTAATAGAGCAGCGGGGAAGCAACTTGCCTAGGGAGCAAGAGGCTGTCAGTTTGAATCTCTCCTGGTATGTTTCCCCAGAATATGGGAAACACCTATATTGGGCAGCAGTGATATAGGAAGGTGCTGAAAGACATCATCTCATACTGCACGGGAGGAGGCCACTTCTGTATTCTACCAAAAAACCCACATGGCTCTGTGGTCACCAGGAGTCGACACTGACTCGACGGCACAATTTTTCCTTTTCCCCCCATAGTTGCATTATTGAATTGTGGTTAAAACACAATAACCAGTACATTTGGTAATGAGTTCCAATATTAGGAAGACTAAATTCTGAGGTAGTATGTTGACTCTTTAAAAATATTTCTTTTTTTCAGGATGTGACTGAAGAAGACATTGAGGCTGAACTGGCCATTATCCATGGTCAGATGGCTTATATTTTCCAACTCCAGGGTCACACAGAGGAAGCTCTGCAACTTTATAATCAGATAATCAAACTAAAGTAAGGACTTCCCTGAACTGTGATGGTTAGAACCTTTTAAAAATGACATATAGATACCTTTGTAAACGTATTCTCTTTTCTGCAGGCCAACAGATGTGGGGTTGCTTGCTGTCATTGCCAATAACATCATTACTATTAACAAGGTATAGAAATATACTTATGATTCATCTGGTGTCTTTGTAAACTGATCATATCTCAAAAATCCACAGCACTTGCTGTATGTTTGTATAATACCTGTAGCCCATTTGTTAAGGAGTATGGTTATGTTAACACCTGCAGCAAAGGGCTGAAATGTCATTGCAGTTGATAGAGTAATGCATCTTGTGGTGTTGTGTTCCACAGGACCAAAATGTCTTTGATTCAAAGAAAAAGGTGAAGCTGACCAATGCAGAAGGTGTTGAGCATAAACTCTCCAGGAAACAGCTCCAAGCAATAGAATTTAACAAAGCTTTGTTGGCCATGTATACCAACCAGGTACGCTTATGCTAATATTGTTTTGTCTACCCCAGAGCTGAAGAATTCATTCAGGAGAATAAAAACATACAGTTCTCCTAAGTAGGTAGATCAGACCTAAATAAAACATTATCAATCCAGTCCATCATGTTCATATATTTCCCTAATCTTGCAAAATTGTCAGTATACAGGTGAAACTCGGAAAATTAGAATATCGTGCAAAAGTCCATTAATTTCAGTAATGCAAATTAAAAGGTGAAACTGATATATGAGACAGACGCATTACATGCAAAGCGAGATAAGTCAAGCCTTAATTTGTTATAATTGTGATGATCATGGCGTACAGCTCATGAAAACCCCAAATCCACAATCTCAGAAAATTAGAATATTACATGGAACCAAGAAGACAAGGATTGAAGAATAGAACAATATTGGACCTCTGAAAAGTATACAGTGTACTGTGCTTGATTGACCAGCAAACTCGCCTGACCTGACCCCATAGAGAATCTATGGGGCATTGCCAAGAGAGGGATGAGAGACATGAGACCAAACAATGCAGAATTGCTGAAGGCCGCTAATGAAGCATCCTGGTCTTCCATAATACCTCATCAGTGCCACAGGCTGATAGCATCCATGCCACACCGCATTGAGGCAGTAATTGCTGCAAAAGGGGCCCAAACCAAGTACTGAATACATATGCATGCTTATACTTTTCAGTAGTCCGATATTGTTCTATTCTTCAATCCTTGTCTTCTTGGTTCCATGTAATATTCTAATTTTCTGAGATTGTGGATTTGGGGTTTTCATGAGCTGTACACCATGATCATCACAATTATAACAAATTAAGGCTTGACTTATCTCGCTTTGCATGTAATGCGTCTGTCTCATATATCAGTTTCACCTTTTAATTTGCATTACTGAAATTAATGGACTTTTGCACGATATTCTAATTTTCCGAGTTTCACCTGTAGTCATAGGGGTCCAGCAAACTTCAAAAGCTAATGTTTAAGAGAACTGCAGCTTTTACAGGGATCTAGTCTCCCTTTTGACCTCTGCAGCATTAGACCCCGGCTGAAATCTCATATCCACTCCTGCTGACTTGGCAAAGAGGCACCTTTTAACGTGGTGATTCTCTTTATTTAGCAGGGGGAGAGTAATTGACCTTATCCACCCCCAGCACAGTACTTCCAGTGACTGTTGCTGGTGTCTATCTTGTGTTTCTTTTTAGATTGTGAGCCCTTTGGGGACAGGGATCCATTTGTTTAAAAGCGGTATATAAATATTTGTTGTTGTTGTTTTGAAAATAAATCTGAGGATGTTCTGGGAGGATTTTGCAGTGTTTAGCATACAGCTGGGACAGCCATTTTTCTATCAACTTTTTTCAAAATGCTCTTGTACGTGCTCCCCAAAAGGCTCCTTTAAGTATTTCTGGAAGCTGGTCTCTAAATCATTTAGGAAATGTTTTGCAATCTCTACTTAAAAATGTAAGTAGACCAACTTCAGGTAGGCAGAACAGTTTTATTTATGCTGTTTGGAGGTAGACAGCTTAAAAGTCACTGGATTACAAGGGCTGATGCATATAAGCTCACTAAAAGGAAAGGAAGGGTTCCTGGGCTTATGTGCATCAGTCCTTGTAATCCAGTGGCTTTAAAACTGTCTACCTCCTAAGAATCTTCTCCACATTGATTTGTCCACCAAGAAACCTCTGAGTATCTGCCATGGAATCCCTGCTCATTGGGGGAAATTCCAGGGCATATGAACTGAGTGTGTGTGGCCTAGAACACACCCAGCACTCTCCTGCAGCTGCATGTTACAAGGGAAGACCAGTAGTTGTGAGCAAGCTGTGTTTTTTAGGGAAGCTTTCCATAACTGTTCTTCTTATTATTTTGAAAGCCATTGCCATAGTCCATAAGTGTTCAGAAGATGATTTTGACTGCAAAGTGATCCACAAACACCACGGCTGAAAATTATTTAACATGCAAATATCTGTAATTATCATGAGAATATCTATACAATTCTCAGATATGTTCTTTGGTACAGTATCTGTGCAAACTTTGTGTTTGTAGTCTATCCCTGTTTAGGGCAGGAAGGAACTGCCACAGACTGTCCCATTGCTTGTTGCCTCATGCTTCTGCCACCTTTCTATAGAGTGTGTGTTCCTAAATAGCTGTATTTTTCCTCTGTTCCTTAGGCAGACCAATGCCGCAAACTATCGTCAAGTTTACAGTCGCAGAGCCCTGAACACCTCCTCCCTGTATTAATCCAAGCAGCTCAGTTGTGTCGAGAGAAGCAACATACCAAGGCGATTGAGCTTCTACAGGTAGGCCACAGTTTTCAAAAATAAGCAGCAGATTTCCTCAAAGGAGTTGATGCATAGTTTTCAATCACCTGATTGTGCATCTTGATACCTTCTTCCCTGAGCCCTTTCTCACAACCGATGAGAAGGGCTTCAGAGCAGGCTGCGGGCAAGGTGGGTTAGACTTACCTTCCCCGTAGATGGCTGCTCTTCCTGTGCTGGGCATGCTCCCCGTGCGCCCAGATGATTCCTCTCGTGCCCAGGCAGTGGGGAGGTTCAGCGGCCGGGATGTGTTGTCCTGGCCCAGGAAATACCATAATGCACTGAGTTCATCATGGGGATCCCTGCTCCCGGGCAAGCAGCCGCGGCTGACAGACGATTAGGAAAATGAGGTGAGAAGAGTGATCGTTCTCCTAACCTCATTTTGAAGGGAGGATACCTAGGCAGGTATGCCACTGGGATTGGCCCCATCCTGGTGGTTCATACACATGTGCAAAACCGGGCTGGGCTCCCTTAGCCCGGTTTTGCATGCTCATGTGAACTGGTTCCCAGATGTAGAAGAACCCTTACTGGTTCCAGGAGGATTATCTCAGCTTTTTTGTTTGTTTAATTTTTCACTGTAGTACCATAATTTCCCATTATCCTTTGGCCTGTTACACACACAGTATTTAACCATGGTTAGCGCTAACAGTGGTCTGTTGCCTTGAGAGCGAAGAATGGAACAGCATTTTTTTAGTGACTAACCCCCCCCCCACCTATGCATAGCTTTAAACCAAGTTTGTAACCTTAATTTAAGGTTTAACCATGCTTAGCTTTAAACCACAATTTGTAACCAACCATAACCTGACTTTTAACTTGTTTACTTAATTTGGTTAATCTTATTACTTTCATTTTATATTGTATCAATTTTATTGTTGTGAGCTGCCCCGAGCAGTAGTGTCCTGGAGGGGCGGGGCATAAATATTTTAAATAAATAATAAAATCAAACTCCAGTGCAGATGTAACACTGCACTTTGTTTAGTCCGGAAAATGAGAGAGGAGTTTGAGTGTGAGAGGAGAATGGAGGAAAAGAGAGTCCACCAAACCTGCAGGACATTCCTGATCAGTGGGGTATTATGTCTGCAGCAGGCTAAACATACTGTAAAACCATGATTTAGCTTGTTGAACGAAGCCCTGCTCCCAAAAGGTTTGTTTTTAGAGGCAATAGCAGTACAGGTTTGTCATTTTGTAAGCAGTGAGAGCTTGGGAAGGCAGGGAAATTCTTGACCACAGTTTGCATGATGCAGATGTTAAGCTTAAACAGGGCTTTCAAGCCATGACACCTTGCTTTGCATTCAACTCTTAATCATTGTTTAAACATGAGACACAATTTTTAATCATGGTTAAGCTTTAGGTCTGCACAGGGCTATGGTCAACAGGGATTTCAAGCCTTAAAATTGTTAATAAAAAAGACTTCAAGTGTATCCCCATGAACACAAAGTCAGTGGCTGGCATGAGTAGAATTACTCAAAGTAGTCCCATTGAAATTAAAGGACAAGTGGGGCATTAATCTTAACTTCAATGGGACTACTTTGAGTAATTTTCCTCATTATGCCAGCCGTTGTGCGTGTATTATTCATGCTTTGGAGCTTATTACAGAGAAGTCATGATGTAAGATTGTACAATGCGATAACCATTCATTGCAAGACTCCTGTTCTGTAAATTCTCAGACTGATTCTTTTTGAAAGCCTCCTGACTTGTGTCTTCCTGTTTCTGATTTGCAGGAATTTGCTGATCAGCACCCTGAAAATGCTGCTGAGATTAAGCTGACCATGGCACAACTGAAAGTCGCTCAAGGTACTGCACCTTGATTGCCTTTGGCATGAGACTTCATGTGCACTTGCCTGCAGTTTTATGCAGTTTCCACAAACTTATTTCTTCTGCCTTCTTCATTCTTCTTTTTCGTAAAAGGGAGCTGCCTTTTGTGGGTTATTTGTTATAGGCTGCAAGGTGTAGACTTTGTACTGAAAAATTCCACATGAAAAAAGCTGAGTTCAGCCTGTATACATTGTGAAAGCTGAATATATTTGCATAAATTTTCATTTTTATTGTTCTGTAGATTACTGTTTTGCATCATCTGTGCTAGATTGTTTATTATGGGTTGAGTCGAGCTAAACAGGGCACTGAAGCCCTAAATCTATTAAGCCATCACTTGAGCTTATAAGATACCAACAAATATTGCCCACATGCTTTCAAGCATATTTTCACAGTTCTAAGGGCTAGAAATTTAAACACTTTATGTGTTTACATGAAAACTGAGATTCTTGGGCATCTACAAAGTCCTGATTAAAGATTTCCATAGTCCTGCCCCTTCCTCCCTGTCTCTAACCAAGGAGAGGTTTCATGGTTGGGAGAACACACGCCTCTGTAGAGAGAACTACTGTTGATAACTACACTTTTTGTTTTCTCTCAAAGGCAATGTCACCAAAGCATGCATCATCCTGCGGACTATAGAAGAGCTAAGGCACAAGCCTGGCATGGTAAGTTTCAGCTAAGTTTTAAATACTTCCAGAGCTTTATTATTCTTGTTGATACTTGCCCATTTCTTATGCATTTCTGATCTTAGTCAGGCTTTACAGTCAGGCCAGATAGTTTGGCTGTTTTCACACTTGTCTAGATCAGTGTTTCTCAACCACCGGTCCCTGGACCGCTGCCGGTCCCCGAAGGGTTGAGTGCCGGTCCCTGACTGGGAGTCAACCCCCCCCCCAACTGAAATCAAGGCACTCACTTCCTCAATTTTGCACATGGCACGGAAGAGGAAGAGTATCACGGAGGCATGGGACCCTTCTTGTGCCTTGCCTCCATGTGCTGCTAAGATCTTCCTACAGCTATCTTATTCCCTATCTTTACAGCTTCAAACTGTATGCGGTGCGGGGGCATGGAGGAAAAAGTATGGCAGTGGGCGCCACTTGAAGGGCTGCTGGTTCTTGCATGCTCATTGTTTGCAGCCCAAGGTTGGTTGATTGAAACCCAGCTGCCTGTTATGGTCGAGGCGCCTTGAGAGGGAACGCTGTTTCCCTCTTGCATCAGTGGGGCTTGCTTGTATGTTGTTTTCATTGGCCCCATGTAGCTTTTGAATTTTTCTAATGGCCCAACATCCCCTCTCCATTGAGTAATCACAAGCACCTCCACTCCAGACATACTGGAGACAAATTTGTTCACCCAGGCTTTTAGAGTCAGGGGTTCTCAACCTTGGGTACCCAGACGTTGGTGGACTTCTACTCCCATAATCCCCAGCCATAATGGCCAAATGCCATTGTTGTTGGGGGTTATAGGAGTTTAACTGAGGGACCCAAGGTTAAGAACCCCTAATATTCCATGTTTGCAAAAGATTCCAAATTTAATTATTTTAATGCTTATATTATTTTCATTCTAAACTGCCCAGAGATGCAAGTTTTGGGCAGTATAGAAGTCTGATAGATAGATAGATAGATAGACAGACAGACTTGAAACCCCTTTACTAACTGCTGGTCCGGGAAACTGCGCATGAAGAATGTAGCGGTCCTTGAAACTCTGCACGAAGAATTTAGCGGTCCTTGACTCCAAAAAGTTTGAGAAACACTGGTCTAGATGGCTTGTAGATGAGTTCCTTTTGGACTCTGTCAATGCTTGGTTTGCAGGATTTAGTGTTAACAGACTTTTCCCACCTGCATTTGCTAGAAGTATATTAGCCAAGCACAGTTGCTGGCTGGTAACCTACTGGTGACTGTTATCTGAAGCAGGGTTGTGAATAAACAAAATTCTGCATGAAGACAGCACAAATATTGTGACCTTGTATAGACTTTTCTAATGACTTGCTTCATTTTTTAGCTCAATTGATTTTTCCAGGCTCCTTCTCCTCTTACCTCTCCCTGCTCCCCACTTTTACACAATCATTTACCAACGTAGAATATTTTTATTGTGGATTTTAAAGAAAACTGGATCTTTAGCATGATATAGTTTCAGGACAATAGTTACATCACAAATGCCAAACACATGTTCATTTTTATTTTTGAAACAGCTCTGAATGTATGAATTATGGATAATGTTTAAACAAGGGCTAATAATGGCGGCTCCTGAGAGTACAAGGAAGCACATTATATTTTCTGCAACAGCAAAGAAAAGAACAGCAGCAATGGCATCTTCTTGTGATCTTAGTAGCAGTTAGAAAATGTTCTGTTTGAAGTACCATAAAAAAATTAATCAGTGTGCAATATATTCAGTTAGAAGATCTCTTGAGAGAACAAAGAAATGACTTGATTCAATCAAAAGTAATACTCTGGGCTTCTATTAGGCAACTGTATTAAAGCATCAAGATTGCTTTGGAGACTCTTCTCCCTCTGGTAATATAGCTTCTTTGCTGGTCTTGGCCATGAATTTGTTTTATTTTTTATTACATTTTTATACCACCCAATCGAACAGCTCTGGATGGAATTTTGTGCCATCAAATGGCTAAGAGAATAAGCTGTGTGATGGGAAGTGCAAATCAGCTTGACTATGAGCTCTTTGGGTGGCCTTAGGCTGAGAAACAGGAATTTGCCTCCCCCATCCCCTCATCCCAGATCTGTAGAATTCAACTTATTTATTGCCTGGCCCTAAGCCACTGTAACTAAAGACTGCCAGCAATATAAAATTTGAAAATTTACCATACCATAACAGCCAATCAGATTATCTGTTGTTATAACCCAAACTTTTTAAACACTAATAAAACTATGACACACAGAACATGGATTATTCCACACAACTTTATTTAAAATTCAGCTTTCTGGCTCTTAATTTTCTTGCTGCATAGAGGGTAAAGAGACCAAATGTGTAAAAGTGGATCATAATATGGGAATCATACTGGCCTGCTTTACAGAGAGTTATTGAAAAATGTAAATGAAGCATTCTGATCATTTAGAGAAAGTGCCATATACATATTAGGAGCACAGTTAGTGCTTTTTATTTATAAAACATACTCTGCTATATTTCCTTGTGGACTACCTCTTTTCCATTCCTTTGACTGTTGCACAAGATGTACACTATAAGATAGTTTTTAAAAAATTAAAAATCTGATTTTTTTTTTTAATTTAGCTTTTGAGATCCAACCTAAACTTAAGACTTGAATGAAAAATAAAATGATTGCTTACTTTCATCTTGGGTTCTTGAATGGCTATAGGTGTCGGCATTAGTGACGATGTATAGCCATGAAGAAGACATTGATAGTGCTATTGAGGTCTTGGCACAAACTATTGAGTGGTATCAAGAATTCCAGGTAAGTAGATCACTGGAGTGCTGGTGTGATGCAAGCAGGGCATGTGTGTGAATGAAGGATTTGTTTTCAGGTTGCTTCCTCTCCCTCGCATCCCACCCCAAATCAGGATAATAGGAATAGGGAGAAGAATAGTCATATGTTCAGCACATAAGTATGTACCCTTTATCATTTATCATATTCCTTTGAATCTGCTGATCTCCTTGAACATTAAAGTCTTCTAATGGTAATTCCCAAACTGTGTGCCATGTTCTTGTGTTGCAAGAAAGACATGGAATAATGGAAGTCTCCTGTAAGACCAAAACATTCATTCATTGTTGATGCTTCCTGTTGCATCTCTGCGTGATTTACTGTTCTGGCCTTGCCTTCTTCCAGTCAGTCTTTGCTGGGGGTGGGTGAGACTGGCATATCTCTACATTAGATATGACTGGATCATTTGCTTGCTCTTGAAGTGGAGCAACAGCAGAATGACCTGCCCTCAGAAAAGGCACATCCAGAACAGTGACCTGAACAGAAACTCCAAGGATGGGATCCTCTGATGTGAAGTAGTTTTCTCATTTTTACAAACTTCTTATAAACCTCCTCCTTCTTCTTCGTCGTCTTCTTCTTAATAATTATTTTGTGGGTACGCATGAAATATGTCTCCAGTTTTAAGTTAAGAGTGGAAAATGTGCCTCAGCTATTAGAAGTTTGTGGAACACTGTTATGTAGCCTAGAATTATCCAGATTGTACCCACATGTTGTTTAAGGTCTCTATTATGCATGAAAGTAGTAGTTTCACAAGAGTGATTTCCTGACAACTGAGAGGGTGTGCATAAGGAAGCCTTTGCAGTGGATGAGAAATTCCTTTCCCAGCCCATGAGATGATTGCTCCCCTGTCTGCCTTTCACACACCCAGCGGTGCTAGTGTAACAGAGTGAAATTTTTCATTGCCTCATATACAGCTTAGCTAAGTGTTTCTGAAACTTGCTTCTGCGAGTTGGACAACTTTGTGTGTAAGAGCTGGGAAAGTGGCTGTGAGTATGGGATGGGAAGTCCTTGATTCAAATCTCCCTTTAACCACAAGCTCACTAGGTGGCCAAGCCACTATCCTCTCAACCCCTCATTTGCAACATGGGAATAATACTGGCCCACTTTATAGGACTGTTTCAGGATTACTGAGAGAATGTATGGGAAGCATGGTGAACACTCAAAAGAGCTATATAAATATTTAGTGCCCTTGAAGCAGAAACATCAAATGATTAGCATGGGACATTTTGATAGAATGTTTTCTTCCACCTCTCCCTTTTTGTCCCAGAAGAGAAATGGAATAGTGATAGTGAAGAAGGACTGGGGCCTATGTAGTCTGAAAGCTTTCTGCCAACTAGGCAAGAAGATTCTTTGACCTGATACCATCTGTCTTAGACATTGGTTAAAAAAAAAAAGCCCATAAAATATGCTAAATAAATACTTTTAGGTCGTACTTTGTTAAAAAGGAGGATTAGATATTTAATTCTAAAAAGATCAGTTTTCTCGGGGATCTTTCTTTCTTTCTTTCTTTCTTTCTTTCTTTCTTTCTTTCTTTCTTTCTTTCTTTCTTTCTTTCTTTCTTTCTTTCTTTCTTTCCTATAACCATGTTCTTGCATTAATGGCAAGTTAGTATTCTGAGTTGCATGGTGTGATCGTACATTGCAGCAGTTGGAGACAGGTGCATCCGTGTGTGTGTCCCTGTGTGTACACACACACACACACACACACACACACACACACACACACACACACACACACACAGAGATTTAAGGGTTTCCTTAGCTCTAAAAATTCCAAATAGGAACCAGCAGTCTCTTCATCAGTGTAAAGACATGATCACAGTGGCATGTTAGTTACTTTTAAATATAACTTTAAGCAAATCTGCTTTTTCAGCCAAAGTCTACAGTTCATTTGTCACTAATCAGGGAAGCTGCCAACTTCAAGCTGAAACATGGCCGAAAGAAGGAAGCCATCAGTGACTTGGAGGAACTGTGGAAGTAAGTCCTTTCCTGAGTGCTTAAAATTGAGTCCCATAGGTAGGCACTTCAGTGAGTTAGCTTTTGAAAGAGGTGATGACTTCAGTAATATTCTTGAGAATCCTTATTGAGCAAATATACTGAAAATGAGGTTAACTATATTTACAAAAAAACCCAAACTAACAGCTAGAAGCAGAACACTAGACAAAATTACAGACAAACTTCAATTTTTAATTGTAAATGATTGGACAGGTGGGCCATAGAGTGACCTTGCTAGCCTTCTAGGCTGGGTATAAACCTTTTGAAAGAAAGTATTTAGAGTAAAATGCAAGTCACCTTTACTGGACATTGAAAACACTCCTAATCTGTGGGTCAGAGCATGTCATTGTTGATGGGTTTTAGGGGCAACCTTGCAACTAGTTCTCTTTTGTTTGTATTCAGATGTCCCAGTAAATGTCTACCCTTCCTTCTGGAACTTGCAGCATCTTGGCTGCTGCCATTGCCAGAAACCCAGAGCCTTCCTTCACTACTGGTCATGCTTGGTCTTACCCCCTCAGTTATTCACTCAGCCCTATGACTGCTTGCTTAGGGCACAGACACTTCAAAATGGTTTCTGACAGAAGCACAGCGTATTTTGTATGTCCAAATAATAATCTTTTTTTGTTTAATTCTTCAATACATATTTTTGTTGTTCAAATTGGTCTGCTATTATTATTGTTGGGAGGCCTACCATATTTTCTCTTTGCGGTCTCCAACAAGCTGTTAAAATAAATGCCCTAGTACAATTACAAGATGCTGGAGCATCCACAAAATGAGCAATCTTCTGACTTTCCAACTGGACACGCGTTTATCTCCTTTAAATATAGCATCAGGGGAAGAGAAGGAGGCCTCGTGCTTCTTGAAATACTGTTTGTGGCTCTTAGGGGCAGTGGAGGCAAGATGCCTCACTTGGTTGCCAGCATGCAGACATTTCTGTAGTGTTCAGTACTGAGCTTCTTGCTCTTTTTGGAAGAAGCTAAGCTATGACTATTGCACTTCTTTACTCTCCTTTACTTTTAGGCAAAATCCAGATGATGTCCATACCCTGGCGCAGCTAATATCTGCGTACTCCCTGGTTGATCCTGAGAAAGCTAAAATGTATCCTTCATAGAGTGTAATGTTCATATTGACATGTATGTTGGAATACTCCAATTCATTACAGAAGGGCACACACTACACAGGGCACTGGCCAAATCTTCTGTGCTTCAATATTCTATCTAGAGTATCTGGTATTGGGCTCTGAAGACAGGATTGGGATTCTGTTGGTGTACTGTTTACCTCACCACTTAAGGGTCTTCCTGCCTGAGGTAACCCCAGGGACACCCGAGGCTACATTTTCTTTGGCGACCTCAACATTAAAACTATGACCACCTTGACAGGAGCAACTCAGAACTTGGCAACCATGATGGTTATGAGCCTGTCTCAAATTATATTCTGGCACAATGCACTTTGCCAGTCATACTCTTGATGTGGTGTGGTTTCTGAGTGGAAGAGGTGATTTGTGGTTGTAGGAACCTGAAATCCCTCCCCTTGTAATGGACTGATAATCACCTGATCAGGTTTGGATTTGTGGCTGCCCATGTTTTCTGCAGGGTGAAGGACCTGTTGAGATGATCTGCCCTGGAAAATTAATGGAACCAGGTAGATTTCTGAGGTCTTTGTCATGTCTGTGGTCCTGGCAGTGCCCTAGTCACTCTTTGAGTGGGAGGAGAGGGTGTGGATTGTTGACACAATCATTTGAAGATGCCATTGCCCCAGCTATAGAGCTAAGTCGGCATTTTGGTACACCAGGACGTTGAGGGCAAAGAAACAGCTGGGTTGACAGCTAGAGTACAAGTAGATGTTATGTTGTATCTCAGCCTTAGGTTTCTGCAGAACACCGATACAAACCACTATTCTAAGCTTTTGACCCAAATGTGCTTGTCAACCACTTTTTTAGAAGCTTGGACCCTGATGATCACTCTGATCTTCACCTCAAGGGATGGATGGATGCCTGTCAATCCACCCTACAATTTTGTCTTCCTACAGAGTTAGGAATTGGTCAGGTCCTTTCCCTCCTTGTTTTTGCCAGCTCTATCCATTAATGAATGGCTACCTTTACTTAATTCATGTGTATTATTTTTCCTAAACTCTTCACAATAGTCTTAGCAAACACTTGCCTTCCTCAGACACAATGTCTCTGAAAGTAGACGTGGATGCACTTGAAAACTCACATGGGGCAACGTACATTCGGAAGAAAGGAGGAAAACCCACTAATGAGAGCCTACCGAAAGAGCAAGGGTAAAAGAGCGTGTTTTAAAATGCTTAGTTGTCTTTTTATTGATATAAAGAGAGCCTGCTCAGCAACCCAAATAAGTCTCTATTCTTTAAACTTTTTCTTACTAACTCTAAAACAGAGTCAGAGAAACTCTTTCCCTTGGGGATCTGTTAGCACTATCTCCTGCATCTCGTGCAAGCTGATGTGTCAGATTTTGTTTCCTTTCTAGCCAAGGTGATGTTAAGAAGAAGAGGAAGAAAAAGAAGGGTGAGTGCCATAACTTGTTTGGAATTATGGTGACATTTGTCAAGGAAGATCTAAATATTGGCAGCAGAGGATCGAATTTTCATAACTGACTTGAAGCTGAGTCCAAATGTAGTCAACTTAGTAGGAGTTAGAAACTCCCAGCAGTAAAGCAGCATTGGCAGTGGCTTCCTTGGCATAAATCTTGTTTAGAGGCATCATGCTTCTGAATACCAGTTGTTGTGGGGGTGAAAGGCAAAACAGCAAGGGAGGAGTATTGCTTTCACGTCTTGCTTGTGAATTTCCCCAAAGCATTTGGTTGTCTGCCGTTGGAGATGGGATGCTGGACTAGGTGGACCTTTGGGTCTGATATAGCAGGGCTTTCATTATGTTTGTATGCAGTTTCAGGGTTATAGTCCTCTAGGCCTCCTTGTTCTTAAGCAGTCCTATCCAGGCCTGTATTAGTCCTAGGTATGTCATGGTAGTTGCAATAGCAAAATCTGAGATGCTGAAAGGAAACTGTAAAAGCATGTATGTAAAAACAATATTTGAATGAGGCTTGCACACAGTGGGAGAACTGTCTGTCTCTGACTGTTGTGATGATTACAGTTTTTGGTTAAAAGGTGTTCATGTGCAATGCATCTGTTCTTAAATTATTGAGTGTAAGTGAATCTCTCATGCCGATGTTACTTAGGAAAACTGCCAAAGAACTCTGATCCTAAAATGACCCCCGACCCAGAGCGCTGGCTTCCAATGAGGGAACGCTCCTACTATCGTGGGAGGAAAAAGGGCAAAAAGAAAGACCAGATTGGGAAAGGAACACAGGGAGCAACGACAGCCGCTTCCAATGAATTGTGAGTAACTAAGTCCAGGCCTGCCAGCTGCAACTCTGGTCATACCAGTGTCCCAGGGCAGGTTGTGGAGAATCAAAGGGTAGCTTCTTCCCTTTAAGGGAAAGAAGGGGTTTGGTTTCCTGGGGTGGTTGTTGGATAACTATCATGCATAGCTTGTAGGGGAACTGGCAAATTCACTAGGACTCTTAGTGAGAGGGTAGAGAAGGGGATCTGCTCTGTAGTTGTGGACCCAGAGGGAGAAAACAAGCCTACATCAGTGACCACCTTGCCCCACTATTTCCTTCAGGCCATGGACTCTTAGAAGTGAGGGACAAAGTAACAAGGGACTTGGGGAGTTAACCCTAAATGCTGATGCAATATGTGGAATGTTTATACCATGCCAACACCTGCTCCTTACTTAGACTGCTATTCCAGATAGGGATTGCCTGGCCCTGGCATGTAATATCTGGTCTTCAAATGCAAATAGCCAGGATGTGAGGCAGGAGGCTTGTACATTCTCTTTGCAATATCAAAATGGGTAAGCTGGAGGGAAACCATTATTTGTGGGGGGGATGTCCATACAGAAACTCACTTAGAAGTATAAACCCTGGAAGTAAAGTGCTAAGAGCCAGGCTCCCTGGAGACATTGATAAATTTTGGATGGTATTGCTTTTTGAGACACACATCATCTTTCAAGTCCATAATTCTCTGTATCTGCCTGTTCTCCTCCTGATCCACTTTACCAGCATGAATGGGTGGATTATGTCAGAAAGCTGGGAGGTGAGGGAGTAAATAGAGTATGAGGCTATTCACACGATGGGAGAAAATCGGGCTAGCGGCGGCTAGTCCGATTGTCTCCCATCGTGTGAACCACCGGGCTAGACTGCAAGCCATGTGGTTCACAGGCGAGTCACCCGCTTCTGTAGCCCGGTGCTTAAACCGGGTTTGCAGAGCGAGCGCTCCGCAAACCCGGTTTAAGCAATCGTGAGTAGCCTGCGGCATGGCTACTCATGAGTAGACCCCCGGCGGGAGGCTGAAAAGCAGCCTCTCAGCTTGGGGGGTCTCTCCAGTATGCCCTGCGCACTTGCGCAGGGCATACTTGAGCTTCCGGGGGCCACATGGCCCCCGATCCTCCCAGCCCCCACCAGCTCCATCACGGAGCTGGCAGTCATGTGGGCGGCTGATCCAGCCGCCCAGGGCTCCCGCCCTGCTTGTCTGCGGGGAGAGTGGGCTTAACCCTCTCTCCCCGCTTACCTTCACAAAGTGGGTCTCACGTATTGTGAGACCCGGCTCTCTGTTTCAGGAATTCTCACATGGGAGAGAGCCCCCAAATGCCTCTTCCTCTTTAAGGAATTGCACTGGGGAATATCAGTGCTTTCCCTGCTCTAGGGAGCCATTGGCTTGTTTGACATCAGCCTACACTCAACTAATCTTCACCCATATTTTGGATCTACTGGTATCTGTGTACCTAGGGTGGAGGACAGAAAACCCACTATATACCTGGACTCTGTAACAATAATTCCATTTGTGTCTCCTTGTCTGCAGGGATGCTAGCAAGACTGCAAGCAGTCCACCCACATCCCCACGGCCCGGCACCATAACGGCAGCCCCGTCTGCATCAACGAGCAACATGATACCCCCAAGACACCAAAAACCTGTTGGTGCAGCAGCAACAAAGAAGAAGCAGCAGCAGAAGAAAAAGAAAGGTGGGAAAGGAGGCTGGTGATTGTGACAGTAGGATGTTTTATTTGCAATTCTGTTCTTTTCCTCCCTCGCCCCCCTGTTGTTGATGCCAAGAGCAGAATAAAGGTCAAACAAAAAGTGAAGCGGGCATGTGTCATCTTTCTTTAGTATTTTGTTTGCTATCTGTAGTGAGAAGGGGATATTTCTTTCATTTTTCATTGTGTTCCTGGGTAGTAGCCATCATCATACTTTATTTACAGTCTTTGACCAAAAGAGATTATCATCTCCTAGGTCCAGTCCTGAGATATTTTTTAGTTATTTTATTAGAAATTATCATTTCAATACTATGCATATTACCAAAACTTCAGTATAAACTCTAGTTTTAGATACTGAACATATGAGTTAATACATCTGTCATTCTTTTTTGGAGGGAAACACATCTTTAATATATTTTTCTTTCCATTCCATTTTGCAACAGAACCAAATAGCCTTGAAAAAAGTGTGCCCTTAACTCTTGGTCCCAGCTCTTGGTTAATCTACCAATTATACAATCTTCTATGCATATGGGTAGTAAATCTCAGGAGGGGGTACATGTGCACACAAGCATCTGAAGGTGAAGCTTTTTGGGTTATGTTCAAACCAGTTTATTTTTGTGCTGAATGCAGTGCTAGCTAGTAGGTCTGTATTGTTGTATGTCACTTTTTATAGAGGAATATCACCATGAGGTATAAAGTATCATAATCCTTTGTTTAAACCAAATAATGTCAATATGTAAACTTGTCCTTGGCTTGTTAGCTTTTCTGGATTCTGAAAAGCTCTTTGCTGCTTCCTACTACTATGGCTTTCAAAGAGAATCTTTCACAAAGAGTTCATAGACTTAATCCCTGCATATCAAATGGTAACATGACTTCAGAAAATGTGAACCAGGTTACCTTTTGGATTTTGTTCACCTCTGGTCTTGTACTGCAAGCTCTGAAGATGACCGTATTTTCAAACCTGTAACGCTGCATAGAGAGGCAGAAACCTCAACCTGGGGATCCAGCCCACTTTGGACACTATTTACACTTATTTGTCTACAAAAACAGATGGCTTGAGAGTAGTTCTGCCAGCACACAATACAGCCATGGCAACCTCCTATTCTTACTCTCTCCCACTCGCTCCCCCACCCAAAACACACTTTTTGAGGACTATTTATCATCACATGTTGCATATGGCTGCCTTCACAGCTACACCTGAAGACACAATGTGGAAGGGCTAAGGTGTCAACAGATGATTCTCTTGGGGAATGGTTTCATGTTATATTCCCCTACAGAAAGGAGAATGGATTGTGCATTGGCTGTCTGATCTATGTACTTGTTGTAAGGAGGTGCTCCAACCACACTGAATACATCATAGTAATATGTACTTCAGGGCCGTCACTAGTGGGTTATGTGGCTGGGGGCAAATCAGCATATGTGGAGCCTCCTTAACATTTCATATCATTACAGAATCATACTGATTGATGACATACAGTGTAAATAGTGTGACTGGGGTTTTTGGACATGTCCAACCAGCTTGGACATATAATGCATTTCTAAAGAAATAAAAATAAAAAGCACAACACATGCTTCACAGTTCTCAGACCTTCTGGGTTGCAAATCAACTTGAGCATAGTGCATGCATAAATAAACAAGTAAATATTATATATTGTTCCAGAAGTATTTGTAATTTTCTGCCATGAAACAAACCACTTATAGGACTTTTTGGATGGGTTAAAAAAAAACACCCAACCGAACAATTTGTCTAATCCACCTCAATTTAAATATACAGATTCCTCCCACCTTGCCTTACATCTCTGCTCAATGCCAAAGCCCTATGCCAAGTCATTCCAGGTTATCTAAAGGCTGGGGCTGAAAGGGGGGCGTTTTACCCTTTTTTATGAAGGTAAAGGGCAGATTCTTTCATATGGGGGTGGAATGATGGGCTAAGTGGGGGCTTCAGTTCCAGACATTTTTGTAATTTTCTGCCATGAAACAAGCCACATAGGACTTCTTGGATGGGTTTTTTTTTTTAATTAAAGAAAAAAATTAAACAATTTGTCCAATCCACTTCTATTTAAAGATACATATTCCTCCCACCCTGCCCTACATCTCTGCTCAATACCAAAGCCCTATGGCAAGCCAATCCCTAAATATTCAAGAGCGGGGGAGAGATAAACCACAAAAAGGAAATCACATCATATCTCCATTACTAAGGCTGGGATGGACTGGGCAGAGGTTCTGCAGAGAGCTCTGGTGCTGGACACTCTGCCTGCCGGCTTCCTTGCTTCTTTCCTGAACAGGCTTCAGCAAGGCCTGCATGGAGGCCTCTCTGGAAGCCCCGCCCACCCTCCAAACAGCTGAGAGGTGGGGAGAGACAGAACTCTAGCAGTTTGCCTGGAAGCCTTTCAAGCTGCACACAGGCACAAAAGATCAGCTCTGGCTGGGCTGTGGGGAAAGAGAAGTGGCTGGGACTGGGAGAGAGAGGAGGGCAGTCTGCACTGCATTGTGCCCAGAGCGGGGCCTGTGCCAGCTCGGGGCAATTGTCCTGGTCGCCCCTACTCAACTTTAGCCCTCCAGCAGATGTTGGCCTACAAGTCCCATAACCCCTGGCTATTGGCCACTGTGGCTAGGGATTATGGGAATTGTAGTCCTGATAGCAGTACATCCAGGTGTGCCTGGTGCACGGTGATATCAAATTAGTCCAACACCAGAGAGACCTTTTTAAAGCTTTATTTTACCACTGTAGAGTAAAACTGCATAGACTCCCCCTGGGAATCAATTTGCAGAAGAAAATGGAAGATTCCCAGGGTTTTTATAGCAAATAGATACAAAATGGATGCATTGTCGCATCCAACAACAATATGGATGCATTCAACTACAGTCTTGCCACGTACTCCATAATAAATCATCATCACATTAGTACATTGAAAATGCAACCTTCCTTTGTTAAAGACCTGTTAGTTTGTCTTCTAGAAGACTACTCTTATCAGAAGTCTTCCCACCATTTAATCAACGAATAAGGTAGGAGGCTCCTGGTGGTGATGGTTACAAGTTCTCAAGGATAAAGGGAGGAGGGAGTAAAGAGAGAGTGAATCTGCTGACAAATGTTCTTTTACAGACTAACATGTACCCAGAAATGGCAGACTAAGTTCCTGCACTAAGCAGGAACCTCGATGGCATGACTAATGCCAAGCATGGCCGATTTTACAGATATCAGTTTAAAAACAGCTGGGGGGGGGGCGAAGTTGAGCAGGCCTGCCCTAAGGGGAACATCTTACAGTGCTCACACATCTCCCATTCAAATGCATACCGGAGTGGACCCTGTCCCCACCTAGCAAAGGGGACAATTCATGCTTGCTGCCACAAGACCAGCTCTCCTGAGTTTCGGCCCCACCCAATAAGTACCTCTTATTTGAATTTGGTCTCAGTTTGTTTATCCCTCATCCAGCCCATCACTGCCTTCAGGCAGGTATTTAGAGAAGTTATGCCTTCTCCTGATGAAATTGACATGGAGAAATAGATTTGGGTGCCATCAGGATACTGATAACACTCCTGGTGGTGCCCTTCTGTCAATTCCATGGCACCACTCAAAATTCCCGGGATCCAGAGAGCAGAGCTTCCCAGGACCTAGAGCATAGGTCTTCCCAACACCAGGCCCACCTCACCCCTTTCCCCTCAGGCTTTTCTTGTGTGGGTAAAATGGTGCTGTGTCAGATCAGTTTTGGGTCTCATAACATAATTCAGACAACTGGTTTAGCATATGAATTCTAAACTGCATTTTGTCATTAATAAACAACGTTTTAAAATAAATTAGTGTTCAGATCCATTTGAAATCAGATGCAGTGTTAAAGAAGGGGGGGATATCTATTTCATGTTTCAGGCTAGCATCTTTACAGCTCACATCTAGCAGTCAGTGGATTATCTGCTGTGATGTCACAATGGGTCCATGTAGGCAAGAGAAGGTTGGGTGGAAATTGGTCCTCTGGCTACCATTAACTTCCCAGCTTTGATAACAGAGGAGGCTTGAGCAGCACAGTACTAAGTGGCATTTGGAAGACCTTAGAACCCAAGAGCAATTCTTGTTAAACCATATCAAGCATTGCTGAATGGTACATTATGGCTATGCATTGATTGTTTTTGGAACATTTTTATGTAGACAGACATTTGCTATTCTTCTAAGATGAGAGGTGGTGGTGAGGAAATATATTCTGTTGCTAAAGGTGTCATGTAGCGGATTACAAGCCTTTGTCTCTGAGCAAGCACACATGAGGGGAAGAAAATGCTGAATCATCCCCTCTGTGCTTCCCTAGCAAGGCTTTTCCCTAAACTTCCCTGTACTTCCGGTCATTTCAAAAATGGCTGCCGCCACCCCTCCTTATCTCAGAGTTTGACCCTCCCTGGGCTTGGGGTGGAAATTCCAAGGAAACTCTCCTTTTGCTATGGAAAAAATACTGAAAAATCCTCCCACATGCAAGCCAGCATGCCATAGAAATTAGAGTGGTGGACTAGGACCAGGAAGACCTGAGTTCAAATCTCCATTCAGTCATAAAGTTCACTGGATGATTCTGGGCCAGCCACCTATCTCAGCCTAACCTATCTCACAGGGTTGAGATAAACATAACCATGTGCCTCTGGGCTCCTTGGAGGAAGAGTGGGATATAAATATAAACAAACATTAGTCCACAGGAACTAATCAACAGAGGCTTTTATACTCTAATATATACAACAGAGCCTAACCAACAGAGACTGAGATACTATTATGCACAGTCATGTGCTCTTGCTCTCATCTGGAATTGGCAAGTGTTCAGGAGAATATGCTGAGCTAGAGGAACTGTCGGCTTGACCTAACAAGATTATTTTAATATGCGGACAGGTGATCAGATGGGCCACATTTGATGCCGTAGAGTTTTGTTCTGCCTTTTTAAAAATAATACACATACCCCATGGCTCAGTCTACATGAGCCTCTTGGTACCCTGGCTGGCTGCCATTTTAGCACCTGATGATGGCAGGGAGCCTCCCCTGCCCCACACTCCACGACCACACACACCCCTTTGCCTCTGCCCACACCACATCCTCCTCTCCTGCATTATTGTTGTTGTGGGGGAGTCATATTTTCCAGTGACCTACAAATACCAAATTTTGCATGAACAAGCCTGCCATATACATTAGCTGAATGCACTACTTCACACCAGAATATGCTTGGGAAAAGTTTGAACTTTTTTGCATTTTTAAAAGAATAAATTCTGAATATAATCATATTCTAACTGTTATTGTTCTCAACAGATAATTTTAACACTCAATAATCACATATTTATTGGATTCAAATTTACTGTGGTTTAAATTTACCATATATGGTCATTATTCAATACAATGAATAATGCTTGATGTTAAAATCCTACAAATGCCAAAGTGTTCTTTTACTTCCCTCTTGTAAGTACAATAATAAAAAATTCTGTAACATATATTTAATTTCTTTAACTTTCCTATCAGTGTAATTGATGTAAAATGACTTTGCCTGGTCAAGATGTGCCTCACCAGTAATGCACATTTCAGCGACTGCACTTTTGCCTCTATTTGGCAATATTCAAAGTTGTTGTGTGTATGCTGCGATTCCATGGAAGCACAGAAAAAATGCAAAAGTACTGAGTAAAGAATTTATTATTTACTTTAAATAATGTATTCACTTTTTTTTAACATGGTACGCACAAAATTCCTGTAATAGGGTCTATGAAAATATTTTGTTCTGTCTGAATTGTTAGTGGCAGCAGCTGCTTTTAAGTAAAGAGGAATGTAATGTGACTTTGCCATTGAGGGGAAAGGACGAACCCCTAGAGCTCAAAACCAGTCAGTGGGTCTTGAATGGGCTTAAAATAAATGAAATGCAGCAACAGTTTGAATTAATTTTAAACTAAATATTTTTAGCCTATGAAATTGTTTTAAATGTTTATTCTGTGAAACTGTTTTGTTTTTACTGCTTTATATTTGTGTTAAACTGCGTAACTGCCAAAGATGCACATCAGGCGGTATATAAATATGATAAATAAAATGTGTAGCTCTGCATATAAACCATCTTTATTTAGGTTAGTGCCATAATCGCTTAGGGCTGTCATATCTCAGGTTCCTAAAATGTGCATATTCAGTGCGTTTCCTACCAGCTGTCTTGTCCAATAGACAAGGCAAAATATGGAGGTGCGGTGATAGCAGTAGAAATGGCCTTACTGGCCATTTGCTAGACAAGAATGGGATTTCTCTTGTTTGTATATGCCTTCCTCTCTGAAAAACTATGTGACACAGTGCGAGATCATGTCCTCCAGTCTGCGCTTCATACTACATGACTTGGTTTGTCTGAGAAACAGATGTGCATAGGAACATGGGAAACTGCCATATACTTAGTCAGACCATTGGTCTATCTAGCTCAGTATTGTCTTCACAGACTGGCAGCGGCTTAGGAACATAGGAAACATAAGAAACTGCCATTTACTGAGTCAGACCATTGGTCTATCTAGCTCAGTATTGTCTTCACAGACTGGCAGTGGCTTCTCCAAGGTTGCAGGCAGGAATCTCTCTCAGCCCTATCTTGGAGATGCTGCCAGGGAGGGAACTTGAAACCTCCTGCTCTTCCCAGAGTGGCTTCATCCCCCGAGGGGAATATCTTGCAGTGCTCACACATCAAGTCTCCCATTCATATGCAACCAGGGCAGACCCTGCTTAGCTATGGGGACAAGTCATGCTTGCTACCACAAGACCAGCTCTCTTCTCCATAACCTTGGCTTCTCCAAGGTTGCAGGCAGGAATCTCTCTCAGCCCTATCTTGGAGAAGCCAGGGAGGGAACTTGGAACCTTCTGCTCTTCCCAGAGCAGCTTCATCCCCTGAGGGGAATATCTTGCAGTGCTCACACATCAAGTTGCATGAGTTGTATGTATGCAAGGGCATGGCAAGGTTGGCATGAGCCCTGGGACAAGCAGTGAATATGAGCCCCTGCCCTCTTCTTGGGAGAGGCAGGAGGGGGAGAGCAAACTGTTGCCCAGCCAGTGGGACCTCCTCCCTCAGGATCCTGGATCCTATGGACATTTGTTCCCCTCTTGTTCAATTGCAGCTATGCCCCCGGTTGTTATGCACACATGGGTGGATCAGGAAACCACTTTGATCTGTCCAGACTATAGGTGACACCAGGGTGTTCTGAATTTTACACCTGGCTTTTAGTTTGCATCTCTTCCAGAATAGAGGGTACGTGTTCACATATAGGGCAGATTTACCCTGAAGTCCCTGCGAGCTATTGGGGAGCACTCCACATACAATTCGGGTTTTTCATCACACATTAAGAGTGTAGCCTGATTTATATCCAGGGTAAAAAACATCCAATTTTTGCACTGGTTTTGGGGGGGCAACTTCAAACTCATAGTAAAGCCCGCTGTGTGAAAAACACCTAGTGCTTCAGCGAGAGGAAAAGACAGACTGAGCATGCCCTAGCGTATGTTGTTCACATGGTTTAGTGCCTGATACATCAGGTTGCTGTTCCACTCTGGAGTTGTTCTCACTTGTGTACTGGAAAGGGTGGAGGCTAATATATTGGGCTGCTGTCCATTGGCTTGTCTAGTAGGCAAGCAACACCACTAAGAAATGCATGCTAGAAGGGTATATTTTTTGTAAGAGAAAGAACCGAGTCCCTTGGGTGTCCTGAAGACTGATGCATTATATAGTGATATAGAACCTTTGGCGGCAATGTTCTCTCTAATTGTTTTCATCTGTGTGTGGAATGAGTTCTGTTCTGAGTGGCAGTATCAAGGCAGTGTACGCGCACATGCATTCGGAATGGGGCCTTCCTGATTCAACCTGAGCGGGATCTAAAATTAACTGAGCGGACATTTTTTAAAAAGTGTGAGTGCACGCACATGCGCACACCTTAGAGGGAACACTGGCGGTGATGTACAGAGAGGCTAAGTGTGTCAACCATGAGCCAAGTAGTCTCTGGTTAAAATCTTGTGTCTGCCATAAGCTCACTTAGCCTGTACTTAGGTAAACCCCTATTTCTTAGCCTTCCTATCTATGGGAATAATAGTGGTTTTGCTTAAGATTGGTGTGTGTTATGGAGAACATACACCGAGCATTTTGAACTATTTGTTTTCTTGATAGTTTCTGACATATATCAATTAAGATGACTGCAAGCTCACATGAGTGTGTGTGTGTAATCTCAAAACAAAACTAGAAGTCTGGGAGAGAGGGTTCTAGCCTAGCCTTCTCTGACATGGTTTTCTGTGTGTGTGACTGTTTTGCTTTTTTGTGGAGGAGCCTCCTTTCATGTGATTCATATACCTCAGCCAGAAATAGACTGTAATGTATACTGCTCTGCTAGCCATGTGCTATAAGTGGTGTTTACTTGAATTAGTAGCGTTTTCGAGCACATAATAAATCTGTTTGTTTTCTGCAGAGGTCCCCTGGTTTTTTGGTTTTGGTAAATGAAAAAGGCTTGTGAGAGAAGTCCTGTAGAACAGGGACTCTTCTGAGTAATCCTGGCACAGGTTTGGGCTGAAAGGTTGCCTGCTGTGAATCCTTCTGTGTGCTGGACAAACTGTGCAGTGCCTCAGAATGGAGAATGTACCTGGTAAGGGGTATAATCAGGCCCAAGGAAAAGAACTGGGGCTGAAAGATAAAGAGGAAGTGTGGGTGCACAGAAGCCAAGCTAGCACACCGAGACGACAGAATGTGTTTTTGGCTTATATATTGCAGGAGTTGAGTTGGGTGTTGGGTCCCTTAGCTTACAATTTCAGGCATGTTCCTACATGAGTACATTTCTAAGTGCCTTCTCTTCCATTGAAGTTAAAAATAAATAAATACTAGGATCTATTTACTGAAGTACAGCTTTTCCAGGGAAGGAATATTGTATAGTTTACCGTTCTCCTCACAAATGTAACTTATAAATAAAGCTGTAGAAATGCAGCATCTTTGCATGGAGGGTGGGGGGGGGGAGGAATGAGACATTATTGTAAAAAAGGTGAAGAAAAGAAAAAGGTGAAGCAGCCTTCTGAAGCTTCCATGTTTCTTAGAAGAACACGGCCCCGAGCGAAGCCAACGATCATTATTTATGTATCTATCCGATTTTAATACTGCCTGATATGTGGTGTACTCTCTAGGCGGTGTACAAAGATGTAAAATAAACACAAATAAGTACGGCCCACTTCTGAGTAAACGAGGGCGGGTGGGTGCTGCGTCAAAGGCTAAAGCAGAAGTCTGGCGCCAACATCGGCGGCGATTGAATGCGTAGTGGAAGGAGGAAGCCAGAGTGGGAAGCGGGGCGGAGCAGACGGCGGTGGGAGGGTTGCACCGGCCTGGCTTGTGGGCACTCACACGCGCCGTCGCCCGGAGCGGAGGGGGCTGGAGCGGCCCGCCCGCGGGCGGTTGCCTTGGCGTGCTCCCTTTCCTGGGCGATGCCTCCCATGCGGCCCGCAGAGCAGCCGTGCGCTTTGCTGCAGGGCGCGCCTTGAACGCCCTTCTTCCTCCTCCTCCTCCTCAGCATGGCAGGCAGCCTGCGGCATTTCGCCCTAGTGGGCACCGCGGTTGCCGTCACCGGTGGGGTCGCTTATGCCGTCTGGAGGAGCTATTTCAACCCCCAAGAGGTCCCCCCCGGGCCGCCGCCGCCGCCGCAGCAGCAGCCCTTGCTCAGGGCTCCAGAAAGTGCCGGGTTGGGCTGCCCAGCGCCGCCGGGCGCCGATCAGGTAGGGGGGGTGGGGTTGGTTATTTCTGGAGGTGCAGCTCCGTACGCCTTTTGGCGGGGGCTGAGCCTCATGCAGCAGCAGCTGCAGCAGCAGGAATATGTGTGTATGTGGAATGATGTCGCTTTTCAGGAGCGAGTTTGTGTAACGCAAAGAATGCGAATATAGTCCCCTTCCCTGCCCCCAAAGCGGCTCACGTAAGACGAGAGAGAGAGAGAGAAACCCACCACCCACTGCCCCAGCAACTGGGAGGGGGGATGCTCTGCTGAGTTGGACTGAATAGAGACCAGCTGGGCTTCTTTTGGTAAAGATAAGGAAATCACGATTTTGAAAGGTGCCGCTTTGCCGAGTTGACTGCAGTTGGCTGGCTGGCTGGCTGTCGTATTTGTATACCGCCTGATATGTGTCTCTCTAGGTGGTGTACACAATCTAATTCAACAACATGTAAAACAGAGTGAAAACAAAACCATTTCACAGAATAAAAAGTTAAAACATTTTCATGGGATGAAAACAAATTAATTTCAGTTAAAAGCCTGGGGTTTACCTGGCGTGTATATTTTAAATATTTTTAATCAGCTCTGTGGTTTTATATTTTAGCTTATAATATTTTAATTGTGTAATTTTTATGGCCTTGTGTTAATATTTGTGTGAACCACCGTGGGATTAGTTTAATGAAAGGCGCTGGCGGTATATAAAAACTTAACAATACATAAAATAATTAAAAAAGCCTGAGAAAACAGGTGTCTTGAGGGCCTTTTTAAAAGCAACTGGAGATGGAGATGCTCTAATTTCGACAGGGCGCCTATTCCAAAACCCAGGGGCAGCCACAGAGAAGGCCTGGTCATCCCAGCAAACAAGTTGGTGTGGCAACTGTAACTGGACTTCCCCAGATTATCTTAATAGGCGGTTGGGTTTGGCACTCTCTTAAGTACCTGCACTTAGGCCTAGTTCTCATAAACGGGTGAGGTGGTAAAGCTCTGTCTAGGCTGTTGCACTTAACTTGCAATTGGGGGTATGGTGGCTGTACTCCCCCATACCAAAAAACATACCATCCCCCATACCAAAAAACAAAATCCTAACTTAGAAAACTAGTATTTTAGGGAGAGCGGTTCTAGTCCAGTGGTCTGCCTGACACACTAGTTTTTTAATGCATTCCATCACATGAGGCTCATCTGCAATCTGAACCCAGATACAAGTTTACCACCTCATCTGCTGTTTGTGAGAACCAGGCTTAGCTAGGACTCTTTCTAAGTCATGCAAGATGGACAGCATTGTGCAAAATGTGATCTAAAAAACTGGAAATGTTTACAACACACTTTCACGTTCTTTTACAATTGCTAAAGACTGTTTGCAACACCTTTGCCTCTGTAACCCTTTCCAAACAAAAACAGTCAGTTTTGAAAGATTTTTTCCCCCACTTGCACTTTTGTAGGAGTGTATTAGTGTAACAACCCTGTCTACTGCACCACCTAGCTCTGAGAGAGGAAATGCTGGGTAATAAATAAATTCAGTACATGTTTTCTAGGAGGTGAGGCAAAAGTTATAGAAATCTGATAGCTTTTAGTCTAATACTTAGTGCTGTGGATGAATGCACATTGTGGGATTAAACCCCCCTTGAACTCCATGGGGTTTTAACTTCTGAGTAAAAACACGTAGAATTAGGCTACTTGGTGATAATTCTAAAATACTTGCTCATAATTACTTATAAGGAAAAGCAAGCCTTATTTTTCTGTACTTGGATGACAAAATTCCTCCACAAGGGTAAAAATCCCACATGAATAGTCTACATTGTGAGTCTACATGCATTTTTCTATAAGTAAATTTAAACAGAATTAGTGTGTTAGTCTGGGTGAGCTATCTGTAATATCAACTGAAGTGTTGGAGATAATGTGGGGGAAGGAGAAACTGTTTTATAGATCAGACTTGTAAATAGCCATTGGCTGGAACAAGCAACAATCCCTTGCAGGCAGTGTTCTCTCTAAGGTGTGCGCTCACAATTTTTTTGATGTTTGCTCAGTTAATTTTAGATCCCTCTCAGGTTGAATCAGGAGTGCCCCATTCTGAATGCATGTGTACACAGTTCACACTGCCTTGATACTGCCGCCCAGAACAAAATTCATTCTGCACACATGAAAAAAATCAGGGAGAACATGACTGATGGTTGTTTCAGGCTGTCAAGGTGATGAAAATGAATAACAGGAGTCTATGTGGATTAGATGGGTGGCAAAATGTTAGTGTTGGGGATTTGCAGGGCTATTCTAAATCCAGTTTTCGAAGAGACAGCTTTATCATGTTTGGGCCTGGCTTTTAAATTCTCCAGACTGTCTTGTTTTGGTTGTCTTTAGGGTTGCTGTTGTACAGAGGAACAAGCATCTCCCTCTGGTTACTTGACAACACTTTAATCCTTCTCTGGCCTCAAAGAAAAAATGACTTGGGCAGGGTGGAATCCTATTAAAATACCAGAGTGGAAAGATGGATTAGAATAGAAACCTGCTTAAGGGTGGCTCCTCCACCTTTGTTTTACCTTGGCACCAGTACAAGAATTCAAGGTGGTCTGAATACAGAGTTAACTTTGTGGCAAGTGCTTTTCAGCAGCTTGCTTGCTTCTTTACTGGTTGCGTACTCATTTCCTCTTCTTGCTTTGGTGACGAATGTTCTTTCCGACTGGATTAAAGAGCTGCCCTAATGAAATGAATTTGCAAGAGATTAAACTTAGGATAGTAACAGAGTCACCAGGGGGTTACCTAATTAAGACATGCTGTCCTTTGTTTTAGATTTTGTTTTAAGCTTTCATATTCTATTACCCTTTCAAATATTTTATTTAAACCAGGGTTTCTTAACCTTGGGCCCCTAAATGTTGTTGGACCACAACTCTCATCATCCTCAGCCACAAAGACCATGTCTGGGGATAATGGGAGTTGTAGTCCAACAACATCTGGGGGCCCAAGGTTAAGAAACCCTGGTTTAAACTATAATTGTCTTTGTCTCTAAACGTTGTGTTTTCAAAGATATAGCAACTTACCCTTTTTAGTCTTGAAAATCTAACGATTTCTCTTGCTTGCTTCTTTTCTTTACAAGAAAAAGATCCATGGGCTGTGACTAAAGAAATGTTAGTGCCTAATGAAATTAGGTGCCCAGTTGTTGACAGTAACAGGGCTGGCAGACTTCTTGCCACCTGACATGCAAGCCCATATTTATATCTATAAATTACTTATATTCCTCCTCCCCGCCCCCAACCTAACTTCCTTTTCTGTTCAAACCTCCCTGCCTGCCATTTCTGGCATCAATGGGGAAGAAATGTGGGAAGAGGGGAAGTGGTCACTCTGGGACTTGGATGAGTTGATGCCCACCTAGGAAACTTGCACACAGTCAGAGGTGCACCAAAGTAATTTTGGAGCCTGGACTTAAAGGCCTTTGGAGCCGCCGCCCCCCACCCCGCTGCATCATCCCTCCACGCACCCACACCATGACACACCCAGTATTTGGGTTCTTGAGGGCACAAACAGCAACTGAACTCACAAGAATGTAAAAATATAAAACAGGTATATTTATGCAAATATGGATCTGCAGAAACATTTCAACATGCAAATTTAACATAACCCCATCCCACATATTTCTTTCCCCACTCCCCATTCTGTCTTGTAAACACAGTCATGCTTGGCCACCCAGCGCAGTGCAGTGACCACATTGCCTGGGACAGACTAAAGAAGATTTGGGGGCCCTCGGGAGTGTGAAGACCCTGGACATCCGCTCGGAAATTCAGGGTTAAGAGTGCTTCTGTACACAGTACATGGATCCAATCCAATTTTGTAGTTGATTTAAGGAGGTGCTGCATGTGTACACAAGCCCACACATGCACATACCTGTCACAAAGCAGCCTGTAAGATTAGGGCTTTGAGGCCACACGCTTAGGGCAACATGTCTTAGCTCCGACATGAATGAACTTCAGGCACATAAGTATGCATGTATACCATTGGGAGCTGTTGCCTTGCTTCAGAAAACGTGAAACAACTTAATAGCTACTTTCATGCAGCTGATGAGAGGGCTTTGCATGGTAAAGCTTGTGCTTTTCCTGCGTGTGCTGGTGGCATGCCACTGGGTCTTCCACTTGCATGTGTGATGCAGCAGCAGTGCAGTACTGGGAAAGGATGTTAGGACTTCTAGCAAATATTAGCCGCTGTAATGAAATATATGGCAAGGCAATTTGCTTAATAGCGGAGCATAGTCAGAAATCCTGTGATGGTGAGGTTTTAATGGTACAGTGTTGTGATGTTTTACCATTTTTACTTGTTGTTTTTATTGTTTTGTTGTAAACCGCCCAGAGACTTGCATTTTGGGAGGTATACATATATGTTAAATAAAATAAAATAAAATACAAGCATCTGGTAAGTTAGTGTAGAAGAATGATGCAGTCTAATATGTTTAAGTTTATTTAGACTGCAGTTCTCTGCACAGTCACCTGAGAGTAAGTCCTATTTAATTCAGTGGGATTTATTTCTTAGTAAACATGCCTAGGCTTGGGCTGTGAATATATGTAATAAATAGAGTGACAAATGCCACCAGTTCGTTCTCAAGTCAGGAAAATCAATATAGCTGTAGCTAACTGGAGCAGAACAAATGCTATAAACTACAAGGGAGAGAGAAATAAAAATCCCTCCACTTTGTTCTTCATTAATCAGTACATACAATAGAGGTAAATGAATGAAACAGGCTTGCTTCTCAGGTATTTTAGTACCTTTACACTTCCAGTTCTGCATATTTTTACAAATATATGCATGAACATGTGATACTTGTGCCATTTCTAGTACACGACTAGCATGTTTCCTCTTTTGTGGTTGATTTGAGGATTAGTTAACTGAAATCCATTCCGTTTTACAGACGATGGTTTTCTAGCTACTCTACCATGCCAGCTCTGGAATAATGGCCTTATTCCAGAAAAATAGCAATGTTTGTAGCAGGAAGCCAAAGATAATGTTAACCTGAACCATAGACTGGACCAGATGTTTACTTTTTCTTATTCATGTTGCTTGCTTGCTTGCTTGCTTGCTTGCTTGCTTGCTTGCTTGCTTGCTTGCTTTCTTTCTTTCTTTCTTTCTTTCTTTCTTTCTTTCTTTCTTTCTTTCTTTCTTTCTTTCTTTCTTTCCTTCCTTCCTCCAAGGAGGGGGCCTAAAAGTCAAAGAGAAGTAAGACTCTTACTGTTTTAACTTGGGTTGCCCGTGTATCATTAAAATAACCCTTGTTCTGAATTTTCCCTGTAATTCCTGCGCCGGGTCCAGAAATTCTTTGTTGTGGAGATTTCACATAACACTGATCTGTGTTGCTATGAGGGAGGGTCAGAATGCCCTGGGATTCCCTGATCCAGCTTATGTGGCAGCTGACAGGTATGCCAGGGTGGTAGATGGAGATCCCTGAAAGTGTGGTCTCATTCCTGAGCAGATTTCTTCAGGGTGCAGTTTCCTTTGTTGCATTTTCTGTTTTGTTAGAGAGTAAGGCAGTTTCTCATTATACAAGTATGGACAGGTAGGTATTTTGTTTTGTTTTTAAATTCAAAACTGTGTTATAAAATAATGCGAGGAGAGGACGAGAACTGGTCAATAGTCTTTTAGGCCTGGAAAGCAGTCCCTGATTGATTCTGCAAAAATTAATCATTGGGTTTAGAAAAAATGTGGTGTTGTTGTTGTTATTGCCAGTGGGATGGCTATGTTACTTTGTTATAGTAAAAACAAGTCTCTTTATATATTAGAATTTGCATGCTGTATCCTCCCTCAGAAAGGCTCAAGTTAGCTCATAAACTAATAACATTGCCTCTAAAAAAAAACCCCCAATGACAGTTTAAAAAAGAAAATAGAAAGCAGCAGCTAATTAAGAGAGACTGCAAAAGCCATTCTGATGGGAGCGCAAAACCCAAATTCTCACAGAAGGCGGGCTTCCTCAGGTTGTAGCACCTAGGAGGTGGAATTTCCGAACTCGCCTCTTCTCTGCTAATGTTCCATTGCTTTCTGAGAACTACTTTACTGTTTTGGCAAATCAGTGAACTTCATGGCTGAGAGGAGATTTGAACTCTTAGGTCTCTCTTGTCTTAGTCTGTCACATTAATCCAGGCCTGCTCAGTTTAGGCCCCCCAGCTATTTTGGGGCCAACTCCCATAATCCCCAGTCATAGTGGCCAATAGCCAGGGATTATGGGAGTGGTAGGCCAACATCTGCAGAAGGGCCGAAGTTGAGCAGCCCTTCTGCAGCTTATTCACTATACTATATTGACCATGAGTGTGAGTTTCAAAATAGGAAGTTAATTGGCAGGAAACTCTCTCTCCATAAATATTGCTTAGAACAGAGTTGGTCAGCTGGCAGCCTATGGCCAGATAATGTCAATGGCATAATTTTATGTTGCCTGTCAACTTTTAATCAAGGTATGGTGGTAAAAAAGTATCCACAATTCTACTTGCAGTGAAAATAAACATGTATTAACATTGTATGTGAGAGAGAATTTCCACTGTGTTAATGTTACAGTTCCCTTTGGGATTTTTTATTTACCGTTTTAAATATACATCGTGCTATGCCAGAGTGCCTGTATTCTATGGATACTCCGATCATGCTTCAGTTGTATAATGGAGCACTAGTGTTTTCTGGCCCGTTGTAATAATGGGCGCTAGTAGGGGAGAGTTTCCCCCCCCTGCCCCACTCCCTCTGGCCTCCCTCCCCCGCCCTCCCAGCTGCCCAAGACCTCCTTACCCGTAGCAGCCCGCAGCAGTCGGGCGAACTGAAAGCAGTTTTTGCGTAGAAGAGAGGAGCTCCTGAACAGAGCTCCTCTCTGTGCTTAGCCAATGCCCAAACTGCTGCTATGGACGGAAAGGACACCTATTGCGTCCTTTCCGTCCATAGCAGCAGTTTGGGCATTGGCTAAGCACAGAGAGGAGCTCTGTTCGGGAGCTCCTCTCTTCTGCGCAAAAACTGCTTTCAGTTCGCCCGACTGTTGCGGGCTGCTACGGGTAAGGTCTCGGGCAGCTGGGAGGGCGTTTGGCGGCCGCGGAGGCATTTTCCTGGGCCATTTTGGCCCTTAATCATTTGGTGGGGGGAGCGGGGAAGGAGAATTTGGGCAGCTGGGAGAGCGGGCGGCAGCCGTCTCCCCGTCGCGGTCTCTGTCTCCTCTGGCTGAGGCGGCGGCTCTGCCGCCGCCTTGGCTAATCTCCCCTGCCGCCTCTTCCCTGGCTTTTTTGGGGCGGCACCTTCTGGCCGCTCAACATGGCCGCCAGGTGCTGGCGGTCGTGTTTTCCTCGGACTGTTCTGAGCATGCGCTCCGCGCATGCTCAGAACAGCCGAGGGAGGCACGGACACACGCTTGGTGTCCGTCCACGGACGGACACCAAGCGTTTTATTAGAGAGGATGAGCACTTATGAGCAGGTCACTCCATAAGGTAAAATGCATATCCAGCCCCTGGACTGCTGTATGAAAAATGGAATGGGCCCAGAGGATACAGAAGTTGGCCATTCCAGTCTATAGATGCAATGCCTTGACTCATAAGGCATTAACAACAATTGCTTTGTTAATGCTCTAGCTCTGCCAAACAGAAACATGGTTTCATGCAGGTTTGTGTTTCTGGCATGACTTACCTTCTGTCTTCACTGGTGGTTCTTCTGCCTTCTGTGTTGTAGGATAAACCAGCCAGCAAGCAGATCTTGGTTCTGGGCTTGGATGGGGCTGGAAAAACCAGCGTGCTCCACTCGCTTGCAACTAACCAGGTGAAGCGCAGCACGGCTCCAACAGAGGGCTTCAACGCAGTGTGTATCAGCACAGAGGAAACCAAGATGGAATTCCTAGAGAGTAAGCATTGGTGCCTAACGGGAAACCTAAGGAAAACCTTTTCTCTTAAAGTTTTGCTTAAGGAGACCACAGTATTAGATATCTTCCTCCCTGACCTCCCCCCAGAAATATCAAGGTACAATGCAGCAGTCAGAGATGTGAGGTGGAATTTCCCCTGCCTCTGGAATCACCCCCACCCCCCGAATTTCCCCCTGCCTCTGTTGTCGTACTTTGCCTGGGCAGCCCTCAGGGACATATTTCTGGAAGGCAAAGTGCACTAATAAAGGCGGGAGTGGGGGGGATCAGTGAACATCCCTCCCCCTGCATGCGTGCTCTAAGGCCAGACATACAGCTCCACTATGCCACTGGATGGCTGCTCATAATGTCAGCCACTCATAGGAAGGCTGATACAAGGCTCACTATAAATATGGTAAAGGTGGAGGATTAATTTAAACACTGCTCTGGATAGAAGACCCATAAACTTCCTGTTGAATAGAGAAGATCAGAAGACAGTTTCTAACCCTTCAAATCATGGGGCAACAAGCCACTGTTTTGAAACTGAATGTATTTATGCATGCGTGGCTTTTTTTAAAAAAAGTGTAGCAGCCTTGTGACTTACCAAACTATAATTGTAGCCCACCAGCTATGTGAGCCAGTTTGCTAACGGCAACTTGTTTCTGCCGCCTGCCTGGGGCAGGGGAGTTGTCGGGCAGGACAGAGTATGAGGCTGGTAGACTGTGTTCAGTTTGGAGGGTAATGAATTGTGCAGGCCTGAGCTAGAGCCTCTGTTGATGCCCACTGCCATTGGGAATGCTGACTCAAGGTAATTGGAGAGCGTCATAACTTCAAATGCTATGGTGACTGGCATAGAATTGTGTCTGGAAGAGCAGCCAGTGAATACAAACAGAGGGTGGATCTATTCTAATAAGGAACTGAAGACAGAACAGCCCTTTGTTGAGACAGACAGTCAGTTTCCCAGGAGGTCTTGTGTCTTTTCCCGCCTTCTCTCCTTGAGCTGCTTGAACTCAATCTTTTGAAACATGACATGAGCGTTTTTCCACGCACGTCCTTGAATGTATGTACTCCCAGACACTTCATCGGATTTCAGTGGTATCTGTTTGGACAGCCAAAATCAGCATGCTCCAGAAGATTTTGGTCTTGCCCTCAGGGAACATTTTCCAAGGAAGGATTCTGGGATAAGTTCTAGAGTATGCCCCCAGCTCTTGCAGGGCTTAAACCAGGCCTGCTGGACCTAGGTATTGCCCCACAGGAACCCAGAGTGAATTCTCTTAACACTTCCAACACTTTCCTTTAGCTGAACTTCACAAGGGAAGCTGAGTAGTGGTAGGTAAGCTTTCTGCATGGAAAGTTTGTTATTACTGATCCTCTCATTGAGGAACCCCTTAAGCTTCCAAGGAACCCCTGCACTCCTAGGAAAATTTGAAAATGCTCCAGATCTTCTGCAGAGAAGAGATGTTGATGAATAATAGCAGAAGTAGATTGTCCTAATGAGCCAGGTGGCACCAAAGGAGGCATGGCTGCCTGCTTCCCAGTGGCAGCTTGGGTATGAATTTATCCGCTCTCTCCGCCCCGCCCAAGAGCCAAGCTGCCTGCAGACTAGCTGTTCATCAGGTAGAACTTTGCAGTTAATCTGACAGTTAACTGCACAGCTCTACCTGATGAACAGCCAACCTGCAGGCAGTGTGGCTTTCAGGTGGGGCAGGAGAGAGAAGAGCAACCTGAGCTGCTGCCAGGAAGTAGGGATGTGCACGGAAACAGGCGGGGGTGGCTCAAAGGGGTGCGGGGTAGGACCTCAAGGGCAGGGGAGGGTGCACTTTCCCCTCCCCCTGCCAGTGCTGGAGTTCTTTAAAATCCCTTGGGGCGGCAGCGTACCTCCCTGCCACCCCTTCCCTTCTTCGGCTGGAAGTGGCCGGAAGTACCAGAGGCCCATGTGCATGCCGGGCACACACGTGTACTTCCGACAGGCTTGTGCATGATCACAACATGTGCGCCTGGTACTTCCGGCCGAAGAGGGGAAGGGGTGGCAGGGAGGTACGCTGCCGCCCTGAGGGATTTTAAAGAACTCCAGCACTGGCAGGGGGAGGAGTAAGTGCACCCTCCCCCACCCTTAAAGTCCTACCCTCCCACATCCGCCGAACATTCAAACCAGCCAGTGTTCGAACCTGTTCGGAGGCCCGTAAAAGCCTCCGAATAGGTTTGTGCACATCCCTACCAGGAAGCAGAGGTGCCCCCTGGCTTGTTAGGTTGAGCCACTACTGAATAATAGGGGCCTTAGTTTGCAACATTACTGATTTATTGTTTACCTGTACTGTTGACTTGCAGTTGGGGGTAGCGAGTCATTACGGTACTACTGGAAGAGGTACTTGCCAAGGATCCTGCTGCTCATATATGTTGTGGATTCAGCAGATCATGCACGCTTACCTGTTGCAAAGAAGCTTCTTCATCAGTTAGTCCAGAGTAGCTCCACCTTGCCTGTGATGGTTCTAGCCAACAAGCAGGTAAGTTGGAGCTCTTGAGTAGAGTTCATAGCAGTGGTTTTTTGTAACAAGAGTGTGGTGTATCATTGTGGACAACATCTGGATCCCTTTGGGCAATTCCTGAGCTAATCTTTTGTAAGCTATGCCTCTCAGTGGCTGATAACTATGAGAGGTTCAGTCTGGTGGCTGGTAGTCCCAAGCAGGGAGGAACGTGGTAGGTCCTGCATCTAAGACCAGAATGGCACAACAGCTTCCTGACTTGCTTGCTTTGTGTAGAGTCCTAGTCAATACACAGAATGAAAAAAGCACTCAAGAGACAGCTATATGTGCGTATATAGATTCATAACTAGGTACAAAAAAAGAACAGTTGCACATAGGAATGTAATTGTGGTAGTCTGAAGTGCTTTCCCTTGTTTTGTGGATCTTGTTTAGCAAGAATCCTTTTCTCTTCCTCTCCCCCTTCCTCCACTCTTGTGTTTTTTTTCCTTGTCATGTTTACTATATTAGATCTCCGTGTGGGAGAGGCTGGAATGTCGAAAACCTTTGACAACCTTCTGTCTGAGAGGCCCTAAAATCATGTGACACTCCCTACCCCTCATACCCCCACTTTCCCGAGCAGACAGAACCCTGCAGCAGCAATTGAACTGGTTTGGCAGACCAAGCTTCTCACCTAGCAGATACCCATAATTTTTCACTGGTGGAGGGGCGGGGAGTCAGTTTCACTCATGGCATCCAGTAATAGCCACAGACAAGTCAGTCTCATTTTTCTGCTGAAGGCATCAGATTTCAAGCCCTGTAAATTATTGTTATTCTGCTCTTATTTATATTATACTAAAGTAGTATTAAATTAATTTGGGTCATACATGTTGTGAAAAAGTGGCATATACATTTTTTTTAAAGTTCCCCCGAGGAGCTCAGGGTAGCATACACAGGGCTATATCCGCTTTTTATTACCAGTCCCATGATGTATGTTAGGCTGAGAATTATTGGCCCAAAATCATCCAGTGGGCTTCATGGCTGAGCAAGGTATGAGCCCAGGTCTCCCTGGTCCAAGTCCAGCACTCTAGACACAACACATACTCACCATGGGATGCCAGTCCCATGTTTGACACACTTGCCCTATGTAAATACAATAAATACAAAGTAAATGCAGATAGACAACAGTGGGTGCAACTAGTTGATGGATCTCAAATCGGCATTAGTCTAATAAACGTTGACTTTATACGATTCAGACAGCTGTTTTGAGCATGCAGTGATCTTGTGCTGTAATGGCATTTTCTGAGATGTTTGTGAGTCAGTGTTTCAGTTGGCCCACCAAGAGTCTTTTGTTGGTTCTTGGGGGACAGACTCATCCAGGCTTTCTTTTTAGTAGGACTCTGGTTGTGATTGTCTTGCTAAACTAGACATGCCAATTGCCAACACATTTCAAAATAGCCTGAATAGAGCTGGTCTTGTGGTAGCAAGCATAACTTGTCACCTTTGCTAAGTAGGGTCCACCTTGGTTGCATATTAATGGGGGACTACATGTGTGAGCACTGTAAGATATGGAGCCACTCTTGGAAGAACATCTGCATACTACCATGCAGAAAGTTCCAAGTTCCCTCCCTGGCAGCATCTCCAAGATAGGGCTGAGAGAGATTCCTGCCTGCAACCTTGGAGAAGCCACTGCCAGTCTGTAGACAATACTGAGTAGACAATACTGAGCTCGATGGACCAGTGGTCTGATTCGGTATATGGCAGCTTCCTATGTTTCACAGTTCCTTTCTAATAATGCAAGTAGTAGAGGTTTTGGTTGGAAAATGTTCCAGTCTCTAATTAGTAGGATTGTTGCCAATGTACTAGTGGTATGTGGGTTTGCAGGATATGCACAGGTTTGAGGCTTGATGACAATTATATTTAAGTGGTGATTCATTATATAACTCAAGTGGCTTTGAAAAAGGACTAGACAAATTCATAGAAGATAGACCTAGGAACAACATCCTCCTTAGCTAAATGCAATCTCCACATACAAAGGCAGTATACCTCTGATGATCACTTACTGAGCATAAACAAGAGGGAATGACTATCATCTTTCTGCCCTACTTATGAGTTACCCAAAGGCACAGGACTGGCTGATTGCTGGAAAAACATCTGAATTAGGTGACTCCTTGATGTGTTCCAGCAAATCAATTATGTTCCTATAACCCCTCCACATGCAGCAAATTGGCATTCAGAGCTTAAAAGCAATATATAACACTGCATAAAGAGAGAGGGTAGTGAAAGGGGACATATTTGCTGAAGTCAGGGGTTCTCAAACCTGGGTCCCTAGATGTTTGACTACAACTTGCATCATCCCCAGCCACAATGGCCAGAAGCGATTGGTGACTGGTGGGGGATGATGGGAGTTGTAGGGACCCAGGTTTGAGAACCCCTGTGAACCCATAAGAACAGCCCTGCTGGATCAGGCCCATGGCCTATGTAGTCCAGCATCCTGTTTCACACAATGGCCCACAAATGAAGTGACGCCTCTGAGAAGCCCACAGGCAAGAGGTGAGGGCAAATTCCATAGATTAATTATGTGCTGTGTGAAAAATGTCCTAAATTTCTTGGCAATCAGTTTGGTGGGATGACCCCTGGTTCTCGTGTTGTGAGAGAGGGAGAGAATATTTTCTCTGTCCACTTTCTCTACTCCATGCATTATTTTATACTCCTCTATCATGGCAGGCCTGTCTCCAACCTTCCATGGCTGGGCACGGTGGTTGAGAAGGTGGTGGCCTCCCAGCTCCAGGCGGTCTTGGAGGAAACTGATTATCTAGACCTATTTCAAACTGGCTTTTGGGCATGCTATGCGTGGGGAGACTGCCTTGGTCGGCCTGATGAATGATCCCCAATTGGGAATTGACAGAAGGCGCGTGATTCTGTTGGTCCTTTTGGATCTCTCAGTGGCTTTCAGTACTATTCATAGTATCCTTCTGGAACATCTGAGTGGATTGAAGGTGGGAGTCACTGCTTTGCAGTGGTTCCACTCCTACCTCACAGGCAGATTCCCGATGGTGTCTCTTGGGGACAGTTGTTCTTCCAAATCTGAACTTTCCTATGGTGTCCCTCAGGGCTCCACATTGTGTCCGATGTTGTTTAACATCTACATGAAAGCACTGGGAGAGATCACCAGGGGATTTGGTGCAGGGTATTATCAATATGCTGATGACACCCAGATCTATTTCTCCATGTCAGCCTCATCGGGAGAAGGCATAACCTCCCTAAATGTCTGCCTGGAGGCAGTAATGGGCTGGATGAGGGATAACAAACTGAGGCTGAATCCAGATAAGATGGAGGTACTTATTGTGCGGGGTCTATGACAAGAGAAATAAAAATAAATGAAGATGGCTTTATTGCTACTGTGTTTTTGTTGATTAATCAGCTCCCCAGAAAGTGGCTGGGTAAAAATAATAAAAAGAGCCCCTAAACATTCAATTGTTTCAATACTGAAATGTTACAAAGATATTCGAAATTCAGAATTAAGGCTCAAAACGTCATAAGCCTTGCCTAGTACCTAGTAGACTACCACCCATTTTGTGGATCCAAACTGTGGGCAATTGAGCCTTTTCTGTAGCAATCCCCTTTGAAACTCATTCCCACCAGATCCCTCCAAATTTTATTTCTCTGTAAACCGCTTTGGGAACTTCTGTTGAAAAGCAGTATATAAATATTCATCGTCATCAGTATTGTTATGACCAGCAGTATCAACAAATAGATTTACTTCACTTAATATCTATTAAAAATCCAGTTATAAAGAACACAGATCTCACATACTGAATTCAGAACAAAATATCTGGGGTGTCAGCAAACCAATAAACATGACAAAGACTTTAAGTCTTTGGAAAGTCAAAAGGGAAGTGCACCTGCTCAGCTGTGAAACTCATTGGGTGACCTTAAGTCAGTCGCTTTGGCCTGTCCTCACCGAGGGTGGTAACCTGTGTCCAGAAGTACCACTTCATACTGTAGGTGGGAGTTTGCATGTTGGGCCGTTGCTCCTTACAACGAAATTCCCTTCATAAAATAAAGTAGAGAATTAACATTGTTAGGCAGAAGCTAAACTAAAGCCCTGACATTTAGTGCAGGGCTTTTCTTTTTGTTTCTTTTATTGCACAGAGGAGCATTTGAGGTTCTACCTGAAGTGATACAGCCAGACACCGGTCTCCCACCTCAGTGAGCGCTAAGCCTTTCTCTCAGCCTAATCTACCTTGCAGAATTGTTGTAAAGGCAAAATGGATAATGATGCCATTATGTGATCCTTGGAAGGCTGACAGTTGTGATGAATTGCTAAGGCTTGGAGGGATGGAGTATGGAGGTCTAGCTTATCTTCCAAGTTTTATAAGAAACCCTTTGTAAATCCTAACTGGCCAATGAAAGAACACATTCATGTCCTTAAACAAAACAGAAAAAGCTATTATTTTAAGATTGTCAAACATAAATTAAGAACAAATGTAAATCATTTTAAAAGCTTATCTCGGTTCTCAACATCTTTTAATAAAACAGGTAGGGAAAACTACTTTTAAACTAAAAAATCATAGGGACCCTTGCAAAGAATTTCAGTATTACTTTTTTTTAGGGTTGTTGTCCAATACAAGAAACCTTAGTTGATTAGTTGTATGCGGTTTGATTGACTGATTTAAGCAATCACATTTAGATGTGCATAAAACCACTAGTTCTGAAGAAGAAAACATACGGTACTTTGTATTTAGAATATAAGTTCATTAGGGAACATAATGCCTTTTCTCATTTTCTTTGACAGGATCTTGAAGGTGCATACTGTATCACAGACATTCATGAGGCTTTGGCATTATCTGAACTTGGAGATGAGAGAAAGATGTTCCTGATAGGTACACATGTGGCAGAAGATGGCTTTGAGATTTCTTCCAGCTTGAAGGATACACGGGAACTGATTGCACAGTTGGTGTCAGATGCTCTGTGATAGGCACAGGCATGGGATGCCGGTCCAATGGGACATAGAGTATTCTTGTATTACTGGCTTACAGCTGCAAATAGTGTTGTTTTAAATGTGGTGGTTATCCTTGGCTATGGAATTCCTTGAAGGTGATGCTGAAGATGCGAGGAACTTCTGGTTTAATTTTTTTTATTTTAAAATGTAATGTATTTGGAACATCGCTGTCTTCTAAACATGTAGGAGGAGATAGAGATTATTGGGCAGCTCAAATTAAGTACACAGTTGCTGTATGGGTAACTATTGTTGGCTTCAGCTGAAACTGTGTTCTGATTTACATAGATTGAGAAGCTGACCTGTGGAAGAGCAATATGAGTTTAGTATAGAGGATGATTTTGCTTAGAATGTAAGGCCTAGGCCCAAAGAACCAAGCAGCTAGTTGTGTGAAGCCAAGAAGGCTTCTTCTTTGGGCTTATATTTCTTGAACAACTTCATGGATATTTTTCCTCAGATATGTTTTCTTAATCAGAAGGAATTTTTTAATATTATTATATTATTTCACCATTCCTTCCATAGAGGTGTGCTTACTACTGCAGTAACTTTCCTATTCTTTTTTATTTATTTTATTTCCTATTTTTATTTGTTATGTATGGAACAACCACTCAGGAGATCCCTAGAGAGAGCTACAGGGCCTGGTCAGACCCCCCCCCCGCCCCCACAATGAGACTGAGAGTAAATTTAACCCCTTTTTATAAGGAGGGGGTTAAAAGTGTTTAGTCTTTCATGGTAAGGGAGATTCCATGTTCAAATAACTGTAGGATCTTCTAGTTTGGTCTAGAATATCTCTTCTATGATGTGTCCTCTTGATCTCTGTCAGAGATAATCCCCGTGGATAAGCAATGACTAAATAGGACCATCCATTGATTAAAATTCTCAGTATTTTCCCAGTGAATTCTAGATGAAGGGAAGGCAATGGTTGGCCAGATTTTTCCTGTAGCCCACATAGTCATGCAGAGCTATTAAGTATCCCTCAGGCCAAGTGTTCTGGGAACAGTAGCACTAATGTCAGTGGTTAAAAAAATTTTAATTGGAAATTTCCCCCATTTTTTCTTCTTCATTTGCATAAGAGTCTTCCTCTTAGAAACATTTCCTGTCTTCCTAAATAAGACTGTGATCTGACTTGGTGCATTATTTTCCCTATATATATCAAAAACAAACAAACCACAAAGAAGTACACCATATTAATTTTACAAACTGTATAAATATCTCAACATTTTATTGGGGGAAAATCAATAAACACACTTAATGTGGTTTGAATTTGTTTGGAATATTCCATTTAAAGTTCACGTAGAATTTATTTATATTGGGACACTTGTAAATCTCTAGACTGCATCTCAAGCGCACAAGAGATTTGAACCTGTTCTATAAAGGAGAAAATTAAGACACTGGAAAGAATTAACCTATACTGCTTTTTAGCATGCCCAAAGATAGGTTGTTAGTTACCTACTAATTTTCTGTCTTGACTACAACTTAGTGGTAAGTGGCAGGAAATTTTCCACAGAACAGATTCTGCTCACAAGCCTTTTGCCTTCTTCTCAGATCTTGAAGGAATTAAATTCTTGCTTTTGCATTCAGGCTTAAGGGAAGATTACTAATAGGGAAATGAGTTTCTGTGTCTAGACGCCTGAGAGCAGGAAGGGGCATTTTGAGAGGTTCCTTTCATATGCAAAGATAGTGGCAGATGTGCTCTCTCTTCTCCATTGAGAGCTCAGAATGATGCGAGATCGAAAGAAGAATTGCAATCTATACTTGCCCTCTTATTTTATTCTGCTTTGCATTGAATAGGGGAGGGGATGCAATTTATTTATTTACCAGCCAAAGCTTAGTGAAGATGCATCGATTATTCCAGATAGAGAGGTAAAGACTGCATCACCCAAGCCAGTTGCCTGGCTTTTGTTTCTTTGAGACGCTCTGAGGACTACACAGAGAAAGTTGGACACTTATGGGCTTGACATTATTGGGAAGCTTAATATAGAAGCCAGGACTTTTTGTGTCTTTCTCTCTAAACTATTGCTTCTTCTAAACTATTTCTTGTTATGGCTGCAATGCAATGGTTTGCTGCAGTTCTGAGTCTGGATGTTAAAGATGCAGTACTGCAGCAGTGGCAATCCTGTCCCATAAAGCCATATTTTACCTGCAAAGTTTCACAAAACCTGCCTGTCCCAAATAGAGGAGTGTGCACTCAGGTTTTTGCTTGAGGTAGGAAAGGGCCAGTTGCCTTGCTAGCTTCTGCTCTTGCTTCCAGGACAAGTGCGAGCATGGAGATCAGAACCCATCTTCAGAGGAACTGTTACCTCAGAGTTGCGTCAGGCCATCTCTGAAAATTAAATGGCCCAATTAAGAGCTCCAGCCCTGGCGACGGTTGCCTTGGTTACTCCAGGCTTGGAGCCAATTTAGTGAGACACGGTCAGGTCAAAAACCTGCTCAGTGCCTGGATAGGTGACTGCCTGAAACCCTTTATAGGCTGCTTTATGTGCCATGATGGAAGAAAGGTGGGATAGTAAATAAATAACATTAAACTTGATGCAGCAGACCCATTTCTTCCAGCATGGGCTGCCACCATACATCTGTGAAGCAGGGTGAGGAATGGGGTAGCTTTTCGGTGGAAAAGTAGGGTGTGAGGTGTGTGTCTACGGAACCCTTTGTGTTGCTTTTTGTCTGCAGCCCCTCCCCTGCTGCTTTTCTCCTAATTGGGCTCATGTCCAGTCTTGGAGGGCAACTTCTTTGGAAGGAGAGGGGTTGCAGGGATAAAAGCAATAAGCAGAGGAACAATTCAGCACTCTTGTCCTACTTCCCACTCCTCCACCTGAAATTGCTCCCCTCCCCACCCCACCCACACTCTTTACAGTTGCTAAGTAGCAATGCACGTTTGAAGACCTTGGCTTGCTGCCATCCCATGTCGTTCCACTCTTAAGACCAGTCGCTTTCCTTGCAAGCCCAAAGCAGTGTCCTCAAATACCTCAAGCAAACAAGCGGCATCAGTAGTGCAACATTTACATCTGACTTCTGCTCCCCTTAATAACGTTCTCAGGTGATGTTCATAGCAGACCAAATTGTATTGACAGTGACAGGATAAGGAAAACAACTCAAGACTGTACCTCTGATTAACACTGAAGCAAATGCTTTCTGAAGTTTTTGTAACAGAAGCGACTGTAAAAACGTTTTCTAGGAATGTTTTTTCCACTTGTGTACTAAAGTAGTTCCTTTATATAAAACCAGAATATTTTTATCCTACTTTGTTGTGTGAGACTTGTGTGAGACTGATTTACATGAACAAACTCTTACCGTGAGATATGGCCCCAGCAGTATTCCCTCTAAGGCATGTGCGAGTGTGTGCACTCATACCTTTTTTTTAATGCCCCCTCAATTAATTTAAGATACCACTCAGGTTGAATCAGGCAGGCCCCACTCTGAATGCAGGTGCACACACGTTGCCGCCCAGAACCAAACTTATTCTGCACACAGATGAAAACAATTAGAGAGAACACTGGGCCCCAAGGATGGTCAGTGACTTCCAAGTGACAAGGAGTGGTTGAGGAGGAGGAAGGAAATGTACAGAAGGGGACATGGCCCAAGAGAGGGAATTTGGTTAACAGTCAAGAAGAAGGATCTAATTGCCATGTTTGACTTGCTTTTAATTACTTTGAAAGCCTGTGCTTTCTTGGGTTAGGAGGATTCTATGAGGTTTGTGGCCAGGCACAGTGTACATTACTGCATGTACACTGGGATTTCCACTATGTCTCCTTCCAACTGCATTGGCAGTCACTACCAAAAGTCCTCAATATTCCTGGTCAAGCGTGTTGGGCTGTATTGGGAGTGAAGCAATAGTGGGGATGATCAGAATTGGATGTTGGAAGCTAAAAAGCATTGCTCCATATGCAAAGCTTCCTGAGCAACTCTTTTGATCTGTCTCTAGATTTGTAAGTTTTTATCAGTTTTGTTGGTTCATTTTCTCAAATTACAGTGAGCATATATTCAGCCCTGTATAAATAACGTAGCAAAGAATTCTTTAAAAGCAAAATGTGTTCTTGTCAGCCAGACAGGCACTGGGTCCTCTAGACCCATGTTCTTCCTTCTCACTTAAGAACTGTCTTTGTTTCTAATGTCCCCAATTTTGCTCTGAACCAGCCATTGGCTAAGGGCTCTACTCTTAACTTTCTCTCCCACCCCTTGCTGTTTCATTTACTACTACTACCATGAACATTTATATACCACTTTTCAACAAACGTTCCCAAAGTGGTTTGCATAAATATGAATAAATTAATTGGCTTCCTGTCCCCAAAGGGCTCACAGTCTAAAAAAGAAACATAAGATAGACACCAGCAATAGCCATTGTGCTTGGGATGGATAAGACCAGTTGCTCTCCCCCTGCCAAATAAAGAGGATCACCACCTTAAAAAGTTGCCTTTTTGCTCAGTTAGCGGGAGCAAACTGAGGAGAGCTCAGTTTAGGAGAGCTGGTCTCATGGTAGCAAGCATGAATTCTCCCCTTTGCTAAGCAGGATCCACCCTGGTTTGTATTTGAATGGGAAACTACATGTGTGAGCACTGTAAGATATTCCCCTTAGGGGATGGAGCCACTCTAGGAAGAGCATCTGCATGCTTGCATGCAGAAGGTTCCAAGTTCCCTCCCTGGCTTCTTCAGGATAGGGCTGAGAGAGATTCCTGCCTGCAACCTTGGAGAAGCTGCTGCCAGTCTGTGTAGACAATACTGAGCTAAATGGACCAATGGTCTGACTCAGTATATGGCAGCTTCTTATGTCCATGGAAAGTCTCATTCAGCACTTGGGGGGGGAGGGGTCCCTCAGCTGAAATGGCCTCTGTGTGTGTACATGGGAGGGCACAGGTCCGGTTGGGGCACTAGGAACTTGCTATAAATACCAGGCAGTTCACACTCCTTACAAAGAGAAGATAGAAAATAGACACACAACTAATACAATTGACACACACCCTCTTTGAGTAGTTCTCACACACTGACTTCACTTTCACAAAACTAATCTATTTATATGTGAAGAATGATTGGACTGATTGCGTACATTGAAGTTGTAAATCAAAGCACCTTCATATTTACAGAATGGCGTTTCTAAATTCTCAGCACATGGTCACCCATTCTGATGCAGATATACACCAGTTGTGCTGTGTAGTAGACCAGGGTGCTTTCCAGACTGCTCTGAGGAAGAGGTGTAGAGTCTTCTGGTTAACCCTAATGTTCTGAAGCCAGTTAAGAGTGAGCCGTGTCGGATTGAGGCTTTGGAGGGGAGAACAGACTGGGACGGGGTGTGGGGCTGAGGCTTCGAGCTGGTGCCTTGCCTAAAGCCATCTGGAAAGTCTGTGGCAGGGGTGAGCTTTAATCCGGTGGGGTGGGGGGGCCTGCCTGATCTGTAGCTCAGGCTTCTGGCCACTCTGCTAAAAAAGCAAGGAAAGGGGCCCCGCATAACCAGGCCAGCTGGACAGTGTGGCATCCGTGAAGGTCTGTGTGCTTACTAGCAGATGCAGGCTTGCCATATCGAAGCCTACATCCTAAGACAAACATTCCAAGTGCCTCTCTGGCTCAAAGCCCACACACCTACCCCCATTACCTGTTGGGGGTTGTTAATTTTACCCCCAGTAGTAACCAGCAGAGCACTAAGGAAGAGCACCCACTCCAGTTACAGAGGAGTTTGCCGTGCTTGGTTGTTGCAGCTATTTAGAGAAAACACATGGAGATTCTCGTAGAACTAAATACCAAGTATTTATTGGTGAAGTACACTTTGGATAGGAAAGACCTAATCCTACAGAACTACATAATGAATAAGTAGGAGGAGAGGGGGGGGGGATTCCCATCTGCTCTCTAAGAGGAAAGGAAGGGTGGGGGTTGTTGTTTTTGCTCTCAACAGGAAATACCTGAAGAGTCATATCAGGGGTCATAGAGTAGACACAGGTAGAAAAGTTAGGGTGACCCTTACTCACTGTCTCTACTCCCAATGCCCCTAGCGGTCATTAGGATAGTTTGTGCAAAAGGTGATGCACACTGGAACTCCATCTCCAACATTACCTACCCATAGTGGTCCACTCCTCAGTTTCCTGCTGGCTCCCTCTCTCTCTATATATATATCCAGCCATGTGTTCCTGGATATAGTAGGAAAAGGAAGCCAGACACTTCTGTATGCAAGAGCTAGCCGGGAAGGAATTTGGACCAGGCAAACAGGTGATGCCGAGGTGCTTTCCTGATAAAACCCAGGACAGAGCAGGGAGGCTTCCAGGTGGTGGCGAGCCTGCCAGCAGAGGTGAATGGCTTGGTCCAAAGAGCTGAGCAAAGGGGCGAAAAGCCAGCTGGGCTGGGGTGGGGGGTGCTCAGCTTTCTGCGCCATCACCCATGTCGGTCCTTCTGCCGATCCATCCAGCTTGCCTCACACCCATCAGAAGTCAGACCCACGGAGAAACCTCTCGTGGGTACCTCTCCCTCTACTAATCTCCACAACGCTCCTGCTTCCCCACCACACTGAGGAGGGAGATTCTGCAGCCCAGAAGTCCTGTCATCCAAATCAGCTGAAGGTGAACGCTTGCCCTGCTCTTGGGCCCCCAATCTATCTCTTTCTTAAACCCAACCTCATCTCTTTCTCTCTCTCTCTCAAGCCTCTTTCTCCTGCCCACCTGAGATCTCACACAATTAGACTTTAAGCTAAAACGCCTCATTGCAGTTGGTTTGTTTAGAAATTTTCTTTATTGCTGTTTAAGTTAGAAACGCCTCATCGTAGTTAATTGGCTTAGTAACATATCTTTACTGCTTTAACCGCACAATTCTCTTCCTGTATTCCCCTCCCTCAAATAAATTCTTTTTATTTTGAAACTATATCCTGTCTCAATCCAGTCATTTCTTGAGTCCAAACGTTTGCACAAATTAACACTGGTGGAACTGACCACCCCTTAAGAGCTCATTCCCCCACAAAGCCCAAACACTGGGGTGCTGACTGAACACCCCAGGGCAATTCAATTAACAGCTTGGAGGGGGGGAAAGGTGTTGCTGCTGGAAACAAAACAGGGTCAAGCATGACCTCCCTCCCTCTGAGGTTACTCCCCAGCCACCCCGAGTCTCATCTGTCCTTCAAAAAGTTTCTGGTCCTTGCAATTTGGCAGAAAACGTGCGGCCAAGATGTGGTGTGATCGCCAGAGTTGAGGGATTCCAGGACTCAGAGCTCTATGTATGTATGCGCACACGCACACACAGAGTCAAGGGCCAATATATGCCCATTTTCTTAGCTGGCACAGTTCAAAGGCTTTTCTTGGTGCAGAACTGAAGATGTTGGTGTGCCTGTTAAGATCAGAAGCCCAAAACAGAAGCAGCAGCTGCTGTCACAGGGAGGGATTCCTCTCCCCACAGCCACTACCAACTGGGAGACAAATGTCCCCTATGAAGGGAAAGAAATCCTCAAAGGTATACATACACAAAGGGCTCATTTCAACAAGGAGTCAAAACAAAAGCTCGTGGGCTTTACTAAGCAAGAACTGTATCATTTCCACAAACTGAGCACAGAGAGGGAATAGATGGAGGGAGAAGGGAAGAAAAGCTCCACAGAGTCAGGTTCTCAAGGGACTGACTGCTCTGTAGCTGGCCAGGAAGGCCGGCTTGGCAGGGAGTGCATCACGTCCCAGATGCTGAAAGTTTAAAGCTGAAGAGAAACACAAAACCAACTGGTAGCAACCAAGTGGTCACTTACCATGACCATCGCGAAAGTGAGTCAAAATTGCTTTATGAAATGAATAAAAATGGAAATAATCCAAATGTTTCATGCTACAGTTTTTTTTACAACAACTAGTATATATTTAGACAGTTCTTAGAAAACTATGTGACCCTGAATAGTGTGTTCAAATCCACAACTGGAAGCAAGCAGGGGGAGGAATGCAAGATGTGGTTAACATCAGCCAAGAGCAGTTCTGCAATTTGAAAGGTGCGTGGGTGCATGTTGCCCCAATTTGCACCATGCCAATTTTAAATCTTCAGCACAAAAGGAAAAACAAAAACAAAAGACTTCTCAAAATGAAGAGAGTTCAAATTCATGTGTGTGAGGGGAGAACAAAGTCTCTTTCAATGACCACTACAGAATTTGGTCCCAACAGTTTATATTTGGGAGTTTATTCACATGTGGTGTTCTGCTTGGATATATAAGAACCAGGAAGGCCTTTTTGAAATTAATCCCCTGTAAGAGGGATGGATATGTATAGGTATAAAGGTAAAGTGTGCCGTTGAGTTGATGTCAATTCCTGACGACCACAGAGCCTTGTGGTTGTCTTTGGTAGAATACAGGAGTGGTTTACCATTGCCATCTCCTGTGCAGTCTGCAATGATGCCTTTCTTTCAGTACTTTTCTATATTGCTGTTGCCCAATATAGGTGTTTCCCATAGTCTGGGAAACATACCAGCAAGGATTTGAACAGGCAACCTCTGGCTTGCTAATCAAGTCATTTTTCCACTGCGCGCACACACTTAAAAGAAAGGACTGGGGTTTTTTTTAATCCAAAGAAAGGAGAAAGGTGGGGAAACAAAAAGAGGAGATGCATTTATTTATTTGTTACATTTATATCCTGCTCTTCCCGAAAGGCTTGGAACTACAGCATTCCTTTAGAATTAATAATCCTGTCCTCTGTTCCCTCTAACAGGGATTCCCAGATGTTGTTGACTACAACTCTCATAATCCCCACACAAAAGCCATTGCAGCTGGGGATTCTGGGAGTTGTAGTCAACATCTGGGAATCCCTGTTAGTGGGAACACTGATCCTATCCCAAAAGGGCTCACAATCGTTAAAAAAATATCAAAACAAAAGTTGAAAAGCGGGAGGCGGGGGGAATGTCGGGGGGTGGTGGTGGTGGTCCAGAAGGTACTTGGTCCTCCTCAGGCCAATGGAGGGGCCTTGTTGCCTGCCTCGCCCACGGCTGCAGCCTGCTGAGAACGGCTGTTGAGGAGGACTTGGTTCTTCTCAGAGGGGAGGGGCCGGATGACAGTTGGCCCTCCTCAGGCCCAGGAGAAAGAGCAGGTGGACCAGCCGGGCAGCCTCAGCACAGGGTCTTCGCAGTCTCTGGACGCCCCCATCCCACTTTGGGTGCCCCAAGGAGTGACTGCCGCCACCAGATTGCTCACAGACCTGCACAGACATGACAAGGTAGGTAACCACCCTGAAGTCAGCCCCTCAGAAGCTCCTCAGACACTGCTGCTGCTGCTGCTGGGATGAAGCCAATATGCTCCCAACCTTTCCAGCAGAACAGCCCATCTCCACCCCAACACACCTCCCCCACCCACCCCCAGTCCAGCTGCATGTACCAAGTAGTACCTTCTGCTCTTGGGTGGGTACTTGGGGTGGTTCCACCCCCCGCCCTTTTTCGCTTCCAGAAGTCAGCACTGCCACTGCTATTGTTGTTCCTGTTGCCAGAGAAGGTGCCTCTGGTCTTGTGGTAGCAAGCATGACTTGTCCCCTTAGCTAAGCAGGGTCGGCCCTGGTTGCATCTGAATGGGAGACTTGATGTGTGAGCACTGCAAGATATTCCCCTCAGGGGATGGAGCCGCTCTGGGAAGAGCAGAAGGTTCCAAGTTCCCTCCCTGGCTTCTCCAAGAGAGGGCTGAGAGAGATTCCTGCCTGCAACCTTGCAGAAGTCACTGCCAGTCTGTGTAGACAATACTGAGCTAGATAGACCAAGGGTCTGACTCAGTATATGGCAGCTTCCTATGTTTCCCAGCCGCAGCCCCTGGCTCAGATCTGCTGCTGACATAACTCAGAGAGAAGGGAGTCCTGGCACCACAGGACTTGCCAGGTGAAGTCTGAAGTTGGTGGGGCTAATGTGGGTTTTTTTGTTTGTTTGTTTTTTGGTCATGCCACTACAATGGTGTTTACATGATCTATATTAAATGTGCCACAGTATATATATTTTTGGAAGTCTGATTATTTTTTAAATAATATTTATATAGAGTCATTATTGGATTCTTTTGGGATTATTATTATTGTCTATGAATCCAAATAATATTAGCTTTGTATTATCTTAAGCCACTACAACACACACAATTTTTGTAGGAGGTTACACACTTTTGGATAACCACTGTATGCCAATAAGAAGCCCTTAAAGATTCAAAATTGAGTAGTATAGCATCTGCATGAACTTAGTAGGTAGCCAACTGGTATAGCTTAACTCCATTGCACCAACTAAGTATTTTTAGCACTCAGAAATATAATATAAATACTATTATGCACCATGTCGAACACCAGTTCCCATATTTCTCAAAGATAGTCTCTCCTACAGTACACACAGATATAAAAACATAGACACAGTAGCCTCATATGGTCTCTAACACCCTCCTCAAGGAGGACCCATAATTCCCTTACTGGTAGGTCCATCCAAGGACACCCACCCACACCAACTGAGCACTGATTATAGAGGATATAAACATGGATTAGACAAATTCATAAAGAGAAGTCTGTCACTAGCTGTTGTTAGTCATGTTGACTATAATGAGAATTATCTAGATTCAGGGGCAGTATATGGGAAACACCTATATCGGGCAGCAGCGATATAGGAAGATGCTGAAAGGCATCATCTCATACTGCGTGGGAGATGGCAATGGTAAACCCCTCCTGTATTCTACCAAAGACAACCACAGGGCTCTGTAGGTGCCAGGAGTTGACACTGACTCAAAGGCACACTTTATCTTTATACCTTTGAATACCACCAAGTGTGGTCAAGAAGTTATTCAAATTCTCAGTCAAGTGGACAAATACAACTTCTTCCTCACAAAAAAATTAGATTAGGATTAGTTTGCCAAAAAAATCATCTATCAAGATGTTAAAGACATCAAATTGCAGACAATATGATTTCAAACCATACCTGGATTTACCCCATTTTTAAAAAGATTTAAGAATAAGCAAGCACTTCAGTGGAGGAGCAAAAGGGCATCTTTTAAAACAATTCCTCGTGATTCATTTTACAAAATCATATTTTGATACAACAAAAAAGAACAGACCACAAAATAATGTATAATTGGTGAGGGAGGGGAGAATGTGTAATTCTCAGTTTTTAGTCTGTAAGCCTTTGCAAAACAGCAAAGGAAGCTGGATATTTTATTCTACTGCAAGCTTATAAAAACAGACAGTATGTAAATATCTTTATGCACAGCTGTTATAAGAATAGATCAGGGTTGTTTTTGTTTTCTGTTTTTTAAACCCAGTCACTTTCTTGGGGAGAACCATCTGGGAGCACCGAGAAGCATTTTCTCATCCCTTTTGCTATGTGAACTGCTTTGAGAAGCAGGCAGACCTTTCCCCTGGGTTAATATTGTGAAAAACATGGGGGGAGGGATCTTCCAAGAATAGTTTCAGAAGGAGTTGCCAATACTAACTGGAACTAAAAATTTAAAATAGAGCCCTACTTGCCTGGGCCTACTAAACTTGAATCCACCGGGAATAAACTGCTGCTTAGAACTGTGCCTCCTCTTCCCTGTATTCCAACTCTTCTCTGTATACATGGCCCAACCCTCGCAGTGGAAAGTTGACCAATCAGAGAAAAGTTGTATCTGAGAGCAGGGATTACTTTAATGCCATTGTGCTTTACATGATTGGCTGAAAATGTCTATTGGCTGGTTATTTGCCAGCTCAGCAGTTTCCATGGGACTTTTCCTGCCCAGAGGGAGCCAAGACAACATGTAATCTCTGCAAGTCCTTTCCTCTGCCAGCAAGAGCCTGCCCTGAGATTCATGATTCAGACATGAGAGAAGCAATGGGAAAGCCAAAATAAATGATTAAATAGTCAGCCGTGATTAAGTACATATAGAAGTCTTTGTTTAATTGATTTAATGCGATTAAATGTTTAATTTTCTTTCTTGGTTTCTTTTTTTCTTGGGAGGGACTGTCACTGGCCCCATTTGGCCCTAAAGAGGAGTCTCCACTGTCCATAGGGGAGCATTCAGCTAGTAGAGAAAACTTTACTAGCTTTTTCAGACAGCGAATTTACAACTTTACTTTGGGAGTGTGGATGTGTGTTCACATATTGGCCAGATTTACCCAGAAGCCCATGAGATATTTCAGAGAGCATGTCACACACGGTATGGGCTTTCCCCTCCATATAGGAACCTAGCCCAATTTATGTCTGCTTTTTGGGTCAGAATATCTGTTATGCCCTGAACTCGCAGTAAACCCACAGTAAAGCCTGCTGTCTGAAAAGCCTTCTGAGAGCAGTTCACACACAATTTGTGTTTTTCACAGCACATAGAGTGTAGCCTGATTTATATCCGGGGTAAAAAAATTCCACTATTTGTGTCAGTTTTGGGGGACAACTTCGAATTGGTAGTAAAGCCTCCCAGTCAAACCTGCTGTGTGTAAAAGTCCCAGTTGGTTCTGATTCTGTGAAAGATGACCCTTAGCAAATATTAAGGTGAGCTGCTTGTCCACCCATAGCCAAAATTGCTTTGCCTTCTCAGTACTCTGCTTGTGCATGGAACATAACGTGCAAAATTGGCTGGACACATGAAGTGCTACGGTACGTGCAAGAGCATAACTCATCACCTGCTCACGCAGTCTGAGCAATGCTATACATGCATTTATTTAGAATATATTGCTTTTCAGCAAGAAAACTTCTCAAAGAGCCTGACATTAACGGGGGACGGCGCGGAGATGTTCCAAATTTATTTGGAAGCACAGTAATATAGGTGCCATTGAGCTGTAAAACGTACCATGCATTTTACTCGGAAGTAAATCCTACTGAGTTCAGTGCGGCTTCCTCCCATGATCCCAGATAAATCTGCATAAGAACCGCAGCCTTACAACCTGTTTCAAGGCAGTCTGTACAACTGCTCCTTAAAACTGCAGCGCCTGGGCGAAATCATTCTCTCTTAAAAGGCAGCAATATTACTGAGCATATTGGGAGTCATTAAATAGGGGCGGGCTATAGCCTACAGCGCAGTCTGTTGCGGCGGCCACAACTCCCTAATCTGCAGCAGTTCTAATTCTGGCGCGCGCCCTCTAGCGACTGGCTCCACCGCGCGGTTCGTGCAGAAGCCCAGAGGAAACCGAGCAGGAGGAGGGAACAAACGTGAGTTGCCGGTTACCCTGGCGACCAAAAGAAACAGCAGCACCAAGGAGAGCGTAAGCGCGCGAAGGCGGGCCAGCTGCAGGCAGCAGAGCGCATGCCTTTCTGAAGTTGGGGAGAGCCGGAGGAGGCGCTTTCAGTCCACGGGATGACAACGCTGCCTCAGATAGGTGCGTGAGAGGGAAGCTCTGCAGAGTCGAACTTCCTTCTCTGCACAACCTGATCCCGTGTGTTAAAAATGTATGGCACTAGATGAGTGCCTCTGAGAATGTGTAGTGCGTCTTTCCTCTGATGGGGACACAACAGGTTCCCCCCCCCAAAGGCCTAAGTGAAAAGGGACTGTGTGCACATGCACAGAATGATTTTTGCCTGTTACAAGGAGTTTTCTGGTCACAGTTAGGCTACACATATCGCCGTGCTATACATGGCTCCGTAGGGCCAAGGATCTGAGCTGAAGCGGAGAATGCTCTTCTATGAATCTTAACGTCTATGTTCATTTGCTTGGTTGTTTTTAAAAGCATCTCTTACAGATCTCTGTTTGTCTCTCCACCTGCTCAGACTCCTAGATGCACAGAACTAATTCCATAATTCTTTGGGTCCTGTGCACATGTGTTTTAAGAAAGTTTGGAGGAAATAATGTATAGTATGTGCCACATGATTATCTATCTATCTATCTATATAGAATGCTAAGGCAATGCGTGGCACGCTGGAGTATAATCTTGATTTGAACGTCATGAAGACTCATCTCTGTAGGGCCATGGATCTCCAAGCCCAATAAGGTGCCCTTGCATTAGCTCCTGGGACAGGGAAGCGCTGCAGCTGCAGCAGGGATGGTGGCAGAGATGGCGGTGAGGAGGGCTCCTCCCATGAGCCGCCTGCCTCCCAAATGGCCCCAAACCAGCATGACCTGGGCATTTGGTAGGAGGGTGGGCCTGAAGAAAGAGCTCTCACTGCTGTCTCCACCACCATCCCCGCTGCCATCCTGCTGCACAGCAGTGGTTTTAAAAGGCATTTTAATTAATTAATTAATCTCTATATACCCTGTTTCCCCGAAAGTAAGACCTAGCAGTAATTTCTGATGTACCGCTAATTGCCCTAGTGCATTTTGGGGGGCTAAAATTAATATAAGACACTGTCTTATTTTCGGGGAAACACGGTATAAAACGCTGTCATTTGACTCTCTAACTATTGTGTCAGTAAATCAAGCGATTGAAAATTGTGTGTAATAATACAATTTTCATAATATAGAAAATTATGATACTGAGCAATAAAGTACTAGCATGCAGATGCTCTGTGCAGGTAAGGCTAGTTATATCAATTTTCTAAAACAGGATCCCCGCTCTGCTCACTTCATTAGCATTTTGGGGTGGGGGACAAAAGAGGCCTAGGGTTGTATGAAAGGATTCCTTTTATCTTTTGGAGGAAGGACACCTTTGGATACAGTACGCAGGCCTGTTCCATTGTTTATAATAGCCATTTTCAATCTACACTTGTACCCCAGCTTGGACTATGGGTCCATTTAAATTTGACTTTGTCATGTCCTGGGATCCTCTCTTTCTCCCCATTTTTATCTTTTTAAAAATAAAAAAGTGATGTTGGTGCTGGTGTGATTTGTTTTAGGTTGGGATATGAACCACTTGTAGACCTTAATATATTAGTTGGACCAGTAGTGCACAACAATGGCCTCTCAGTGTATATAATTCGTGAGTGGGCCAGAGGTTGTGAGGATGATAATATTAGAGTTGCTTTATTTATTTACATAGCACTATTAATATGCATGTATTACAGAGTAACAAACAAAAGCATAAGGCCTTGCACAGAGGACCTTACATTAAAATTCAACCTGGGGAGGCTGCAAAGGGAGGAGAGAAAGATGAAGATGAGGGTAACAGAGTGTTACATATAGTTAAATGTAGTTAGGCATAGTTTCAGCAGGAGATGAGGAATAATGGTGTTCCTCGTGAGGCACAATTGCATGTGGTCTGAAATCTGTGAGGTGGGCAGGGATGACAGCTGACCTCCTCTAAATGTTACCCTGCTTCTCTCTGACTATTATATTAAAGTTTCAGTATATCCAATCTGCTCTGTCATTGCAATAGCAGAAAAAGCATATGGACGGAGCTGCCCACACATCAGCAAAATCAACCTCTTTGCTGCCAGCTGCCTGGCTTCATGTCAGTCTTCATGGTATTATTGTCTTCAGTTTCCTTATGATCGCTACCCCACTCCCCAGTGTTTTTGGCATGTGGAACTGGTCCTATGAATGTTCTGATATCAATTCAGATTGTATCCTGGGTGGGGTGACATAATGTGATAAGTCAGCTTGTAGACATGTTTTTGCAAGACTGATCCACCACACTGAGTTGGATCAATCAACTTGTGTTTACTTAATTGCATTCTACCACATAACAATGTTTGAGAGATGTTGCATTAGATTCATATTCCACACCACAATGTGTTTTTCATGTTCCCTTCCCCTGAAAATGTGATGCAAATGTTATGCAATTCAAACCCAAACTTCAGATGAATAATTATAACCATACATACAAAGTTTCATGGTGATATCTCAGTGTTTCGCAGAAATATCACCTTGCAGTGTGTTTTGCATCTTTACTTGCAACCTTGTAAAAGGGTGTGAAGTTGAGCTGGTATTCAAACATCAAATTTAGAGTAGAACAACCCTGAACAACCACACCAACTTCCATTCCAGTATCATAATTTAAAAAGCAGGTATTGCAAAACAGCCGTGATTTTCAAATCTCTACCTTCAAGAAACTATTTTTACATTGATTTACCTGTTAAACAGCCTGTGAGTCTGCTGCAAAATATTCTAGAGCAAGTTTGTTTGTTTGTTTGATGTATTTAATTCATATTTATATACCAGCTGATATATGTGTCTCTAAGTGGCGTACATAATCCAAATTACAACAAATACAAAACAGGATAAAAACAATTAAAACACTTTCGCAGAATAAAAACAAAACACGTTCAGATAATAAAACAATTATAATAAAACAAGTAAAATACTTTCACAGAATAAAACAAACAATTTAAAATTAGTTTTAATTAAAAGCCTGAGAAAAGAGGTATGTTTTAAGGGTCTTTTTAAAAATGATAAGAGATGGAGAAGCTCGTATTTTGACAGGGAGTGCATTCCAAAGCCTTGGGGTAGCCACAAAGATGAGCTGGTGGCAATGGCAACCATAACTGGACCTCCCCAGGATATCTTAATAGGCAGCAAGGTTCATGACAAAGGAGACACTCTCTTAAGTACCCTGGACACAAGCTGTTCAGAGCTTTATAGGTAATAATCAGCACTATTTATATTGCTCTTTTAAAATCAGTGTTATATGGTCCCTTTGAGTTGTCCCCGAGACTTGTCTGGCTGCTGCATTCTGTACCAGTTGTAATTTCTGGACTACATATAAAGTCAGCCCCACGTAGAATGCATTACAGTAGTCAAGCCTGGAGGTTACCAGCATATGCACCAATATTTTTAGGTCATTTGTCTCCAGAAATGGGCGTAGCTGACGTATCAGCCTAAGCTGATAAAAATTGCTCCCGTCCTGGCCACTACCTCAACCTGAAAAACCAGAGAGAGTTTTGGAACCAGGAGGAGCACTCTCAAGCGATGTATTTGTTATTTTGAGGGGAATGTAACCCCATTCTGGTGTTCTATTTATTTATTTATTAAAACATTTCTATACCGCCCAAAACTTACATCTCTGGGCGGTTTACAACAAAATAAAAACAAAATAAAACATCCGTTAAGACAAAAATGGGGGGGGGACACACACATTACAACAATTTAAAAATTTAAAATAATATTTTAAAACAGCATTAAAAGCAATTAAAACAACATTAATTAAAAGCCTGGGTGAAGAGATGTGTTTTTAAAGACTTTTAAAAAGCTGTCAGAGATGGGGAGGCTCTTATTTCACTAGGGAGCGCATTCCAAAGCCTCGGGGAAGCAGCAGAGAAGGCCCATCCCTGAGTGGCCACCAGACGAGCCAGTGGCAGCTGCAGATGGACCTCTTCATCAGATCTCAGTGGGTGGTGGGGTTCATGCTGAAGAAGGCGTTCCCTTAAGTACCCAGGGCCCAAACTGTTTAGGGCTTTATAGGTTATAACCAGCACCTTGTATTTTGCCCAGAAACATATTGGCAGCCAGTGTAGCTCCTTCAATACAGGAGTTATATGGTCTCTCCAAGACGACCCAGAGACCAACCTGGCTGCCGCATTCTGGACCAGCTGTAGTTTCCGGACTACATACAAGGGCAGCCCCACATAGAGCGCATTACAGTAATCCAGTCTGGAGGTTACCAGCAGATGTACCACTGTTTTGAGGTTGTTCACCTCAAGAAACGGACACAGCTGGTGTATCAGCCGAAGCTGATAGAAGGCACTTCTGGCCACCGCCTCAACCTGGGATACCAGGGAGAGGCTTGGATCCAGAAGGACCCCTAGACTGCATACCTGTTCCTTCTGGGGAAGTGTGACCCCATCCAGAACAGGCAGGTCACAATCATCTCTCGAGTTCCGGCCCCGGACAATGAGTACCTCCGTCTTAGCTGGATTCAGTCTCAGTTTGTTATCCCTCATCCAGCCCATCACCGACTCCAGGCAGGCATTTAGGGAGGTTATGCCCTCTCCCGATGATGCTGACATGGAGAAATAGATTTGGGTGTCATCAGCATACTGGTAGCACCCTGCACCAAATCTCCTGATGATCTCTCCCCGCGGTTTCATGTAGATATTAAACAACATTGGAGACAATATGGAGCCCTGGGGAACACCATACAAAAGTTCAGATTTTGAAGAACAGCAGTCTCCAAGGGATACCATCTGGAACCTGCCTGAGAGGTAGGAGCGGAACCACTGCAATGCAGTGCCTCCAACTTCCAACCCCCTCAGACGCTCCAGAAGGATACTATGGCCGATAGTATTGAAAGCCGCCGAGAGGTCCAAAAGGACCAACAGAGTCACACTTCCTCTGTCAATTGCCACTTGGAGATCATCCATCAGGCCGACCAAGGCAGTCTCCACCCCATAGCCAGCCCTTAAGCCAGTTTGAAATGGGTCAAGATAATCCGTTTCATCCAAGACTGTCTGGAGCTGGGAAGCCACCACCCTCTCAATTACCTTGCCCAGCCACAGAAGGTTGGAGACAGACCTGTAGTTGTTCAAGTCCAAGGGATCCAGGCTAGGCTTCTTCAGAAGTGGTCTAATAATTGCCTCCTTAAGACAAGGAGGCATCTTACCTTCCCTCAGAGACGCGTTTATAATCTCTACCAGGCCCTCTACAACAACCCCACTGCCAGATAATATAAGCCATGTCGGACAAGGGTCAAGAAAACAGGTGGTAGGCCGCACCATTCCAATCAGCTTGTCTACATCCTCAGGTGTCACAAACTGGAACTGATCCAACCTAATCACACAAGAGGAGTCGCTGGACACCTCTACATCAGACACTGAGGTAATTGTGGAGACAGAGTCTAAGTCGGCCCGAATACGAGAGATTTTTTCCACAAAGAATTCATTAAACACATCACAGCGGGTAATCGATGGTTCCAGATTCTGATTCAAGGGAGGAGGGGCACTCACTAGCCCTCTCACAACCCTGAACAACTCCGCCGGACGTGAACTTGTGGATGCAATACGGGCAGAAAAGAATCGCTTCTTTGCTGCACGTATCGCCTGAGCAAGGTCTTCAAATGAGCTCTATGTTGCAGTCTGTCGGATTCAAGCAGAGTCTTTCTCCACTTGCGCTCCAGTCGTCTACCTCGCTGCTTCAGCCCCTGTAATTCTTCCGTATACCAAGGGGCCAATTTTGAAGCAGGATGGAGAGGACGCTTAGGAGCAATCATGTCTACTGCCCCAGTGAGTTTGCTGTTCCAATTCTCCACCAGGGCATCAACAGGATCACCAGCAGAGCCAACACTAAATCCCTCCAAGGCTTCTTGAAATCCGATTGGATCTAATAACCTTCTTGGGCGGATCATCCTAATAGGTCCCTCGCCCCTGTGAGGGTGGGAAGTGATTGTGAGTCCAACCTTAACCAGATGGTGGTCCGTGCATGACAATGGGGAAATCACAGGATTCCCCACCCACGGAACACCACCCTGATCAGAGTTAGACCAAATCAAGTGTGTGACCAGCAATGTGCGTCGGCCCAGAGACCACTTGGGATAGGCCCATAGTCGTCATGGCCGCTATGAACTCCTGAGCTGCCCCGGACAAATTGGTCCCAAAGTGAACATTGAAGGCCCCCAGCACCAAGTTCGAGACCAAGTCCGTCAGCTCAGTTAGGGACTCCATTGAGCAGCGGGGCGATCGGTACACCAGCAGAAGTCCCAGTCTATCCCTGGTCCCCAGACTTAAGTACACACATTCGATATGGTCCGACACTCTAACAGGGATCCTGGTGAGGGAAAGGTTATTCTTATAGACCACAGCCACTCCACCTCCCCTCCCACGGTCTCTCACCCGCTCCTCAACAGAGTAGCCTGGAGGAAGAAGCTGGGACCACACTGGGCCCCCAGCCTCCCCCAGCCAGGTCTCTGTAATACATACAGTACCAGGTCGGCACCTTCATCCAGAATCAAATCATGGATGGTTTCTGATTTGTTCTGGACCAACCTGGCATTACAGAAGAGCAAGTTGAGCTTCCAAGGATGATCGGCACTGCTCCCCAAGGTCAAAGGGCTGGCAGGACAGCCGGAAGGGGAAACAACTATTAGATTTCCAAGTCCCCTTCCCCTATAACAGCCCGCTGACCTGCCAACGTTACTTCTTCTGTTCCCCACCATGACCAGAATGGCCGCCCCACAGTCAGTGGACATGCCCCCGTCTTCCCATCTCCAGTTAAACCCAGACACATTCTAAGATTGTCTCACCCAGGACAAATTAAAACAGAAGCTCCACTATTGAATGCCCCCCCATACAAATACCTAGGCCAAGAGACCTGGCCCTCACCCTCGCTGTTCCCTAAAGTGGCTCCCCCAAAGGGGCGACTCCCTTTGGTGTCACCCCTTCGGTGGTGGGCCCACTGGTGGTGGGCCCGCCGCCACTGGCAGAAGCCTATATAGCCCTGAGCAGGCAGCTCTAGGCAGATGGGATGCATGAAACTGCCAAGTCACCCTCCTCTCCGGCCCCAATCCTGCAAGGACTCACCTCAGCATAGCAGCCAGTCCTCAGCATAGCAGCCAGTCCTGGGGGGCAGATAACAAACAAGGGGGCAGCAGGAGAAGCACACAGGCAGGCACCCAGTCTCACATCCTGAGGTCTACCTAAGAGCAGATGTCTCTCCTCTTCTCTCTCCTGCAGGGTTCTAGGGTTTACAGTCAGTTCACAACAGAGCGCTGGTGGCCTCATTGTTGCCTTCTAGGAACTAAGAATGAACCTTAGAACACATCCAACACAGCTGCACATTGTAGGGGGAAATTTATAGTGGTGGGCAAGCTGTCTTCCTGGGAAGTTTGTTAGCCACTACTGACCTGGTCATGGGAAACCTTTGAAAAGCTTTCAAGGATTCCCAGAACATAGCCTGGAAACCGTTATGTTACAGAGTGTTTTGCATCTTCCCTTAGATGTGGAGGTCAAGGTGCTATTTGATCTTGAAACATAGAATTGTATCCTGAATATGCATACCAACTCATTTTGTTAGCTCAATATTCAAGGGAGATTTTGGGTCGTATACTAAGAATGGCATGCATGAATGGAAGACGTTCCATTGTGCAAGGGTGGGGTGAGATATTACTTTTGCCAATTTCCTTTGCATCCCACTGCATCCCCTGAAAATCTGAGAGCTGGGGGGCTCTCAGGAGTAGATTTTCAGGGGGCATAAAGGCCTGTAGCAGGAAGGGAGGATCAGTGGAAATAAGAGAGGCTGCCTTGGTTTGCATTTGGAAGGGAGACTACATGTGAGCACTGTAAGATGTTCCCCTTAAGAAATGGGGACATCGCTCAGTGGAAGAGCCTCTGCATACAGAAGGCCACTCCCTGGCAGCATCTCTAGGTAGGGCTGGGAGAGACTCCTGCCTGTAACCTTAGAGAACTTCTGCCAGTCTGTGTAGACCAGGGATTCCTAACCTTTTAAAACAAGTGTGCCTGTTTTTGTTGCAAACCTTCATCTCAGGTGCCCCATACACACATCTGTAGTGTGTGTGTGTGTGTGTGTGTGTGTGTGTGTGTGTGTGTATACACACACACACACACACACATACATACATATACATATACATATACATACACACATTTTAATGTTAGAGTTGTGAGATGGGCTACTCCAATCATTGGCTTACATCCAAACTAAGTTACTTATGAGCACTCTCATCAAAATTAATGGTCCCATTAATTTCAGCAAGACTTCTTATGAGTGTCTTAATCTGGATGTAAGCCAGTGACTGGAGTAACTCGTCTCATAATTGTAACGTGTGTGTGTGCGTGTGCGTGTGTGTACATATACATATACATATACATAATATACATACACACATACACCTTCAGGCTGGTGAACCTCAAATGGGTAACAAAGAGTGCAGCTGCAGCATGGAGAAACAGGAGGGTTCTGAGTATCCCCTGGGAGCCCTTCAGGTACCCTAGGGGTAAAAGTACCCCTTGTTGGGAACCCCCGGTGTAGATGATACTAAGTTAGGTGGACCAATGGTCTGACTCAGCATAAGGGAGCTTCCCATGTTTTTAATGTAATTACAGGTGATTTATGGTTAACTAGCTCGTCATTGACTGGGCAAAGTCATTTTCCGTAGACTACACTTATAGGAAAGTAAAAGAAATTAAATATATGTAATAGACATTTTTGTTAATGTGCTTGAAAAAGGGAAGTAAATGAACAGTTTGAAATGTGTATGATTTCAACTTCAAAACAGGCATTTTATTGTATAGTGACAATATATATGGTAAATTTGAATCATGGTAAATTTGAACCTGAGAAAGATCTGCTTTTCTTGGGCATGAGGTAATTTTGGAATTATTAATCTGCTTATTATTAAAAATCTTTTGAGAGCAATAAGAGTTAAAATAGGATTGACTTAGAATTTCTGCTTTTTAAAAAACAAAACAAAAAATATTTAAATGTGTCCCCCAAACATATTCCAATGTAAAAGGTAGTGCATTAATCTAATTTCAGTGGCAGGATTGTTCATGCAAAATTTGGTATCTGTAGGTAATCAGGAAGTGTGATATTAAGGATGTCTTCAAAAAACTACAAAAAAATTCATTTAAATCTTCACTGAACATTTTCCACTGTAAAAAGTCATGCATTCAGCTAATTTCAGTGGCAGGATTGTGCATGCAAAATTTGGTATCTGTAGATCATTGAGAAGTATGACTTTATTTTGCAGAAACAAACACATTCTTCAAAATATATAATAGATATTGATGGCACAGAACACACAGGTCCATACTGGCCATTAAAACCCACCTGTTGTTTTTGTTTCCTTTGCAGTTTTGCCTTCAAGAGAAAGGTAAGAGGAAATTTCCAAGGCCCTTATAATTCCAATTGGTGGCACATTTAATGGACCAAATTCTGAAACCTCTGAGTAGCCCACAGGCATTTCATTGGAAGTGGTTTGCATCATCATTGATGTTTTGCTTGTTGCCACTCACTTATAAAGTACTGCTTTCAGGAGTTGGCTTGCAAGTGCCTTTAACTCAAATTTGAGAAAGAGAACACTAGGATAAACAAGTACAAAACCTGTGAGGAAGGCCTGAGAGTGACATACTTTACAGCCCCTCCCCAACACATTGGCAACACTCAATTATGTAGTGATGATTTGACATTTAGTGATGATGTCACTTTTCATTCTTCAACACAATGCTCTTGGCTGCCTGTCGGTATTCTTCCAGAAGAGAAACCATATTAGTCTGTTGCAGCAGAAGCAATAGCAATGTTCTGGCACCTTAAAAACAAACAGATTGACGGTGAAATAACTTGCCTAGTGAGCCAGAGGTTGCCAATTCGAATCCCTGCTGGTATGTTTCCCAGACTATGGGAAACACCTATATTGGGCAGGAGCGATGATGCTGAAAGGCATCATCGCACACTGCACGGGAGATGGCAATGGTAAACCCCTCCTGCATTCTACCAAAGACAACCACAGGGCTCTGTGGTCACCAGGAGTCGACACCAACTCGCCGGCGCAACTTTACTTTTATCCAGTGCTGTGGTGGTGTGGTGGCTAGAGTATTGGTTGAGGAGTGGGGAGGCCTGGGTCTGAATCCGTCTTTAGGCATGAAGCTCACTGGGTAACCATGAGCAAGTCACTCTCTCTCAGCCTAACTTCTCTCATAGATTAGTTGTTAGGGTACAAGGAGGAGACCAGGTGCACCCCTAGGGTTGCCAACAGTCCCGGATTAGCTGGGATGCCCCGTATTTCCAGGGGAAAGTGGTCATCCCATCTGGGACGCCATTCATCCCATGTTTTGGCTCCAGTCACCTACCCCCAAAGCTCCTCCTACTTTCTCAGCCCAGCCCAGCGGAGGCAAGGGGGAAGCATGTGAGGAGTGAGTCACAGCGTCTTCCAGCTGGCTTACTCTGGGCAGCCAATGCTTGTGTTCCCCGCTGCGTGCTCATGCAGGGACTGAGAGAGTCATGAATTGATTAATGAACCGCGCGTGGGAGTTCCAGCAGGGACCAGGCTTGCCATTCCAAGCCCTCTCCTCTCCTCCCTACCTCGCTTTCCCTTTGCATTCTGTGGTTCTGGTCACTGGGACTGAATCATGAGGTGGCTACCATTAATGCATTTATCTGGGGCAGACTGTAATGCAGCTTTCAGCCATGGCACTGGGGTGAAGCGAGAGAGTGCTTCCAGCTTTCCATGGGTGTTCCAACACCTGGCTGCAGCCAACCCCACTGTCTGCCAGATGGATAGATCCTGCAGCCCAAGAACCAGCGCTCTCCATGGCTCCTGAGGAGGTAATAATAACTCAGAGCATTTTGTGTATTTATTTATTTATTTATACACTTATATCCCGCTCTTCCTCCAAGGAGCCCAGAGCGGTGTACTACATACTTGAGTTTCTCTTTCACAACAACCCTGTGAAGTAGGTTAGGCTGAGAGAGAAGTGACTGGCCCAGAGTCACCCAGTAGTATCATGGCTGAATGGGGATTTGAACTCGGGTCTCCCCGGTCCTAGTCCAGCACTCTAACCACTACACCGCAGAGGCCCCACCCCTGAGATGGCCCCACCCCAGACACACATACCCGACTTGTGTCCCTTATTCGGGCAATAAAATGTTGGCAACCCTACCTGAGCTCCTTGGGATCAAAAGTGTGACTGTGGTATAAGCTTTTGTAGATTGAAGCCTTCTTCAGCTTTGCTGTAGTGTGTGTGTGTGTGTGTGTGTGTGTGTGTACACACACAGAGGACTGAGAATGACTCATATACTGTGAATGGACTGGTTCTCAGGTGTTATTCCTTGGTCTCCTTTTGCTCTTATGGGAGCCACCTCAGAGTCTGAAATGTTGCACTTTTCATGTTTAAATTAGCCAGGCTCTGACTGCTGAGAAGGTTCCTCTGGAAACAAGCAGAGAAAGCTGCAGGAAATTGTAGAGCTGCTGGCTGCTTCTCTCCATCTATAATTTATCAATGTGTATATCCTCCCTTTAGCATCTAATTGTCCCTTGGAGTTGCAGTGGGGAGAGGCAAGGGTAATTAGCTGTTTAGAAGAGCTAAACAAAGACAAATCGCAGATGGAGAAAGCAAGCCAGATGATCTTTGATCCCTTCTAGCTCTCTCTGCCTGCTCTGGCGAAGCATCAGAATGTGGCTACTTTCATATGATGAGTGAAATGTATAGTCAGACCAGATCTAATCCAAGGCCCCCGGCACCTTAGGAAGTGAGGCAACCCCTGCCCCCACAAACCCGGACGACTCCAGAAATCTGCAGAGTGTAGAATTGTGGTAATAACTCCAGCAGAAGGCTCATTAACTTAACCATTTATTAAAACAATAGTAAGTCACCTATCTTTCTATCCAAGATGACTAAAGAGATCCCATCCTGGATGACCTCTCACACACATCCAGTGTTCCCTCTAACAGGGATTCCCAGATATTGTTGACTATAACTCCCAGAATCCCATGCTGCAATGGCTTTTGCTTGGGGTTTATGGCAGCTGTAGTCAACAACATCTGGGAATCCCTGTCAGAGGAAACACTACACACAACTCTCCCTAGTCCTCACACACTCTGTGTTAGCGCTCTTGTCTCCTCTAGTCACATTCCCCACTGTGAATAATATGGAACACTTCTCTAAAAGGAAAGAAAGAAGGTTACAAAGGCTTCAACAAAACCCTCTTAAAGGCACAGTATACAACATAGAGCATGACATTTGCCACTTTCCCCACAACATCAGCCTGGCCTTTCTTCCTGCACTGTCATCCCTGGTGGCATCTGAGCATGCTGTTCTTCCCTCCCTTATCCTATGCCTATGGCAGCATCTGTCAGCCTTCTCCAGAGCAATTGAGCATTTGAGGTTTTAAAAAAAGGTAGTGCACACAGCCCTGACTGAGAACTGTACACGCAGGATCGGTTTATGCATGCAATTCCTCTTCCTGCTAAGGAGCCACATGTGGAAACCTGCTTCAGCATATGTATGTGTATGTAGATCTAGATAGATAGATACATAAATACATACACACCCCTGGCTGAACTGAAGCATCTATCGTTACCTATTGTTGGGTTGTTAAGACTGCATTTTAATTCTAATTATGTTTAAATGTATTTTCTTATTGTAAATTGCTTTGAGTCTTCTAGGAAAAATAGTATATAAATATACTGTATAAATAAAACATGTGAACCGGAGAGCTTCAGATCTCAGTTGTGACAATTTCCAAGAGCTCAAATGGGAGTTGTTCTGAGAACTCCTGATTTACATTTGCTCACTAGAGTGCTGACATCGGGGCTACTCCAGTGAGTGCAAAAAAGCAGCCCTGTGTGAAGCCTGAACTCACCCAAAGCAATTTGCTATTAAGAATGTTTCTGTTTCATCCGGAAGAGTCTCCTGCCAATCCATTTCCATTAATAAAGCAAGGCATTTGCAAATCTGCTGTATACTGAACATGAATATAACTATGGTATGTGAAGGGAATTGCACTGAGCTTTAAAAAAAGCAACTTTAGTGTACCCCACAGTATGTGAACACCTTGTCAGTTATGGCAGTTATGACATTGGTTTCTCATTCAGGTGTGGTACTGGGGAGAAAGTACATATTACAAATAGCAAAGAATCTGGATGAGGGAGGATTCACCACAGCAGGCAAGAAAAGGGAGTGTTGGAATTCTCCTGTTAAGGGAATTATATGAGAGTACATTTGGATTTAACTTCGATATCCCTTAATAGCACACTACAGTCTCCCCTATTCAGTTACACTGTTCCACATAAGAATAGTTTATTATATCAGGCAAATGTCCATCGAGTACTGCATTCAGTCTCCAGTAGTGCCTAGTGAAATGCCTCTGGAAAGCTCACAAGAAGACTATAATTTTGCTTGCTTTTTTGTTCCCAGCATCTGGTATTTCGAGCTATACTGACTCTGAATATGAACATCTAATTTAGCTGTCCTGGTCAATGGCTTTTGTTGGGTCAGTCCTCCATGACTGTGAATCTTTTAAAAAGTCTGTATAAACTAGTAGCCATCATCCCATCTTGGGGCAGGGATTTTAGTGTGTTAATTATGTGAAAGAAGTTGCAGAGATTTCAGTGTGTTAATTATGTGAAAGAAGTTGTATCAATAATCATTACTTTATTGTGTCTTTCTTGAGCCTGCTCTGTGAATGCTTGGATGACCTCCCCCTCCAAATTTTGCCATATGAGAAGGAGAAAAACTTCTCTTTCTCCACACCTTTCATAATTCTGTTATCCTCTATCATGTCTCCCCCTTCATTGTCTTTATAAAAACAAACCCACCAAACTAAAAATCCACAACTCTTTAGCCTTGTCTTGTGATCATTTAGTTTCACAAGCTTATGTTTTGAGCTAGGCTATTGCTGAGTCATGATCCATCCACCAAAAAAAAGTGGAAACCAAGGATGCTTTTCACCAAGTCTCCAAAATACATAAGTTTTTGGCTTGTATATGTTAAATAAATATGTTAAATAAATAAATAAATAAATAAAATATAAAGTTTCCACTTTGCATAAGATTTGCATAGGTTTATTAGTATTATACAGGTGAAACTCGGAAAATTAGAATATCGTGCAAAAGTCCATTAATTTCAGTAATGCAAATTAAAAGGTGAAACGGATATATGAGACAGACGCATTACATGCAAAGCGAGATAAGTCAAGCCTTAATTTGTTATAATTGTGATGCTCATGGCGTACAGCTCATGAAAACGCCAAATCCACAATCTCAGAAAATTAGAATATTACATGGAACCAAGAAGACAAGGATTGTAGAATAGAACAATATCGGACCTCTGAAAAGTATACAGTGTACTGTGCTTGATTGGCCAGCAAACTCGCCTGACCTGACCCCATAGAGAATCTATGGGGCATTGCCAAGAGAAGGATGAGAGACATGAGACCAAACAATGCAGAAGAGCTGGCGGCCGCTAATGAAGCATCCTGGTCTTCCATAACACCTCAGCAGTGCCACAGGCTGATAGCATCCATGCCACGCCGCATTGAGGCAGTAATTGCTGCAAAAGGGGCCCAAACCAAGTACTGAATACATATGCATGCTTATACTTTTCAGAGGTCCGATATTGTTCTATTCTACAATCCTTGTCTTCTTGGTTCCATGTAATATTCTAATTTTCTGAGATTGTGGATTTGGGGTTTTCATGAGCTGTACGCCATGATCATCACAATTATAACAAATTAAGGCTTGACTTATCTCGCTTTGCATGTAATGCGTCTGTCTCATATATCAGTTTCACCTTTTAATTTGCGTTACTGAAATTAATGGACTTTTGCATGATATTCTAATTTTCCGAGTTTCACCTGTATATGCACATTTTAATAAGAAGTGGATAATTTGAAAATAAATACCACTCACCACTATGAAACTGATGGCCAAGTGAGCTGAATGTCTGCTGTCTAGGTGCATAGTCCTCAAGGCCCCTGCTTCTTAACCGTAAATTCATCTCCTGGTTAGGTTTACCACACATACAGTCCTCTGTCCTCCTCCCTCATGGATCACCCAGGCTGCTTTCCCTAGCCAGGCTAGCAACTTCGCCTCTTGGCTTGAGGCATGGTAGCCAGCTAGCTACTGAGCTGGCCTTTTGCATGCTGGCTACAAACATTTCTGGACTATTTTCAACAGGAGGTTTCAAAGTGGTTTTCAAAGAAAAAATAAATAATAAGATCTACCTACCCCCGCCCCACCCTGCATCTCTAAAGGGCTCACAATCTAAAAAGAAACGCAAGGTAACACCAGCATCAGCCATTGGATGGATGCTGTGCTGTGGTTGCAGAGGGCCAATTGCTCTCCCCATGAGAAATAGAAGATATTCTCCACTTTAAAAGGGTCCCTTTTCAACTCCGTTCGCAGGGGTAACCTGCTAACTGAGTAAAGTTAGTTAGCTAACTGCTAACTTCTCACTGCCATCGCTGCCACATGAAGGAAGCAAGCTGCACCTGTTGGGCCCACCTATCTGTGCTCCTGCATCACGTGGCTCTGCAACCTGCCACTGAAGCAGAACCTCCCCTCTGGCTTCCCCACTGGATGGATGGTCAGTAGGAAGGGGAAGGAGACAGAGGGAGAGAAGCCGCTCGTGAGAGCAAAGTGTTCTGAGTGAACAAAATATGTCAGCGGCTCCCCAGAACTTCGGACACCACAACACATGTAGAAAAAGTCATTTGGCCCCTCAAATAGTCAAATGTCCTCTATAACAGTCCCTAGTTGGCAACCTTATTTCCAACTAGTGGAAAGCAGGTGGTCTGGAGAGATATTCGTCCCCCTCGGTGTTTACTCTCATGCTCCTGGCTGTCAAGGAAACATCATTATAAACTGAACTTGAACGGGAGGCAGGCGCTGAGCTTGTCAAAAGTGTTTTGTATGAAAGCACGTCTGGACTAGAAGAGAAGGCGTAGGCCCCAGGTGCATAGGTGTCTCTCTTGATGAAACCTTTGCCCCAAGGAGCAAGTTTTTGACATGATGGAATGATTCTGGAGCTTAAGTGTAATTAGCTGAGCTCCTCATCCAGGACTTTGCATCAAATGAACATGCTCCTCTGTCATCTCCTTGCCAGTTTCCTTTAAGTAGGAGCCAGTGGGGAAGGAAGAGTTAGAAACGTAGAGAAGGGTCTTAGTCCCTCTGGAAGAACACCTTAAGGGCGGTTGCACAGCAGCAAATCTGGATTTTGTCGTAAAGAGTGTATTTGATAGGAAGTCATCGTCAATCCCAACTTCCGGTTAAGTGCACTCTGCATCATACACATGGGCACAAGCACATTTTGTTCTGTACTAGCTGGCCGTCTAGTTCTCCCTTGTTCTCAGCCCTCTCCCCTCCTCTTCCCTCTTCCCTCCTCCAGTGTTTTTTCTCTCTGGCCGGTTGCTCGGCCAGCAGCTTTTTCCAGCTTTAGCTTTCTCAGCTGCCACTGCCGCTGCATTCTCTCCCTGCCCACCTGCCTGCTTGCCCGTTTGCTGGCCTGTCTGTTGGTCTTATGTTCCCTGCCACCGTTGCTTTCCTCTCCCCCTTCCCTTGCTCGCGAACCCTTGTGAGAGCTGCCAAGCATGGGATTAGTGACGGGTATGTCTAAGAGAATTATATATAGAGATTTGACATGTAGGTGTACACTGAATACAAAGGGGAGGGGGAAAGAAAACTCCGTGTTGTTAGACGTACATTTAAAACATCTCTGGTGTGAACCTAACAATGAAATCCGGTAAATGGCCTTATGGGATTTGGGGTGTTCATCAAGTTGATTTCCAGTTTATTTGGACAGGGAATTAAAAGATCAAGTGTTTTTTTATGCCAGTGTATGACTCCAAATACTGTGCTTGGTTGGGTAATACAAGCAACGTGTGAAGAATAATGAACGGTATGAACAGAAATATCAGTGCTTTAACTTCACATGGCTATATACTGATTTTACCATATGGGGTATATTTGTAACAGATTCCTGTGGTTGCCATCCAGCTTTTCGTTCCAAAATCCAAAGGTTCCTGACATATTTTTTTCAGGGTTTGGAACCTTTTGATTTAATTTACATTACTACACTGGACAGAATCTGCTTGTTTCCCTTCCGATTTGGGGTATCGCCCTGTTGCTGTGGAGTGTGGTTATTTACTAGTGACCACAGAAGAAATGTCAAAGGGTGGTGACATTTCTCTGTAAAAGCTGATTGTATAAATTTGCTTTCAGTTGAACCACAGCATTTTTGTTGTTAACATTTTATTGGAATAAACATTATAGATATAAAACAAACATATACACCTTGCATTTCCTTTCTTTTTCAATTGTATGTTATTATTTATCATATTTACATACTGCCTGATATATTATCTCTAGGCAGCGTACACAGTTTAAAACAAGAAATATAAAAACAGAGTAAAATTAATTAGAACAATTTCACAGAATAAAAAAGTTAAAACCATTTCCTAGGATAAAATCAAACAGTTAAAACAATTTCAGTTAAAAGCTTGAAAAAACAGATGTGTCTTGAGGGTCTTCCTAAAAGCAATCAGAGATTATCTTCTTTTGACAGGAAGCATATTCCAAAGCCCCGGGGCAGCCACAGAGAAGGCCTGGTTCCAAGTCGCCACTAAACAAACTGGTGATGGCAACCGTAACCAGACCTCCCCAGATGATCTTAATAAGCGGCAGGGTTCATGACAAAGAAGGCACTCTCCTAAGTGCCCTGGACCCAATTTACTCCCCACCAAATAACTTCAACATTAAAATATAATAATAATAATAATAATTTGAAAAGCAAACCCACAGTGATCATATATTGGTTATACTAGTGCACAAGAGGCCATATATTGGTTGGTGGCTTTACTGTTGCATGGTCAAGTCTAAGAAGAAGGCCCTCCATATATTTTAAATTTATCAGCTTTATCTTATTTTTAAAAATAGATTATCTCAAACCACCGGATATTTATACATATTAAGATTCATAAACTGCAAGTGGTAAAAGGTAATAAGAAACCTTATTCAACGTCCTTTCTTGAAAATACAAGAACAGAAGAGAAATAATGACCTGCTAAATAGATTTTTGCTGGATTCTATGAACTTCCTAATATGTTTTTAGCTTATGTTATTCAGTAAAGCGCTTTGTCTAAAAAGGATACTCCCCCCGCACTTTGCTTATGCTGTAAAATGCCATGTATATTGATGGCACTATATAAATAATAGTAAATATACATCATCATCATAACTAGCTGAATCTGCACAAAGCATCTGTGCACTAGGACTTTTTTGCTCTCCTTGCCCCGCCTGACACAGCCCCTGCTTTATTGCTCAGTGTCAGCCATCCACTCTCACTCACCCCTTGGCACCACTTGCTTGCTCACCCCCGCCCTGCCGCTTGCTTAGTCCTGCTCACTCTCTTGCCCCCTCCCTGCCACTCACTCGCTCACTTGCCCCCTCCCTGCCTCTTGCTCACCCCCTCCCCGCTGCTCACTAGCTCGCTCCCCTTTGCTCACTTGCTTGCCCCCTTCCTGCTGCTCACTGGCTCACATGTCCTCTCCCCACCGCTCACTCGCTTGCCCCTCCCCACTCACTTACTCACCCCCTCCCTGCCACTTGCTCACCCACTTGTCCCTCCCTGCTCACTCACTTGCCCCTCCCCCCTGTGCTCACTTGCTTGCCCCTCCCCACCACTCACTCTCTCACTTGCCCCTCCCCCTCACTCGGCCTCCTCCCTGCCCACTCACTCACCCCCTCCTAATCACTAGGTCACTCACTTGCCCCCTCCCCATCGCTTGCTCACTCACTCGCCCCTCCCCGATGCTTGCTGACTCACCCACCTCCTACCCACTCCTCTTCCCTATCTGCATATGGAATCTCCACTGCCCAATCACCACATTGCTTCTGTCGGGCGCACGGGATCACACTGAAGCCTTTTATTATATAGGATAGTAAATAATACATAATAACAATAACATTCTCCCTACAGTGAAGCGAGGGGCATGTAAGTAAAATCCGGGGCTCAAACAAGCTTTAGCATCCCTCTCCAATTATCATGACTACATAAGCCTTATGAGTTTGGAGCTCTATTTGGAACGTTTTTTTAAAAACCATCTGGTATCTTGACCCCAAAGATTTGCTCTGACATATCTGCTTGCAGTTACTGTCACAGCATCATTATGTTGTGTGATCATGTCATTCTTTGTGCAATTGTGCTGGCATACCACCTGATAGGCTGCATCCCATGTACTTTTTTTTTTTAAAGCATCTAAGGTTTTTTCTTTTGCTGCTTTTGAACAGAAACGTTAACGCTATGCACAAAGATTTTATCCATCTGTGTGAGTTTACATTTATCTCACAAATTTCTCTGCTTCCTCCATGTGGAGGAAGGCTGCTCAGCAGAGAGGCGAGAGGCCATCACTTGAGAGGAGGGAGCAGAACTGGATGGAGCTCATCACCTCCCATCCCAGAAAGCAACAGGGGGAACTCTCCCCTCCTCACCCTCCCACACTCCCCACAGCTAGTGCCACCGTCGCCGTGAAGCAGCTTTAAAAAAACAAAAAACAGTGTGAAAAGGGGGGGGGACTTTCTCCTCACCCCCCACCATTGCAACGGGCGGGGGGGAGGGCTCCCAAATGACCTGGGTGCACCACTGATCTGGTGGGCCACTGTGTGAAACAGGATGCTGGACTATATAGGCCTTGGGCCTGATCCAGCAGGGCTGTTCTTATGTTCTTATGTACCTTCCAGGCTCCAAGAGCTCGCAAAACCAAAGAAGGAAAAAGATGTGTGGAACTTTACTCGGTAAGGTTGTGCAAGGTAATAAAAGCTGTGACCTTATAATAACAATATTCAGAGTGTTAAAAACCACTTCAACTATCTCGCTATCGCAGTTCCAACAGCCCTGTAAAGTAGGCCAATATTATTGTCCAATATATTATTTGTCCAATATACAATTGGACAAAGGGCGGAGATCAAGTGAGCATGGCTTTCCTAAGGCCAGCTAGTGAGTTTGCAACAGATTCAAGATTTGAACTGAGAACTTTGCAGCTCACACTCGTAGTCATTACTTTATTCACCAACACTCATTCAGTTGTGATTCTTGTCCGTTCATTTTGCCAGTATTATAACATTTTATTCTATTCATTGCCTTCATATCATACCTTTCTTTCTTCATGGTGCTCCAGGAGCATTCAAACGATTCTCAGGCAATATCCCATCCAGGTGCTGGTTGCCCTGGGAGTCAAATTTCAATAGCCAACATCCAGACTAAGTTACTCATGAGCATATGCATTGGATTAATGGGACAAGTTAATCACAACTAGCTTATTCCATTAATTTCAATTGGGCTAACTAATGCATAATGCTATTTATTTATGTATCACTTTTCAATGGAAAGGTTCTCAGAAAAAGAATAATATGAATTTAATAATAAAAAGAATAAAATTCTCAGAAAAAGAATAATAAGGATCTGTCCTTGCTTAATATAAAACAAATCACACATTTTAGTTCTTTATTCACAACAGAAAGTTAATCTGGGGAAACCAAGATCCAATATGGCCCGTTGCCTCACGTGCTCTGATGAGTCAGCCAAGCATAAGGACCCTGCTTCTGGCAAAACCCAAGAGAAACTTTGATGGAAATATCCAGCGCAGGTTAGTCTGTCTGTCTTTCTGCCTTTATCTTTTCCTAGTTTAAAACGCACCAACAGAAGCCAGGGTCCAAAGAACTTATGTTTCTTGAACAGCTGCTCCCTATGCTAAATAGCAAACCTCTTTACCAAGGGACGCTCAAATGGAGTTTGTGATACAACATGGGAACTGGTTCCAGAAAAAAAATCGTACATCTAGGACTGCAGTTATGCAAGCTGGTTGCAGTTTGTGTTGTGGTTTTGTGATAATTTAGCAAAATGCCAAAAGAAGCCATCCACTCCAGTTACAGAGCAGAGCGCTGAGTTTAGTGGTTGCAGCTATTTAAAGAACACACATGGAGATTGTTGTACAATCTAAACTAATTAGATTTATTGATGAAGTACATTTGAGATAGGAAAGACCTAACTATCAGCTAACTACCTACCTACCTACCTAACTAACTAACTATGTAGCTAACTATCAGCTACATAATGAATAGGTAGGGGGAGAGAGCAGAGGCGTAACTAGGGAAAACAGCGCCCGGGGCAAGCACTGAAATTGCGCCCCCCCACCGCGTCCCCCCGCCGCTGCCGCCCCAACATACATCTGACTGACACACATGTTTCAGAAAACTTTTATTTTAAAAATTTAAAAAATTACAAAAATTACCAAAAATTTCAAAATGCACTACGTACTTAGGTTTTTCCTCACAACAACCCTGTGAAGTTGGCTTGTATCTCAAACATCAGAATTATGATGCAATGATGATTATTATGATTATGATGCCCCTCCCTCACGCCCTGGTTCTGTTCCTGACTTTCCCTTGTGAGTGACTGTATTTTAACAAAACGAAAACCAAGGACTCCAAAGTAATTCGAGGGACTAGGGTGATAGTGCTAAAGACTCCTTATTCTCCCGCTGTTAAAGAAAGACTCCCCTTTTCCAAAACCGCGCGCTATTTACACCAGAAAAGGTTTCAAATGGAGGGGGAAGCATTTATGCATTTATGCTTTGTTTTATGTTACGATTTCAAAGTTAGAAAAACTATAAAAGGGCCATTTTAGAGAAGATATGCACTGCCTTAGTTGCAAATCCTGCTTTTTTGAGATTCCCTGCAATTGAATAAAGCGATAATATACACCTTTGCTATTTAAATTGGCTGGAGAGTATTTATGACAATAAAAAATGAAATGGCATTTCAGATGCAACATTGGTTGCCTAAAACCACTCAGATTTAACTAATCTTCATCACATTGACAAAAAGAGCAATTAAAATTAAAATCCATGACTAAAACCAAACCACTTTGGGGTTGTTTTTAATGAAAGGTGGTATATAAATTTAACAATAAATGTTTAGAAGTATATACTTTCACCCCCTGCCCAACCTACAATTAATTCCAGCTTATTTTCAAAGGGCTTCAAGTTTTATTTACAAATTGCTTGGCAGCACCAATGTTTAAGTAATCGCTAATTGCTCCTAATGATAGTTTTACTTATTGTTAAATTTATATACCACCTTTCATTAAAACATTCTCTGTTCATCTGATTTTCAGTCTGGTTAATTAAATCGGTGGAGGTTTAGACTTTCCTGATCGGCTGAAACAGCTAATCCATTTTGATGATGACATATAATTAAATTAGCTTGCATTACATAGTGAAAAAGTCCAGGAAGGGAGAGATGGGGGGATGTGGAACCCAAGGTTCCACATCCCCCCATCTCCCCCTCCCTGAACCTTTTCAGTTAAAATGTGGTTAGATTATAGGGGAGGAAGGACTTGAATGAGCAAAAAGGGGAACTGGTTCGGGCGTTCAGGAAGTTGTTCAGAAGAGGGAGTTGTTCAGGAAGTTTGCTCTGGTGCGTGTCCTCCTCTCGTCACATGCGCGACTGGTGGCGGGGCGGCGGGGCGCGCTGGGGTGTGAGAGTCAGAGACTTGGACTACAAAGACGCCGCGGTGCCCAGTGCTGGATGAGCAATGCCAATGGGGGGGGGCACCGGGTCCGGGGGAGGGGGACTGCTCTGCAAAATAATAATAATAATAACAATAATAATAACAATAATTTTTTCCAGCAAATCGGCGGGGGCACTTTTTGGCGCCCCCTGCCAAGTGGCGCCCGGGGCACGTGCCCCCCCTGCCCCCCTATAGTTACGCCTATGGGAGAGAGAGATGTTTCCATCTACTCTCTAAGAGGAAGGGAAGAGGACCGACTCTCTACAGGAAGTACCTGAGGAGTCGTCAAGGCAGGGGTCATAGAGTAGAGGTAAAGCAGGGACAGGTAAGGAGACCCTCACTAACTATCTCTACTCCAAATGCCCCTAGTGGTCATTAGGATAGTTGGTGCAAAAGGTCAATGCACTGGAACTCCATCTCCAACACCTCTTCCCATTGCCTGTTGCACCAGCTCACAACTCCCGTCTTCTCACGAAGCACCTGGAATCTGTCTCTGGGCAATGGCTTAGTCAATCCATCTGCCAGCATTTCTTCTGTTGGGCAGTACTCCAACTGGACCACTCCTTTTTCTTGCATGGCTCGAACATAGTGATACTTCATGGGAATGTGCTTAGTTTGAGACTTCATCTTCTCCATCTGTGAGGTCTGGATAGAACTTTGGTTATCCTCAGACGTTGCTGTGGGTCTTGGTTCCTCACTCCCAAAGTCTGATAGTAGCTGGTATATCCACACTGCTTCCTTGCATGCTTCAGCTGTGGGCATCCTTTCCATATCTTGACATGTGGTGGGTTCTTGAATCTCTCCTCCTTTGGCCATGAGTAAGAGTGAAACCCCTTTGTTAGATCTCTGTGAGCGCCTTAGTTCCAGTTCAGGCTGTGCAGCCCCTTCTGAATCTGTAGCCCCCTCTGAACCTGTTTCTGGTTCTGGCACAGATTCTTTGAGTTCACTGTCTGGCTCTAGCTTCATGAGGGTCCACTCACATGGTTTCTCTTTCACCTGGAACTCTGGTACAAGTCCTGGTGCATCATCTATAGTTGGCTCTTCTCTCTCATCAAAATACATCACATTGCAAATTCTGACCTCCCCATTTGTAGAATTAAGGATTTTGTATCCCTTCTGGCCAAGCGCATATCCAACCAACACTCCCAGTTTGCATCTGCAATTGAGTTTGGTTTGTTTGGCCTTTGGGACATATGCATAAGCCTTTGATCCAAACACTCTAAAATGATTTAGAGAGGGTTTGCTCCCATGCCACAGTTCAAATGGTGTCTTGTCTATTGCCTTGGAGGGCATGGCAATCTTTTTTGCAAGTAGTTTGCAGTCATCACCGTTTCACCCCAAAATTTATTTGCCAAGCCAGCAACATGTAAGATACACCTGGTCGTTTCTAATAGAGAGCGTTTTTCTCTCTCTACCACACTGTTGTCCAAGTGTGTATGTGGGAGTAGATTCATGTGAAATCCCATTTCCCTTTAGAAATCTTTTCAAGACATTTGACATGTATTCCTCTTCATTATCTGACCTCAAGGGCTGGGGCTTTCCTCCAAATTTATTATTGACAAATGCAACATACTCTTTAAACTTATCAAACACTTGGCTTTTCTCTCTCAGAAGATATACATAAGTATATCTTGAAAAATAATCAAGAAATGTGAGTATGTAGCGATTGTTAGCTATGCTGCTTTGGATCAGACTGCAGATATCCAAGTGTATTCATTCCATAGGATGTAGTGATTCCCTCTGAGATTCTGTGGAAAAACTGGGTCTCACTCCTTTATTAATTAAGCAAAAGTGGCACCTGCTGGCCGTTTCTTTGCATGACTCTTCTCTAAAGTCCTTAATCAGTCCATCTTTCTCAAGTTCATTTATCACATTTTTTTCTCTATGTGCTAGTCTTTTATGCCATATGGTATAACAATTCTTGTGATTGCATGAAGCTGAAAGCCTTGCCTATTCAGTTACACAGTCCAATTGAAAAAGACCATCTTTACGCATATAGGCTGTCATAATTAAGCCATCATCTTTGGTGATGTAGCAAACTTTGTCCTCAAAAGTCACTTTGCAACCTTTATTGACTCCATGTCCTACAGAGATCAAGTTACACTCCATATCAGGAACAAAGAGAACATTTTTAATTAAAATTATTTCAGGTTTTCCATCAAATTGTCTGCAATATAGTTCAGTGGTTCCTCTCCCCACCGAATAAATATTGTTCCCATTAGCAACACAAACAGCAGCTTTGTAATTCGTGTCTAAATCAACAAACAGTTCAGCAGAATTCAGGATATTCTGGGTAGTGCCTGAATCAATAATAAAACAATTTCTTTCATTTGTGGTCATTGTTACATTGTAAATTCTGATTCTTTGTCTCTGTTATTCTCCTGTTCCTTAAATACAGTCTGCTGTTTGCTCCTCTGTCTGTGAGAAACACTTATCTTCCTTTTTATTGTGTTAACAGTGTGAGTCATCTCTGTAGCTATGGTAACCAGGCTTTCCGCCTTTGAAGTTCCTTCCACTTTTTGTGCCTCTTAACTCTGGGCAATCAGCCTTTAAGTGCCCATATTCATTGCAGTTGAAACCACCTTTCTTTTGTTTGCTGCAAAAGGCAGCAGCATTGTCACCATGCTTTGCAGAATTTGCCTCTCGCTATTTAATGTTAAAATCTCACAAATATGCAACTACATTTTCCAGTTTGAGTTCATTTTCAGAAACCTCCAAAGCCATCTTGAGAGGATTATAGCTTTCTGGCAAAGATTGCAAAATAATTCCAATTAACACTTGGTCATTCAGAGTAGATCCTTGCTGTTTAAGCAATCTTTGGATCTCCATCATTTTGCTGATATGCACTCATATCCCCTCCTTCCTGCAGCTGCATTTTGCAAATCCTTTGAATTAAAAGAACAGCTGCGTTTGGAGATATTCTGCCAAATTGCTTTTTAAGTTTCTCCCAAGCCTCAGAGGCAACTGTGGTATCATGAAAATGCATCAATAAGTCATTACTCATGTTCAGCAGAATTAATTGAAACTAGCTGGGCTGGTGCAGAGCATCTGCGCCTCTAGTTTCACCTGCCCGCCCGCCTGCTGCCACCACCAATTTCTTTCCCTGCCCACCCACTGCCACTGCTTTCTCCCACACCTGCCTACTGCCGCCGTTTTCTTCCCCCGCCTGCCAGCCACAGCCATTTTCTTCCCCTGCCGCCACCATCCCCCCCCGCCGTTTTGTTTCTGTCTACCAGTGCCATTGCTTTCCTCTCCCCCTGCCAGCAGCTCGCTCACGAACTCACGCGAGAGCTGCCACACATGGGATTAGTGACGGCTATGCCATATATATATATATATATATATATATATATATATATATATATATATATATCTATATCTATATCTATATCTATATCTATATCTATATCTATATCTATATATATATATGTATGTATGTATACTCTCTCATTCCATGCGTCCTACTCTGCCTGGGGGCCGGCACCTTCTTCTGGTCTCTTTTGTGTAAGGATTCCATTAAGCCCTTTTGCCATTAGGAGCCCCTTCATCTTCATGACCCATTGGTTGTAATTTGTCCCATTCAGTTTGGAGAAGGCAGTACTGCTCATCTCTGGATCCATGCTGTCTTAATAACTCACTCAGCTGCACTTTAAAAGAAAATATCTTCTGAACTTTTGGGCAGCTGGGCCCAGGACCCTGTTGGGGTTTGCAATTATTTAGCAAAGCACAAAAGAAGCTACCCACTCCAGCTACAGAGCAGAGTGCTAAGTTTAGATGTTGCAGCTCACTCCTCTCCCCCATCTCCCTGCTCACCCGCTCACTCGCTCTCCCCCTCTCCGCTCACTCACTCACCCCTCCCCGCTCAGTTGCTTGCCCCCTCCCTGCTCACTCACTCGACTCCTCTCTGCTGCTTGCTCACTCACTTGCCACTCCCTGATTACTCACTCGACCCTCCCCACTCACTCACTCACCCCCTCCCTGGTCACTTGCTTGTGCCTCCCCGCTTACTCACTCACCCCCTCCCCACCGCTTGTTCACTCACTCACCACCTGACTGCTGCTGATTCACTCACCCCTCCTCACCATTTGCTCACTCACTCGCCTCCTTTCCACTCACTCACTCGCCCCCTCCCCGTTCACTCGCTCGCCTCCTCTCCGCTCACTCACTTGCCACTCCCTGATCACTCACTCGCCCCTCCCCACTTACTCACTCACCCCCTCCCTGGTCACTTGCTTGTGCCTCCCCGCTTACTCACTCACCCCCTCCCCACCGCTTGTTCACTCACTCACCCCCTGACTGCTGCTGATTCACTCACCCCTCCTCACCATTTGCTCACTCACTTGCTCTGCTCCTCTCTGCTCACTCACTCGCCCCTCCCCGTTCGCTCGCTCGCCTCCTCGCCGCTCACTCACTCAACCCCTCCCTGCTCAGTTGCTTTCTCCCTCCCCACTCACTTACTTGCCTCCTCCCTGCTGCTTGCTCACTCACTCGCCCATCCCTGCCACTTGCTCACTCACTTGCCCCCTCCCCGCTCACTCGCTCCCCCCTCTCTGCTCACTTGCTCGCCCCCTCCCCTCTCACTTGCTCACTTGCTCTCCCCCTCCCTGCTCACTTGCTCTCCCCCTCCGCTCACTCACTCGCTTCCTTCCCACTCATTCACTCACCCTCCCCACCACTTGCTCACTCACTCGCCCCCTCTCTGCTGCTTGCTCACTCACCCACCCACTACCTTCTTCTCTTCCCTGTCTGCATATGGAATCCCCACTGTCCAGTCACCATGATGCTTCTGTTCTGTTACCTCCAATTGGTAAAGCACTGTGTGGGCGGGGCTTGCCACGTACAACCTTAATGTATTAGATAGATAGATAGATAGATAGATAGATAGGAAAACCCTAATAGTATATCCTCCCTTTTCCCGCCAAGAGGGGCACCTACTGCCCAAGTGAGAAGTAGCAACGGCTTCTGGACTTGCCACCAGCCTACTTCCTGTGTCCAGGTAAACTGCTTCTTACTTGGCCTGCAGCCCTGCTCCCATTGGGCCACAGGAGATCACCCCAATGGCTGTTCCTCTGGGCAATCTTGCATTCCCCAGATAAAGCTTCCTGGTTTTTTGCCTCAGGCTTCGAGTTGTTTATAACACATTCAAATTATACATGCCAAGCAGGCACTGGGGCTTGTTAATTCCCACCATACTCCATATAGAGAAAATAAAGGTAAAGTGTGTCGTCGGGTCAGCTCCTGGCGCCCACAGAGCCCTATGGTTGTCTTTGGTAGAATACAGGAGGGGTTTACCGTTGCCTCCTTCCGCTCAGTATGAGATGATGCTTTTCAGCATCTTCCTATATCACTGCTGCCCGATATAGGTGTTTCCCATAGCCTGGGAAACATACCAGTGGGGATTCGAACCAGCAACCTCTGGCTTGCTTGTCAAGTTATTTTCCCACTGCGCCATATAGAAAATACTTAAGACATATTTGCTGGGAACATTCCGTCACATTCCTCCAGAGGGAGCCAGAGAACTTTTGATCCACATGTTTTCTAACACAATATTTAAGAAGGCAAGGGGCACACTACATTCTGCACTGTAACTGCTTGAAGGAATAGAAGGGGAAGGGAGACTTTAACCTTTCCCTTGCCCTCTTCTTTCCTCACTGCAGTTTCCAGATTCATATGTGTGAGGTAAACAGGGATCTGTTCAACTAGGGTTGCTGTCAGTCAGAGCCCAGGCATAGTCTATGGATGGTTGTGTGTAATGCTGAAGGAGCTGCTCTTTGAGACTAACTTAGTAATTGCAAGGAGTTCTCACGGGAAGCAGGCTGCTGCTGTCTGGGATGATGCCTGAACTGTCTAATAATGTTTGCACCTGATGGAAGTTAACTCATACACAGAAAGCTTACTGCTACAGTTAATTTCTATGGGTTTCTCCATACCCTGTGTTTTGTCTGTTGGACACGGCCATACTTTTGTAATTTGTCCTAATTTTTAAATTATTTTAATTCATGTTCCTAATAAGAGCCCAGCTACACTTCCATTAGTTGTTGTTCATTTCGTAAAGTTAACTTCTAGTCAGCATACAGGTTGGTACCAGTCTAACAACCCTGAGCTATATTATTTTTAATTACTTCTCCATGTAAACGAGTCCTGGCTAGCGTTCACCGTATGATCTTCACATGGGTAGGTTTTGCATTGGCAGTGCTACCGGAGAAGGGCAATCATTCTTCCATCAGTCAAGTAGCATTAAAAAAAAATCCTAGCACTTTCCTCAGAAAAGTTTCTCTGGTGAGAGTATGAGAATGGCAGGCTCAGCATTTTGTCTAGTTTTAGCTTGGTGACCAAGAGCAGCATCTAGTCCAGGCTAAGTACTTTTAATTCCCATTGATCTGAATGGGGAAGATTTAAGCATTTCACTCTCTCATTCAGATCCGTGGGATTTAAGTGCTTGAGTGTGGTTACTAGGGGCATTATTATTATTATTATTACTATTATTATTATTAATTTTATTTCTATACCGCCCTTCCAAAAATGGCTCAGAGCGGTTTACACAGAGAAATAATAAATAAATAAGATGGATCCCTGTCCCCAAAGGGCTCACAATCTAAAAAGAAACATAAGCTAGACACCAGCAATAGTCACTGGAGGTCAGAGGTATTGTGCTGGGGCTGGATAGGGCCAGTTACTCTCCCCCTGCTAAATAAAGAGAATCACCACATTAAAAGATGCCTCTTTGCCAAGTTAGCAGGGGTGGTCCAATCCAATGGTCCAGTGATCACGGCCCAATCCAGAAGTCAGGAATTGGAGGCTCCTAGCAAGCACATGCTCCTGCTGGGCATGTTGTGTGAACCTGCCAGCCAATGTTTCCCAGGAGCCCATCCACCTGAGATTCTTTTGAATTTCCACACACAAATCTTAGTTCGAAGTGAGCAGAGAACGTCAGAATTTTGGGTGCAGAGGTCAGGAACCTGCGGTTGGCGGGTTCACATGACATGCATGCTGGGAGTGTGCACTCATCGAGAATCTATGGTTCTTGGCTTACAAACATGGCGGCAATCATGTGAATCCACCACTAGTAACCACATCCAAGCACTTGTGCGAAGCTGCCCTCAAGCTGTTTGCCTATGTTAGAAAATGCCAGCTTAATTCTGACATGATTCCCATTGTGTTCTATTGTGTCTGTGTTGTTGGAATGCATTCTCGGTTTAGTCAAATATATGTCGAAATTAAAAAGAGCTATTTTAGGGCTTCTAGAAGCCAAGCGAAACAATATTGCCATAGCAATTGCTTTATTTGGAAGAGGCAGGAGAGGGGCGAGAAGAGGGAGAGAGTCTTGGAGTGACCGATCAAGCTGACCTTTTGCAGTGCATTATGTCAAATGGTCCGGCCTTCCAATCATAGTGCTTCTGAGAGGGCCATGGGTCCCTATATGATCCTTACTCAACTGCCAGTCTTATCTTTTTGCTAGCAATCTCTTTGGAGAGATATCTTACCTTACCTTACTTTACCTTCCCTCTCAGAATACCTGTTTTCTTTTAACGAGGAAGAGAGTTACGCATGAGCATGACAGCTCTCCCATCAAAATAAATGGGAACCAAATAAGCTTTGGCTGAATGTGTCCAATGTTAACTGCATTAGTGCCTTAGTTTTTGTGTTACATCTGATAGTGCAGTACCAGAGCAACACCCTAAGTGGGGACTTCTTCCCTTCCACTCACCACAGAATCCTAAGGATAGCAGGAGGGACGCCAGCACCAGAGGCTTTAATACCATATTCCTCCAGCAGCTACTCCACTGCCCTTTTTAAAACAACAACAACTGCATTATTGTTTTTTGTTAGCTGCTTTGAATGTAGTCTCAGGAAAAAGGGATAAGAATCTATTAAATAATAAATAGCATTTTGTAATCTGGAAAATAGAGATGCTTGTCACTGTAAATCATCCTGGTAGCTTTGCATATTTCTTTTGATGCTTCTGATCAAACAGTATGAAGTTGGCCTGTCAGTAATAACTATTGCTGTTGTTTTTGGCATTGCCTTTGTAGTCGACATGATGTGCAGCACTAGGTCAGTGTAAGAAGGGCTGCAGGTCCACAGGGGGTCTCCAGTGACACTATGGTGACAATGTTTTCCATAGGAGGGGAGGGGGGGCAATTGGCAATTTTTGCTTCTCTCCCCTCCCTCCAAAAGCCCTTTCCACTTGCATGAATATGCTCCCGAGGGTTGCATAGTCCTCAGGAACATATTCCTACAGGCAGAAAGGGCTTTTGGGAAGAGGGGAGAAAAGCGGGTATCATTCTCCCCTCCCCTCCCTGCCTGCTTAGCTGTGCAGTGCACCATTGCCACAGAGGTGCTGTGCCACAGAGGAGATCTGGTCTCGTGGCAGTAAGCATGAATTATCCCCTGTGCTAAGCAAGGCCCACCATGGTTTGCATTTGAATGGGAGACTACATGTGTGAACGTTGTAAGATATTCCCCTTAGCCACAATGTAGCTGGGGCTGATGGGAGTTGTAGTTCAGCAACATCTGGAGGCTCCCAGTTTGGGAACCACTGCCTTAGGTGATGGGGCCACTCTGGGAAGAGCACTTGCCTGCTTGCATGTTCCAAGGCCCTCCCTGGCATCTCTAGATAGGGCTGAGAGAGACTTCTGCCTTGGAGAAGCCACTGCCAGTCTGTGTAGACAGTACTGAGCTAGATGGATCAAGGGTCTGTCTCAGTATAGTGCAGCTTCCTATATTCCTATAGACTCTTTATAGGCTTTTTATTCTTACGCTGATCTCCTGCTGCACATCATGTTGTCCAATGTGTGGTTCTCTGACTAAACTATTAATGGCAATTGCTCTTCCCAGAAGCCAGGGGTGTTGACAGCCTTAAGCCCGTGGGGCACATGCCATGAATCCATTCTTGAGTGCTGCATCCCTCCACACTGTCTGACAAGCCAGGTGTGCTGTTACTTTAACAGCCTCGACATTGTCCTGTCACTCTTGAGAGGTCCCTGCTGTGCACATTGCATGGTATCTGCATTCCCTGCATCCCCACCCCCATCCCATCCCATGGCATGGTGACCTCAGGCAGCAGTCTCCTTACTGTGCAGCATATGCGCTTCCAGTTCATGCAGGAAGTTCCTGTGGCGCTTGTGTGTGACACTGAATGGTAGGCAGCGGCACCTTTCTCCTTCCACCCACCACCATGACACAAGCAGTAGCTTGGAGAAAGCATGCTGAGCTTTTCATCACTGCTGTGAGTTAACTGGGGTGGGAGTGGTGTTAGTGTTCCTTTATATGTCAATTTCCCACTTCTGGGCCTGAGCCCCGGATCTTTTAAGTACTTAGCAATGCCCCTGCTGGAAGCCCAGGGCTGTCTTTAGAGAGCCCTGGTGGGGTGCGGGGCCCAGGGCAAATCAGCCCGTGTGGGGCTCCCTTCCCGTTAATTCAAATGGCCATTAAAAGAGGGGGCCCCGGGCAGTCTCCCTGCTTGCCATGCCCGAAGGAAGGACAGCCCGGCAGAAGCCCCACCAAACAACAAGGATCCTTTGGGGAGAGTTAGTGATACAAAACAACCAATACACCATATTTACCCGAATCGAAGTCAACTCTGAATTTCAGACGAGTCCTTTAAAAAGCAGAGGTTAAATAAGAGGTTATACCTGCATTTACTCAAAAGGAACAGGACTCTGAATTGAAGATAACCTCCCAATTTCTAATAGCAAAAAAACCCTGGAAAAAAACCTAGTCATGGATCCAGGTAGATACAGTAAGTTAGTAGTTGTCAGGCCTTGGCAAATCTTTGAGCCAGGCTGGAGCTAGTGGATTTCAATGGGGAGCAGGCAGGTGACCAGGGTCAAAAGGGGAGCAGACGTGATCGAGACAGGCTGGGGGTCAAGTGCCAGATTAGGTAGACAAGGATCTGGGCCACAGGCTGAAAGCGTATAGGGCCAGGGCCAGGGCCAGGGCCAGGCTGGGGTTGAGGACTGAGGAAAGACAAGGCAAAGCTTCTGTTCTATCAAAGGACATGGTTCAAACTGAAGACCCAAGGTCTGGAACAACTGTTCTACAGGGCCAGCCAAGTCCTAATTGGTTTCTAAAAGCTGCAGTACCAGTTCTGGCCACTATAGAGGTGGCACTGCACTTCAGTAGAGAGAAGCAGTGGATCATACCCTTGGGCTGGGACATGTTCTGTCGTATTAGGGTAGGAAGTAAGGCTGCTGAACTCCACTGCTGCCAGAATCCCTGACTTGAGACTCCTGATGCCTTAAAATAAATATGTTAATATAAAATAAATTATTTAATATATATCCTAAATAGGATGGTGATGACTGTTTACACCCAAACGGAATGCTGGCATCCTTTTACCTACAGTGGTTTTGGCATCCAGGTGTCTCTGGGTGAAGTGGAGAAGGTTGGGTCTTCATTAATAATAATTACTGTAAACAATAGATATTATTGATAAATCTTATTGTAAGTAATATACATTCAATATTAATTCCAGTTCTAGTTCAACAATTGGCAGGCAATATGAAAAACTGGGGGAATTGGGGGAGGGTGTAGTATTACCTTGACTGCCAAGAGCTTCTGACTCATGAAATGAGCAACTGTTTGTGCTGGAATGGTAAGAGGTTTTAATTTGAATTCCAGCCCTAACATTGGACCTGTTTAAGTGCCAACTCTTAAGGCACAGTAGAAACAATTCCTGGAATGATCTAAGGGCAACTCTATATTGTGTGGATTCTCTGCTTTGAAACCACCCCCACCCCCGGCCTTCTAGCTAGGCTTGGGACAGAAGTATCAAATCTTAGTATATGTAAAACCAATAAAGAATCCTGAAGCACCTTCAAGACTCACATTTAAGCATAAGCTTTCATAGACTTATGCTTAAGACCCACAGAGTAGGTGGCCGCTCACATGCACAATTATGTCTTCACACTTAATTTTTTAAAAAATCTGCACATGGAAAAGCATGCTAGGCAGGGCGGATTGATTTAAATCAAGGCAATTGAAATAATCAAGAAAAACGACTACAGTTTGTGCTAGCCTGCAAACCAGGATTTAATTCTGGCTTGCAATCTTGGTTTCAGGGAAACACAAACCATAGTTTACCTGTTTGGACAAAATGTCTGCTATTGTTTGTTGAAAGAAAGATTGGAAATCAGATATCACCATAAAGCAAGGGGAGAAGGAAGGGAGGAGGGAGTATTCAAGCCTAAGGTCTCTCAGGATTTGCTCATGCCTGAACAGGCCCATAGGAAAGCACCCTTTAGCTCAGTGTTTGATAGCCATAGTTCAGTTTTAAGAGAAGTATATATTTTAAGATGTTAAATTCTTATTGTCTTTTAAACCAAATTGTTTTAAGAAAGTTTTAAGAAACCAAATTGTTTTAAACATTCTAAAAAAAAAATCAGATTGAAATAAAACTATGATCTAAATTTAGAAAACCATTTTTGATATATATTTTTAATCACTGATTTTTATCCAGCCTGATGGGAGGAAGAAGGCTAGGCTACTCTCCTCTTGGATGGTGCAGTTGTTCATATTAATCACATAATCAAAAGCTGAGTCAGGATGAACCAAGGATGATGGAATTCACACTTTGTACTTGCTGTTTGAATTAATCCAATGTAAATGGTGCTTTGTCTGCATTGATATATTGTGGTTTTTCCAAAGGCCCCTCTACGTATACAGCTGTGGTCGGGAGTCTGAGCTCTGGGAGCGTCCCCCAAGACTGTATTCTGTAGTGCCATCCGAACGGATATTACAGCTAGCAGAACCTAGACAACTGTCATCAACTTATCTGCAGCAAAGGTGAGCTTTTCAGCACCGGCGGTGCAATTCTTGACACAGATGGGTTTTCAGCACAGAATTTGGAAGAGATAAGCTCTTCAGAAAGGGGTCATCAGTTTGTTTTTAAATGGTGTGAGCATTTTAATATATTTATCATATATAGAACATATTTATTTTCATGTAGATCTAATTCACACTTCCCCACAGACGTTGCTTGCAGCGTGGCATGGTCCCACCTCACACCAATAGTCTGTTTAGGATGATACCATGTGCAAAATGCCAGGGTTGTGGTTCCCATGCAAATTGCAGCCTCCTTCCCAGCTGAGCAGTGTTTGCATGAAAAGGAAGGAACCTTATAATTGGCCCTGTCAATATGGGAATTGCGCCACAGAAGCGGCTTCCATGCTGCTGCCATTGTGTGAATGGATCCATGGTCACCCCATAGTAATCAAAAGCGCTTAGGTGGAACTCTCATCATTATTGATTATTTATAAAGCATCTAAAATGTTCTAGGCATTTAAAAATAACACAGGCCCTGACTGCAGACTTACAGTCTAATAGGCAGTATACAAAAGGAGATTGATTGATTGATTGTAAAATTTATATACCGTCTTTCATTAAAACAATCCCAAGGCGGTTTCCTGCAAAATTTAAAAACAAAATTGTAAAAAAGACACAATTAAAATATTAAGTTAAAAATATAAAACAAATCTGATTAAAAAATTAAAATAAAAGCAATACAGAGTACAAAGAACAGCAGCAGAGAATCAAATAAAAGCTTGGGCAAAAAGCCAGGATTTTACACTCTTTCTAAAAGCTGTGGTGGAGACCGAGGAGCAAATAGCCACTGGGAGAGCATTCCAGAGTCTGGGGCAGCAACAGAGAAGGCCCTGTCCTGCGTGCACAACATCCGAGCCTCCCTCATTGTTGGCACCCAGAGCAGGGCCGCCTCAGATGACCTCATCAAGTGGGCAGCGACCCTTGGGAGCAGGCGGTCCCTCAGGTATCCCGGGCCCAAACCATTAAGGTGGTATGTAAGTATACTCAAGGGACTGGGAAGGAAGAGGAAAACAAGCCCATTCAAATACCAATACTTTCAAAAGACATCTAGTCTTGACTACTATAATGCACTCTATGTGGGGCTGCCTTTGTATGTAGTTCGGAAATGACAATTGGTACAGAATGCGGCAGCCAGATTGGTCTCTGAGTTTACCTGAAGGGACTATGTAATACTGATTCTAAAAAACCTGCACTGGCTGTTGATGTTTCCAAACGAAATACAAAGTACTGGTTATTACTTATAAAGCCCTTAACGGCTTAGGTCCAGGGTACTTAAGAGAACACCTTCTCCACTTTGAACCCTGTTGCCTATTAAGATCATCTGGAGAGGTCCGGTTACGGTTCCGCAAACTCCTTTGGTGGTGACTCGGGGCCGGGCCTTCTCTGTGGCTGCCCCAGGGCTTTGGAATGTGCTCCCTGCTGAAATAAGAGCATCTCCTTCTCTGTTTGTTTTTAGGAGGACCTTGAAGATGTACCTATTTTCCCCAAGCTTTTAACTGAAAACAAATTTTAAAATTTTAATGTGTTATATCTATTATGATTTTTATCTTTTTATGAATTTTAAATGTTTCATATTATGTTTTAATTCTGTACACTGCCTAGAGATTTCTATATTAGATGGTAATGACCTGGAATGGTCACTGAGAAGACCATTCTGAGACCAGAGGAGCCAAATAGCAGATGGTTCCAGCCAAAGAGATAGAGTGGACTGTGTCATCTCACTTCTCCCTTACTGCAGCCAGGTGGAAAGAAGTCCCTCGAGTTGTAGATCCCAAGGAAATGCAAAAGTTGTCTGAAAATGGGATGGAAATGGATGTTGGCAATGCATTCTGGCCCCATGTGTACATTCAAGTGCCAAATAATAGTGTAAACATTATTTTTCTTTCATTGATGGTGCATACATTTCCAAATTGGTAAATGTGGGAATTATAACTGACCCTAGCACACAGCAGTAAGGCTGTATCATTGTATCACCAGTAGTAATGGAAAGCCTTTGCTGTAGATACTGTCTCCTATGGTAATTAATAGCAGAGATAATATATCATCACTTGTATCTGGTTGTTTATAAAGCACTATTCCCTTACCACTGTTGTCACAACACTCCTACATCCGCATGGTTATTCTAGTACAATCACACTGCTCCCACATGGTTTCTGTATTCTTCTGTTGCTGGGCGTGATATAGGATGAAATCATGAGGAAGCCGAAACCCCACCTCCTGTTAAGATCATCTGGGAAGGTCTGGTTGTGGTTGGTGGCAATTCAAAACCTGGCCTTTTCTGGAGTTGCCCTGGGACTCTAGAACACGCTCCCTAACGAAATTAGAGTTTCCCCTTCTCTGGATGTTTTTAAGAAGGACCTAAAAACGGACCTATTTAATCAGGCTTTTAGTTTATAGTTTTAAAGCTTCAGTTTTAGAGTTTTATTGTATTTTAAATAGTTGTAAATTATGTTAATTTCTAAATAGTTAAATAAACAAACAAACCAACAAACCATGCTGAATCCCTATTACGAAATAGGTCATTTTAACATATGAGGCTTAAAGCAGGGAGTCAGACTAATGGTGAACCCAAAATGGTTCAAAGAGGGTTGTTTGTTTGTTTTTTTAAATGAACTGAATCTAAACCTAAAATCTCTTGATTACTTTGAACCAGCACATGAACCAAAAACATTAAACACAAAAACTGGTAATATTGGTCATTAGGCAGCCTCATTTAATTGTATGGTTAATGATTTGTTTTCCTGCTTTTTATCTTGTATGTATTTTGTTTGGGAAAGCCTTTTAAAAACTCAAAAATAAACAGTTTAAGGTAAACATATTTTTGTACTTAAGTTAAACAGCATTAATTTTATTCATTTTATAGAGTTACACTGCATGCAAAGGAGCTTCGATGTCATCCTTCATAAAATGCATCTAAAACTGTTCAAACTGGTTCCAGGTATCTGAACTGGTTACTGACCCACTTTTAAGTTAGTATCTAAAATGGAACTGAATTAGAGAGTTAAAAAATAAAAATGAACTGGAAATGAACCCACATTTGTAATGGTTCAACTCCCTAGCCTTGGGGCAACCCTAGGGAAGATCCAGTTTTGGGTTGTCACCAAGCAAGCTGGTGGCAACCTCAACCCTACCTCCCCATATGATCTTAACAGGTGGCAAGATTCATGAACTATGAATAATGTAAGAACTGTTCATGATTGGATGAGGTGAATAGAATTCAAGGCCTCATTCTGCAGAGCATGAGGCCTTGCATGCAAGGGCGGCTCCAGGGGAGTATGAGGGGCAAGTGCCCCCCAGACAAGTAGTCTGCCCCCCTACCTGTCTCCTTATTTCTGATGCAGAACTCTAATATGTGGTGCACAGCTTGCCCACCCAGAAATGCACTTTGCCCCTCAATTTCTGGTGCCACCACTGCTCCCATGGAACTTGGGAGCGGGTTATCATTCCAGAGCTTTCCTCTTTGGGTTTGTCAAAACCGGGAGTAGGAATTAGACTAGGTTAATGCTAGACCAAGTAGAAATGAATCTTCTGAGATAGTATAAGCTATTACATTTCTCAGAAAAGAAGAAGCCAAGTAAAGGAGAAGGGTGCTAATTTTTTATTTTAAAAATACTGGAACCTTAAGTGGAGACATAGAGGAGAGGCAGGGTGGAGCCTGGCAAAATCTGGAATTTACTGATGTTTCAGATGCCAGTACTAATCACCTGATAGAACATGGTTTTTTTTTAGGCTGGTTAGCAACCCTTACCACAAAAACAGATCCTTTTTAAAGGGTCTTTGGGATCTCTCTCTTCAAAAGAGATGTTTTTGCTTGATGCTAGCAGGCCCTGCCACCTGTGCCTTTACCTAATTGTTTCCACCTGTCCCTTGGGTCCAGAAAGTTCTGATGAGAGGAGAGATTTCTAGAGCTCTTGGGAGCATAAAAAGGAAGAAGGCACACTAGAAGGCTTTGGGAGGGGGACGGGACGGGACGGGACGGGGACGGGGAGGGGACAGACGGACTCTGCCGGCTTCCCTGACCTTGCCTGACAAATACTAGCTGTCTCTCCCCTGCCTGCGCATTCCTGCTTCTGCCATGGGAGTTTTTCTGCAGCCCCAGACATTCTGAAGAGCAGCTTGCTTCCAGCTTGTTTTTGTTTGATGCTAGCAGGCCCTGTTCCACCAGTGCCTTCTACCTGACTGTTTAACTTACTTCACCTGTCCCTTGGGTCCAGAAAACTCTTGTGAGAGGGGAGATATCTGGAGCCCTTGGGAAGGAAGAAGGCACACCAGAGGCGTGCAGACTGCCTATAGGTGGACCCCGAAGCCAGCCACCAAAGGGGGCCGGCCTTTGGCGCCTGGGCCTTCAGTGTGGGACTGAGGTCTGCCAGGGAAGTTATATTAAGGCAGGGTTGGAGGTCTGGGTTAAAGTTTGTTAGTCCTCCTTTTATTGGGTTGTGCCAGGCCTTTTGCTGACATGTGTTTGGGCTCTCTTGGGAAGGGTGATGCCTGGGGTGGGGGGGGATCCGGCAGCTCTGGGGCAGCTATTGCTGTTGTGGTGGGGAATAGAATTGGCACTGGCAGAGCAGCTGGCTGTTACAGGGGAAGGGAAACCAGTAATTTAGTAACTGTTTTCATTTCTAGCTGCCCTGTAAACTCTCAGGTCTTGGGGAGCAGTTCCAACTGTTGGAGATGGAGTTACAGTGCATCAGCCTTCCATACCAACTATCTCAATGACCACTCAGGGCATTGGGATTAGAGGTAGTGAGGGTCCCCTTACCTGTCCTGGCTTGGCCTCTACTCTATGACCCCTGCCTTGACTCCTCAGGTATTTCCTGTAGCGAGTCAGTTCTACTTCCTTTCTCCTTGGAGAGCAGATGGGAGCATCTCTCCCCCCCCCCTATTCACTATGTAGCTCATAGTTAGGATAGGTCTTTCCTATCTCAAATGTATTTAACCTAATACATCTTATTGACTTTATACTGCACTACAATCTCCATGCTTGTTCTTGACTAATTGCAACAATAAGGCTCTGCACTACTTCGTAACAGGAGTGGGCAGCTTCCTCTTGGTGCTTTGCTAAACAGTCACAAATTACAACACCAACTACCCACAGAGCCTAGCCATGCTGCTTTGCAATGCCAGTGGGTTCAGAATAAGACTGAAATCATCTATGACTTGATCATGGATGAGGGCAGCCTTCCCTCTAACAGGAATTCCCAGATGTTGCTGATTAGAAAGCAGGAAGAGTAATATGTATAGTAAAATATATATATAGAGAGAGAGTTGGGTTGTTTGTTTATGGTGAGCCTTGGGTCTGAAAACGCTGAAGGCTTCTACCCTAGATCATATTGCTTTGAAAGTGCACTTTCCCACCACAGCTGCAAGTAAAAACAGTGCTTGTGGGGAGAAGTAGTAGGGGGAATAAGAGTTGATGGTGTCATGGGAAAAATGAAAAAGGGTAAGGCTTTAAGAAGACAGCAGTATGCAAAGCTGTACTGTACGTGGAAATGGACAATATCAGTTGTTGCTACCTTACCCCTATCACAAGAATTGGACCCTGGATGCTAAACTTGTTTAAATCTCTTTTTAAAATCTCTTGAGCCATTTTACCAAGAGGTAAGAAGCAGCCCATATTAGGACAATTGTCCCCTTCATTGACAGCTAGCAAAGCTTCTGTCATTCTGATGGGTGGGGGCTAGTATGTAGTGGAGGGGCACATCTATTGCAGAGACCCCGGAACAGCTGCCAGTGTCTCTGCACATACACGTCACATTCTCTCATTTCTATTGGGTCCTGTCTTTGGAGTGGGGAAGAACTGATTCTTGGAGGAGAGCAGGTGGGCAGGTTTTGCTCCCACTATAATGTTATCTCCAGGGGATGGACTCTTATTTTCCCCCAAAGGATGAATGGTGGCCATGTATTTATATGGAGAAAGTAGAGGATGCATACAAAGAAACCAGTGGGTTGGGAGTAGGGTTGCCACATGTCCAGAATGGCCTGGACAATTCAGGAATCAGATATTCTGTCCAGGATGTAAGAAAAGTGTCATCCAAGGCATTTTCCAGACTACGGGATTTGCAGTGGGTAAAGTGTTTGCAAAGTGTGATGGAATAGTGCAATGGTTTAAAATCGAGAGTAAAGCAATGCTTTATGTTATTCAATGCTTCATTATAGGCTGATGGCCAGTCATATTTTCTGTCCATTGCAATGCGTTTTCAAGGCAGGACTGTCCATATTCTCCTTGAAACACGTTTATCTGCCCCTCCTCCTGCTCCATTTGGGTCAGTGGAGTTGCGGCGGGGGTGGGTGGGTGACGTGAATTTTTTTTTGGTAAATAATTGGCTGCCTTGCGCAAATCCACCAGCAGGCAGAAACACCATTCCAAAACAAAAATCTAGTTTTGTCTTGCATCATTCCAGTTGTGCGCAAGCAATAACTGTTGGTGGGGAGGAGAGGGGAAGTGGGATGCATGAGGAGATCCTTTGGAATGATAAAACAAGGGAACTGCTTATTGGGGGGTGGGAGTGAAAGGGAATCCTGTGGCGAGCCAGGAAGGGGAAAAGACAGGAACTGGCATGCCTCCAGGGAAATAAATAAATAGGAGGGAGGAGGCAGAGGGGAGGGGAGTGCTCTTCCAGAGAGGGCTGTGCGGTTGCACAGAAGTAAATGAATCATGATTCAGTTCAATGGGCTTCCTTTTAAGTAAGTGCCTGTTCTCTCTCCCTGCCCTTTGCCTTGTAGTAAGCAAGTGGGATTGCACAGAAGTAAATGATTTAGTTCAATGGGCTTCCTCTTCAGTAAATGTGCACGAGGAAAGGTTGATTCAGAAATCTGCTCAGCTGCACTAGAATGAGTCTCTGGCCAAAGTAGCCAGACTGCACAAGGTGGACTGCACAAAAGAACCCTGGTGGGGGAAAATAAAATAATAATAATAATAATAATAATAATAATAATAATAATAATAAAACCCCTCTGATCTCTTCCCCCCACTCCCCTTCTGTGTTGACAAGCTCAAGTTATATTGGAAGCAATCGGAGCAGGAGGGAGGTGTGGGGTTTGGGATCTGTGAGGAGGAAAGGAGGGGAAAGCCAAGATTTCTCCTTGCCTGTTTCTTTCCTCACAGTAAGGGGGTGGAGGAAGCAAGTGTGTGTGTGTGTGTGTGTTTGTGTGCGTATAAGAAGTAAGAACTGTCCATACTACAACACTGTGCAACGCATAAACTCCATTGCAAGCCTCCCTACAATGGAAAAATACTTGTCCCCTTAGCTAAGCAGGGTCTGCCCTGGTTGCATTTGAATGGGAGACTAGAAGTGTGAGCACTGCAAGATATTCCCCTCAGGGGATGAAGCTGCTCTGGGAAGGGCAGATGGTTTCAAGTTCCCTCCCTGGCTTCTCCAAGATAGGGCTGAGAGAGATTCCTGCCTGCAACCTTGGAGAAGCTGCTGCCAGTCTGTGTGGACAATGCTGAGCTAGATGGACCAATAGTCTGACTCATTATATGGCAGCTTCCTATGTATTTTCCTGCAATGCTATTACCATGTTATAGGGCCGTAACGCATAATTAAAATTCTAAACAATGCATCGGAAATATGGATGGCACTCTCCTGACAGTGCAGTGAGCGCGATGTCAAAACACTGGCAATATGGAGGGGCACTTATGGGACACGTGGTAGCGTGTAATCTGGAAAATGCCCTAGACACTAAATGTTAAAGAATTTGAGCAAGAAGATTGCTTAAATGAATTTTACCCATTTTCCTGGTCCTTCTCTCCAGCCATTGTTGCTGTATTCTTAGCCCTTCTCTGGTGCCAGTGCTGCCAACTGGCTGAGTTGGCTCCCTATGTATGGCTCAGTAAACCCCTTCCCCTCCTTTCTGGATCGTCTCTAGAGTTAGTGAGGGTCTGCTGAAGGCAGCAACACTAGGTTTAGGGGGGGAACGTTCCAAGTCCAACTGTATTTAAACAATGGCCATTTTATTTTATTTTTTTAAAATAAACAAAGTAAATACTTAATACAGGTTTATTTCATTTCTCACCTGTTATTGTTTGTCATAGTTATTTATATACTGTGTTACCATCATAGTTATTTTGCATATTTGATTGTGTTTATTCAGGTGAAATGCTCCTAACCTTCTCCTACAGAGAAAATGCCTTAAACAATCACCAAACTCCATTTTTGACAGTGGCAACATCAGAAAAAAGATTGGGGGTGGGGTGGGCAGAAGGGGCCAAGTGCATTTATGGGTGGGTGAGCTGTGTCCCACATATTAGATTTCTGACAGTGAAATTGGCGGCGGGGGGGAGCATTGTCATTCTCCAATAAGCTCTTCTCACAAGGGAACTAGGTTTTTGTTTTTGTTTTTTTTAAAGTATCTGCTTATACTTAAAAGTTGAACAGGGAGGAGCAAGCAATCAACCACACATATATGTTGGTTTATGAAGCAGCGTCAGTGACCCCCAAAGCATGCTGCCAGCCCCCCAGACCCCCAAAGCTGCTTTTGTCAGCTGCAAAACTCAGATTTCTTCTCTGCTGATATTCAAATTGCCAAACTATTTCCTTTCCTATCACACATGGATACAACACTAGAACCAGAGTTCGTCCAATGAATCAGATTGATAGGAGGCTTATGACAGCCAAAAGGAAGTACTTCACACAGCGCAAAATTAATCTGTGGGATTTGTTGCCACAGCATTTGTTAATAGTCACTTGTTTTGGTGGCTCTAAAAGGTGATTAAATAAATTTATGGAGGACAAGTCTATCAAAGCTTACTAATCTTGGTGGCTACAATATATGCTATCTCCAGCTTCAGAGGTAGTATGGTTCTTCTGAATACCAGTTGCAGAAGAATAATGCCAGGGTGCTTTCCAGACTTGACCCTACAACGGGGTCAGGACATATCTCAGAAGTGTGCTTCCACACTTCCTGTGTCCTGACACTGCAGTCCCTACGCAAACAGCAGGGTGCCGTTCACACTTCCAGTGTTCTCCCCCTGCTGTTTACAATCCAAATGTGACTTGCCCGAAAGGAGGCATTTTGCTGCTGAAGAGCAGCTAGTCTGGAAAGCACCCAGGAGAGGAGGCATGCTTTCATTTCCTGCTTGTGAGCTTCCCAGAGACATATGGTTGTCCACAATGTAAAACAGAATGCTGGATTAGATAGGCCTTGACCCAGAGGCGGTCTTACCCCTGGACTTCCGGGCCGAAGTCCAGGGCCTCCACACCCCCTGGGGGCCCCAAATCCTCTTTAGTCTGTCCCAGATGATGTGGTTTCCAGGTGGTGTGGTGACCTGCATCGAGTGTGACCTCTGCTTTATAGACAGAGCAGGGAGTTGGGAGAGAAATATGTGAGATGGGAATATTTTGTGTCTTGAAATGTTTCTGTTAATGCATATTTGCATAAATATACCTGTTTTGTATTCTTACATTCTTGTGAGTTCAGTTGCTGTTTGTGCCCTCAAGAACACACGGTGGTAGGGTGATGATGCGGAGTCGGGGGGGCGGGGAGGGGCTCCAAAGCCTTTAGGTCCAGGCTCCAAAATTACCTAGGTGCACCTCTAGCACAACTCTTCTTGTGTTCTTATATAAACTGTCTTTATACTAAGAAACCTCAATGTCTGATTTCCTTCTCCTTTTAAGGAAGAGGCTTGTTCTCACAAAGGGCAGATGAAGAGGTAAACCTGTTTCTGGACTGTATCACTTGAAATGACAAATAGGAGTTCACATGACTGAGTAGATAACCCTAAAAGAAAAATCTCTGTACCTAAAAAAACAACAACCCTAGCATGGTAGGGAGACGGATAGACGAATGCTTCTTCCTGGCATCTAGTTTTCTGTGTGAAGGCATTTAAAAGCAAAAACAAAAAGCTTTTATTTTTGGTGTGGAGAAGGATTCAGTCATGTAAACCAGCAGTATGACGTGGTGAAGGCCACAAATTGCTTTGTGAGAACTAGACCTCAGGGGTTGCTGGATGATGAAAACACACCGAAGCCTTCAGAGCAAGAACATACTGAACACCAGAGGACTTTTTAATCCAGGAGAGGAAAGCAGAACATGATACAGTGACTAGAAGCCAACACTGCAGTATTTCAACATTCATATTATAGCATTAATTTTTGGTGATGGAGAAGATCCACTTGGGTAGGAAGGGCAATGTCGTGAAACGTTGTTATGGTAACTTTAACATACATGTGATCAGCATTGTTTCTCTTGCTTGTTCATCCTCCCAGTCACTCTATAAAATAGGGGACAATGTTGGGAAATGGCGAGTTTGTGAGTTTTTATTAAATAATTTAAAAGAGCAGAATATAAAATGTTAGTTTCCAACATACTTTCAAATACACAGACCTATAGGTAGATAATTGCCAGTTGCCACTCACAACTGTAAATTGCAACTCTGATAATCAAATGGCTATAGAACTCCCAGCAAGAGCCAGACAACTCCACGCTTGCTAATGGTTCCCTGCTTGTGTTTGCTTTCAGGCCACGAAGCTACCCAGCATGGCCTATCAGCTTCTCAGCACTTTGTTGCAAAGCTTCCCAGAGGGTTCTGGACCTTGCACAGCCGAGGCCCCTGAACCCAAGCGTCACTCTTCCAAAAGAGGTAACGATTTTATATATTGGAGAACACCTCAGTAATGACTTGAACAAATGTGTCTGTGCTCAGATCCCATCTGTGCTCTGAGATATTACATGCTTCTTCTCTCAACACTGTAAAACACTCTCTGTGTAAGTGCTTATGGGGAGAGCTGCCCCAAGCCTACTAGAGCAGAAAACTTTTTCAAAATAGCTGAGACAAACAAGGAGTATTATTGTGTCTGGCTGCTGCTATTCCCCTGGGTAAGTCAGAGCAGCTTAGTTCAAGCAGTAAAAGCGACCCGCTAAAAATAAATACATCTTTTGTTTTTGGATACATACTGTCTGATAAAGTGGTGCAGGAAAATAGGAAGGGATGATTCATTAGCATTCCAGCTCCTCTTATTAGATAATATAGAAGGGTGTTCGCTGAATCAGCATCAGACATACAGATGCAAGGGGAATGAAGGAGGAGATGGAAAACAGTGGTGGTGTATTTAATGTGAATGTTCCTACGAAATCTACATTTGGCAGTGGTTTCTTAACTCCATTTTGTGGAGACTCCAGACAGGTTTTTTAAGGAGTGTGTGGTGTGTGGTCAGGGTAGTCAGAAAGTGATGACTCTTGTCTAATTTTCAAGTGCATGTATATATCTGCATATTTAATAGGCAAATCATAAAACTATATACTGTTGCATTCAATAGGGCTGAACTTAGTCTATCACCATTATTTGTACACTTGGATTTAAAAAAGAACTCTAAGAACAAGTATTTGATCAAATTAAAAACCAAAGGACATTTATAGAATTCAGTTGTGGAACACTCTTTGTATCTTGAAAATATTGTCCAGAAAATAATCAAAGAATCCAGTCTTTTTCCACTTGTGAATTGCATAGATATTAATGCTAACATCAATTCATGCTGCAAAAATGTTGTAATCATTTGTTTTATGTATGGCGTCTGGCATCCTCAGTAATGGTGTGCATGTGCAGCAAAGAACCCACCCACACATACGCACCGCTAGTGGCCCTGCTTCGGAAATGCAGATGCTTGCGTAGGTGGGGAAGATTTTTACTGATTCCTCCCCTCCCTTCAGAATCACTCTCTGTGGTTTGAAATAGGTTTCTGAGGGCTGCATGACCATCAGGGACCTATTTCTGGGTTGCACAGAGTACTTCTGGGGGGAGGGGGATAAGTAAAAATCCTCCCACCCATGCAAGCATCTGCAGTTCAGAAGCAGGGCCACTAGTGGTGTGTATGTGGATTTTTACACCACACTTGTGCACCATTACAGAGGATGTTAGCCACTATATTGTTGTGCACTTGCTGACAATGTACAAAACACAAATGTAAGAAAAGCACATGATCCCATACATGCTTACTCAGAAGTAAGCCTTATTGGCTGAGATCCTAACAAAGTGCTTGCACTTCCAGTGGGGCACAACAGAAGCACACATGCAACTCCCCAGGCCCTGCTTACAGACGGTTGTGCAAGATTTGTTACAGTTCCAAGGATGGGTTGCGCTCTGGAAGTGCTCTGTACAATCAGAAACATGTTGCTGAGGGTCCAAGCAACCAAGAAAATTGAGTTCTGCAGCCTCTCCAAATTACACAAATTCAGATAAATTATGCAACTTAGTTTATGATGCATAATTTGTTCTGAAAAGTGCAGCTTTTAAAATAATTTATTTTGATTTTACTAGTCATGAGGAGAGACAAATCACTGTACAGGATATTGAAGCTCCACCCCAACCACTGAAAATCTTACTCAACCACTCCTGAGATTTCAGCAGACATTGCTCACGTGCTTTCAAGCTTATCTTTGCAACCACAGAGACTAGACACTCATTGTAAAACAAAATATGGACTTCTCAGGGTACTACTGATTTGCTGGCACTCATCGTGTCTGGCTGCTTCCATTCATCTGTGAATATAAGAACTTTGGGCAATTAAAATAATCAGTTACAAAAGTGTATGTGTGCGTGTGCGTGCCATAGAATGGCTTACTAAACTCCTGTGCTCCCCTGGGTCATGGGTGTGAGTCATTGACAGTGAGCCTATGTTCACTGTGCTAAACCCAGAAGAAGAAGAATTGCAATGGTGGGAGGATGACAGGTTGGACATTATGTCTTCCTTTGGAAAGAGATTGTTGAGGGAAAAGATCAGATGGTGGTGAAAGTGCTTGGCCAGAAAGAAGCACAGTTTGTGGGCACTCAGCAGAGAGTGATGGCAAGATCAAGTGGTGGGATGAGCTATTGATGGTCAGGAATCAGGATCTTGAGCTTCTCCACCAGTCAACTTTCCCCCCACAACCTAGAGCAGGGGTGGGCAAATGGCCATCCAGGTGTTGTTGAACCACAATTCCCAATACGTTGTGGCTGAGGGTGATGGGAGTTGTAGTTCAATTATTGAACTACACCCCCAGCCACAAACTCGGACAGCCGAGTTTGCCCACCCCTGACCTAGAGTCAAACAAAGCACTGCAACAGCATGCCCCAAGTTGTGCAAATTCATGGACAGGGGTATTTAAAGCCATGTGCCCCTGGTGGCGCAGTGGTAAAACTGCTGCCCTGTAACCAGAAGGTTGCAAGTTCGATCCTGACCAAGGGCTCAAGGTTGACTCAGCCTTCCATCCTTCCGTACCCAGAATGTTGGGGGACAATATGCTAAATCATTGTACCCAGAATGTTGGGGGGCAATATGCTAAATCATTGTAAACCGCTTAGAGAGCTTCCAGCTATAGAGCGGTATATAAATGTAATTGCTATTGCTATTGCTATGTGCAGGTGGGAGGGGGGACCATCTCTGGAATATTTCCCCTGTCTATGCCCCACCCCCAAGAAAACCCCACTTGTCGCCAGCTAGTTTTCTCTTAGTGAGGGTTACATAGTGAGGGTTACTTAGTGAGGGTTACATCTAGTCTCAGAGCTAAAGGCCGAACGAGGCATTATGATAGGAGACCTGTGCATAAGAGGGGCATTTAGAGGGCAATATTAGGAGTTGAACCGATCCCCACCCACACTTTAAGCTGCCGTTTCAGGGGAGAAAGTGTTGGCAGTGGGTAGGGTCCAATCCTCCCCTTCTGTCTGACCCTGCTGTGATTTAATTCCCCACCACCACTTTATGTTAAGGCAGCAGCCCAGCACTTACACTTGAGTCTGCAGCTATAATGTATTCATGATATGCTTGGCCCTGTGCTTGGACCTCTTTGGATGAAACAGCTCCTCACTCCGAGGATATAAATTTGAAGTCATTCCGTTACCCTAAACCCTGGGAATTATAGTTCTGTGAGGCGGTGGGTGGGGGTGCCAAGGTATAACAGAGCACCCTCATTCAAGATTACCCAAAATTACTTGGGAGTAAACCATGCTGTGAAAAGCGGGGAGGGCAATTCCATGCTAGGGATCATTAGGAAGAGGATTGAAAATAAAACGGCTAATATTATAACGCCCTTATACAAAACGATGGTGCAGCCACACCTGGAATACTGTGTACAGTTCTGGTCACCACATCTAAAAAAGGACATTGTAGAACTGGAAAAGGTGCAGAAGAGGGCAACTTAGAGCACCTTCCTTATGAGGCAAGACTACAACACCTGGGGCTATTTAGTTTAGAAAAAAGACGACTGCGGGGAGACATGATAGAGGTCTATAAAATCATGCATGGTGTGGAGAAAGTGGATAGAGATAAATTATTCTCCCTCTCACATAACACTAGAACCAAAGGTTATCCCATGAAATTGATTGCCAGGAAATTTAGGACCAACAAACGCAGGTACTTTTCCACAGAGCGCATAATCAACTTGTGGAATTCTCTGCCACAAGATGTGATGACAGCCAACAACCTGGATGGCTTTAATTGGGGTTTGGATCACTTCATGGAGGAGAACTCTATCAATGGCTACTAGTCGGAGGGCTATAGGCTACCTTCAGCCTCAAATGCAGGATGCCTCTGAGTACCAGTTGCAGGGGAGTAACAGCAGGAGAGAGGGCCTGCCCTCAACTTCTGCCTGTGGGCTTTCAGCGGCATCTGGTGGAACACTGTGTGAAACAGGATGCTGCAGCTGGACTAGATGGGCCTTGGGCCTGATCCAGCAGAGCTGTTCTTATGTTATGTTCATGCTGGTTAAACATGTATAAAATATAAATATTTGTATGGCATCTATCCTCTGTGTGTGCGTGTGTGTCTGTAAACACAATGAGGTCATTCACACAATCCAAAACTGTGTTCTATCTGGGTTTGGAAGCTAGGCATGTGTGCTTCCAGTTTTCGGTTGTGTGGAGGCAAGAGGAAAACTTGGGTAGAAGTGATTGTGAGGAAGCAAGGTAGGAGGAAACCCTGGATGAGGGCACACACACAGCTCCCAAACCCGGGTGGAACACAGTTTTGGATTGTGTGAATGACCTCAGTATCTATAAACAGTCTATCAGGCACAATCTTGACAAATACTCCCGGTTTCATTCTTTGTTTTCCTCTTCCTTGATTGCTGCAATGCACTCCCACTCTGTCCAGCTAAAATGAGAGGTTGACATCCTGTTGCTTAAAATGTTGCATAAGATTTTTCACACTAAGAAGAAATTACTCAGCCAGACATGGATATATATCTTTTAAGCAACACCCATGAGTGGAATGTTGTGAAAGTATTCCAGGATGCATTGCCAAAGCCCCTTCTTTTCTATGCAGGTATGAGCAGAAGCAACAACTGCATGGTGCAACTGATGTTTCCCTCTCATAGAGAACAGCTGATGTCACAATTAACCTTACATGCAAGGTGCATCCCTACGGGAGTTTTCTGTGCACCCTCTTTGGCTTTTAATGTAAGAGAAAGGAGTGTGAGAATTTGGCTCTCTACCAGCAGCAGCAAAGCGGCACGGAAGAGCTATTCTCCTGAGGTGTCTGGGGACCGCGGTTGTGGCAATTGGCAGAGCACTTCCTCATGGCTATAGGCAGGGGCTTAGTGCTAGGATCCCAAAGGGAAGGGTCACTCAACTGTAGCCATGAGGAGATGCTGTCCTGGAATGATAACTGCCTTTTCCTGCCACCTCCCAAGCATTTGGGAGGTGAATTTACAAGCAAGGGACATTTCCTTGCTACCACCACTGGCATTCTTCTACCACCTATGTGAGCAGGTGTATGGGTAGGACCAACCTCATATTCATACTCATCTGCAGCGCAGACTGATGGGATGGGATTGGAAAATCTATCACATTCAAGGTTTATATATATTACACACTTAAGCTGGTTTAATAATTCCTTTTTCCCAGGGAACCCTGAGAAATGGGGGTTTGGGTCAGTGTTCTCTCTAATTTTTTCCATCTTTGTGCGGAATGACTTTTGTTCTGGCGGCAGTATCAAGGCAGGGTCTGCACACAGGCATTCAGAGTGGGACCTTCTTGATTAAACCTGAGCGGGATCTAAAATTAACTGAGCGGACATCAAAAAACATGTGAGTGCATGGACATGCGCACACCTTAGAGGGAACAGTGGTTTGGGTGTAGGTATCTCCCTCAGCACCCTCACCAAGCTGCAATTCCCAGCATTTTGGATGGGATGCCATGGTAGATAAATGGAGAAGAAAAATATATAGATTTCTAGTGCAGATAAGGTCCCAGTAGGAAGTTGCTTGATTAATGTGCATATGAAGCAAATGAGGCCTCCTGACACTGAATCTTTCAAAGAAGTGGGACTTTAAAGAGCAGCACTTGAGTATCTTCTATATATATAATTCTCTTAAACGTACCCATCACTAATCCCATGTGTGGCAGCTCTCGCAAGAGTTTGCAAGCGAGCTGCCAGGGGGAAAGTGAATGGGCAGGTTAATGGATGGCCAGACAGCTGAGAGAAAGTGGTGCTGGGGAAATCGGTGGCTGGGGAGGCGGGAAAGCGGCGGCCGAAATGGGCCGATAATGAGGGACCAGCTGAGGGGGAGGGGGGAGAGGAGGGGGGAAGGCCGAGGATGGAGTCTGGGAAGAGGAGAGAGCCAAGAGGGATGGGGGAGGGCCAAGAACAAGCAGGGGAAGGACGGGGGGAAACTAGAGGCCCAGATGCCCTGCACCGGGGCCAGCTAGTTTATAAGCAAGATTGACACAGGCCTCATTTTCTGAGAAAGTTAACTTAGAGTAGTTGCATGTTCACAACAGTGTAACTAATAGTATGCCAGAGCTGACTATCTTTGAACTTTCAGCTGGAAAATCTCCTGGGAATTATTTACTTATTTGCCTTGTGTAGGCTGAAACACACGTAAAGAGGTCTACACTGAATGCTGTAGCATCCCAGAGGACACAGCATCTTGCACAGCCGGTCATGAAGAAGGCTTCTGTGGGCTATGAGAACAGATACCTCGAGGCCCCAATCCGACAAGTAATTCTGTTTCTTTCATACCTTTGGTGTTGGAGAGATACTTTTAGTATCTGGATTATTACCCAAGGATGAATTTTCCTTGTAAAACAGATTTGTTGTTGCTTTGCAGTGCACTCTAGACTTTAGGTGAGCTGCTGTGATGCCATGGAATATTTCACAAGCATTCTGACCTTTCAGTTTGAATGAGATAGAAGCTTCACATGGAACTTAGGGACAGACAGGAGAAGATGTATGCTTTGGCAGGGAAGCGGAGAGGAAAGAGAACAAGGTCTGGTGTGCTCGGAAGGGATGCCCTTATTCTGGGCGTGTGTTTCTGGGCGTGTTCTGGGTGTGTGGTTTCAGAGCTTCTGGTCTCCACATCCAAACATACTGGGTGTCTCAGCCATGGTAGTCCAGTGCCAGTTCCCTTGAATGCAAAAGACCAACACAGGCTGTGGGGAAAGGAACATGGGTTATGTTCCTTGCAACACTTGCTACACTCTCCAGATGTATTGCTAAATGCTCCAACAGAGACACTGGAAAAACGGCCACCTAAAAATGTACCCCTAGAAAGCACTGCACATGTCATTGTGCCTAAGCTGTATCACTTGAAAACAATGCTGGTTGAAAGCCTGGGGCTGTGGGTGAATGCAGGTGACCATTTGTTAAGTGGTATCTTACCATGGAGTACATACAGCCATGGGAGATGATAATATGCTGTGGCTTCACCCACCAGGTTGTTTTTCACACAGGGCTTTTAGCTTGCAACTCCTCCGGAATGGAGGGTGTGCGTTCACCTAGCGGCCAGATTTACCCCAAAGTCCCTGCGAGTTATTGGGGAGCACTTTAAACACGATTCAGGTTTTTCATCACACATTTAGAGTGTATCCAGAGTAAATGGCACAGTAGAGAAATGCCTAGCGAGCCAGGGGTTGCCAGTTCGAATCCCCGCTGGTATGTTTCCCAGACTATGGGAAACACCTATTTCAGGCAGCAGCAATATAGGAAGATGCTGAAAGGCATCATCTCATACTGCATGGGAGATGGCAATGGTAAACCCCTCCTGTATTCTACCAAGGAAATGGCTCTGTGGTCGCCAGGCGTCAACAACAACTCGATGGTACAACTTTAAAGAAATTCCCTTTTTGCATCATTTTTGGGGGGCAATTTCAAACTAGCAGTAAACTCATGGTAAAGCCGGCTGTGTGAAAAACGCCCTGATGAGGAAAATTTTGCCATGCTTTTTCTACCCTTCTTTTCCTAGGGTTCTGCTTCTGCTTCCCAGGAGCACACTCACTCTCGCTCTCTCGAATCAGAGCAGCTCAGCCAATGGCAGGCAGAGACTACGTTGCCTGGCCCACACCCCTCTGATATCAGGACAGCTGAGCCAATCACTACCACTGCCAAACCCATTACTGCATTGCAATACAGATGACGGTAATTTGGAGGAAGGCAGCACAAAGGCTTAGTTTACTCATGGAAAATGTGGATGAGCACCCAGCTAGATCTGTTGAGGAACTTTAGCCACTCCCTTATTTCCAGGTTTGAAGATGGGGTTAAAGATGGCCGAAGCCTGTAGTGATGATCCTGAATGCTAGTTTTGTTGAATATATAATGGTTTTCATTCAGTGTATGCTGTTTGACAACAAATACTCCTGCTTCCTTCTGCAGGTCTCTCTGGCTGCACAGCAAGCAGTAGCAACTCCGAGGATATTAGAGCTTGCTAAAGCAAAAATGCTGCACACCATGACTTTCCCTGACCGTCCAGCTGAGTGGCCGGTGTCTTTAGCAGCACGGCATGCAGTAGCTTCACCTAGACTTGAGGCGCTCGCTCAGCCTCCCAAAAGGTGAGGCTCACTCAGCCTACGATGACCTGATTGATGGATGCTGCTTGCACTAGGCAGGCCTTGACTGATCCATATTGACTCTGCTTACTGGGCAAAGTGGTGGCAGTTTATCAGGGGATGGGCAATTGTCCCTATTCAGCCCAGCATAGTGTCCCTCCCAGTGGCGATTGGTGTCTTCTCTGTGTTTCTTTTTAGATTGTGAGCCTTTTTGAGACAGGGCACCATTTCCACATAGCTTTTTGCAATGCAAACAACTTTAACTTCTTTGTTGAAGAGCAGAATGTAACAATATTTATAGCAATAGCAATAGCAATAGCACTTACATTTATATACCGCTCTATAGCCGGAGCTCTCTAAGTGGTTTACAATGATTTTTAGCATATATAACAACAGTAGGGATTAGGAAAGAAGGGATGTGTAGGCGAGTTATCCTGCTTTGAGGTATGTGGCTTGGCTCCCCTGCCAAGTTATCTGAAGCCGTTAGCACCTTTTTGCAAGGTCCCTATTCTCTAGTTGCCTAGGTAGTTGAACCTCATGGAAGGACTCTGCTAGCTCAAGGATTCTGTGTCCTCTCAACAATATTTCTTCGAGAAGATAAATGAACAAGCACACCAATAAATACAGCCTGCATTATGCAAGTGTAAATGTATTCTTGACTAATGCTGAAAATCCAGCTTCCCTCCATCAAAGGCTGGGCCAGCAGTATGAAGGGGAAACTCCCATGTCCCTCTTTTCTCATGTAGGTCTTGTGCTGTTTTCAGATGTGTGTTTCTATAGGTCATGAGAACATGACATGACCCTGCAAATCCCCTTGCCCCAGTCCAGAGCTGGTCTGACTGGGTGAAGGGAGAAACAGTTGCACCTTTCCTTTATCTTGCATGGGTTTATCCTCTTTCCATACTTCTATCCCTGCCTGACATTGCAGATCCTCCTGCTGGCTCGACTATATGATGGAAGAACCCCATCACCACACCCAGAGGCGTATCTAGGGAAAATAGCGCCTAGGGCAAGCACTGAAATTGCGCCCCCTGTCCAAACATCCGACACCCATCTTTCAGATAACTTTACCATAATATCAGCTGAAAAATACAAGTCAAGCCTGTTAATCTTTTAATATTTCAAAAACGATTTAGCTGTGGATGTAGCCAGACCAAAAAGTGCTGGAAAACTACAAATTTCAGTATGCTGGGGCTCATGGAATATCCAAATACTATGTGGAGGTACTAATGTCTAATTCTCTACTATGCATTGTAGCATCACTATTACATAAGTTTTAAAAATAAATGGAGAATTTGACTTTTCCCAGATACTCTGAAAATAATTAAAGGATATGCAGAGTAAACTGTGTCACTGCTTGGAATAGATTCTAGTATTTCAGAAAGACAGTTAAAATGAGAGAAAGAGAGCAAGAAACTCCCTGTGGGCCTTAATACTAAGGATTTCACACTGATTCAAAGACAAACTCACCATTAAGAGCCATATTATTAAGACATCACATTTAACTCACTTATCACAAGAAGTAAAGTAATAGCAAATGAATACAATCCTAGCTCATAAGCTTCAGCTCATTATTCACAAGCCCTGATTCTCTGTACATAGTGCCAAACTGAATATGTGTACAGTGACTTATATTATATTAAATTAAATAAATACCTGTAGCCCCTTCAGGGGCTTCCTAAAGGCTGTGGGGTGGGTCTGCAAAGGTCCCCCCTCCCCTCCTTGGCCTCTAGGGCTTTGCAGGAACCATTTGAGCATGTGCGGTGGTCATTTTTAAATATATATATATATTTATTTATTTAAAAATGGTCGCTGAAAGCAAGATGGCTGCCATGCATGCTCAAATGGCCTCTGTGAGGCCTGGCATGGCCTAGGGCCTCACAGAGGCCATTTGAGCATGCACAGTGGCCATTTTGTTTTCGGTGGCCATTCAAAAAATTTTTAAAATTTTTAAAAATGGCGCCCCCTTCAAATGGTGCCTGGGGCACGTGCCCTGCCTGCCCTACCCTAGATACGCCCCTGACCACACCCCTCCTCTAGCCCTATTCACATGTTTTTAAAAAGCTGTACATGAGTACAGCTCTCCCCGAGCACACCAGAAGTACTGCCTGGCCCGGCATACACCTACCCACTTGTGCTTGTCATCGGTTCCATGGCGTTTGAAGAGACAGGGCTATTGGTTTGCTCTCTGATGGAATAACAACTCTTACTGATGGAGCGAGTTTGTGCTGCAGGTTTTACCATTAGATGTCAAAACATCCTGTTTCCAGGGTTTTCTGGTACTCAGGATGACTTGCACTACATGTGTATGGAACTTCAGCATAAATTCACTACACTGTCTTAGCTTGATGGATTTTGGCACTGCAAACACAATAGCAATCCAATCTCAAGCCAGGTGGTCTAACTCCAGGGTAGGATCACAGTGTTAGTGTTGCATTGCATTGTTAGTATCTACTTGGTTAAGAGGATGCTGTTTAGACTGACAGTGATTTCCCCCCCCCCCCATTTGCTCTTGCAGGGCCCCAACCAACTTTGTCCAGTTTAACCCAGAAGCCTTTACTGTAAAGGAGTCTGCTAAAAGGGCATTCTGTTCAAACCGAATCAAGGCGCTAGCACAACCAATTAGCCACTGATCTCATTCACCTGAAGCGTGTAACACCCCCTGGCACCTAAACTTCATTAAACAACAGCAAAACTGTGTTTGACTCCTCTTCTTCCTACCCCTTTATGTGTGCTTTGTACTGGTTTTAGACAATAACAAATATATGTCATACAGGATATAAGTATGGACTCGCAACAAAATGTCACAGTATATCACTGGTGTGCCTGTGTTATTTGAGCCTCTGGCTGAGCATGGTGAAAAGTTAGCAAGAAAGACAGGTGTCCCTGTTCTAACGGGTCTTACTTTATATGCGAATCTCGATTTTTTTTTGTTTTGGGGGCGGGGACACTCATGTTCATTCCCACCTTCTTTTCATCCTGCCCTAAGAACTCTTAACATTTAAGATTTAAAATGTTGTTAAAAAGCAGGGCTCTTCAGTTTTGTGTAGCTACTATGGGGTGGGCATAAGGTACATTTCTTCTGTGAAGTCTTAAAGATAGTGAGTTGTGAGGAAATTCCTTCAGAACTTGCCCACCAACACCTGGGGGTTATTCGCACATTGCTTCATGCTGTGGGGTAAATATTGAGCGAAGCCACTTTGAAATACACTCGCAGCATTGAGGGAAGCAGCCCCTCCCCTCTGCTCTTGGGTTTGCTTTTGATGCAAGTTCACGTTTTCCTTCCTGTTTTCCTTCTAACCAATGTGGGGGGGGGGGGAGAGTACTGAAGAGCTACAGTTGCATTTGTAAAGAGCGTATCCTTCTTATCATGCTAATGATTCTACGTCAGTGCCTCTCCCTATTTACTCTGGCGTTTTCAGAAAAAGTAGCTTAAAAGCAGCATTTTAAAAACCCGGAAATAACTCGAGATAAGCTAGAATTCGCAAGACAAAGCCTGACTTGTGTGTTGAGTGGTTCCAAGCATCTCGTCGGGAGTTCAGGGTAAGTTTGGCTGGTGAACACATTCTCTCCAAAAAGAGATTCGGGATAGAAGCCCTGTGTGTTAAGCCTCCTGGGAGGGCAGTACTTCAAAACACCAAGAGATTAACTGTGTCAAACTCCTTCCCCTTCAGAAACAGAACAGGGTGACCTGACTGGTGTGGGAACCACAGAATTTTAGCAGTTTCCTCTCTAGAGAGAAGAAAATGCCAGACCAGTCAAAACAGTCACACGGTTAGGCAGCTTGAACTGCACACCCTGCTCTTACCCCTCTCAACATACACACAGTCTTACAGAGGGAGACTTTTTCTTCACTCCCATAGGAATACACAAACACATGGAGGCGGGTCTCAGATCAGTGAGATCTGCCTTGAGAGGGTTAGTGGGGAGAGCGGGCTTAGCCTATTCTCCCTGCACACGAGCAGGCTACAGCCTTGGGCAGCCGGATCGGCCGCCCACATGACTGCCAGCTCCGTCACGGAGCCAGCAGGGGCTGGGGGGATTGGGGGCTGCACGGTTCCCGGAAGTTCCAGCATGCTCTGCGCAAGTGCCGGGAGGCTGCTTTTTAGCCTCCCGGTTGGGGGTCTCCTTGTGAGTTGCCAAGGCCCAGAGCTGCGCCGCAGCAACACACAGTCCAGAAACTCCGGTTAGCGGAGCGCTCGCTCTCGATCCACAAAAATCGGGCTAGGCTCCCCTAGCCCGATTTTAGTCGATTGTGAGAATAGCCTCATGGTTTGTTTGCCACAGCTGCCCCTTCCATACAGAACCACATGACAATCCATGGAAGAGGCTGGCTACCAGAAGAAGTAGGTATTCCTCATACACCAGTCCTTAAAGACATATAGCCCAGAGTTCTGTGCCCACCTCACCCTGGCAGCCTGCAGAGGAAGAGGATTGAGACTGAAAGACCAAGATGCCTGGCTGAAGTTTGCAGGAAAGAAGGGATATACATCCATGACCAGAGGAACAAAACAAACAAAACAAAACAAAATACCCCAAACACACTACAGCCACACGTCTTGGGGAGGTTCAGTATGGCCATCTACACTACATATAGGCTTGTAGTGTAGATAACTGCAAGGCAAGGGTTTGCAATAGCTCTTTCATGAGGAACTATGGGAGACAGTGTTTGGACTGCAAAATAGAATCTTTGAAAGGCGTAGTGATTACAAGTTATCTCGTCTGGACTCAATGTAGTTTACTTTGTGTTGACAACTCAAAATGCACATTCAACCCATCCTTTGCTTGTTGCCTGCTTATCTTTGGGGCAGCTGGTTTGGGTTGCCGTTTTTCTCTGTTGACTTTATTGTAGTTTGTTATGACTTCAAATGGCATATGCTTGGCGGTGGTGTAATTGTGACTCATTTTATGACCCAAGTGCTCCCATCAGTCCCTTACTGCCCTGCTCCTGACCTCTCAGCAATTATGGTAAGCAAACTTCTTCTTTCCTTTTGGGTCAGGACAGCAAGGCCAATTCTGAATCTCTGGTGCCAGAAGTGCCAGAGGTGTCTCCAGCATAGCTCCATCCTGGAGGAGGAGGAGGAGGAGAAGCTAGCTGGGCTGGGCTGTTAAGTTGTCATTGCAGAGTTAATCCTGTCTTTTACATTGTTTGCTTTCCATCTTCATTACTCCCTTCATACCTCCACCCATATCCTCTCATCACCCCCTCAAGTCTTGATCTCATGGTTCTCCCCTCTGTTCTCTTAAAAAATACACAAAGTGTAAATGCCTGTTTTTCATTTGTTTCAATGCAATTGAATCGGTTCAGACACAAAAATCCTCTCTGGTGCACGAGTCCGAGGGCAACCCAGTTCCAGAACCCAGGCAAACACTCTTGTCATCGGATGCACAGCCACACAGCTCCCCAAACAGGAGTATCTCATAGCCACATTCAATTTGAAAAGCTTTCCAGGTGTCTTTGTGGCTCTTAACTGTCCCATGCTGTCAAAACTTCAGCTGCATTTTCAACGCCTGTGTCGAAAAATGTTTCCTCTCTTTCCATCGGCAGAATAGGTATCAACATAATCCATAAGGGATATATGGCAACAGTCATGTTCTAATATTCATGAAAATGTATTCTGTGCATTTCAGCGTGTTTGTTTATTTTACTTACTTACTTACACCTTGGCCATATTGTCACTAAAGTATGCACAGCACAGGTATGAAGTTTGAGGAACCGCAGGCAGGGGAAGAGGTCAGAGCTCTGCTAGAGAATCTGCTTTGCAAACAGAAGATTCCAAGTTCAGTCCCTGGCATCTTCAGGCTGGTCTGGGAAGGACTCTTCTCTGTCTAGAAGGGTCCACCCCTGGAGGGCTGCCCCTGGTCAGGGCAGGCAGTATTAAGCTTGACTGACCACTGATCAGCAGGAAGCAGCTTCTTATGTAACATCTTGGCTGGGTTTCTACAAATATCACCATTAGAAATACAGGGATGGGGCCATTGCTCAGTGGTAGAGCATCTGGTCTGCAGGAGGGTTCAAGCCCTGGGATCTCCAGGTAGGACTGGGAAGGACCACTGCCGGAAACCTGGGAGAGGCTCTCAGATGCCTCTCAGTACCAGTTGCGAGGGAGCAACAGCAGGAGAGGGGGCCTGCCCTCACCTCTTGCCTGTGGGCTTCTCAGAAGCATCTGAGAAGAAGCAGTGGGAAAGAGGATGCCGGACTAGATAGGCCTTGGGCCTGATCCAGTAGGGCTGTTCTTATGGTTCCCAACGTGAATGAATCTGTAGTGGCACTTCAGTGCTGTGCAGAGGTGGCCACTCAACCCCCCACCCATAGCACTGCATAGTTTCTCACATTTCTGGTGCCGGGTGTCTTCTTCAAACTGCTCCCCCAGGGCCGGCTGGTATGGCACAAAGACAGGGAGGGAAGCCATGCAGAGGGGTCAGAAGCCATGCTGGGGCAACTGGAAACTGTCCTGCCTCTCAGCACTATCCCTGCACCATCTCAGCTGGCCCTTGGGAGTACTGTCTCTGTAGAAGACAGCCACATGGCTTGCCCTGGAAATGTGAGGAACTGCAAGGTGCTTCCCATGGGGGAAGGAGCTACCTCCATGCAGCACCAGGCACTACTGGCAGTTCATCAGAATCAGACACTCCAGTGCACAGCCAGAGAGCAGCCAAAAGATGGTAGGAGGCTCCACTGATGTGGCTCAGGGGGTGAGCATTAAGTGGACATCCAGTTAAAATCTCATCTTCGTCATGAACTCACAGGGTGGTTTTAGGCAAGTTAGCTGCTGATTTTCATTTTCACTGAACTGCAGCTCCGACGTAATAAGATGAGCCTACCTTACAGGCCTAGTGCAAGGATTACTGAGATACAATATGAAAATCCATGAATCAAACACATTTTTGTGTAAGACGGCACTTTAAATGTTTGATTGCTATTCATGCACTAAAAAGAATAGGATAGGAACTGCAAGTTAAGACACTCTGCATCTTTCTTTCTTTCTTTCTTTCTTTCTTTCTTTCTTTCTTTCTTTCTTTCTTTCTTTCTTTCTTTCTTTCTTTCTTATCTGAAATATTTATACCACACCCCTCCAGTACACTCAGGACAGCTCACAATAAAATAGATACAGTGCAATGCAAAATAAATAAAATCAACCAAATGAAGTAAACGTTAAAAGTCAGGCTAAAACCACAATCAGAATTAAGTTTCAAATGAAAAGTTATTTTAAAAGCTAAAAGTTGTGAATTAGGAAAAACTTAAAACTAAATAAGCTATAGACACGTTGTAGAGTCTTGCATACTATGCTGACTTTACAAGGGCAGCAGGGCACTTCGGCTGGACTTGGAAAGGCTGCTTTGGCCATGCCGTGCGAGGTGGAACTAACTGGGGGCATCTGCTGCCATCAACCTTGAATCTCATAAGCCGAGTGGAAAGTAGGCTAAAAACACTTTTACTAGAAAACAATGACTAAATAGAATCTTCCTGACTATGGTTTAACTTGATTTGATTTAAATAGAATCTGCCCTGGTCACAGATATTTTTATACACACAGCAATGCCCCTGATCCTGTGGGAAAGGGAAAACCTCGAGGAGGAAGAGTGAACTACTCACCTGTTGCTGTTTTTTAGCCTACTTTCCAGTAGGCTTATGAGATCGCCTGACATTGTGTGTGTCTCTCTCTCTCTCTTCCATCAACTTCGCAATGCCTGGACCAATTGGAACCAAACTGGGTACAGTTGTTGGGATGCATAGGGACACCTCAACGGTGTTGTTTGTGATGATGTCATCCACTTCAATCCAAGAGGGCACATGTGTAAACTTTTGAGGCATGAGTGGGTTAACTTGTGAACCGCCTAACCCATTTGAACCAAATTTGCTACCGCTGTAGGGACACATAGGGATGCCCTAACAGCATGGTGTGTAATTATGTCATCTACCGCAAACCAAGATGGTGGTAGAATTCACTGGGTGAGTGTGCCAGTCAGGCAGCATTTTATCAGGCAGCATTCTCCAATCATGAACATTTTGGCTTTTGTTGGTATAATTTGAGATCTAATATCAATCAATAGGCTGAGTTCTAATCTACAGTATGTAGTTTGTTTGAGATACATGAAAAGAGACAATTGATTTAAGATTTCCAGTTGTTGCAAGTTGTTGGAGTCCTTTATGATGTCCTGTGCAAGGTACTTTTGTTTCTTAATTTAACAATTGTGTGTTGACATGAATTTGGCATTTCTGTTGACTCAGGTTAAAATAATCTCAGGGGGCAAGGGTGGAAAAAGCCTAGTCTGGGCCTGATTTTAAGGGTTCAGATTCATCTCCTGCTTGTGTCTTATTACAGTGTGAGTGGAGTGGAAGAAGGAATGAATGAATGGCAACAGATTTTAGAGTGCTGAGCTGACCATAATGTGTGAAGAGGACATACATTTTTCTGGGCAGTGGGAGGTGAGACTTTCTAATAAGGTTGCTGTGGAATAAAACACTAATTCCACTCTTTGCAGAGAGTTGCAGACTGCAAAGCTGAAAATTAAACATTTCCCCCTTCTCACCAAAAAGACATGATTTTGTGGTCTGATCCTAAACTTGCATCGAAATAAAATTTTACAAAATGGACCAAAGGGAATTGTTTTAAAACCTGCTTCCCCTCTGCCCCCCACCCATGGAAGAACATCTATCTGCATGCTTGCATGGAGAAGGTCCCAGGTTCACTCCCCAGCATCTGCAGGGAGGGTAAGGATGGGAACAACTTTTGTTTGAAAAACCACTAGAGGATTGCTGCCAGTCAGAGTAGACACTACTGAGCTAGAGGGAGCAATGATCTGATTCAGTATGTGTGTCTATGGGCCAAGTCTGTTAGGGCGAGTGTGGCTATGGGGGCTGCCTGCTGTCCCTTACTTTTTACACACACACACACCTCCCTCTATTTTCAGCAGCGCCTGTGGTGCCGCATAAATTTGAGGAGGCCCCAAGCTTCACTTTGCAGTGGGGTCAGAAGGCCTCTGGCCCTGATTGGGAGCCAGTTACAAAGAGCGTGTGACTCCTTCTTTGCAGCATCTGTACTGGCTCCCAATTTCTTTTGTTACCCTTACAGGCAGCCCTAAATGGTTTGGGGCCAGGGTACCTTTAAGGGCTGCCTTCTCCCATACATGCCTCTCCAAGCACGAAGATCTTTGGAGGGATCCCTGCTCCAAGTGCTGCCACCATCTGAGATGAAGCTGGCAGGAACCCAGGATAGGGCCTTGGTAGTGGCATCCAAGTTGTAAAATGCCTGCCCCTTGGAATCCTCTACTTTGCCCTTACCTTGACTGAGCTCCTGCAAACCTTCTTTCAGGCAGGTCTTTGAAGGGTGACTGGTTTATTGGGGAGGACTGCTGCTATAAGGTTTTTATCCTGGTTGCCTGTGTTATCTTGATTGTATTCTCATTTCATTTAAATGTGCTTTTATTCTTCTGTTGTTTATTGTACACCACTTTGAGTGCTAAATTGTGGAGAAGTGGGATATATGTGTAATAAATAATAATATCCATCCATCATGTCGAGCCATCATAGGTTGCTCTGGTACTTTCTGGCCAATCAGATCTTGCCGTAGTCTGCCTGCAAGCAACTCGAATTGGCGAGGGCTTCCAGAATTCAATAACATGCTGGTGGGTCCAGAGAGCTTTTTCCTAATGTGCATTGCCACACTTGGGCTGGACTAGCATTGACACCATGTAATATATTTCTTTTTGCACATATATTATTAATTTTGTTTACACAGTCAGACAGGTGTTATTGACTGCTTTGTTTTAGCCAGACATCAAGTCCTTCCCAAGGACCTGGGATGGCTGAATTTTATTATCAATGTTGTTGCTATTATTTATTATTATTATTTATTTACACAGTCAGACAGGTGTTATTGACTGGTTTGTTTTATCCAGACATCGAGTCCTTCACAAGGACCTGGGATGCCAGAATTTTATTGTCAATGGTTATAGATATCGTCGCAGAATATAGGCTGTTCCCAGTACAGTTGCTTTTTGTAATTGGCTGATGGTGATTTCTGTGGCTTATTATTATTATTATCATCATTATTATTTTATTTATTCAATTTCTATACCACCCTTTCAAAAGTGGCTCAGGGTGGTTTACACAGAGAAATAATAAATAGATATGGATCTCTGTCCCCAAAGGGCTCACAATCTAAAAAGAAACATGATAGACATCAGCAACAGTCACTGGAGATACTGTGCTGGGGGTGGATAGGGCCAGTTACTCTCCCCCTGCTAAATAAAGAGAATCACCAAGTTAAAAGGTGCCAAGTTTGCCAAGCTAGCATATATGCCCTAGGAGTTGAGTCTGGGTCTGAGCAAGAGGTGACTTAAGGGACACATCCTTAAGTCACATCTTAAACACGTCCATCCTGTGTCACTACCAAAGGAGTTGTAGTCAGTGGTATTTGTAGCTTTTCATTTCTAAGTTTTACAAGACAATACACTATAACCAGTATATATGATTTTATATCATTATTATTTCCCCCCTCAGGTTATGTACAGTTTAAATAAGGCGGCAGGTTAAATAACAGAAAAATTAGTTTTGATAGTAACATGTTCCACAACAGTTTTCCAGGGTTGTCTCCAGAAAGCAAGTTCAAGTCAGTCTCTGACAGACCCAGACTCTGAAGGGAGCCCTTCTGATTTCCTCCACTCCGCAAGGCGCTTCTTGAACCATTTCTGGGGAAAGAAAGGAACATCACTGGATGAATATGACAGCTCAGAGAAATGGCGCTGGCACAATACATTGGAATTTATTCCCTGCTAACTAGGCAAAGAGACACCTTTGAAAGTGGTGATTCTCTTATACTTAGCAGGGGGAGAGCAACTGTCTCTATCCATCCCCAGCACAGCATCCTTCCAGTGGCTGTTGCTGGTATCTACCTTATGTTTCTTTTTAGATTGTGAGCCTTATGTAATCCACTCTGTGAACTTCGGTTGAAGAGCGGTATATAAATAATCAACATGACGGCACACTTTACCTTTATATCAATATCCATAGTAGTAATATGATCTGATGATAACATTGATCACCTAACCTCTTCATTACATGCCTGAACGAGGAGAGGCTTTGTCCACATTTGCTCAACCTGCATTTCACCACCTGAGGGCTAAATCTTACTTCTGCTCTCATTATGGTGACCATCTTCCCTCCCTTGTCAGGAATCTCTCTGTGGGACCAAATTAGACATAACTTTGAATGCACTGGCCGACAGGATGCACTTAGCCTGGATGACTCCAGCCCTCAAAGGTCGCCCTGGCACATTCTGGCCAGTCAGCTCTTGCCATAGTCTGCTTGCAAGCAACAAGATGCACAGTCTTCTGTTAGTGTAATGGACTCACTGGGGCGGCTGCACTCGCAGAAGGCAGCCCTGGCGGTCTTGTGCAACTCCTTAAAACCAGTGCAGTCACAGCTGCACAGTGCTACTTCAGTTGTTCCCAGTGGAAGACATGCTGCACAACCTGCAGGTTTTACGTTTTGACTGAGATTGGCCTGAATGAGGCATTTCGCTGCTTTTGAGAGGCTAATCTGGAAAGCGCTTTGGAGTTCCAGGGTCTACAAGACTGTAAAAACTATATGGCTGGAAAACGAGAAAGCCCATAAACTGTGAAAGCTATAAAAGTGTAAAAGGCTGTAAAAATTATCAACTGTAAAACTATAAAACTATCGTGTAGCATGTATCAAAAGCTTTATTAGTGTGCAGAGAGCATACTGCGACTGTATAAAGAAGTTGGGCGCTGTGTCCAGCCTGATCAAGACCTGCTGCCTGCCAGGACCCGGTGGATTTTACACGCTGCTGTGCCGAACTTGGCAACATTATGTGTGATGGCAGGCTTAGCTTCGGAGAGCAACAGAGAGGTGTAGAAGTGGGTTGAGCATCTTGGAAACTTGAGTAGTAGTGGTAGGATGAGGGAGGTATGGAATCTGAGAAGTGTGTGCTGGGCACTTCTGGACTTTTTTCCTGCCATTAAATAGGAGCGACAGGAAGCCTTAATGCAGATCAGAATGAGCACGAGCACGTGCACGTTGCGGGCACACACGTGATGTGTGCATGCCTGTGCCTGTTGCACACAGGCACGTCTGTTATTTTCGGTTACTTCCGGGAGACGCAGCAACGGGGCGGCAGGGAGGTAAGCTGCTGCCCTGAGGGGCTTTAACAAAACAGTGCGCCAGTGGGGGGAAATGCAGCGGGAAGGGTAAGGGCACCCTCCCCGCCCTTAAAGATGCACCCCACCACCACCGAACCGGCAGAACCGCCCACTGATCGAACCGGTTCGGAGGCCCATAAAGGGCCTCCAAACCAGTTCCATGCACATCCCTAATTATGAGTAGTGACTGATGAGTCCTTTTTAGCTGAGTGGGAATTGGAAGCTGGATCTGCCTGTCTGGCTCAGAGCAGACACAAGGCTTAAAAGAAGAACATCAGATAATTAATGAGCTCAGATAGATAACTTCATGCATGTTAAAAACCAAACCAAACCAGAAAACCCCAAAACTAGCACACCAGAGAGAGAGATTCTGGCCCCGCCCAGTCCCTGCTGTGCTTGTGTTCTACCTGCACGGAGGGTTTCTTTTAATGCAAGGGAGCATTCAACAAGGTTATTTCCCACCCGCAGCTTCTTGGAGTCTATTTTACCTCCTCGGGACTCAACCATCTATTTCTCACTCCATTCTGCTGCATTGTAGAGTAGGCCTGCCAAAGGCAGGAAGGGGCATTGCTAAAGAGTTATGAACTTAAGGCACATTCAGGCAGCAGACTGTTTTTTGTTGGGAAATAATCACTAGACTAGGCAGGAGACAGTGACTTATTCAGAATGGGGTGGGGGAGGGAAGAGGACTCCGGAAGAGAGCAATGCCAGAACACATTTTAGAGATACTGAACTGGAAGGATATGCAGCAAAATTTGAAGTGTGTGTATTTCAAATGCTTCTGTATTGTACATTGTATGTGTTTTGCTGATGTTGTGAGCTGCCCCGAGCAGTAATGTACTGGAGGGTTGTGGTATAAATATACCCAGTAATAATAATATAATATAATGTAATGTAATGTAATGTAATATATTACCAACATTGGGGTGGGGGGGGAAGCAAAGTTTGTGTTTCACTCACAGTGTTTAAAGGCCCACTCTTGTTTTTAGTTTTGCTAACTGATGCAGCTGACAGGAAGCATAGTTATGGGGCTGATATGAGCTCATCGAGGGATTATACTCACCACAAGGATAGACATCCTTGAGCTTAGTTTCCCCACCCACCTCCTTGCCATCTTGCTTAGCAGAAAACTCCACATGATATAGTGGATTTTGCCTCCTTTTCAGATATTTTGTTAATAGCAGCTGCCCGTGGAGGCAGGGAAACTGACTTCATGGTGGGAAGGTTTTGTTCGGGATGGGACATTCATGGCAGAGATGCCAGTCCCTGTCAGACTGACTCTACCGTACGTCACTTGATTATTGCCCCATACTTGATGATTCAGAGCTGCATGTGTGAAATGTCTCCACTACAAACCATTGTGTTGGAGGGCTGACATGGACGTGATAGGGCCGCCGTCTTATTTAGTCATGTGTCTGTCCTGTTCACGTATGAGGTAGAGGGTGGGCAGATCTAATTTTAATGTGAAGAGGGGCACATGTGGCTAAGGAACGCTGGACCTTCCCTCTCCCCACTTCCACATGGTCTGTTGCTCCAGGTGCTTGTCACCATGCAGCTACTGCAGTCAAAGTGGAGAACACGCATGTGTGAGCCTGCCCATAGGACTGAAAGACAGATGTACTTTTTTATGGAGAAGAGAGTGAGCCTGAGGTCAGGAAGAAGTTTTGCAAGTACTGAGACTCTGAGGAGGAAGTCCTTGGGCTTGTTGGAATGGGATTTGGACTGGAGCTGAACTTCAGGTTGTGTGAGCAGCTTCATATGACTGTTGGCAAGTCCACAAGTCCAGCAAGAGCTGGTCTTTGGTAGCAAGCATGACTTGTCCCCTTAGCTAAGCAGGGTTTTCCCTGGTTGCATATGAAAGGGAGACTAGAAGTATGAGCACTCTTAAGATATTCCCCTCAGGGGATGAAGCCGCTCTGGGAAGAACAGAAGGTTTCAAGTTCACTCCCTGGCTTCTCCAAGGTAGGGCTGAGAGAGATTCCTGGCTGCAACCTTGGAGAAGCTGCTGCCAGTCTGTGTAGAGACGATACTGAGCTAGATGGACCTATGGTCTGACTCAGTATATGGCAGCTTCCTATGTTCTTTTTATGTGGGGAAAATGCCGGGGATATGTGGGGAACCAAGGACACACGCTCCCAATGGGCATGACATCCAAATCTACTCAAGTCTAGCTCCCTCGCTCTCCACCCAACATTTTCCTGACTTCTGCCCGACTTCCATAACCAAGATTTGGATGCTAGGCGGAGAATGTTGGGAAATTGTTGGGCAAAGAGTACAAGAACCAGACCTTGGGCAGATTTGGACACGACCTCTCCTGGGAGTGAGTACACTCGGCTCCCAACAGGTCATCAGCTCTTCCCCACTTACAGTCTTGCCAGCGGTTGTGTGAAACTGCCCTGGGGCTCCATCACTCACCAGGGTCTCTTCCTCAGACAGTCCTGCCTCCGCAGCAATGAGGCAAAGGGTGGTTGGGTCAGGGTGCCTGTTCACTTTGCTAAAGTTGTATTCCAAGATCTCCAGCTGTTCCTCTGTGGGGCTGATGGCCGTTTCTGCGGACATTTTCTCTTTGCACCGGCCAGACAATCACTGCAAACTAGAAAGACAGACAAACATACGCCAGAGTTAGATCTTGTGCAGAGCCAGTCCCCTAACCCCTCCTTGGGTTGCAGATATTTTAAACTTGACATTTATAAAGTTTATCTGCAAATATTTGCAGATAATTTAAACTTGACAATTCCCCCCCCCAATTTTGCCATTCAACTCCTAAGTACTGCCTTATAAATAATATAATAAACATTATAAATAATATAATATAATATAATATAATATAATATAATAATAATAAAAACAGGGCAGCTTCTACAGCAGCTGGGATGAAATTTGCTAGTAAAATGAGCAACCAAATATTGAGGATGTAATTATAAACATATCTGTGCAATAGCTATGCAAAATCTGTCAGCACAAATGGGCCCTTCGTGGAATCTACTGTTTGTGAAACATGCTGCTTTCAATGCTTGATTCAGTTTGGATGCCAGAAACACACAGATAAGCAATTATCGGTGTTCCAAGAACACAGTAGAAAGCTCAGGAATAGCTTAGAAGCAGAGCAGAAGCACCGACAAACACTCTGACTGCTTCTCTGGTAACTCCTCTGCCACCCCAGCAATCCCTATGTTGGACACCAACAATGCCCCCATATTAGTCATGCATGGAAGGCACCAATCAACACATGGCAATGACATGAAAACCACAATGATTGTGGTCTACTACACCATACATTTCCACCTTCTTCATCTGTTATGTTCACTATTACAAATTTCCTCCCTGTGAGGCTATAGATACAGTCAGCAATGTCCTCTCAATATTAGTCTCAAGAAGTCACTAATACTGCGTGGGGCATTTGGACAAGCATTTGGGCTGCAGGTCAAAAAGCATTTATTTGTGACCAGGTTTCTGCAAATTAAATGTGGCTCACACAAAAGCAGATAGGACTCTCTCAGTCTCTAGTTTGTATCTGGTACCTGTGTCCTCGGGTGACCATCTGTATAACTGTTAAGCTGTCAAGAAAACATGTAGTCCTGAAAAGGATCTCAGGATTGCAGCTGATCACGCGCTGAACCTTGGTCAACAATGTGATGCAGCTGCAAAAGAGCTGGCTTTTTTGCTTTTAAAAATTGTATTGGTTTTTACAATATCTTAACAATCCCATTACAGCTAATTAAGTAAATATTGACTTCCCGCTCACCAATCTGTGCGATTCATTAACTATACAAGTCAACCATTGCTATAGTAATTCAAAACATATATCCTACACATTGCAAACTCGATTGCAGGGGAGTAATGGCAGGAGAGAGGGCACGTCCTCAACTCCTGTCTGTGGCTACCAGCGGCATCTGGTGGGCCACTGTGTGAAACAGGATGCTGGATTAGATGGGCCATGGGCCTGATCCAGCAGGGCTGTTCTTATGATTTTACTCTACCCAACCTGCTATTATTACTAAATTTCAAACCCTGCTGAAAAGTCGATATTAGAAAAATAGTTCTTTAAGTATAGTAAGAATGGTTTCCAATCTTCTTTAAAACATTCCAAGTTTTCATCCCTTATCAATACTGTAAGTTTTGCCATCTCAGCATATTCCAAAATTTTTATCAACCAATCTTCTTTTGAGGGCATTTCATTGTCCTTCCATTTCTGCGCATATACTATTCTGGCCGCCGTGGCTGCATACATAAAAAATGTTAAGTTTCTTCTGGAAAACTCTCCTTGCGTTATTCCCAGCAGGAAAGATTCTGGCCTCTTAGGAAATGTCATTTAAATTTTTTTCTTCAACTCATTATATATTGTGTCCCAAAAGGCCTTTGCCTTCCCGCAAGACCACCACATATGAAGAAAAGTTCCTTCACAATGTCCACATTTCCAACATTTGTTTGGAACATTTTTATACTTTAATACTAATTTTTTGGGTGTCAAATACCACCTGTACATCATCTTATAATAATTTTCTTTTAAAGTATAACATGCAGTGAACTTTAAATCCATTTTCCATAATTTTTCCCAAGCTGCCATATCTATATTATGACCCACATCTTGAGCCCATTTTATCATAGTCATTATAACCACTTCATCTCTTGTCTCCTCCAAAAGCAGCAGCTTATACATCTTAGAAACTAATTTTTCATCATTTTCACACAGCTCCTTCTCAAATCTCGACATTTGATCCTCAAATCCAACTTTAAGATCCTTCTTATAGATTTCATTTAACTGATGTTACTGAAACCAGTTACTAACCAAATTTTGTACTTCAATTAGGTTTTTTAATTTAAATTATTTCTCATGACTTGGAAACTATCTTCTATTAAGGCAGCTCTTTTCCAAGTCATGAGAAGTAATTTTCTTCCACTTTATGTCGCACTAGTGAGATTCCATCCAGAGGACTGTGACCAGTTCTGAGAGTTGCACTTTAAGAAAGAATTAGACAAATGGAAATGGGTTCAGGAGGAGGGGCAGGGGTCTGGAAAACAAGCCCTGTGATGGAAATGGGAAGGAATGGAGTTTCTTTATTCTGAAGAAGAGAAGCCTGAGAAGGGAAAAGACAGTACTCTTCAAACACCTGGAGGGTATCACATCATAGAAGAAAGGAGCAAAGACTCTGTTGTCTTAAAAGGCAGATCTAGTAGGCTTAAGTTACAGGAAGGTAGATTTTGTGTGAATTTTACAAGAAACCTCTTACAAGTAAGAACAGCGCAGTAGTAGGTCCAATTACTTAGGCTAGTAGTTGACTCTCCCTCACTGGAGATCTTCAAGCTGAGACTGGACAGCCATCTGTTAGGGATGCTATTGCTCTGGAGTTCCTTCATTAAGCAGGGGATTTACAAGGGCCCCCTCCAACTCCGATTCATGCAGTCGGGGCAGCTCTCTCATGAGGCAGGGTGGGGTGATGGCCTCAGGTGGCTGGCCCCACCACCTCACTGGGCTAGACACTGCCCTCTTTCCTCTTGCCATTGGCCTCGCTGCTGCTGTTTGCATGTCACCACGAGGCTCCAATTAGCATGCACACAGCACTGGACATCAGATTTTGTCTACTTTGGTGGTGCTGGAGGGGAGAGACAGTGGGGGAGAGAGCTGGTGCTGGTTTAGCAGAGCAGTGGCAAAAAGGAAAAGCTAGGTAGTGCCAGCTTCCGCCCGCTGTCTCCCTCCTGCTGTCTCCCCTCTCCACCACTGAACTTGTCCAGAGACAAAGCACACAAGGGAAGAGACAACAGGAGAGCAAGATAGCTGGCACAACTGCAAAGATCTGGGGCCGTGCACAGAGTTCCCAGTGCTGCTAACAGTTGCCTTGCGGTGCCAGAGGACTCAAACTTGGAACTCCCATAGTCCAGCATTGATTCCTTACTCATTGTGCTACCAGTATAGATGACTGGGGGTGGAGGTAGTTAGGGTTGGCTCTTTACATTACAGTAATAGGAAAAAAGGTCTGGAAAGAACTCCCTCTAGCCAGGGAGCCAGGTGATGAGAAGGAACCAAGTACCTTCTACTTCCTGCTCTGTAACCTCCCATTTCTGCTGCCTGTTATTGCTGTTCAGGTCACTTCAGGGAGGTGTTTGGTTCCTCGTTGGTGCTGTTTGGCTCCTGGCTCACCTGAGTATTCTGCTTTCTCTGTCTACCTGTCACTGGCTTCTAACCTGATTGCTCTCTGTTGTGCTATCTAGCCCTGCCTTGCTGATTCCATAAAGTCTCTGGTACCCAGTGTCTGACACCCAGGCTTCAACAAAGCAAATGTCCTTTGCTTTTAGAAAACAAGTCATCATTCCTGGCTTGAAAGAAGCTAATTCTTTTTGGACTTAAAATGGAGGCAGCCAAGCTTTAAAAATGTTCTACTGTTGCCTATAAACAGGGCTAGATAGCACAACAGAGAGTAATCAGGTTAGAAGCAGGTGACAGGTAGACAGAGATGGCTTGGGTCCAGGGTATTTAAGAGAGCACTTCCTTTGTCATGAACCCTCCCACTTATTAAGATCATCTGGGGAGGTCTGGTTACGGCTACCACCAGCTCATTTGGTGGTTGCTTAGGACTGGGCCTTCTCTGTGGCTGCCCCAGGGCTCTGGAATTCACTCCCTGTTTAAATGAGTTTTTTCCGTCTCTGGCTGTTTTTAAAAAACAGCACCTGTTTTCTCAGGCTTTTAATTAATTTTAATTGGTTTTATATCATAATTGTTTTAATCATTTTATCCTGTTTTTATATTTGTTGCATTTTAACTTATGTATACTGCCTAGTGGTGCACATGTCAAGCCATATAGAAATACGATATATAAATAAATATAATGTGCTTAGCATAATGGCTCATCCTGCCCCCATCATCAGTTTAAGTGGGAATTTAGTCATATCAGTCTAATCATATCAATCAGCATGTTCTGGTAATAGAGTATACTTCTTAGATGAATTAATAGTAATTGTATATTTCTCTTCTCTTCAATTTCTCCCTCCCTCCTTCAAAGTTTTCTCTAATTGTCTGACATGCTTTTCTCTCACAATCCCTCAAGGTATTTTTTTAATGCAGGTAAGCATTACTGTGATACTAGTAAATATGACTGTATCAGCATTTCAGAAACAGCAAAACCGAGATACAGAGAAGCAAATAAACTTTCTCAAGGTTAACTCAGAAGAACAGAGTGGCATGAAGAAGAAATCAATGTCATCTCCTGTTTCCAAATACTTCTAAACCACCAGGCACGATGTTCTATAGCAATATTTAAGCCTCTGCAGAGGAAGTGAGACAAAAATAACATCACGGACACTGGTTGTACCCTTTAAAAGTGTGTTTCTTTCCAAAATATGTCACAAAGGAAGCACACAGTGGACAGGATGTGGCAGGAACAGTTTTGATGGTGCTTCCTTGAGGTGACCTTCATAACTCACTTCTAGTTTTGCTATTTGGAGGTCGGGGGACTAGATGAGATACAGCAGGGCCCAACTCAAGGTCCTGCCAATTCCTTTTGGAGTGTATATGGGACGGGTGATGCAATGGAGGTTACTCTAGGCTTTCCTGGGCTGTTTCATCACAGTGTGTCTGTGGAGATAAATTTAATGTTCAGCATGGACCTATGGTGTGTGTTGGGGGGCATGCTGAAGCTCCCCTCCCACCCACACTTTTCTACCTGGATAATGCGATGTTCTGTTTGTTGCCATTTTTTCACTGCAGGTATTGTGTCCCACTGGGGGAAATGGCTTTTTAAAAGGCAGGTTTGCCGGGAGGGGAGGTATAGGCATAAGAGGTTTTTGCTCATGCTGTGCAAAACTTTAAAGGGAAACAGAGGCAGATGGATTCTGCAAATGGATCTGCTTTCATCACATCTGGTTGGTTGGCAGCACAAGCTCATGTCAAATGGTGACATCACACCATTATATCTTCTATATATAGGGCATGCAAGAATCAATACTGGTCACTGCATGGGGAACCTGTAGAATGGGCAACATATTGAGAGCCAGCGTGGTGTAGTGGTTAAAGTGCTGGACTAGGACCGGGGAGACCCGAGTTCAAATCCCCATTCAGCCATGAAACTAGCTGGGTGACTCTGGGCCAGTCACTTATCTCTCAGCCTAACCTACTTCACAGGGTTGTTGTGAGGAGAAACTCAAGTATGTAGTACACCGCTCTGGGCTCCTTGGAGGAAGAGCGGGATATAATGTAATAAATGTAATAAATAAATAAATATTGGGCATCATCCATGACCTTAAAAGGTGCTGACTATCAAAGAGCCACAGTCCCTATGTAGTTGGATCAACAATTCCGCGTTCAAACAGAATGCAGCCTTTTGAATGGCAACCCACGCCAGGCAAATGGAGCATGGCTCCAGAGAGAGACAAGGGGCAGAGCATCTTTGTGGCACACTGCAGCATAGGAAGGAATGAGAGAGAGGAGCCCGGAGAGTCTCTGCAGCAAACCATAACGAGCAAAATGTCTACCCAGGCATCAGAATGGGCATGGAAAGGGGGCCGTGAAGTGGGGCTGTAAGTGGTTGGCTGAATGGTGGTGGTTGCTTCCCTCGCTGTGCCCACATTGCGTTTTCATCCCTCTGCTTCCGGGCCTGAAGACGATATGCCTAGGTGCCTAGAGCATGCCGAATGCTTGAGTAGAGTATGGGGACTGACTGCGGCCGCTGTGAAAGGCACAGCATTGTTTCTCAAATGCCATTCCTAAGGGGGAAGTAGCTTGGCATGGAGTGTGTGTCTGTGTGTGTCTCCCCTAAATGAACAATCACAGGCTTCCCAAAGCCAGCCCATTACCTTTCTCCCTCTCTCACCTTTCAAAGCAGTTTGAAAAGGCAGACAGGTTTTCAGAGGCGTGTGTAGCAGTGGGATATAAGACATCCACCCTACAATCCTATGCCCACAGAGCTGGTAGTGAGACCCACTGAACACAAAGGGATTTCCTTCTGAGGAAGCATGTGTAGGGTTCTGCTGCTTTAGTAGGTCCAACACACTTCCTGTAGTAGTTATCTCAATGACAAGCTAGACATTACAGGAGAAACACAATGCTGCAAGCAGGTTTCCCCCTTAAAGTGCTAAAGAGGATGAAATGGTGCAAACTACAGGAAGTGGGGGGAGGGGGCAGGAGGGAGCTGATTAAACCTTCTTTTGCCTACAAATTATCCACTGTAAACGCCCTCTCCTATTGTTTGGTTAGTTTCTTAAGCCCCCAGCCCAGGCCCTAAAAACCAGAAGAGAACCCAGCTGTGTGTGTGTGTGATTTTAGGGAGGAGGCATTGTCAGGGGAAAATTAACAGGCACAAGTGGGACTTAAGCATCACGCCCCCTTCCCCTGCAAGTGTTCCTCAAGTTCCTGCATTTCCCATTAACTCCACAAATGTGGGGTTGGAGTTGGCCAAGGTTATGTCTTGTCTGATTCTCAGCCACCTTTACAGCTACCTTGTAAGGTCAATGTTGTTATGCTCACAGGAGAGGATAAAAGAATGTGGCTTGCTGGAGGCCACCTCATGTGTTTGTGGCTGGGGTGATATTTGAAACAGGGACTTTCGGCTCAACTTTACACAGAGCCACCAGGCTACACGAGCTCTCTGGCACTTGTGTTCCAAAACATGAAACTCCAGAGGGTTTGCATAACAAAACAAATGCCAGTCACAATTCTGCAGAAGACAAGAAAATACAGCGGACAATTGTTGTTCTTCCATGGTCCCCTCCCTTTCTGTTCCAGACTCTCTCTGTAATGAATGCAGATTTATATAACTTTGCTCCCTGCTGCATTCAAGCAGCCACTGACCATTAGCTACCTGCTGCTAATGGTAACCAGTTGCCCTGGCACCCCTGAGGTTGGAGCCGAGTACACAGGGCTCATTCACCAGGGGTTCACCAGGAGTTTGTCTTTTTTGTTTTCTGCCCGAGTGCTGAATGGAAACTTAATCCTCCTCAACCCTTTCTCCCGGGGACACGGCTTTGCTGCTCACTCTTCTCCGCTGCTGCTGGCATTGTGCTCCCTCCCTCAGCTCTCCTTTGGCAACCCTTCTGTCCTGAGGAGGGAGTTGTCGCCCTGGTTCTAAGGACCCCTGCATAAAGCAGGAGTAGGAGAAGTTTGGCTCTGCATATTAATTCGCTGCATGTTTCCTGCAAGGAGGACCATGACGGTGTCAAGTGCCACCAAGTCATCTTCCAGCAAAGCAGAACGGAAGAACTGTGCTTAGCAAGGAAAGGCTGGCGTTAGAAGGAACATCAATATCACAGGCTTCAGCTGCAATCCTAGGTACATTTACTAGGGAGTAAACTCATTGTGCTCAGTGGGACTGACTTCTGAGTAAGACTTCACACTGTCACAGGAAAACTCCTAGTGGGAGCAGAGCTGGTCTTGTGGTAGCAAGCATGACTTGTCCCCTTTGCTAAGCAGGGTCTGCCCTGGTTGCTTTTGAATGGGAGACTTGATGTGTGAGCACTGGAAGAGATTCCCCTCAGGGGATGGGGGCCTCTCTGGGAAGAGCATCTAGGTTCCAAGTTCCCTCCGTGGCACCTCCCAGATAGGGCAAAGAGAGACTCCTGCCTACAGCCTTGGAGAAGCCGCTGCCAGTCTGTGTAGACAACCCTGAGCTAGATGGACCAATGGTCTGATTCAGTAGAAGGCAGCTTCCTATGTGAGGGGGAACACATGTTGAGGAGGTCCTGCCCAGTGAACAACATTTGTGTCACAAATGGGTTACAAACACTAATCCATTCCTGATTAATTGTGACTCATTTAGAGCTCTTTGAAAGTGTTCTTATAACCATTAAAATAGAACCAAATGGACCCAGTTTTGTTGGGTTTTTCATTTCTTCTGAACTGAACACACACCGCTAGACGCCAACACAGAACTGTCTTTCTGAACATATATGATTATTAGTCTGGAGCAACCCTGTCTCTGACCACCTTACTGGTTCTCAAGAGCCACTGTAGATTATCCTAGTAAGTGTGTTGTCCTAAATCCAGGGCTCTGCCAAGATAATAGCAAGTAGAGGCACTGACGGTCACATAAGAGAGAACAGACAAGTGAGACAGAAGAGAACCCCCCCTTCCAATTTTCACCTCTAAATGCCCCTCCCTCAAGGCTGTTTTTCTCTTAGCCCCACCCACCCCAGCTAGGCTGACTCCCAGTTTCAGAGCCTGTTTGAGGTGGGGGGAATAACTTTAAAGATGGAGACATCGGCAAAGGAGAATTTGCTGGGTGAGAGAGGTTTAAGCAGCCCCCTCCCACCCATCTATTCAACCCCGCAAACACCCCCTGGACCTCCACAATAGCGTTATGACAGAAAAACAGTGATGGGCGTCCTTATCTTTCCCCTTGTAACACCTAGTTTGGCCTGAGTGACTACTACAAACAAACAAGCCAACTTTCTAGGTATGCATGTCAAAGGCACAAATCCCTTCCTTAAAGGAGGACAGTTCTTTGATCTGCATCGATAACACTGCTCTTAAGCTAACAAAAAGTCGGGATAACATCAGATTTAAAAACGCATTCCTTTTTTTTGCAGTATAATCTCATCCGAAATGGCTCCTGTTGCATTTTTACCTCAGAAAATGGGCCATTCTGAGACAGGGCATCCGATCTCCTAAGCCAGATCTGCCTGGATATCCATACAAAGGTCACCACCTGCCTCAGTGACCTGTCTCTTGAGGCTCCCGATTGTGACTGCCTTCATGTGCAGGCTGCCTAGGAAGCCGTTTCAAGAGCATCAAACAAACCCTGCTTATCAGATGGCTCATTTGAATGGCAGGTATTTGTTTGGTGGTTGCCTTGTGGAAACAACAACAACACAGTTCATATTTCACCAAAGCTATCGGTTATGCTCCCTTTTCTTTTCCTCTCCATTGTGATTAGGAAAGCCGACTCCTGCCAGGGCACATGTTTGTGGAGCCCATCGCCCTCCTGGGTTCAGCACAAGCTTTCAGTGAATTCAGTGAAGCTCATGCTGCAGTCCATTGCTCAAGTTGCTATTCTTAGCCTCTGTTTATTTCCTCCTCCTCCTTCTATCCCGCACAGAACAAACTGTTGGCAAGCACAATCCTCACGGAAAGGAACATAGGGGATCTTTAGGAACACACAGGATTTTTACACTTCTCCCTCCACTGCTTGACTTGTGTACAAGGGCTTATCCAACACCACATAGCAGCATATTCCCACAAGAATTCCCTCTGGTTTTTACTGAATGCACCCACACAATACAGGGACACCAGCAAAATGAGACAAAGGTGGCAACCTTTTAAAAGCAATAAACAATTTTTTGACCAATCAGAAGGTGTTGTGGCAAGTGGGCTCAATTCCTCAACTCCTGCCTGTGGCTTCTAGCGGCATCTGGTGGGCCACTGTGTGAAACAGGATGCTGGACTTGATGGGCTTCCTTGGGCCTGATCCAGCTGGGCTGTTCTTATGTTCTTATGGAAAATGATCTCCCAACTTTGTGTCCAGTTTGCTATCCATGGCCGTTGGCAGCTGGTGACTATTTGCTGCCATACCACATCTGTTTAGTGCCATACCACACATGCTTAGGTGGTGGCAGAAGGAAACAGGTTAGCTGTTTGAATCAGACAGTCGGAAAAGCAATATTGGATTTTTTAGCTGGTCAGCAAGAAGTTGCCTTGGAGGTCTGCAAGGGGATGCTATTGCCTTTAGGGGAATTAGTGATGTTTTTCATCTGCTCAGTGTGTGCACTGTAAGTGAACAGTTTGTTACAAAAGGTACTATACTGTAAATCTTCAATACTCTCTCCTTAATACTGACCCTGTAAAAGGTTGCCCTTGTACTTCCAAGGGAAAGGGGATACCCCAAAACAGTACTAAGGAATTGAAACAAATATTTGCAATTATTTGAAGTTCAGTGAATTTTCCTGTTTTGCTGCTCAGATTTTAGATGTGAAATAATCAAAATTGAAATCCAGATTTTAAATGGCAATTTATTTTCCCCACAATCTGAAAGTTTTCCTCCCCCCTCGCCCCATCAAAATCTGTGAGTGAGTTATTTAGGCTTGATTGTTGTTGCAGGCATCAACTATGAAATCTCCAACACTATCACCAATCAGATATTGACAACTCAGCCATCATGACATCTCAGTCACCAAAGGCACTCTAGAAATATTCAGTCATTATTAGTGTGGCACACCCATATTGGTACATTTACAAAAATGCCCACAAAGGTATCCCTTACTGTTCCCTGCTGCTTTTGTTACCATTGGCTCTTCCTTTCCTAGGTTGTCTCTCCCACTGTCAATATTTAGATTGCAAGTACTTCAGAGATGGAATATTTGCTTGACATCCACTTGACAGTACTTTTGAAAATAGCAACAAAAGCAGCAGAAGGTAAGAGGAAATGCTCCCTATTTCCAAACATGCAATATTATTCAACTCTCCTGAATTCAGTTTTTTAAGTTGCCCAGATTTCACTGCATATTTCTGGCCCCTGCCTCTGTCATCCTTGAGAAATCATTAACTCCACAGGACAGCTAAGTCACATCAGTGCATTCTGTTCAATCTCGCACTTACCTGGGAAGCAATCAGATCTTCTTTAAACAGCTCTGGTCCTAGGTGAATGTTTAAGTACCTGTGCAGGCGGGTACCTCAAACCGCACGTGTGTGTGTGTGAATGAAAGAGTGTGTCAGGCAGGTGTGTGTGACTTGAAAAACCTGCACCACAGGCAGGCTGAAACTCACAGCAGCTGCTTAGCTGTTAGCTTATTCGCTCTCCCTGCTGGCAATTCAGGTTTGGCAGTCAGCTTGCTTAAGCAGAAAAAGTCTCCAAATATATCTGCTAAACTCTTCTGAGCTGCAATTCCCCCACTCTTGTCTTCCCATAAAACAAAGCAGGATTCCTTAGGAGCAGACGAAAGAGCCGGAATGGAGGATGCGGATTGTTGGCTTCCCTTGCAGAGTGTGGCGTGTTGTGGGGGTGGGGGGGGTGGAGAGAAAAGATGCTGCAGTCCTTCCAAGAATACTCTGCTGCTGAAGTAGGTTTCATGAGTTCTGCTGGACGTTTGCCATGGCAAGTGTCATTCTGCCAGTTGCCTAATTAACCACCAATTGTTTCCCTTGAGGGATGGAATGTACATAAACTAAAACGTAAAGGGAAGGCAGGCCTGATGCAACCTTCCCTCCCCCACACAAGTTGTTCATTCATTCATGTGTCCACACCCTGACATCTGAGCAGAGCACATCAGTACTTTGAAAGATGTGCACTCAGTGCACAAATGCAGTCACATGTTGAGCAGAACCATGCACGTGTGATGACTTATTGGTTTGGTACTTAGGAAATGCACCTACACGTGGGTGAGAGAGACCACTCCCTTGACATCTCTGCAGGAAGTATGTGGAGCAGAAGACCGAGCAGGAGCAGTGATGAAAGTGAGCTGGTAGGGCCAGGTACGGAGTCCCAGCACAAGCTGCAGGGATGGTTTGGGAGCATTGCCATAAACAGGAGGCTGCAAAAGTGTCATTTCCACTGGTGCTCGCAGGACGGACTGAAGCAAGAGTGGGGAGAGAAAGGGCAATGGTTTGGGTTACAGAAGGCCACAGATTTATTGCTTATTACAGCTTCCAGAGGCAAATACAAATTGGCATATGTGAGACCAGACAAGCTGACGGCCAACCTGCTGACAGTGTTATTCCCCCAGTTGGCTGCTGCAAATCAATAAGGGGAGGCAGGTGGTAGAAGAAGGCCTCTGGCATGGGCCAGTCAGCCGCAAAAGCCTCTAGGAGAAAGCTAGAAAACTAATTCCCATAGGTGGGCTGGCCCATGGACCCCAACTCCAAGGCCCTATAGTCCCCCGCCCAATGAAGTGGGGAGGCTACCAAAAGAAGCCACAGGCCATGTTCCCAGTTGTGGGGTAGCAGTGGTAGGCCAAGACCTCTTTGCTTTCTGAGGCAGAGCTCTAAATGCCACCTCCCTGTGTATACACCTTATCTTTTTCCAAGCGGTGGCAGTCGTGATGGCTCCTGCTTGATTTTGTGTGCTTACACACACCTCTGCTGCCTCCTTATTTGTGGCAGCAGTAGGCCCTGCATGAAGTACAGATCCTCTTCCATCTCTCCCATGGCTTGCTGCTGTGCCAATTATGAAAGTGGGGAAGAACTGAAAGATGAAACAAGGAAAGGGCATCAGAGCACAGTACAGCGAATGGCATTTCTTCATTTTCTCTTCCTTCCCCTTCTTAGAATCAGGGCAGTGACAAACAATGGAGGAGGAGATGAAGGAGGACACACACATCCTCTGGCAGGGGAGGAGAACGTAGGGGTGTGCATGGAACCAATTCAGGCAGTTCAGTTCGAATTCACACCAGACTGTTGGGCTGTGAGCCAGTTCGAGTCAAATCGGCCCCTGGTTCCATTCAGTTTGAAGGTCAAACCTGCTTGAGGGAAGTCAGAGGAATTAAAGGAGACTGCAATCCACTGCTTAAGGCAACCACTTTGGCTCATGGAAGGACCACCCCTGCCTGCTAGTTCTTTGCCATGATCCTTGCCTTACTCAGCATCTACATAATAGAAGTCAGTAGAAATTAGCAGCAAGTGCAATAAGTTGAGATAGTTGCTGTGATGAAAATGAAAAACCCTGAAACTGTGAGTCAGTCCTGTAATATGGGCAACATTCCTTCCTAAACCAATTAACTGGCAGCTGCACTGATGCTGTCCAGAGCAGATGACATTACAAGCACAGCAAGCATTCAGAGAGGAGACAAGTGCACTGCCCAACTTCTGGGTTGGGCCTCCAGTTTATGGCCTAGTTCTCCTTTGTCCATTCCCATGCCTCACCGCTCATCCAGCACTATTGATTGGCTGAGGGCATCCTCAGCAGTCCAGCCACACAAGCAGCACCAACCTTGTTTTATTCTGTCCCCTGTCCCCATGTAGGCCCAAAGGATCCCCCCAGTGAGTTGGGAATACTTTTGGTGATATTCTGTAGTAGTGCCTGTACTAAACTGAATGCTATTTACTTCAGAAAAAAAACTCCGCTGGTGCCAATAGGAGCTTTTTCAGCAGTAAATAGCTGGATCAGCCTCCCACCCACCATAGACTGGGAGCACAGCAGAAGAAGAAGGTTTTAAAAAACCCATCCCCTACCATGGTCCCAATCTGCAGGGCCCCTTGATTCTCCTGCTCTTGGCTAAAGAAAAACACAGTCAATCAAGCTAATGCTTTAAACATCGCATGTAATTTAGCCTGTAGACTTTGGGGGTTTTAAAAATTGTTTTTAATGCTTGTTCCAGTGTCTGATACAGTCTGGTCTACAGCTGGAACTCTCATCAATTTGATAATTGCACATTGCCAATTAACAGATTTATTAAGTGTTGTCAGTATCCACATCTCCTTGTGTAAGTGCAAGTGGCTGACTACTCATGAGCAGACCCACTGAAATTAATGGAACAAATTACTCATGAGTAACTTGTCCCATTAATTTCAATGGGACTGCTCATAAGTAACTTAGGCTGGATCCCAGCCAATCATCATATTTTTTTTTAATGCATCATGATGTTAAATAGCCAGTGTGGTGTAGTGGTTAGAGTGCTGGACTAGGACCAGGGAGACCCGAGTTCAAATCCCCATTCAGCCATGAGACTTGCTGGGTGACTCTGGGCCAGTCACTTCTCTCTCAGCCTAACCTACTTCACAGAGTTGTTGTGACGAGAAACATAAGTATGTAGTATACCGCTCTGGGCTTCTTGGAGGAAGAGCAGGATATAAAATGTTAATAATAATGATGATGATGATGATGATGATAATTAATTTGCTCCCCAGTCCTGCAGACAGGAGGACATTAATGCACAGTTCACATTTAGGAACAGCCACCCTCTGCCCTGCCCTCTTTCCAGTTAATGCAAAGGAGCACAGGGTTCAGGGAGAAGCAGGAAGCAAACACACACACATACATACACTGCTGTCACAGGAACAAGAGACAATGACACAGATTTCACTTCTTGGGAACCCATTGCATTTGCATGGACCGGCTCAGTGCTCTGAACAGCTTCTAGGAAAGATCTGATCTAGAGAATACCATAGTCTAGGTTGTAGACTTCAGTACATCTGTACATTGTTGCTACCTTTTTTCATAAATCAGTGCTGACTCCAGACATCAGTAGTGCATTCAGATAATCTTTTGTCATGGTTTCCTTTAGGTAGGATGAAGACCCATGAGGTACCTTCTGATTCTATACTTATATGGAAGTATAGAGAGAGCTGTCTTTGGTATGAACCCCATCGCTCGTTGAGGTCATCTGGAGAGGTCCGTCTCCAGTTACCAGCGGTACGTCTGGTGGCAACTCGGAACCGGGAATTTTCTGTAGCTGCTTCTGGCCTATAATGCACTCCCAGCAGATATCCACAGTTTAGGCTCGCAGTTGGCCTTAAAGAAAGCCCTAGAAACTTACTTGTTTGACCTGGCCTTCCAAGGTTTGTAAATTGTTTTTTAGAGTATTTTAATTAGTTTTAATTGTTTTTTATATTGTTTTTAGCATTGTGTTTTAAATGGTGTGTGTTTCTGCATCTTTTTAGATTTGTTGTACAGCGCCCAGAGCCTTTGGATGTGGCGGTTTATAAATGTAATAAACAAACAAATAATAAGTAATAAATATATGAGTCTAGGAATGGTGTGCTATAGTGCCATTGCGCACTGACACAACTCCTGACACTGTACAAACATGTAGGACATAATTGAAGCCACCTGTGATACAGACTGCATGGATCAGTGACATCAGACCAGAATGCATTGAAAGTGTAGCCAACCTTGAACCTACAGCTCAGTGCAAACTCTGAAACTCAGTGGTATATATTGACCCCCACCTGATGTGCAACCAACCAGTGGATGCAGGCAAGTATAGGAGTTCCTCTTTAGCTATGTGGCCGATATCACCCTTGTTCTATGCAGTGGTCAGCTGGTTCATATATGCTGATGCATGTGGAATTTTGTGCAAGTTGTATGTTTGCTGCTTTACACAGTTGGTATTATCGAAGGGAACATCTGAATCAGTCTTCAGGATAAACCCCCAAAAACCACACCTGAATTTTTCCTGCAAAATGGAGAGGCCTTTTGAGGCCTGTTCTCTCTGTCTTTCTGTCTGTATTGGGTTCATTAGAGGGAAATGTTTAATTAGATAATGGAGCTAGTTGCACAGGAAATGTTTTTTTTTTAAATAGAGCTTTCAGGGCTTTTAAGGTTTTCTGGTTAAAATGCAGGAATGGTTTTGCTCTTCCTGCACAGTGTTGACTTTAATAGTGGAGATTTCTTCCAGTGCTCCAGTGCTGTGGTTCTACATTTGTTTAAAAGCTCGGGTGCAGACACTGTCCAAGTAGTATGAAAAGCTACAGTGGCGGTCCTCTGGGTAGACATTTTGCAGCAATGAAGCAAACTTTTCCTTCAAGGAGTAGGTCAGATTTGCCATTGGAGTTGATCTTCAGCCAGCTGTACTGCTATGTTATCCAGCCACTGGAAGCCAAATAGATCAGGGTATTTTAGCAGCAAGAGAAAAAAAATGTGCAGTAAATGTCAGGAAAATGCTAAACTCTCTTTTCCCAGCCTCCCAAGATTCTTCCAGATTGAGATCTGACCCCTGGGGCTAAAGGGATTTGGAGACTGATTTAACAGACAGGACTGTACTTAGGTCTGGTTTTGATTACTGTACACTTCACTTTGTCCCATTTTCCTCCCAAGCCTTGTGTCACTGCTGGGCAATGTTTCCAATAGAATTTCCATGTGCAAATACTTGGTAGTACCTGGGACCAGGCCTAGTGGCTATTTCTTCTAAATAAATCACATGTAAGTGCTTTTAGCAGCACTTACAGAACCACCTTTCCTTTTCTTTCTTTTTGCCTCCCCCTACCCAAAACCTGCTGACCTAGGCAATGCTTCCTTTATGCCTGGAGGGATGCATTCACACCAACGACGCTCATGAATATTGTGAGGCGCTTCACATGATTGGTGTGAAGTGCCGTCCGGGGTTAGTGCAGGGAGAGCGGTCTCAGCCTGCTCTCCCTGCACACGGGCATGGAACCGACTCTGGGCGGCCAGATCAGCCACCCACACGATTGCCAGCTCTGTCACGGAGCCGGCAGGGGCAGCAGGGATTTGGGGCCAGCCAGAGAGACCCCTGGGGCCGATAGGCTTGTTTTAGCCTCCCGGCGGGGGCCTTCTTATGTATGGCCATGAGGCAGAGCCGTGGCGCAGCAGCACACAATCAAACGGGGTTAGCGGAGCGCTCGCTCCACAAACCTCGTTTAAGGCAAGGGGTACTTTGGGTGGTCTGCTGCTGAGAGCCGTGCAGCTCCCGTGGCAGCAGACGACCAGGAGGAATTGGGCTAGGCTCTCTTCGCCCGATTTCTCCTGGTAGTGAGAATAGCTTCAGGATGTCCTTGAAGGCAACATTCACCCTGAAAGGCAGAAGTAATGTAAGAAGTGTAAAGCTTGCATCTGTTTCACTTGGAAGGCATGTGAAAGAACACAAAGACTGACTCTCTGGATTAAACTGAGGATATGTCTAGACGAGCAACATCAACCCATGGGCAGCTCATCCATGAGGCAAGGTGAGGTGAAGGGCTCAGGTAGCACCTGTGCCATGGGGCAGCAAATGTGGGCCTCCCACCCTGCCCTCCACTGTTTGCAGGCGTCACCTCACCTGTCTGCTGCTGCTGCTGCTGCTGCTTCCCGGATCCTCAGCCCCCCATATTTCTGTCCCTCCACCTACTGTCTTGACCCAGCCCCTGGATGCCTATGCCAGCATCAGGGGGTGGGGTCAGCCCGCCTCCCTCACACACACACCACCCTGCCCCATTGCCCAGTTGCTGCACCTTTGCCACCACTCCTGTTTCATTACCCGGATGACTCTATTTCCCTATCATTCTCTTTCCCCACACACAGGCCAGTTGGTGGAAGGCATGGGTGGGGGTGGAGGGGAAGAGAGCACGAGAGAAATAAAGCCAGCCAGCTAATGAAGCAGGAGTGGCAACAATGGGGACGGGTGGTGGGTGTGAGGGAAGCGGGCTGGCCCCACTCTCTGATGCTGGCATTGGCTGTCAACACACAGCCAATGTTACACCCAAGTAAGCCCATCGTTTCCAACCGGCCTACTCTTGGGTAACAGCCACTGAGTGATTTGAGCCACTTGGCACTTGCAGCAGGATTGCTGGAACTCTGGAAACCCCCTCTGGTGCAGAAATAGTTGCAGGAGGGTTACGAAGCTGCAAATCTAGGATGAAAGTCCACATCTGGGAACTCTGCTCCTGGCTCCTGCCGGTCTCCCAGCTCCCAGTGAGCTGGACAGGCCCCTGTGGCCCCCAGGTGACCCTGCATTCAGGCTGTCCCCCCCTAGTGCTGGGCACAAGGATCACAGTGTGCCTTCTCCATACACTAAGTGCATATCATTGATCACGAGAATAAGAGGAGCACGGCTTGATCAGACCAGGGATTCATCTAGTCAGGACTGTCAGGGGCTGACATTGCTGAACAGCTGCCAAGGGCCCACTGTGTTTCCATACCCTCACAAAGCAGCAGCTAATGAAGCATATGCATTCACTCATTAGCACCAGCTAATGGAACATATATTCCCCATGAGAGTGGGGCAATGTATAATGCAATGATGTCATGGGGGAGAAAAGCAGAGGTGGAGCTGCTCCTTTCGGGAGTAGCTCTGCACGTGCCATAGTATCTCATTCCAGCTGCACCCTTCCCCCCCTTAGGGAGAAGACCTGTGCAAACAGGTGATCTTGAACTTTTTCCAGAAGGCCAACTGAAAGAAGCATTGGTGGGCTTCTTCCGGATGCTCCAAAGCCTTGGAGCCATGACTAAAAAGGCTCTGCTCCTCCCTGTGGTCATTTGTAACATCTCTGGAAGATGGCATTTGGAGCAGGGAGATCTTAATAGGTAGGGGGAGAATTGCCAAAGCCAATAGCCAAGCAGAAGAAAAAGAACCTCACCTCACCTCGGATTCTGGCGTCCTCTTGAGAAGAGATCCCTGGAGGCTTATGCTGGCTTTGCACTAGTTGGTTTATTTACAAGTATACAAGCTGAGCATTAGATGGTGGTGAAATAGCACAGCATGCCTACAAACCCAGCAACTTTCTCTCTCTCTCTCTCTCTCTCTCTCTCTCTCTCTCTCTCTCTCTCTCTCCAGATGACCAGTTGCCAGAAAAGCGAGGGGGCAGGCTGGAGTTCTTGAGTTTCTTTTTAAAGCTTTACACCTTAAGTAAAGCTTTCCGCCTTCTTGGTTCCACCCCAGACCCACCAGAAACTCCTCCCTACTCTACCCACAGACTTGCTCTGGGATCTGCCAACAGGCCCTGTTCATGCATTAGAAGTATGGATCTCAAGAGCTGACAACCTTAGCGAGGTGGGGAGGAGAGCACTCGTGGCAAGAAGTGACCTCCAGGACCTGTGGGTCTTTGAACAATTTGTCTGAATGCAATTTGTACTGAACTGCTAATTATTGGGAAGCACCCTATGGGCACATCTGAATGCACCCATTATCAGCAGCACGGTTCTTTCACGTGATAAAGAACATTGTAGTCATCGGGGGACTCCATCAGAACATCTCAGCATAGGGAGGAAATTTTGCCCAGCATTGCTCCTAAATAGGGGTTTTCTCAGATGGCAATACAGTGCAGATTTTGAAAGTTTTCACACAAGTCCCAAACATGATCTTACTCACAGTCCACATGCATATAAATAAATGCCATCCTTCTTATAGTACATTGGCATGCACCTTAAGACAAGGGCGTGTGCCTCCATGTCTTCAGATGAAACAGGGGACCCAGTCCTTCAGCAGCATTCCAATCCCATGAGATCTGGAGTTTTTCCAGATAGCAAGAAAGTGTGGGATTTTGCAATCTTCTGCAGAAGCTTTTAGTTCAGAGGCAGAAAACCTCTATTCGGAAGAAACCACCATGGAGGACTGCCACCATCATGCTCTGCTTGGGAGCTTCCTGGAGGTAACTAGCTGATCACTGCTGGAAACAAAATGTAGAACTAGAATAAAATTTTGCCTGATGCAGCGATGTTCTTCATGTATGTTTATGGTCTTTTTAAATATCTAACAATCTCTATATAGTGTTTGTGGTTCCATGCTGCAATTGTAAAAACAATGACACAACTTTATGTGCACATCAAAGGCTTGCAAAATGTTACTGCCCTCGCCTCTGGCCCCTGGGAGGAGGAGACATTTTTCACTGTACCTCTCTTTACCACTTTCTATGGTAGCAAGAAGGAATGTTCTGAGAAGGGGAAATTCCTTTGAAGGGAACCAAAACTCTGCAGTTACAAACAGGGACATGGGAACATAGGGAACTGCCTACTACCAAGTCAGACCCTTGGTCCATCCAGCTCCGTACTGACTACGTTCATTGGCAGCCACCCTGCCAGTTTTCAGGAAGGAATTTTCCCCAGCCCTACATGGAGATGTCAGGCAGGGACTGAACCTGGGACTTTCACTGAGCTAAGCCCCACATTAAGATCCCGAATGCCAGACATCCTGGAGGATGAAGCCATCAGAGTCTTGTAAGACGGCACTGTAGCACTGTATCGTCCATCTGACAGGAAGATTGATGTGTGAATCAACCCTCAAACAAGAACAAAAAGCAGCTTGGAACAGAACAGACAGGGAACTGTGACAGAGAAACAGACTGAGTTTCCAAGAGACCGGAATTAAGATGCTCAGCGAGAGGTGAAACCCTTTATTTCCAGCAGAGATTTCCGCCTTGGGGATCCGATGTAACCTGCTGTGTTTGTAGGAATGCTCTGCTATTTCACCTCCGTCTAATGCTCACCTTCTATACTTGTAAATAAACCAAATATTGCAAAGAAACCACGAGCCTCCAGTGATCTCTTCTCCAGAGGAAGCCAGAATCCAAGAAGCTCTGGAACTTCTCACCACTTGGGGAAATGGGGAGTGTGCATCACACTACATAGCCAGGATTAATCTTATTTGTGCAGGATCCATAACCATTCCAGGAGCTAGGCCAAGACTGTGAACCAGCTCTTCCAAAAGAACAAAACTCCAGCCATAACTTCAGCCTTTCATTCCAAGTGGAAGAAGTCTTGACATCTCTAATCTTCTCTCTTAGCAGCACCCCAAACAAAACAAAACAAACTTCTTCACAACACTACAAGCAAAACATGGAGGTCATTCAGACAATCAAAAACTGTCTTCTACCTGGGTTTGGGAGTTGTGTGTGCTCCCAATTTTCGATTTTGTGGAAGCAAGGTAGGAGGAAAACCTGGGTAGAAGTGATTGTGTGGAAGGAAGATAGGAGGAAAAGCTACCCAGGTTTTCCTCCTATCTTGTTTCCACACAATCACTTCTACCCAGGTTTTCCTCCTACCTTACTTCCATGCAACTGAAAATTGGGAGCACACAGAGCTCCCAAACCTGGGTAGAAGACAGTTTTTGATTGTGTGAATGACCTCATGATCTGCTACCAGTGCAGGTCTTTGTTTGTGCTGCCCCACATGACCACCACCTAAAGATAGACCAGTCAAGAGAAACAGAATTGCCCACATATGGTGCAGTCAGTGGCTGGAGTTCTACATATGGATATGTGTGTCTCAAGTTCTAATCCACAATTGTAATGAAACTTAGAGCTGCTTTGCATTTCACACACCAGCCAGTCCACAGCCGGTTATGTGCCCCACCAGTTATGTTTCTTATGGTAAGCATCTAAAATGCAAAGCAGCAACTTGTGTCTCTAAAATAAAACACTCAAGAAACATACACTGGAAAGCTGTGAGTGGCTGCAGCTCCCTGTAGAGATGTGCATGGAACCTGTTCAGTCCTCCTTTTCTGGAGCGCTGAACCAGCCGGATCAGCCAGTGTTTGAGCCGGTTTGAAGGGCGAGGGGTGGGTGGGTGTCACCTTAAGGGACAGGCTGACATGCACGCGCATCGGCCATGAGTGTGACAACGCTGTGTGACCCGGAATGGGGCTGCAAGCAGGGAGCTGCAGTCCTGCATCCGTGCAGTTTAAGGAAGTGCTGGAGGGGGGAAAGTGGCAGGGCAGGGAGGGACAGGTAGGAAGAACCTTCCCTATTCCTTAAAACGAACCCCCCCCCGCCCCTCCACACACACACACACACACACCCCTCCCGGGAATGCATGAAACCTAGCTCCCTGGAGTGTGATTACTGCATGTTCATCAACCAATGGAATTTACTGGAGGAAACACTGGTGGATCCTGGCTGCCACACTGCGTGATGCAGCTCCAGCTGGATGGCCCTGAGCAAGTCTGGGTCTCCCAGCTGGACTTCCATGGATGCGAGATTTAAAGCACATACAGAAATGAGCTGTCAATGTAGTGCATAACAACAGAGATTCTGAATGTATAACACAATCTATTTTTTGTCCTTCTCTCTTGTGCATTTGCATTCAAAAGTTTGCAGTGTTTTAGAAGACTAATTGGTCCAGTAGAAGGCAAATGTTCACCTAACTCTGTGTCTCATTCTGTAGGATCAACATGACTACACACTGAACTTGATGAAACATCAGTTGTTCCATCAATTTTAATAATTTTAAAACTTGTTTTAATATCTATTTTATTCTGTTGTTTTTATTATTACTGGATTACTGCAATGCGCTCTATGTGGGGCTGCCCTTGTATGTAGTCCGGAAACTAGAGTTGGTCCAGAATGCAGCTTCCAGGTTGGTCTCTGGGTCATCTTGGAGAGACCATATAACTCCTGTATTGAAGGAGCTACACTGGCTGCCAATATGTTTCCAGGAAAAATACAAGGTGTTGGTTATAACCTATAAAGCCCTAAACAGCTTGGGCCCTGGGTATTTAAGAGAATGTCTTCTTCGTCATGAACCCCACCGCCCATTGAGATCATCAGGAGAGGTCCGTCTGCATTTGCCACCAGCTCGTCTGGTGGCTACTCAGGGACAGGCCTTCTCTGTTGCTGCCCCGAGGCTTTGGAATGCGTTCCCTAGTGAAATAAGAGTCTCCCCATCTCTGCCAACTTTTAAAAAGTCTTTAAAGACGCATCTGTTCACCCAGGCTTTTAACTGATATTGTTTTGATGGTTTTAATGTTGTTTTTAGAATATTGTTTTAAAATTTTAAATTGTGTTTTCAATTTCTTGCTTTTAAATTTTTGTTTTTGTTTTTAACTAATGTTTTGCTTTTGTTTTTATCTTGTTGTAAACCGCCCATAGACATAAGTTTTGGGCGGTATAAAAATATGTTAAATAAATAAATAAAAATAAAATATTATGTATTTTAATTTGTAACGTGTAAATATTTTTAATGTTGTACACCGCCAAGAGATGTACATATCAGGCGGTATAGAAATATGATAAATAAATAAATAAATAAGTAAATAAGTAAATTATTTATTTGTTTAAAACAAGGTCTGAGTACATGTTGGGGTTTGCTCAGACTCAGATCCCAATGAGACCAATTGGAGGAGAAGGCCGCCTTAGCCTGATGGTAGCCATCCAGAGCCTTTGGAGCCAGAACAGCATCATCACTCACATCACATCACTCACCTTTTGGAAGAACCCTGGAACACGAGGAACCAGAGGCGTATCTAGGGAAAATAGCGCCTAGGGCAAGCACTGAAATTGTGCCCCGTGTCCAAACATCTGACACCCATCCTTCAGATAACTTTACCATAATATCAGCTCAAAAATACAAGTTAAGCTCGTTAATCTTTTAATATTTCAAAAACTATTTGGCAGTGGACATAGCCAGACCAAAAAATGCTGGAAAACTACAAATTTCAGTATGCTGGGGCTCATGAAATACCCAAATACTATATGGAGGTGTACTTGGAAAACTAAACAGAAGTGCCTGTTTAATTCTCTACTATGCATTGTAGCATCACTATTACATAAGTTTTAAAAATAAATGGAGAATTTGACTTTCCCCAGATACTAGGGCCTTGCATAGGCCATTTGAGCATGCGTGGTGGCCATTTTGTTTTTGGTGGCCATTAATTTTTTTTTTTCATTTTAAAAAATGGTGCCCCCCCTTCAAGTGGTGCCCGGGGCATGTGCCCTGCCTGCCCTACCCTAGATACGCCCCTGCTAGGAACCCAGTGCTCCCCAGGAAGACTCTTACCCCTTCCCTAGAACCCCCTGCATTACCCTAAGTCCCCAGGAGTGGGGTTGATACCATGTCAAATACTGCTAGAGAGGAGAAAATAGGGGACCTGTGACAATGGGCAGCAGAAGCCAGAAGAGGTTTTGCACAAAAGATTCTGAGCAGGGACAGTATTGAGTCTGTCTGAGTGGTGAGAACTTGAAATTTTGGCAACAGACTCATCTTTAAAGATTCATAACCACTTCTAACTTACTCCAATGCTAGTTCCTAGGGAGGTATAGAACTGGGAGTTCCGAGGAACAGAAATGACTAGTTACAGCACTGAGGATTATTAAGGGCTAAACTACACATTATGCTAAACATGTCATAAGAGCTGCTTATATGCTTAACTTTTCTTTATTAAATAGGAGCTGTGAAGGGGTGATCCAGATTGGGACCATGACATAGTGGAGTGGGGCTTGCACACTTTGTCCCCACCATAGTTCCAATCCAGGTCCCACCTCTTCCCTGGCTGCTCTTTGCCCTGGGCGGAAAGCTCTCATTGGTGCCAGTGAGAGTTTTTCTCTCTGGACAAATAGCACCTACGAGGATTGGTACTATACCTGATCCAGAACCCAGTCTGGGATTGTGGCCAGGTACAGAGGATTAAAGCTTCTCATCCACACTGTGGTCCCGACTTGTATTGGCCCTCTCACAGATGCTGTTTATTAAAGGTTACGTACAGCAGCTCTAAGGATGTGTTTGATGTAACGTGCAGTTTGGGCCTGAGCGAATATCCTGGCTGTGGATTTTGTAGCTCTCTGCCAGCAAGTGCTCATCATTTTTTCCAGAAGGACATGCACCTGCAAGTCAAGGGAAGTCAAAATCACACACATTCGGTTGCCCAGCTAGCTCAGAAGAACATCAGCTCCATCTTCAGTAATAATAAGCTTTCTTTCCATGAACTGGTTTTTAAAAGATCACATGTGTACCTAGAGATTTGATTCCCAGGGAGTTACATTATGGTTCTCAGTGGGGCATAAAGGAATGCTCCTGAATCCTGCCAGTATCATTGCATCACACCTGACAGTTCATCCTTTAAGAAACCCCACCCTTTGGGCTTCATATACATACGTATTTGTAGAGCACTTGATCTCTCATCACTTGATGACTCTCTGACCTGAATGCGTGAACTTTCTCCATTCAGCATTATTATCGTTGGCACTTGGCAATGTGAACGTTCTGTCTGGAGTGACTAATCTACGCTGGCTTGTTTGTGTGTGCAAGCTGTCTCTTGATGCTACAGTGCACCCAGGATTTAAACAAGAAAAAGAGAAAATCCTCCACGCCAAAACACCTGGAGGGTCATTCTATCCCTGACATGGTGACCAACCCATGTTTGCCACCAAGGACCCATTCAGCAGGGAGCTGCAGGCAGTCGAAGCTTTCTGATTAATATATCTATCTGTATGCTTATTTTTTTTCTAAGTATGTGTTTTGTTCTGTTCACTGATTATGTTTTTGGGGGGAATTAAAAACAACTTAGGTGTACATCTGAAAATGCAATGTCTGAAGTGGCTCTGAAACACAGTAGAGGATTATTGTGGATTTATAGTCAGCAAGTGCTCTGCTCGTCCCCTCCTCACCATCCCTTAACGAGCTTCACAGCACATGCAGCACGATTGGTAGCAGCAGCTTTCCACTCTGCCTTCTGATGGCTTCAGCACAATCACAGATCAGTGTCTGTGCTTTGCAAGTCCTACTTTGGTTGCTGTGAGAAACAGAAAGCAAGGTTCAAGCTGAAGATTTCTGATCACCATGGTGCACTATGAAAGCATCAGCTAGCATGTTCCGACATTTGATTTGATCTGGAAGTAAGTGTAATCAGATTAAGTGGGGCATTAACTTTCTCCGAAAGGGGTCAGCAAAATTATTTATTATTAAAAAACATACAAAATGAGTACCCAGAATGTTGGGGGCAATATGCTAAAATCATTGTAAACCGCTTAGAGAGCTCCGGCTATAGAGCGGTATATAAATGTACGTGCTATTGCTATACACAGGTACAAAGCAGGGAAATGTTTCTGTGGCTGAAAGAGCAAGGTCTCTGGAATTAGAGAACTCTCCTATTAGACAAAATGGAGTTGGTTGGCTAAATTTGTATTTGGTTTAATAATGAAGTCTATGAATTGTATTCCCTACAAAAGACTGTATAAAGGTCCCACTGATTTATAAATCAATTCAACAAATTGTATCAATGTACTAATTTGTGTCATTGAGTTTGTATCACTCATTACATGGGTCCACCTTTGAATACAAATTATCCATCTGTCTGTCAAAGTAGTTCCAGGGGTTCCATGAAGGACAAGTCTTTCAAGAGGTAAGGTGAGGTGGTTGCCTCAACAAGCAGCAAAACTAATGGGGTGGCAGTGGGGCAGTAAGATGCTCCCCACCACCTCACCTGTCTCCCTCTATTGCACCCTGCTACCTGAGCATCTCTTAAAAGCTGCAGAAGCTGATGCCTCCTCCCTTATTGAGTTAATAATTAAAAGGGGGTGGGGAGGAAGTGGAAGAGGAAATGAAGAAAGGCCATAGAGTACTGCTTTTTCCATAGAGTGCTGTGGACACACCATAGAGTGCCAGGGCAGGAAATGCAAATTAAGTGTCTGGGCTTTGCATATAAGGGGCTGGCTCAATTCTCAAGGGTTGCCATTGAGTTCTATGGGACATAGAAAAGGAATTGTAATCTGAGACATAGATGAGTGGGGGTGAAACAACATCTCAGAAACTGGAGTCACCAGGGGTAGATTTATACTCCACAACCCAGTAGTGTCTTGAATTCTACTGACTGATCCCACAGAGAGATCCAGTGGGGATGGGTGGCTGTAAATATATCTTTGTATACCAACTGGAAAAAGATGGCCTGCACCCCCAAGGATCCTTCTGGTCCACAGGCTCACCCTACACTTGCAACCTGCTTGTCACAATGATGAGTATCTTGCAGTAAGACAAAGGTTTTTGGGGAACTACAGTTTGGGGTGGGGAGGGGAAAGGTTACTGGCAGCTGGGTTCCAAGCAGAGATCAAGGATTAAGTCGGTAATGTTCTGAGCTAAACAAGGTAAAGGTAAAGTGTGCCGTCGAATCGGTGTTGACTCCTGGTGCCCACAGAGCCCTGTGGTTGTCTTTGGTAGAATACAGGAGGGGTTTACTATTGCCATCTCCTGCACAGTATGAGATGATGCCTTTCAGCATCTATATCACTGCTGTCCAATATAGGTGTTTCCCATAGTCTAGGAAACATATTAGTGGGGATTCGAACCGGCAACATCAGGCTTGATAATCAAGTCTTAAATCTTAGCCACGCAGGTGTTTGCTTTTTCTCCTGAAGGCAAGGCTGAGTCGTACTTGGGCTCCATATTGCAGAGTTCTCAAATGGGAGTTCCTTTTGTGTCAAGGAATGTGGAAGAGCAGCTTTCCTCACATGGCTCCATCTTTGTTGTGAGGGAGGCCACTCCAGTGTATTCAGTTGTTATCTATGCAGTGGTTCTTGTACCGAGACAGATTTCCTGGCACCTTTCCATGGGTGTACACATTTTGCGGTGGGTTTTGTGCATATTCTTTAACTTTTGACATTATTGGTTTCTGTCAGACCTGTTTGGGAGGCAGGCAGGCCCTTTCCTTAATAATTTACAGTATATGAACAATGTACTTCTGCAAAACCATGGGAAGGAAAATGACTGTTTTGTGTACACTTTATTCAAAAGTGTAAAGGACAATCTTGCCATGAAGCAGACAGAGAGGCGGGCTGCTTCAGGTCACATATTATGTCACGTTTCTTTATTTACTCACTTATAGGTTAACTTGCTAAGTATCCTTATGTGTGTATGAAGAGAGAAATAAATAAAAACCCTTAATTTCACATTTACCTCCTAAACAGATATAAAAGGGACAATTTACTATAAAATAAAGGAAAAGAGAGATTTGAAAGAAGGAAGGAAGTGGAGTGTGTGATTTTAATAGAAAGAAAAAGAAAGGGGTCAAGGGATGGACATCCTTTGCTGCTTTGCCTCAGGCAGCAAAATGTCTTGGGCTGACACTGAAATACATTTAGGTAAAGGCCTGTTATAATTATAGCCCACACCTGGAAGTAGGAACTATTTCTTTTAATTTCTGAGCAACTTTGGGCCAGTTCAGATGATACTTTTAAACACATAACTACTAGTATATCTGTGATTTTTATGTACCCACTTGGAAAACAGATTCAGACGAATAGACTAATGTAGGTGGAGTGAATTATTTCAGGCACGTGTTTAGACATGTTCCTATTGTACGTACTTTCAGAGATGCAAGCCTATCCCTCTCCCTCTGGTTCCTGTCCCAGGTTTCCTTTGTTGTATTTCCTGCTTCAAACACAGCACCTTCCCACAGATATAACGATGTAAAATGATCATACACAGTGATCAGCTGTCAAGATGCAATTCTTTTCCAAGGCAGAACCAAGAGCTTTGGCTCCTTTGTCTTCTCTGGAGATGAGCTTACCTGCCTGATAGCCTGAAGTAAACAAATTAAATGGGTGTGTTTGGAGACTTCAGGCACACATGGGGGCCATTCACACGCCTGGGCTGGGGGGAAGGCTGGTCCAACTCACCTTCCCCCAGATTATCATTGGGATTTTGCTGGAAGCATGGACCATGACCCCAGATGACCTGGGCTGCATTCCAGATATCCCACAATGCATTGCATGGATCCCAGATCAAGTGATCCTGGAGCCCAGGTTAAGGGCTCGCTTGAGCCTTTAACCCCGGCTAAAGGCCGGGTTAAAAAGCTGGGCTAGGTGACTCTGTCCTGCTGGGATTAGGCCTGATCCCGGTGGTTCTCATGTGCAGTCTAACCCAGGCTGGGCTTCCCTAGCCTGGGTTAGGGTGTGCATGAGAAGAGCCACACTGTGTTTTTCACATTTATCGATACCAAAAAGAGGATGGATCTTGTAAACAGCATGTTTGTCTTGTAAACAGCAGGTTTCCCGCCTGTGTCAGTGCCAGTTTGTGTGGCAGAGATTAAAAGAACTCTCTCACAACTCTCCACCTCAGGCAGGGAGAAAAAAATTGTGCCAAAAGTAAGTCCCGTGTACAGAACTGGATAACCCAGTTCTGGGCTCTGTTCCATTTAAAATTCAAACTCTATTGGGTGGGTGGGGTGTGTGTGTTGGCACCACTTTGCAGTACTGATGATAATCTAATCATGATAGTGACTACGCCACATTCCAAATCCTCTATTACACATCTAGTATTTAAATCCAGGGTAGAGAATGCATGACTTTCCATTCAAATGATCATTTTGTACATGTGTAGAGGAATCTAGTCACACGTCTGAACTGGCCCACTGACAATGGCAATTCGAGCAGGCTGCATTTGGGGGTGTGTCCCACATATGAACTTGTTTTAGATAGGTAGGGCCCAATCCTTGCCAAGCAGTAAAAAAGGTCTAGCTAATTCCCCCCAGAGACATCAAGTGCATAAAGACCTTTTCTTTGCCAGCCCTGCTTTGCCTCACAGGTGGACATGTATCAAGAGTGCCACAGAATCACATGCAGAAGTCATTCTACTGCCATGGAATGAGGAATACAGCAATAAGGAACCTGCCAGTTTCTCTTGGCAGGTTAATCAGGACCTAAAAGACCAGAGCTAGTGGTGATGTGCCCTGCCATATTGTGGTTTTGCAGATGTGAGTAAGCTAATGATTCTACATTAGCGCCTCTCCCTGTTTGCTCTGGCATTTTCAGAAAAAAATAGCTTAAAACCAGCATTTTAAAAATCCGGAAATACCTCCAGATAAGCTAGAATGCGCATCACAAAGCCCGACTTTTGTGTGGAGGGGATCCAAGGATCTCGTCGGGAGTTTGGGGTAAGTTTGGCTGGTGTGTGAACACGCACACACACGCTCCCGAAGGAGATTCGGGGCAGAAGCCCTGTGTGTTACACCTCCAGGAGACAGAAAGAGTGGTAGTGGTGGTGAGGAGAGATCAAAGGGCAAGGCTGCCACTGAATGCATGCTGCCTGGCCTGAAACAGCAAGCCTCAACATGTGCTGGAAGGTGAGGCTGGTGAAGGGCGAAGAGGGAGCTGACAAGAGAGAGACACACCAGAACAGGGGCAGTGAGGATAAGGTGGGGCGGCAGCAGGCAGGTAGGGTGATGCCTGATGCCATTGCCTCACAGAAGAGCTGGCCCTGCAAGGGCCAGTTCACACTGGCCCTTTTACATTGCTTGAAAACAGCAGCATCACATGTGAACAAGCTATCATAGATCAAACACCACGGGTAGAGTTTTCACGTCACCTTACCTACCCTCAGAGGCAATGCCTTTCACTGGAGTCAGTTCACACATACAGCAAGTGTTCAAAGGTTGAATAATTATGGATAAGCTGCAACAAGGCAGCGTATCCATTGCAACAATGCCACTAATGGCCTTTTTGTTGTTGTAGGCTATGATTCTAGGTGGAGAAGGGAGAGGGTGGAAGCCCTGTGGTTCTTAAACACCTGCCAGATCTCCACTCCAATGTCTTCCCATCACACCTGGAACCTTTCAAAGGAAAAAGCATTGGGGAGGGGACATCTGGAGCTGGAAAATAATAGGTATCAGATCAGAAGAGTGAAGAATTCCTTCCCCACACACATACATGCTTCTCCACTCATATATACATATCAGGTGGTATAAAAACATGATAGATAGATAGATAAATAAATAAATAAAATGTTGTTGCCACCCCAAACTGCTTTTGTTAACAAACCATGTTCACTGGAACACTGCTACAAATTGTTTGGTGTTTGTGATACACAGAGGCTCTCCACATGACCAGTGTGGAGAGCCTGCAGGGGGTTTGTGGGGAGAGCAGGCTTGACCCGCTCTCCCCACACATGAGCAGGCAGCTCGCCCTGGGTGGCCAGATCGGCTGCCCACACGATTACCAACTCCGTCATGGAGCAGGTTGGGGCAGCAGGGATCGGGGGCCTCCTGGCCCCGGGAGGTGAAGTGCACGGGCCAAGTGAAGTGCACAGGAGCCCCCCCAATGCCAAGATGATGGTTGTCGCCTCCTTGGTGGGGGTCTACTCACGGGTTGTCACGGCACAGCAACACATGGTGGCTTGAAAAACAAAATAAAAACAGGGTTCGCCGAGTGTGCGCTCCACTAACCTCTATTAACCGGGGAGGGTGGGATTTATGAGGGCTGGCTGCCAGGAGCCACTTGCAGCACACGAGCAGCAGAAACCAGGCTGGGCTCCCTTAGCCCAGTTTCTGCTGCTCGTGAGGATGGCCTTTGTCTGAAGTGATGAGAGATTAAGTGATATGTGAATCAGTGTTGGACAGACCCGCTGTCAGAAAGGTTGTGCACACGACCAAACCATGGGCTGGGAGGGGAAGGCAGGGTTTCACCTACCTTCCCCCCGCCCCGATGGCCAATGGAGCTCTTTGGTGCACCATTGCGTGCCCACACAATCTGCGTTGCTCTGTGCAGCATGGATCACTGGAGGCTGGAACTCATGTTCCTGGTCTCCAGGAATCCCATAGTACACCACATGCACCCTGTAACCCTGGCTTAAAGGCTGGGGTAAAAAGTTGGACACTCGAGGGCAGCATTGGGATGGATCATGGGCAGCCAAACCCAGGCTGGACAGCCTTAGCCTGGGTTTGGCTGCTCACGTGCACAGCCTCATTGTCTGTTGGGGAGATGGCATGGATTTTTCAGCAACTCAAACTGATGTGTTATCAAACACACTAGGCACAGTTAAATTCAGAATATCAGATGATGACCCTTTAATAAGCCCTCTTCGGATGTTCTTAAAAGAAGGGGGAATGCTGTACCTAGGCTGAACATGCTTGCAGCATTTGTCTGAAGTAACCATGAACAGATTCTTGCCAAGATAAGAACAATGGCGTCCCCCAGCCTTCTAATCATGGAAAGAATCTCAGCATTGGTCTCTGCGGACAAACATTAGAAGACAAGGAGTGATTGGGTGAAACTGCTGAGTGTGTCAGTGTGAGGAGGGGTGTAGCTAGGGAAGAGGGAGTCCGTGTTTACCCCTCTCCCCAGAGGCCCTTCAGAGTGAAGGAAATAATGAAGAAGATAGGGAGGGAGGGAGCTGGGGGTCCCTCCAGAGTTTGGGAGCCCAGGTTCTTTGAACCCATCTGCTCAATTATAGCTATACCCCTGAGTGTGGGGCTTTTCAGTGTTCTTCTCAGGATGCTATACATGGGTACAGAACCCCTTTGGTGGGGAGGATGTAGGAAAAGGCTTTTAGCTGCTATAGAAACATCTACCTTCTCATTTCAAAAAACCCAAAAAAACACAACCTCAACCAGTCAGTGTTCCCTCTAACAGGGATTCCCAGATGTTGACTACAACTCCCATAATCCCCAGCCAAAGGCCATTGCAGCTGGGGATGCTGGGAGTTTTAGTGAAAATCATCTGGGAATCCTTGTTAGAGGAAACACTGACCCCAACCCATTTCCCCCACCAGCCTAATTTCTTCCTAGTTGCCAGAAAAGTGAGGGTCAACAGTGGTTCTCTACTGTGGCTGCTAGACTTTCAGTTCATTCCTCCTGCTATTTAAAAAAAAAAAGAATGTGAAAAATGGGTTTGAAATAGGACTCTGCATATATTGTACTGCTATTCTTTCAGCAATCATTCTGCCAGTTAACAAGAATAATGACAAGAGAGACTGCAGAACTGGGTTCAAGTGGTAGGATTTTACAAGACAGCTTTCCTGACTTTGAAAAGTCAAAGTTGCTTGCATCTGGAGTTTTAGTACTGCTGCTACCAAAGGCAACCATAGGGCTCTGTGGTCACCAGGAGTCACTTGACTGCAGTTTTGAAAGGACTGAGCGCCCCCTTGTGATGACAGTCAAAATAAACTAGTTGCCAAGTAATGCCGAAGAGGAGAAGGAGCCCATTTGTATCAATGCTGGGAGAATCTGGGAGCAAAGTTTGTTTCCCCAAGAATATTTATTGTTGAAAAATAGCTTCTCAAAATTTCAAGCAGTACAATTAAAATGCATTGAGAGGGAGGTTTGTCTCCCTAGAATGTAATGAGGACTATATAATTTACACTAACAGTCAATGTTATTGTAAACTGCTGGGCTGGAATATTTAATTCCAAGAATATTCAGAATTTCATACACATGGATACCAATTCACAGCATCATCATCAACCTTCTGTTTTGATTCAATACCATTTAACCTCTCATTTTATGTATTTATCTGATATTTTTATATCAGTTAAATATGCATCTCAAGGCAGTCTACAAGAATTCAAGTTAAAAGATCATCTACTTTTTAAAAAAGATACCAACAATTAAAACATTTTAAAACTGCTTAAAAAGTTAAGACGCCTAGCGAAACAGATGTGTTTTGAGCATTTTTCCAAAGACTGCCAGAGACACTGAAATTCTTATTTTGATGAGGAGGGTGTTACAAAGCTTTGGGTTGGCCATAGAGAAGGCCCAACCTGAGTCACCACCAGATGCATTAGTGGCAACTGTAGGTGGACCTCTCCTGATCACTTTGGAACAATTACTGCTAAGTAGACATATCCAGGTGTGGGCTATAATTCCCACCAACTGTGCATAGAAAGAACTTGAATCCTGAACATTCCAGTGGTTGGTTAAAGACGTAATCGAAAGACTATGGACATCACATGAGCAGACATGGTTTAAGAACAGCTCATTTCTAACTTTAACACATGCATGGATCCCCTCCATTGAAGATGCGATCAAGGTTTGGATAATCTGAGATTTTCTAAAAGGGAATTGAAGGGTCTGTTGACATCCCACCCCCAGGAGAGTTGCTAGATCATTTATCATTGTACTCCTGACACTAACTGGAACACTTTTCCTGGAGTGGTGGGTGGGTCAGGGATACCCGCATAGTTGGGTACTTCAAGCAGCAGATTTGAGGTGCGTTAGGGTTTGGCAGGATGGCGGCAGTAGCACCATTGCTGCCTTTCAGCCTCCCAGCCATCACCCTATTCATTGCCTCATTGAATGAGTTCTACCCTGAGCTCTTTGCTGCACATGCTTACACGGAATTTGAAATAACTGACTTGGCTGATGAGTCCTGAATGTGAGCCAAGAGCTTTGTTTTTGTTTTTTTTAAGTGTTTTTGTGTTTGAGATGGGTAGATGGAGAGCAAGGCAGCAGAGGGGCCAGTGGGGCACTCTTATGTCTTTGAAGCCTGCCCGGGGAGGGGAGGGTGTCCACACATGTAGAAACCGACAGCAGCTGGAGATTGCATGAAACGACTGCACTAAAGGACTCTTTAATGTGGCTGGGGATGGACACATTAATTCAACCATTTTTGCCAGTCTTTGAGTTTTAATAATTCTAGTTGGATACATACTTCCAAAAATCTATCAACAATGGCAGATTTGTTAAAAGGGAAAGGATAACCAGAGTCCTACAGGTAAATTATATCCCTGTTTGAAGACCTGTTAACATCTGTTCTGTGGGCTGGACTCCACATGGGCTGGAGTGCTTGGGGGACAGTCCAGTACCATCAAGCCTCAGACCAGAAGAAAGTGGGCTACAGAGTCACCTAGTTCTTCCTCCTTAGGCTGTCCTCTGAGCCCCCTGGAGATTCCCTCTTTGGCCTTGCCCTTGCTTCCTTTCACTGCCAATACAGAGCCATATTAGCTGCACATGCTCTTTTCCCTGACCCTGCATCCTCATGAGACCACACATTCTCATAAGTGTGGATAGCATCTGCTACCCAGGAAGTGCTGGTGGCATTCCCAAGTGTCTTCTTGCCCCCCTAGGAATTCACCAATATCCCCGCCTCTTCTCTCTAGTGTTAAAGCGATCATGCAATGGGTTCACTGTGTGCAGAGCTCCACACGTTTTAGACAACTAAATGCTGAAATCACAGTGACTAGGAACACAGAAGAACAGCAATAGAGTGAGAGTTTCTAAATCTGTAGTTTATGCTTATACTCCAAAGCAATAAAGACCCAGTATACACAGTGAGCAAGCCATATTAAGCCACACACCTCGTCTTGCAGTAAAACAGCTGTATTCGTCAAATTCAGAAGTTGGGGCAAGAGCAAAAGGACTTGTTTCAGTTCTAGCTATTTGGAAAATGCATTTAAAGTTTGGTTTCCACTTCTCCGCAGGCAAGCTATGTACTCTATTCCTTGAAGCTAGTCTCATGAGCATGAACTCTTTTCGGAAATTTGGATATTAAGCTGCTGTTCTCTGTAAAGAGAATGAAAAGGGGGATGATAGATTATTAGTCCCATCTCAGAACAGAACGTATCCCCCCACCCCACCCCAAGAAGAGGGAAGAGGGACTCCCTCTTCATGTGTGACCTCAATAATCTACCCTCTTTATTGCAGAAAATATACCATGCAGTAGTAGGGCTGTTATGGGTCCGATTATCTTGTTTAAGAACAAGAGTATGTTGCTATGAGACTGAAAAAAACAAAGACAGATAATCCTAAGAAAATAAAACAGAAAGACAGAACATCTTAAGTGCAGCAGAGGTGGCATGAAGCCACCATCCTACAGCAGAGTCAAGTACTTATTCAGTACTGAAGATCACACTGGGAGGTTCTTCACATGAGAAGTGTGAAGAGCTTAAAAGGGGGCTTGCAGGGAGAGTGGGTTTGACCAAACAATATATAATATATATTTATTTATAAATGCACTATGCTCAAGTTGATTTGCAACCCAGAAGGTCTGAGAACCGTGAAGCATGTGCTACGCTTTTTAGTTTTATTTCTTTAGAAATGCATTATATGTCCAAGCTGGTTGGACATGTCCCAAAACCTCACTCACACTATAGGTCATCAATCAGTATGATTCTGTAATGATATGAAATGTTAAGGAGGCCCCACACTTGCTGATTCACCCCCAGCCCCGTACCTGCCCAGGGATGGCCCTGGCCATAGGAGAGTGGAAGAAGGACTGTGCCCTTGCAGAGACTGCAGTGTACTTCTGGCGAAGGCTTCTGCAGCCAAGTGAGGGCAGAGGGGGATGGGAGAACTATTTTAGCTTCTCTCCCCCTTCCTGCAAAAGCCCCGTTTTCTGCCAGGAACATGTCCTGAGGGCTGCGTGACCCTCAAGGACATATTCCTATAAGCAAAAGATGACGTTTAGAGGAAAGGGGGAAAAGCAAAAGATCACTTTCCTATCTCCCTAGCTCAGCTGCTGAACTAGACTTTGCAGCAAATGCACTTCAGCCTTTCTGCAGGGCCGAAGCCCTTCTTCTCTTCTCCCAAGGCTGCACTGTGGGCTAGTGATTACATTTGTTCAGTGGCAGCTTTAAGGAGAGGCAAAGTAGGCACTTGCCTACAGCAGCAAAATTTGAGGAGCGGCAAGTTTTGCTGCTCCTCAAATTGTGCCACCCCTCTCTGGGGGCAGGGGAGGCAGCAGCAAGGGTGTGTGTGTGTGGGGGAAGAAGTCTCCCCCTTTTTCTTCTAAAAACCACCACTGTGGAGTGGGATGGGGCAGAGAAGGCTGCACAACTGCAACTGTGGGGAGGGGAAAGTTCCCCCTTTTATCTTTAAAGCAACGCCGCTGCATGGCAGGGCAATGAGAGCTCCTTCCAGCTCCCCCGCTCCCTCCCAAATGACTGCATACCCCCATCTGTAGTCCATTACGGGCCTTTCTCTCACACATGTAGAGAAAGGTCCAAAATGGGCTGCATACGGGGGTGCGTGCGTGTGTCCAAAATGCTTTAAAAGTGATTGCTTTTAAAGTTCCACCTGCAGTGTGGGGCTTGACTTGCCTGTGTCATATGGAGTGCCGAACACCTTTCTGCAGCACACCTGCTCAGTTTATGCTGCACTGTGGTCTGGATCGTGCATATTGACTGGTGCACAGTTCATGGGTAAATTCTGCTACTCTGAAGATGGGCACTGAAGCAGATCGATCGCCATTTGGCCCCTTTCAACTCTATGATCCCAAAATCTCCTGAAGCATGTGTGACTTTTTATATGTCTGAAACCTCTCAGGTTGGATAATATTGGAGGGAAGATACGAGAATAAAAGCTTTGCTAATTTGATCAAGTATGAAAATGTTTAATTAACATTTTACTAAGAGCTTCAAAAATGTGAACAGAAAGCCGGCCCTGAGATTTGTAAAGCCAATACTACCTCAGAGAAAGGATAAGATCAATTCGTTTTAGGTTACCTGTTTGACTCACAAAGCGAACACTCATTTGCATATGTTTTTCCATCAGTCCCACAAACTGGATTAAAGTTTCTTGGGCATCCAGGCAACGAAGCGTACATTTCACACTGGGGCTGTGAAAGAAACAGATTTCCTAACATCCACACAAGACTGTATTTTTAGAAATATTAATTCAGATTAACATCTCTTCAAAAGCCATAATTCAACCAATCCCACACAACCAATGCTCCCACATCTACCAAGTTTCATAAATACATACACACCAAGGACCGATTTGCACCACTATAAACTAACATGCTGAAAACATATGTTGAATGGATCTGGGTGAAGCAGCACATAAGGTTATCCTCTGTTGGGTTCACTTGTGTTTGCAACTCAGCCGACATGTTTTCAGATCTCTGCTCATATTTGGCAGTTTGCCATGATACAGTCATTGCAAGCTAAACTGCACACCAAGCATATGGCGTAGGAATTATATAATTAATTAACCCCTGTAAACATTCTGGAGCGTCAAGGCAGTTATTATATACACTGGGTGAGCTTGGGCAGCAGACACTCTCTCTCTGTTTACCTGACTCACTTTGCACAGATAAAATGGGGGCAACCCTGATATATGCAGAAACCCTGAGCAACTAGGAGACGAGCGGGATACAAAAGCAATTTAAGCATTCTTTCTTCCGAACATTTGTACAGTGGCTACTGAACTCCCCTTGTTGCAAGAATATGGGAGAGTCTACATCATTTTGCATGTTGATTACTTCTTCATTACTCACTACTTCACATGCACACACATACCTTGAAAAGCACAATTTTGTTCAAATCAGTACAGCGCAGTCTTGCAAATAAGTCTATGAAACTGACTAACCCAGGGTTTCTTAACCTTGGGCCCCCAGATGTTGTTGGACTACAACTCCTATCATCCTCAGCCACAAAGGCCATGTCTGGGGGTGATGGGAGTTGTAGTCCAACAACATCTGGGGGCCCAAGGTTAAGAAACCCTGGACTAGCCTACAAACTATTTTACTAATTCACTTGCCATCATATAAGCATGTTAGGCAGTTGTGGCAGAAGAGACCAGAAAGGAAGCAAGGTCAACAGATGTTATAAACAGTTTAAGAGGATTTCTAGATGGCAAGTTGCAGCAATTTCATTGCTACTTTTTATGGCCAATGTTGCTGCTTGTTATACATGCCATCCAATCTGAATAGCCCTCCAATCAGTGAGAAAATTAGTTCCCAAAAAAACCTAGCATTGAATGCACGAGTGCATTCCTTACAGTTTATACCTTAGTATATGCAGCAGCAGCAGCAACAAAGATTTATATACCGCTTTTCAAAAGTGTCCGGAGTGGTTTACATAGAGAAATAATAAATAAAAATAAGATAAGATGGCTCCCTGTCCCCAAAAAGCTCACAATCTAAAAAGAAACAGAAGATAGACACCAGCACCAGTCACTGGAGGTACTGTGCTGGGGGTGGATAGGGTCAGCTGCTCTCCCCCCTACTAAATAAAAGGTGCCTCTTTGCCCAGTTAGCAGGGTTTTTTACAAATTTTCCATGGGATTTGACAGGAAGGGAAGGTGTGGCGATTACCTTTGTGGTGGCGAATGGAGGAGGAGAGGGGAGCAGTGGCCATTTCCTCCAGTCTCTGGAGATATTCCTTCACACACCCCTTTCCCTCCTCTCAGCCATTACTCTTCTGGTAACAGTAACTTTCTTTTTTAAGAAGAGTGCTCCCATTTCTACTGACTGAAGTCAATGAAGCGGCAAAGTGATCAACTGCTAACTGATGAGCGGCTAGGGGAAGCAGCAAAAGTAGCATCATGAGAACAAGGAAAATTCTGTTTGGGATCCAGATGGAAGTGAGGGTCCTATCAGCAAAGTGAAGAAGACGTACAATGGCACTCTCACAGCTGCAGGTGTAGCAGAAGCGCCATGGATGGAAGATGTAAAGGACAGCACAAGTTCACTTTCCGCAGGAGCGGCTCATCCTAACAAACCAAATGAGACATAGCTCCCTTCACTCTGTCTGCTCCTCTCTCCCTTATCCCACCCCGCCCGCACATTAAGGCAGCTGCACCTTAATGTGCAGGTGCCTTAAAGAAAATGCACGGTAAACATAAAAAAGCCCTGATTTATGTGCACAGCTTGCATTCACATCTGATAGGAGTGTGAGAGAACACTGATTCTCCTACAAAGAAAGTATCTCATCTAAAAATGCCCTAAATGAGCCAAACACATTTTGGGTATAATAAAACCCTTCTTCTGGAGCAAGCAAGCATGAAATCATCCATATGGACAGTGGCTGACATCCTGACTAAATTACTCAATGGAAGTTGTATTGAGGTTAGTCTTTTAGAGTAACTTCTGAGTAGTACTATTAAGTCACTTAATCTAGATGTCAGCCAATGTTTCACAATCAAAGCTTTAAAATATGAAAATATTCTAATACTTGTATGAAACCAAATATTACTGATTAAGTCACTAATATTTAAAGATGTTTGACTGGAAGCGTGGATTTCTACTCAGTGTTATGGTATTTTTAGCTGCTGTTTTTAATATGCTTCATTATTATTCTACATATTTTACTATTTTAATATTGTAAAGTTGCCCGAGAGCTCTGTTGAGCCTTGGAACATAGTAGACATGTTAATGCAATAAATAAGCTTCTACTTTATTGGACTTGATTGACATTACGCTAGTTAGTTTCATATACTTAATTTATTCAAGGTCAAAAGGAATTTTTAAAAAATCATATTAGATGAAGTCATATATATTTAACCCAGTTTGAATATTTTTAGTTCTTACCATTTAGCTCTTTGCCATATATCTGTATGAAGACTGGGCCTTTGTCAGAAAACTAATGTTCACACTATAGCATTGAAGTGGTTTCCATTTTTAAAATGCACCTAGTTCTCTCAGGCACATAAGCTCCGACAAAGATTCAATATATAAAAATAAAGCACTTAATCATGTAGTTGAGACAATCCAAATTTATATTTTGACTCAGGTTTAACTAGAAGGTAAAGCAAATTTCTGACTAAGCACAAATGAATTAGACAAACATGGAATGAAGAATTGTGATAAATATTTGGTTTAAAGACACCTTATGAAATTACTAGCAAGTCAGCTACCATTTATCCCAGGTAATTATGGTGTTGGATTCAAGTAAGACTATTAAGAAGAGCAGATTAACTCCTTAATAAAATGCAGAGGTGTCTAAGCCCTTAATATAGCCACCTCTTGTGGCTTTTTGATGGATTTAGAGAAGAAGGGTGTGTCAGTATTCTGGAAATCCTTCATTGTGCTCTTCACCAGCCCTCTCTTTCATCTGAATTCCTCACCATACGAGTCTGGCTGTCAGAATGTGAAATCAGTTTTTCTTGTGCATTAAACCTGAGCGATTGCTGAAAGTCAAAATGCCAATCTCAAAATGCCATCCTTTCCAACTCATGCTTTTGTCTCAATCAAGTTTTCTACAGTTAAGATGTGTGCCCAGTTAAGGAAAAAAGAAATAAGGGCTGGGAGTCCAAACCTACACCTAGCACTGCTATAGATATAGTTTGACAAGATAAATTGCAGCCAGGGCTTACTTAGCCTTGGTACTTATTTCCATAGCTATCGTACAGAGGCACTTTTGTCTACATTTTCTCCTTTACATCAGTAACCAGGCTGAAGAGGAGAATGACTCTGAGCATATGCAAACTGCCTTTTCTTTCCTAAAAGAATAAATGATCCATAGTCCCAACATTTTTACCATTAGGGGCAGAACTTTCAGCTGAGAGAGGGAAGAACTTCTAGAAAGATTTGAGCCTGCAAAATATCTGTGGATTGTTAATATTTAAGGAAGTCCAGTCCATAATGGTACATATGCTAGTAAACTCTAGGTTTAACTATTGTAAAGCACTCTACGTGGGGCTGCCTTTTTACGTAGTTTGGAAACTACAATTGGTATAGAATGCAATAGCAAGATTGGTCTCTGGGTTTACCGGAAGGGACCATATAAGAGCAATTTTGAAAGAACTGCACTGGATGCCAATATGTTTTTGAACGAAATACAAAGTGCTGATTATTACCTATAAAGCCTCAATAGCTTGGGTCCAGGGTACTTAAGAGAGCACCTTCTCTGTTGCGAACCCTGTCGCCTATTAAGATCTGGAGAGGTCTGATTATGGCTGCTGCTGACTCGCTTGGTGGTGATTCGGGACCGGACCGGACCTTCTCTGTGGCTGCCCCAGGGCTTTGGAATGCACTCCCTGCTGAAATAAGAGCAGCTTCTTCTCTGTTTGCTTTTATGAGGACTCTGGAGATGTACCTGTTTTCCCATGCTTTTAATTGAAATCTAAATTTTAATGTATTTTTATTTATTGAAATTTTATGTTTTAATTTGTACACCGCCTTGAGATTTCTATATCAGGCAGTATAGAAATACAACAAATAAATAAAGTATATTGTATGGAATTATTCTATTTGTGCTGTTAGAGGAGTCATGCCCTCAAGTGAAATCGCAATGGATAAAATAGATTATGTGCGGCTTTCAATCACAGCCAATTCACCATTTTGTTAAGTTTATTCACTACATCCTTTGTTAATGGGACAACTTGAGTTGCCTTCAGTCTTGCATCTCTTTGAAACAGTGGTGCCAGAACAGGGAAACATTTACTAACCAAGACCTATGTTAGACAGACTTGTGATTACACTAAGGTTGCAGTAAATCTCTTGATCCAATTAATTACACTCTGGTAGCTGGAAGGTGCCCAAAATCACACTTTAAAATAACCCTATTTAAGTTGCTGCACCTCTCATTTTACAAATTAATACTAGAAGGTAGGAGTTTGGTAGCAGGCCATTTTTCAGCCCACCCCACCCCGCACTCCCACTTCAGAAGCGAGATGGGTGGTGACCCAGGATAAGTATTTATTAGTTCCTTGTGATGTCCTGACTGTGCAGTACTCTCCTGGTACCAAGTCCGTTATTATCTTTTCAACACCAGGTGAAGATTTTTAATATGTTTAGCCTTTTCTTATCTTTAAGTTCTCCAAAAGACATCTGTTTTAACTAAGTCTGGTACTAATGCACTTTGCTTAGCCACTTTCCAAGAGACCTTTAGCTGAGAAGCAGGATAAGAAATGTTTCAAATAAATAAAGATATTGAACTTGTCACCACCTCACTTTTCTCCCTCACTCCCCACCCCTAAACTCACCGCAGTGGTGCTTTCCCCAGGAGGTAGCATCAGCAGGAGTCCTGGGAAGGGGGGAAAGGAACCACAGGTTATCAGGCAACACAGTTTTTAATACAACCTGGATTGTATAATCTAGTTTTTATACAGTTTTATACAATCAGTTTTTATACAGTCTGGATAGACCATACAGCCTCTCCCCCCACTCCCCATCCCCACCTTCATTTCCCAGACACTGCTGTGGGGTTGCCAGCCAACCTTTCCTGGTTACTAACAAGGAAAAGTTCAGCCTGGATTGCTCCTGTGCCTCCTCCGGTCTGCAAAGGGGAGCAGCTGACCGCATCACCCCCGCTCCTGGTGATGTCTGAGGATCAATTGGCTCTTAAAGGCACCGAAACAGGGGCCGGTTGAAAAGTTGGCAACCCATCACTGGTTACCCTGGCAACGCCTCCATTCACCCTCTCTCCCTCCCTGTCTAACCTAATGCTAGGCTATTCCGCCGGTTGGTTGCAGGGGGGTGGAGAGAGACTAAGATCTAGGAGGAGGAAGGGAGCTCAGAGGCCAGCACCTGTCATCGTCCACAGCAGCAGGAGGACCAACCGTCTCATCATAGGGGCGGAGAAGGCGGAAAGGATGCTGCCCACCGGGGGTGTTCCGTGCGGCCAGTTATAGCTCGCGCGACGGGCCAGTAAGGAAGGCCCGGCCCCGCCTCGTGCTTCTCTCCCACCCGCAACTCCTGCCGCGCCCACGTGATCGCTCAAGAGCCCCTGACCGCGGACGTGCCAAAGCTGCCGCTGGGCAGAGAACAGGCGAAACCAATCGGCGCTTGACTGCGGAGGGAGCGGGGTGGCGCGCGGGTGGCACTCGCAGTGCCGAGTGGTTCGAGGCGCTTCGACGCCCCCTGCCGATAGCGCTCAAATCCTATGGGGATTGTTCTCTCTCTCTCTTTCCCCACCCCTTGAATCAGATCAGGTCGGATGTGGATCGGATCTGACTTTTTAAAGCGTGCACACGCCTATTGGACTTTAGTCTGCCTGCGCCTAAAAGAGAATGAATGGAGCTGAACACACTCTTCTTCCAGGGGCTTAGTCTGGGACTTTGGTTCTTGTTGCTATTTTCTTCCATCCTCGCGGCCGCCGCACGCCCTCTCCAAATCCTACCTCGCCCGCCGCAAGCCCTGTCCAATGTTGTAAATGATTTTAATTGTAGAAGCAAGTTTGGGGCGGTATAAAAATATGTTGAATAAAACAAATAAACAAACCACCGGCGATCAAACTTCCCAAGTGTCCTATATCAACGCGCCTTTCATTTCAGACCAAAGGAGAGGAGGCTCAAACTTCTGTGCGGGAGGAAGTCTGTGAATATCAAAGCGTTTTAGTTTAAATGTATAGAAACATGTATAGAATAGAAGCTATAAATGTATAGAAACGGATCGCGCCCCAATTTACTCTAGTTCCTCCTTCCGAGTTTCATCGGCTCCTCCTGCGTGCGTGTGAAAATTTCTCAGCCCGGTTTGCGGCATGCTGAAGGCAGCTGTGCCCCACAAAAGTAGTCCATCATCATCGCCTGCTTGGCTTGCCCACCCACACGTGCCTGTGTCACACGGCTTCGTCAAATCGTCCTACAATGCACAACCTGAAACTAACCTGGCTGAATAGCGTGAAAGCAGCTCTCTCTCATTTACAAAGGCTCCCCTGTCTGGTCCCCGCTACTGATGACTTTTACTGGCCAGAGAGGTGGCCAGCTTAATAGGGCTATATCGAAGCCTTCATTAGGCTTGGCGCATAAACGTTCTCTCTCCCAAAGGCACTCAAGCGAAAAAGAAACAAGGGAAGATTAGCAACAGCCACTGGAAAGGACGCTTTGTTGGGCTGAACAGGGTCAGTTATTTATATACTGCTTTTCAACAGAAAACGGCAGTATATAGATATAAACAATTTCAGCAGAGGTTTACATAGATATAAACAATCAATCAATCAATCAGTCAAATAAATAAATAAATATAGGCTCCTAAATAAATAGGCTCCCTGTCCCCAAAGGGCTCCCAGTCTAAGAAACATAAGACAGACACCAGCAGCAGCCACGGGAGAGATGCTGTGCTGGGGCTGGATCGGGCCAGTTGCTCTCCCCCTGCTAAATAAAGCATATCACCACTTTAAAAAGGTGCCTCTTTGCTCAGTTAGCCGGGGAACATAGTCCGTCTTTGTCCAGCTGTTAGGGGGTCATGTCACCAAGGGTAGGGAGCAGATTTAGACCTCCACACAATGGTATTTAGGTGAAGTAAAGGTAAAGTGTGCCATCAAGTCGGGTTTGACTCCTGGCACCCACAGCCCTGTGGTTGTCTTTGGTACAATACAGGAGGGGTTTACCATTGCCTCCTCCTGTGCAGTCAGTATGACATGATGCCTTTCAGCATCTTCCTATATTGCTGCTGCCCAATATAGGTGTTTCCCATAGTCTGGGAAACAGACTATGTTTGTTGAAACACTGGTATGTTTCCCAGACTATGTTTCCCATAGTCTGGGAAACATACCAGTGGGGATTTCAACCGGCAACTTCTGGCTAGATAATCAAGTCATTTCCCTGCTGCTTTAGGTGCACCCCTTTAATCTTTTCCACAAAAGTGAGTGGTTACCATCAGTGTTCCCTCTAACAGAGATTCACAGGTGTTGACTACAACTCCCATAATCCCCAAGCAAAAGCCATTGCAGCTGGGGATTCTGGGAGTTGTAGTCAACAACATCTGGGAATCACTGTTTGAGGGAACACTGGTTACTATGCACTGCCATGGAGAGAAATAAACGCTGCACTTGATGACATGGTTGCAGTGAACTCAACCCCTGACCGGCTGGCTGCCCTCACTGACAGCTATCTTTGGTGTATTTATTTATTTAGCAAATGTATTGACCCCCTGACTCAAGGTGGTTTACATAAATTAAAACATAGACAAGAGAAGAAGGGAGAAGGAAAAGGGGGAGAAAGGAAAAGAAAAGAAGAAAAAGAACCCCACCACACACCTGACACACATTAAAAAGTAAAAGCCTGGCAAAATAGATAGGTTTCCAGGAGCTTCTTAAAGGACAGAAGGGAGTTGGCATTAGGAATCTCAGGAGGCAGAGTGTTCCATAAAAAGGGGGCTACAACACAGAAAGCCCTCCCACGAGCCCGGGCCCCACGTACCTCTCCTGGGCCCAAAACTCTGAGAAGGTCCACCTGAGACGACCTCATAGGGTGGGTTGAAGTTGGATGGGAGAGCTGGTCCTGAAGGTACACAGGCATCATACCCTGAAGGGTTTTATAGGTGATAACTAGCGCCTTGAATTGGACCAGGAAGCGAGCTGGCAGCCAATGCAGCGACCTCAGTGAAGGTGAAACATGATCATATTTTTTCCTGCCCATAAGCAGCTGGGCTGTGGCATTTTGAGCCAGCTGAAGCTTCCAAGTCATCTTCAAAGGTAACCCCAGGTAGAGTGCATTGCAGTAGTCCAACTGAGAGATGACGAGGGCATGAGTTACGGTTGCCAGGGCCTGCCGGCCGAGGTAAGGCCACAGTTGGTGCACCAGACGAAGCTGGGCAAAGGCTCCCCTGCCCACAGCTTCCATGTGTTGTTCCAGCAGGAGCTGTGAGTCCAGGATGACGCCCAAATTGTGAGCCTGCTCTTTCAAGGGGATAACTTGAAACTGGAACCTGGCCAGATCAAGAACTGAACAAGAGCAACTCTGTCTTGGAGGGATTAAGCCTGAGCTTGTTTTGGCCCATCCAAACCCTTACAGCCTCCAGGGTATGCAACATGTCCCTCTGCACACAAAGATAGATTGCATACTCAGGGGTCCCACACAATATGCAAGGCCCCACTCTGCACACTTCTGATGTGCATTTTGCCATCAAAAAGTTTGAAAAAATACTTAGGATTTATTTAGTACATATCCAGAGTTCAAGTTATTTCACTCTTGGTAATTCTTAACAGCCTTGTGAAGTAGACAGACGACAGGTCACATTATTATTTCCATATTGCCAATCAAATGGCACCGGGAAAGGGTTAACACACCTCACCACAGCCCCAGTCCATGCTGAGAACATAAGAACAGCCCTGCTGGATCAGGCTCAAGGCCCATCTAGTCCAGCATCCTGTTTCGCACAGTGGCCCACCAGATGCCGCTGGAAGCCACAGGCAGGAGTTGAGGGTGTGCCCTCTCTCCTGCCATTGCTCCCCTGCAACTGGTACTCAGAGGCACACCCTTGAGGCTGGAGGTGGCCCACAGCCCTCTGACTAGTAGCCATTGATAGACCTCTCCTCCATGAAGTCATCCAAACCCCTCTTAAAGCCATCCAGGTTGTTGGCTGTCACCACATCCTGTGGCAGAGAGTTCCACAAGTGGATCATGCGTTGTGTGAAAGGCAGAGAGTTCCACAAGTGGATCACGCGTTGTGTGAAAGGCAGAGAGTTCCACAAGTGGATCACGCATTGTGTGAAAGGCATGGCTATTGCTGTCTATTAAAGCAAATCAGAAATGTCAGGAAATCCAATCACAGATTTCTTGCCCTCTCTTGTAAAGAGCATGGAAAAGGTGAAAAAAAAGGAATTAGTGTTCATTGAATATAAACTATTATTAAAAGGGCATGCAAGAATTGGTTGTTTCTGGCATATACTTACAACTAACATGAACCACGGAAAAGAACTCAGAATCCCCAAGGATCTGAAAATCTTAGTTAAAAAGCAGTGTCAATTCAGGTTTCATTTCGTATTTAAACACATTGTCTTGGGGTGGCGGGGAGGGAGGAAGGTAGGTAGAAATGCCATTTCTGATAGTCTGATATATACACATTGTAGTTTCAGAGCACTAGCATGAAGGTTAGCTTGTATTGAGTTCCAGCTCTTATCTATGTGTTAAAATGGTCAAGGATGTTAATTGTCCACCTTCCAATAAGTCATTCATCCCCGAGGACAACAAAGACTCTTTGTGGAAAAGCCATCAGGGAATGCCTTTCAGACATTTTACTTCTTTGAGCCTTTAATCCTTTGGTTTCAGTAGACAGAATTCCCAGTCCTGAATAAGGGCATTTTTGTGTCTCTTTAAATAGAAATAATTTACATCAAAAAATGGGGCACTGCATAATTGAACATGACATGGGGGCAGAATATACATGAGAAATAACTAAATATATATTAATTCCATATTAGTTTAATTCAAATAAAGTCAAGGAACAAAAAGAGGCACAATCCAGCAAACATTAAGCACTTTGAAGCCCTATGGATATCAACAGGAGAAATAAGTACATGCTTAAGGCTACAACTATATGTCTCTTTGGAGGAAGTCCCACTGAACTCAGTGGGACTTAATTCAGAGCTGCCTACCTCTTTTGACAAAATACATGGGACTTTAAATTAACTTTTACTGGATTTGTGCCCTGTGTTTCTTTGATCATTTCAGTTTGTATGGTTATTAAAATGGGTCATATTTGCTCTTGAGATCACATTAAAATGGTAAGAATTTGACCACAAAAATACTTCTTATGCACACAGTAGTAGTATTACATACACACCTGGGCAGAGTTTTGACCTTATATGGGCATGGTGACAAGTGGTGGATTAATGGAAAGGCGGAGCAGGCGTCTGCCGCCCCTCTTTGGGGGTGGCAGCAGCTGCAGTGTGGTGGGGGGAGAAAAAACCCCCCTTTTAACCTTAAAATCCTTGCCAGCAGTAGCCTGGGGGGGGGAGGTGAGGGGAAAGTTCCCCCTTTCCCTCCTATAAAGAACACAGCTGCCTGCTGCGGGATGAGGCACGGCAGCAGCTTCAGGGAGGGAGGGTGCTGTGGGTGGGGAGAGTTCCCCCTTTTACTCTTGAAAATGCCACTGTACAGAGGGATGGGGAGGGGCGGCGAGCTCCTTCCAGCTCCCCTGCTCCCAAGTGACTGCATGGGCCTCTCTGCTGTGCAGCCCATTTTCGGCCTTCCTCCACGTGCATATTGTGTATTAGTTTATATTTAGTTCGTTTTTTGTTAACTATAGTTCGTTTATATTTTGTGTCCTGTAGATGACATTGTCCTTACGCAAAGGACAAAATCGCCACTGTATGAGTCCCTGACTCCTAAACCTAAAGAGGCTGAGCAACTAACAAAATGTAAATAGCTGCTATTATGTATGAACTATCATTGGAACGTTAAGAAGCATGGATATGGGAAAGCTCGACACAGTGAAAGGGGGAAATGAATCGACTACAGATTGACATCTTGGGCATCATGGACTGGAATAGGACACTTTCAATCAGAAAATCATACCATTTAGTACTCAGGACACGAAAACCAAAGAAGGAACGGTGTTGCTTTCATCGTCAGAAAGGACATAGTAATGACAGTACTTGGGTACAACGAGGTCAGTGACCGACTAATATCTATTAGATTTCATGGAAACCCTTTAACATGACAATTTTTCAAGTCTATGCCCCAGCGACTGATGCAGAAGAAGAGGAAGTTGATGAGTTTTATGTTCAAGTTCATTCTGAAGTTGACAGAACATGCAAGCAAGATGTGCTGCTGGTGGTGGGAGACTAGAATGCCAAAGTTGGAAAAGGTGGATCAGCTAGTTTAGATTACTAAACTAGTAATCAGCTAGTTTAGATTAGTACACATTTATATCTATGGCTTTTGAGTAATTCTATATCTTTCTTTCTTTCCTTCTTTCCTTCCTTCCTCATTATAACAGAACCTAATGTTTCCTCTGAAAACAACGAAGGAAGGGTGAGAACTGTGAAAAGAAAGCATTGTGTTCTGGGTAAGAGAAATAATTATTTATCCTTTAAAAATGTATAATTAATCTATAAGGTCTTGAGGAATAACCGTTTGTTTTGTAGTTGGTTGCAGCCAGTCAGCCAAGAGGACAACCACCCATGAAGAAAAACAAAAAACAAAGCTGTGAGGAATCTGGTAATGAAATACTGTATTTAACTAGACAATAGCACTGTGATGCATTTGGAAACACACAACACAGAGTAATGCCAAGGTTGTGCATTCAAGCCTCACATGGAGTATGATTTTACACTTCCTTTTCTTATGCTTTTGTGTTCTTTATTTTAGAACAAGCAGATGATGCCTGAGAAGCAGGTCCACTCCAACCTCAGCAGTGTCTTGAGGATGACAAGGTGGTCAACTTTGCAAAGGAAATAACTGCAGCTGGTGAAGGCCTGGGCTATTCGAGCCGCCAAAACGCAGAAATACAAGATATCATTACAGTTGGCATGAACTGCCTCAAAACTATTGATGAGTACAGGTTGTCCATAATAGAATTGATCACCAGAGGTATTGGAAATCTTGATCTGACTGGAATGGTGGATTTTGTGAAGGATATTAAAAATGAATTTATGTATTCCAATAGTGCTGAGACCAGAGGCGTATCTAGGGAAAATAGCGCCTAGGGCAAGCACTGAAATCGCACCCCCTCCCCTGTCCAAACATCTGACACCCATCTTTCAGATAACTTTACCATAATATCAGCTGAAAAATACAAGTCAAGCTTGTTAATCTTTTAATATTTCAAAAACTATTTAGCAGTGGACGTAGCCAGACCAAGAAAATGCTGGAAAACTACAAATTTCAGTATGCTGGGGCTCATGAAATGCCTACATATTATGCGGAGGTATACTTGGAAAAACTAAATAGAAGTGCCTGTCTAATTCTCTGCTATACATTGTAGCATCACGATTACATAAGTTTTAAAAATAAATCGAGAATTTGACTTTTCCCAGATACTCTGAAAATAATTAAACGATATGCAGAGTAAACTGTGTCATGCTTGGAATATATTCTAGTATTTCAGAAAGACAGTTAAAATGAGAGAAAGAGCAAGAAACTCCCAGTGGGCCTTAATACTAAGGATTTCACACTGATTCAAAGACAAACTTACCATTAATAGCCATATTATTAAGACATCACATTTAACTCACTTATCACAAGAAGCAAAGTAAGAGCAAATGAATACAATCTTAGCTCATAAACTTCAGTGCAGTATTTACAAGCTCTGATTCTCTGTACATAGTGCCAATCTGAACATGTGTACAGTGACCTATATTAATTTTTTTTTTAAATTACCTGTAGCCCCTTCGGGGGGGTCTGCTGTGGGGGGTCTCCAAAGTTCCCCCCTCCTCCCACTGGCCTCTAGGGCCTCACAGGCACCATTTGAGCATGTGCGGTGGTCATTTTAAAAAATATATGTTTAAAAAAAATGTCTGCTGAAAACAAAATGGCCACCACGCTTGCTCAAATGGCCTCTGCAAGGCCTGGCATGGTCTAGGGCAGTGTTTCTCAAACTTTTTGGAGTCAAGGACCGCTAAATTCTTCGTGCAGAGTTTCAAGGACCGCTACATTCTTCATGCGCAGTTTCCCGGACCAGCAGTTAGTAAAGGGGTTTCAAGTCTGTCTGTCTATCTATCTATCTATCAGACTTCTATACTGCCCAAAACTTGCATCTCTGGGCAGTTTAGAATGAAAATAATATAAGCATTAAAATAATTAAATTTGGAATCTTTTGCAAACATGAAATATTAGGGGTTCTTAACCTTGGGCCCCTCAGTTAAACTCCCATAATCCCCAACAATGGCATTTGGCCATTATGGCTGGGGATTATGGGAGTAGAAGTCCACCAACGTCTGGGTACCCAAGGTTGAGAACCCCTGAATCTAAAAGCCTGGGTGAACAAATTTGTCTCCAGTATGTCTGGAGTGGAGGTGCTTGTGATTACTCAATGGAGAGGGGATGTTGGGCCATTAGAAAAATTCAAAAGCTACATGGGGCCAATGAAAACAACATACAAGCAAACCCCACTGATGCAAGAGGGAAACAGCGTTCCCTCTCAAGGCGCCTCGACCATAACAGGCAGCTGGGTTTCAATCAAACAACCTTTGGCTGCAAACAATGAGCATGCAAGAACCAGCAGCCCTTCAAGTGGCGCCCACTGCCATACTTTTTCCTCCATGCCCCCGCACCGCATACAGTTTGAAGTTGTAAAGATAGGGAATAAGATAGCTGTAGGAAGATCTCAGCAGCATGTGGAGGCAAGGCACAAGAAGGGTCCCATGCCTCCGTGATACTCTTCCTCTTCCGTGCCATGTGCAAAACTGAGGAAGTGAGTGCCTTGATTTCAGTTGGGGGGGGGGTTGACTCCCAGTCAGGGACCGGCACTCAACCCTTCGGGGACCGGCAGCGGTCCAGGGACCGGTGGTTGAGAAACACTGGTCTAGGGCCTCACAGAGGCCATTTGAGCATGTCCAGTGGCCATTTTGTTTTTGGTGGCCATTTAAAAAAAAAAATTTAAGAAATGGCGCCCCCCTTCAAGTGGCGCCCGGGGCACGTGCCCTGCCCGCCCTAGATACGCCCCTGCCAGTTTGGGAGATTACGTGCTAGAACTCGACCACAAAAAAGCAAGCCTTGAATGCCCCATCCACTCCATCCCCTTCCCATTTCTTTCCTGTTCTTAAAAAACATGCAATCAGAGCCTTTTTTTCCCTTCCCTCACAAGAGTAAAAGTATCTTTATTTATGCTATAGATTTCAGAAAGGTTTTATAACTTCTTGTTTGAATTACAGTATTCACATATTGCAACATCTGCATATCATCCTGTTTCAAAGTGTTCTATAGAGCATGCTGTGGGGTGGCAGAAGTCAAAACCCTGGTTATTAAATTTAATACTTCATCTATAGACTGTTGATTTATATGTAAACATTTAATTTCATAGGCAATTATTAAAATAATATGTAAAATAGATTTAAAACATGTTCTAGAAACGAGCCTCTTAATGGATGTTGCAATTCTAAATAGGCATGTGAATTTTGAGCCAGGGCTTGAGTTACACATCCAGTGCATACATCATGTGCGTATCCCCTCAGACAATTTTTCAAAATTCCCAACACGCTAGCCCGCACTAGACTTTTCATATAGTGAGTCTCCATTCTCTTGGTTCAACAATTTCACTGACTTTCAGATCCAGAAAGTTTTGCATAGTGATGTGGGAGGGTTGTTGAGTTTCCACAGGTATGGGATTCTAAGGGAAGAAAAGAAAAGGTCTTTATTTTAATGAGGCTATTCACACGATGGGGCAAAATCGGGCTACTAGAGGCTAGCCTGATTTTGCCCCATCCTGTGAACCACCGGGCTCGGCTGCAAGCCTAGATGGGTAACCTGCCTAAGTACCCCTCCCCTTAGCCCGGGTTTGCGGAGTGAGTGCTCCGCAAAATGGGGCTATCTGGTCGTGAGTAGCCGTGGTGCGGCTCCGCACCGCGGCAACTTGTGAGTAGACCCCCGGAGGGGAGGCAAAAAGCCACCTCCCGGTTCCGGGGTCTCCCCAGTATGCCCTGCACACTCGCGCAGGGCATACTGGGGCTTGCGGGGGCCATGTGGCCCCCAAGCTCCCCAGCCCCCACCGGCTCCATCACGGAGCTGGCAATCGTGTGGGCAGCTGATCTGGCCGCCCAGGGCTCCCTCCCTGCTCGTGAGCGGGGAGAGTGGGCTTAGCCTGCTCTTCCCGCTCACCGCCCCAAACCGGGTCTCACGGATCATGAGACCCAGTCCAGTGTCTTTTCCTCACCACTACCACCCCTCCAAACCTTCCTCACCTTAATATACAAGCCTGCTGGTGCTGATAAATTCCATAAGGCTAGAGGCTGCATGTCAAGATATATCTCCTGCTTGCTTTTTTACACATTTTTACACATTTTATATCCTGCTCTTCCTCCAAGGAGCCCACAGCGGCGTACTACACACTTGTGTTTCTCTTTCACAACAACCCTGTGAAGTAGGTTAGGCTGAGAGCGAAGTGACTGGCCCAGAGTCACCCAGCAAGTCTCATGGCTGAATGGGGATTTGAACTCGGGTCTCCCCAGTCCTAGTCCAGAACTTTATTTCTTTTCTATCTCCTAAAAACAATAAAGTGCACAGTTTAAAGTTCCACTTATACTGATGTCTAAATGCCTATACCCCAAACCCCACAATGTAAAACCTATTTACCTGTGGGCTGTGGCTCTCCTGATACAACCGCCAATATTTCTTGCCACAATTGTTCCACCTTTTTGTCTTCTTCAGCCATGCTTTTGGCTGGAGGGAATGGTTGTTCCTCATCTGAATCAGTGCTAATATAACATCTTCTTGACTTAGGTTTTACATCAGACTGTGTTGGCTGTAGCCCCCCCCCACCAACTCTCAGGAAATCCCATGAGTCAAGTGAGCAGTTAAAGTGTGTCTTTGCAATGTAGTTATAACTCAGACATTTTTAGAAGCTGAATGACTCAGCAATACAGAAGGCTCTGAGTGGGTGGACCCAATTCCTATTGGTTTGTACATGTCATAACTCAGACTATTTTTAGAAGCTGAATGACTCAGCAATACAGAAGGCTCTGAGTGGGTGGACCCAATTCCTATTGGTTTGTACATGTCATAACTCAGACTATTTTTAGAAGCTGAATGACTCAGCAATACAGAAGGCTCTGAGTGGGTGGACCCAATTCCTATTGGTCTGTACATGTCAGGGGGTGGTTAAACCTCATGGTACCGGGGCATGTTCTGTGGAGGTGTGGCCATCTCCAGATAGCCAACCAACCACACCTCCTGGAAGGGAGGCAGGGACGAGACAGCCCCTAAAGGTTACATGATTTAGCATATGTCACCATTACATCACCATGCCCATATAAGGGCAAAACTCCACCCAGGTGTGTATATAATACTAACTCACAGTTATTAGTAATATGTAAGACAGCATCTTGAAATAAAATAGTACTCAGCTTGATTTTGGGCAAGATCCAAAGTACCATGAGCTTAGTTCTGCTTATATATACAACAGAGCATCCCTGCCTCTTCCCTTCCATGGCAGCTCTGTGAGCCCCCTGAAAAGCTACTCTTGCGGATTGCGGGATGAGGGGAGAGACACCCGCCCCACACTATATAGCATGTGAAGCTTGCCATGTGTATGTGGGATTGGTAAAAAATGGAGCATCCGTTGCACAAATAGAAATGCCATCCACTTACACAAGGAGCATAGTGTCTCCCCTGCTAACTGAGCAAAGAGGCACCTTCTAAAAGTGGTGGTTTTCTTTATTTACCAGGGGGAGAGCAACTGGTCCTATCCATCTCCAGCACAGCAACCCTCCAGTGGCTGTCGCTGGTGTCTATATTATTATTATTTAGATTGGGAGCCCTTTGGGGACAGCGAGCCATTTCAGTTATTTATTTATAGCTATGTAAACCACTTTGGAAACTTTGTTGAAAAGCGGTATATAAATATTCATCGTATTTGTATCCGTATTCTCCTACATAACATATGCAAAATGTTTTCCACACTTAGGAAGAGGCTTATATAAGCAATTCTCTCAATTTACCTAGGGACTATAATTCCCTAGCTGGAGGAAAAAAACTGCACATCCAGATAGGAGGTGTGCATGCAGTTTCTCTCCTCATCCAGCTTTTGGAGCTGCACGCACAGAAAGACTTTAGAAAACGTATTAGAAAGACTAATACCCTTTTGAGAAAGACTATCCAGGAAAGAGGAGGCTGGATTTAGTCCCACTGCTTCCCTCCAGTGGTGTGCATGGAACTAGCACCCTTCGAGCCATTGGGGGAGGGATGGCTTTAAGGATGTGAAAGCGTGCACTTAACCCCAACCCTGCAGCCGCTGCGCTTCCCCCTCTGGCACTCTATGTAAAAATAGTCTGGCAGGGCGGCAGCGTACCCCCTTGCCCGCCGCGCATGCACGCACACACCATATGTACGTGTGACGTGCACATGCGTGCTGGGCACTTCTGGCCACTTCTGGTTGTGGGGGTTAAACGAGGTGGCAAGGAGGTACGCTGCCACCCCACCGGACCATTTTTACACAGAGTGCTGGAGGGGAAAGAGCGGTGGTGGTGGTGGGGTTAAGTGCACCCTCCCCCGTCCTTAGAGCTACTCCCCCGCTTCAAACCAGTGGAACTGCCAGTCTTATCGAACCGGTTCGGAGGCCTATAAAAGGGCCTTCGAACCGGTTAGTGCACATCCCTACTTCCCTCTTCCCAAACTGCTAATTGACTTGATCACTGTTCTTTGAAGAAGATTGTGCACATGCAGATCTGGTTGCTGCACGTACACAGTTCAAGTATTATTAGAATGCTTTTTTGTTTTTTTAGGGCTGTTACCCAATTAAATAAATTTTAGTTGATCAATCACATGAGTTTTAATTAAATCAGCATAAATATACAAATGATTAAAGCAATTCTTTGAAGAAAAATGTTTTTAGATGATGCACCTGTTGCTGCAGTTTGTATGAGTACTTCTATTACCATTTTGGCGGTGGGAATTATGTTGCTCTCTTAATTGGGGATGCCATTTTAAAGGGGCTTTAATTGATACATTAATTAGAGGCTGCCATCTTGTGATTTTTACATCTCTCTCTCTCTCTCTCTTTTTAAAGTTCTCATTGTGAAAGTTTTTCCTAATGGAGCAAATACAACATCAAGAAGATAATTTACACTGGGATATCACTGCAGGAGGAAAAGGTTACACTTCTTTTGCCCCAGAGCCAGACTCATATAATCCAATTAATGCTAAGGCTGCTTAAAAAAAGAGAGAGAGAGAGAAAATTCAATCACAGAACTCTGATGTCTTGCCTACTGTAGCTGTTAAAGTGCCACACTTTTTCACTTTGGGGTTGAATTGCATGTTACCACAGCAAGCATGTGTCCTACATTCTGCATCTGCTTACTTGCCAACATGTCCCTATTTTCCCATTCAGGTGAATGGGGAAATAGGGACATGTTGGCAGGTATGCATTTGTATGATTTTTAGGGATCACTGAATATTTAACCATTCCTGCACCAATTTCCCCCTCCAAATGCTCTCTCGGGCTTCTCTTTCCTAATTTGAGCTCATTTCCTGTTTCACAATGTGGAAAACAGATTTGAAAAGCCTGGGGAGGGGGAGTATTTGTTAGTGAGAATTAGGCACTCATATTTTCAGCCAGCTATTCTTTCCTCATAAACATCTAATTCCAGTTAGATTGCTGAGGCAAGAGGGCTGTGCTCCCATTAGATATAATGAGGTGTGGTCTGACTCAGGCAACACATTTCGGGCTAGCAAACAATGTAATTAATAGTTATATCTTTAGCACCGATTCAGATGTTCTGCCCCAGGCACCAAAATATCTTGGGCTGTTTTTGATAACAGTAGCCACTAGGTGTCACATCAGTGTAACAAAAGTGCTGATAGTGCGGGGTGGGGTGTGTGTGTGTGTATGTATGTGTGTACCTGAAACCTAGAACAAGCCAGATTGAGTAAACAAGCATATTTTACATGTTACTAGGCAACCCACACAGAGCATCTGTGCGCTCTTTGGGGCTGGCTGTTCCCCCCTCCCTCCTGCCCCATTCTCCCTCCCCCTCCCTCCCTCCCTCCTGCCCCACTCTCTTGCCCCTCTTCCCCTCCCACCCAATTCTCTCCTGCCCTTCTTTTCCCCTTCTGGCCCACTCTCTCCTGCCCTCCCTCCCTCCCCCCCTGCCCCACTCTCTCTTGCCCTCCCTCCCCTCCCCCGCCTCACTCTCTCTTGCCCTCCCTCCCCTCCCCCCTGCCCCACTCTCTCTTGCCCTCCCTCCCCTCCCCCCTGCCCCACTCTCTCTTGCCCTCCCCCTTGCTCTCCCTCTCTCTCCCTCTTGCCCTCCCCCTCCCCCTCCCCTCCCCGCACTGAGTACCTTATCTCCGCTGCCACAGGCCAGGCCCTCCTTACCAAGTGGTGAGCAGCCAAAAAGGCCCCTGCCGCCGCCGTTCTTCCTCCCGGGTGGCAAACAGGGAAGTTCCGCCGCCTGGTTCCCTCCTGCCCCGGCCTCCCACAGGCGCCTTGGCTCCACGGGCGGCTCCGCAGCCGGCCCGCCACCTCGCCTCTGCAACCAGGCCCGCAGGCCTGCCGCCGGGCCAAGAACCGGCTCTGCGGCCCACCGCTTGCCTCCCAGTGCCAGCCATTTCCAGTGGGCCGGCCCGCTACCACCGCCTCGCCTCTGCAGCCGGGACCGAGTACCGGTTCTGCGGCCCGCCACTGGCCTCCGCAGCCACCGCTTGTCTCTCAGTGCCAGCAGGCTGGCCCGCCGCTGCCATTGGCCTGTGCCCAGCCAATCAGCTGGCTTGCCGGGACGCACATTCCATGGCACACCCAGGAGAAATAAATATATAGATAAAAAGAGAGAGAGAGAAGAAAGAAAAACTTCATCCGAGATCAGTTTGACCCCCTGCCTTAAGTCAGTGTGGTCGGGCATGTTGGAGAGGGGGACTTCATAAAGCACTTTTCCTCGAAGTGCTGCCTCAGCAATTACCAGGCTATGCACTGGAGCACACTGGTATGCTGGAAAAGAACTGCTAGTGTGTGCCATGAGAAGCAAATTAATTACATTAAGAGGTCGTTCTCCTGCCCAGGTGGGTGAGGCGGTGGGTGGGCAGGGTGTGTGTGCTTGTTTTACTCACTCCCCTGCCCCAGATGACCGAGTTCTGCTGTTGGGAGTGTGAACTGAGCTCCCAGATTACCAGTTCTGCATTCCTGCAGCTCTGAGCTCCCAAGGCTGGGATAATGTGCCCCAGCCCCCGGAGATCCCACAATGCACTGCACAAGGGTGTAACTATAATTGAGCGGGTGGGTTCAAATAACCCAGCCTCCCCCCCCCCGCCAGCTCCTGAGGGCCCCCCCAGCTCCACTCCTCCCTATTGTCTTCATTCTCTCCCTCACTCTGAGTGGCTTCCAGGAAGAAGAGTGAACACGGGCCTCTCTCCTCTAGCTCAGCCCCTGGCACTGCACAAGTGCATGGTGCATTGTGGAGATCCCCCCAGCAACAGGATGGCACCCGTCGATGCTTCAGCACTGGCTGCAAGCAGCCAATACCGACACACGGCCAAGTAAATGCAGTTCGGGGAGCACTTGCTCACTCAACCCCATTTAAGAGGCAGGCTCCCTAGGCCCATTTGCTGCCAAGGCACCGCCAGGAGCTGGTCAGCTCCCGCGGGTTCCTGTGGGCAGCCAAGCCTGGGCATTGCTGTCCTAGCTCTCAGTCTTGGCTGCTTGTGAGAACAGCCCCAGTGGCCCCCCTGATGAGCCCAAAGCACCCACAGAGGAGGCTGCCCACTGCAACTCTGCATGATTGAGTACTTTGGACTGACCTCCTTCCTGCCGGGGAGGGCAATTCTGTCGCTTAATTTTTTTTGCTTTAGGGCTTGTGACAGGGGCGTAGCTAGGGGAGAGGGGGCCCGTGTTCATCCCTCTCTCTCGCGGGCCCCCCAGAGTGAGGGAGACAATGAAGAAAATAGGGAGGGGTGGAGCTGGAGGGCCCTCAGGAGCTGGGGCCCCGTGTTCTTTGAACCCTTTCGCTCCATTATAGCTACGCCCCTGGCTTGTGATGATGGTGTTGCACTTTACAAGATTGTAATTACAATCTTGTGTAAGACGTAACAAACTATTTATACCTTTTTCAGATAAAGAAGGCAGATATACACAGAGGCGCTCTACCTCCCCGGACCTTGGGGCCCAGGTCCGTGGCCTCCAAGGTCCGGAGGGACTCCAAATGGCTGGGGGGGCCCCCCTCTGGCAGGCACCCCACCCCACTGAACCTCCTTTTTGTTTTTGTTTTATTTCAGCCACTGCGCGGCCAAGGGCTGGCTGCGGGAGAGTGAGCCGAGCAGTCCAGACATCATGGGCTTGCAACGATCTCTCGCAACTGCGCAGGCGCGCCTCAGAGCTAGAAAGCGATGCTGGGCCAAACGGATAGGCCCAGCATCGCTCCGGACACCGCCGCCAGTGGGGAGAAGGACTCTGGGCTCACCCACTGGCAGCCACCCCTCAGCCGCACGGCGGCTGAAATTAAAAAAAAAATGGAGGTCTGGTGTGGCAGGAGGCCCCCCAAAGTAGGTTCTGGAGGACCTCACACTAGGGGGCCCATTGCGGTGGTGGCAGGGGCGGTCCAGGGGCCAAAGTTGCCTAGGTGCACCCCTGGATATACATAGGTGTTCACATAGGTCTGTATGATTTGGGTGTGTGTCTGTCTAATTAAAATCCTCATATATCCCTCCCCTTTTTAGTCGTTATGACTTGCTTGTGTTTATTTCATTCCACATATATACTCTTCCTTATGGACCAACCATATGCTTCAAAGCAGCTTGATGAATCAAAATGACAATTCACGGAAGCTTTTTTCTCTTCAAAGACATTGGTGAGGCTCAGTGGTTTGGGAAGGTTCACCGGCGTGTATAAGAATTAGCTGCCCTCAGAGGAGCCCACTCTCTGTGTTGCCATCAGTCACTGTTCTGCACATGCTTCCAGGATGGAAAGAAAGAACCGCGACTCATGCAGAGACAGTAGCGGCTGGTGGGCATTGGAGCAGGCGGGGTGGGAGGGAGGCAGGGGAGAACCTGGTCACCGAGGCAGAAGCCTAACCACTCCCTTTCCTCCTTGCCAACTGGCTTGGTTATTTACCCAAGCCTGCTGGCATTGAGGAAAACAGAGAGAGAGAGAGAGAGAGAGAAAGCAGAAAAGTAGGGGCAAATATAGAAAAAAGAAATGGGGGCTTTTGGGGGGGGGAGGCAGAGAGCAAAAAAACCAGGGCAGAAAACAGAAAAGGGGGTGGGGCAAAAGGGAGAGAAAGCAGGGATTGCATTCCCCCTCTCACCAAACCAAGAAACTAGTAAAAGATCAGACTTACCAGCAGCCAGGAAATCCTCCGATCTTCGCTCTGTTGCCAGATTTGGCTTTTTTAAAGCCAAATTTTGGGTTGCAGCCCATTTGACTCACGAGTATACCCCTTAGGTTCTGGGCACACTGCCGGGTGGGGCCGGAGCAGAGAGCTTCCTCCAGTTCCTCCTATCCTGTCTGAAACTTCCTCTTTTGGTCTTACTGGCTGGAACAGCTGCTACTCAAGCTGCTCCAGCCATTCTGATTCCTAGGGGGCTCCTCCTGGCACTGCCCTCAGGAAGAAGGGGGAAATGTATTAAAAATATAGTCCCTGAAGCAACCAGGGTTAAAGTGCATTTTAACCCATTATTTTAGTTCTTCCTGGGGGCAGTGCCAGGAGGAGCCCCCTAGGAATCAGATTGGCTGGAGCAGCTTTAATAGCAGCTATTCCAGCCAGTAAGACCAAAACAAGAAGTAACAGGCAGCTGCTGGTGCTGGAAGAAGCTCCCTGCTCAGGAGATTTCCCTGGCTGTTGGTAAGTCTGTCTGTTCCTTAATTAGCTTGTTTGTTTTTGTTGGGTGGGGGGGGTGCTGCCCTCCCCCTCCCCCACCACAATAACACAACATAAAACATATTGAATAGAATACAGCAGTCACTTGTTAAATTGAGATCAGAGTCACATGTATTGTACCCAATGCCTTAGGACCAACAGTAAGAGAGAAGTTATCTCCCATTGCCTTGCTTACAAGCACCCAGAAACACCTTGGTGACCGTTGTTGGAAATAAAATGCTGGAGCAGAGAGATCTTTGTCTGAGCCAGCAAGGAAATGCTTACATTTTTTATGGTTAATTACACTTGGATAGTGTACATCAGGGGCATAACTATAATAGGGCAAGGGGAGACAGTTGTCTAGTGGCCCACTGCCTTGAGGGGCCCCCCAGAGGCAAGTCACATGACTGACTCCCCTAGCTGTGCACCCGCCCGGCGCTTCCTTCAGTTGTATTCATCCTCCAAAATTGATGAGAGTGTTAAGACCTAGAGCTACCAGGTCAGTATGTCTTTCTCTAGTACCATTAAATGACTTGCATCGTCCACAATTTATAAACCTTTAAAAAAATAATTTAGGATGATGTTCTATTGTGGCACATAGGTTATTCACATGCATTTTACTATGCTTTTTGTTACCACTGTTCAGCCTCATTTAAGATTTCTTTACTTCATGAGCTAAGCTTCAGTGAGGAGGGGCCCATTTTAAAATCTTGTCTCTCAGCCCACTCCAACCTTGCTACGCCCCTGGTGTATGTACATAAAGGTTGGAAAGTCAGTTAATAATCCTGAAATTACAGTGATGTCCCTAATAATATAACCCAGCTTTAGAAGTAGGAAATGAAAGATTGTGCCATCGAGTCTGTGTCAACTCCTGATGACCACAGAGCCATGTGGTTTTCTTGGTAAAATACAGGAGTGGTTTACCATTGCCTTCTCCTGAGCTTTCGAAGTAGGACTGTGTTTTTATCACTATGTCTTGTTTTTCATTTAAGAGGCTGCTGACTCTGATTTACCAGATGACTGGAGACATCTGGCAGGCAGCAGATTATCAGGGGAGTGGGCAGCATGAAAGCACCCCACCCACCTCCATGGCATGAGAGGGTCCCACACCTCTGCCTTGCCTAGATTTTAAGAGGAGGAAGGAGATGGAGGAGAGACACTTTAGCTCTCCACTCTTATCTCCTTTATTTCTTTTTCCTTTCTCTCTTCCTTTTCAAAGCCAAGTAAGGCACAGGAGTTCTCATGACACCAAGCCACGCCACAGCAGTGGGAGGTCACAAGTGAGGTAGGTACTCTCTTGCCACTCAGCCGGGCCAGAGGCATTTGGTGCCCCAACTTAGGCACTAAAGATTTTGGGCTCCCCTTGTGTGGAAATGTTGTTGTAATATGTCCAGCTCCAAGACTGCTCCATTCTCTCTCTCTCTCTCTCTCCCCCACCAAGACTGCTCCATTCTCTCTCTCTCTCTCCCCCACCAAGACTGCTCCATTCTCTCTCTCTCTCTCTCTCTCTCTCTCTCTCCCTCCCCTCCACCAAGACGGCTCCATTCTCTCTCTCTCTCTCCCTCCCCTCCACCAAGACGGCTCCATTCTCTCTCTCTCTCTCTCTCTCTCTCTCTCTCTCTCTCTCTCTCTCTCTCTCCCTCCAAGACTGCTCCATTCTCTCTCTCTCTCCCCCCCCCACCAAGATGGCTCCATTCTCTCTCTCTCTCTCTCTCTCCCCCCCCCCCACCAAGACGGCTCCATTCTCTCTCTCTGTGCCTTCCTTCTTTTCCAAAATTATATTATGAGAAGAGCTTCTCTCTCTTTTTTCTTCTTCCTTGAAAGTGTTCCATGTTATGTGTGATAATTTGGCAGAAGTGGAAAGGAAGAACAATGCATTTTATTATGTATTTTGTACAGATTGTATAATATTTATATTATTAGAATGAATTTTAACTCAACTTATTTCATATTAATTTAATCAATCTTGGCCTGCCAGAACATCAAAAGTTAAATATTGATTAAATTCATTTTTAATTCATTTCACTTTAATTTGGTTGGTTGATTGATTGATATTAAGTGTTACTCTAATAATCAGCACCCTAAGAACTGACCTCTGCCCCCATGAACCAAGTCATGGTTGGTTTTGGCCCTCCAGGTCATTTGAGTTGTGCAGGCCTGTCTTAATTGGAGGTAGAGTCCCTTCCTCCTTCATGCCTGTACCTTTGTTGAACTTGTCTCTTCCTGTACTCTTAGCATATAATGACTGCCTTTCTCTGAGCTCTCATGACACCCCTTGCACAAGTGAACTGCCCAGATGATGGTACCCTCTGTGTTTGTGCCAATATGTGTTGTTGTCAACAGCTAAGCAGCTTTGAAAAGCCCTTCAAAGGTATAGATATATCAATCTGCCCTTCCTCCAGTTACACTTACCATGAATCATGTCCTTCAGATGGCTGGGAATAAGTTAGCTAGCAGTATCTTATTCACTCTCCATGCACCTTTTCCCCTGCCTCTAGCACTTTCAGTTCATCTCATTATTAATCATGGAGCCTCGTGGGCCTGCAAAGCACAGTTCCTCTGTTACTTAGATGACTCATATCTTTCTGACCTCCCTCAGTGCTGACTTTAGTAGTTTATGATACATTAAAAATAGAAATATATAAAGGGAATTAAAGATGAATTAACAGCATGAATCGGAATCAGGCTTTAACAAGAAGGAGATGAGTTTCCAAGGAGAGCGACAGTGAAACCAAATTGCTCTGTGCAGAGTGCACTGTTATCTTTCTCATAACCAGCAAAATACCCCTCATTATGACTAGTAGGGATGAGGAGGTCCATATATTGTGGGTGTGAGGCTCCACAGCATTTCAGACCGTAGGGGCTTGTGGGGATGAGCTACTGTGCAGTGGAAGAAGAATGAGAGGTTATAACTTTTTTCCAGGGCTTTCATGCAGAATGCCAATGGGCTACCCTTCAGGGTAGCTTCACCAATGGGTGAAGCTTCAGTTTGTGCTGTGTCGGTAGATGAAATACTCGCTCTCCCAGAGTGCTCCATGTGAATTCTCAGTGCTGCTTCATCCTCACCACCTGGCCTGTGTGTGATGGACTTAAGGTAATAGATGCCCAACAGCTGGTGGTGGGAGGCAATAACTGGGGGAAATGAGGTGACTCTGTAGTTGGATGGAGTGAACCTGGTGAGGTCTGATCCCTCTAGCCCCTTCTCTGAATGTTCTGCTTTCATGAAAAAAGTGAGTCTCTAATAGCCATTTTACTTGTGGAGATATAAGGAAAAACATCCAGATGCTAGTCTACTAAGTTCCTAAGTAAGGAGTAAACTTACTCTGCTTTCAAGTATTCTGATTAATGTGTGCAGAGTACTGGGATGCTTGATAAGCACTTGGCACTTACTGCTTAATGCTATTAATAGTTAAAGATTATTTTCTTAGAATCTTAGCATTTAGGATTTTGTTGATTCATATTTGTTTATGCTGGTGTCCTAGTATACCATTTACCCCCACCCGCAACTTCTGACTATGGCCAGCGCTGCCTGTGAGCTTGCACAGGGTTAGTTACCTTGCCTATCAAGAGTACTCTAAGCCCAGTGCAGATGGGGTGAAGAAATCCAGGAAATCCAGGTAGGGCTGGTTGTGTGGCGCACTGGGTAGCTCAGGTTTTCTACCTGGGTTAAAAGTGACATAGGACATGTGTGTGCCCTCCTACCCCACTCCCCATTTGTGTGGCAGCATGGACTGCTGGCAGCCCTGTTCAGGCTGCCGGCAGTCAACAGTCCATCCTACCATAGAGGCTGGAGGAAGGAGTGTCCTGGCTTCTAGAATGGTCACAATGCACCGTGCTACTGGTGAGGTGCATTGTGGTATTCCTGAAAGCCAGGTGGCCATCCCTCAGCCTCTCTCTCACCACGCTGCTCGCAGTAGTGGCATTCGTGTGGCCATGTGGCATGGCCAGAGGGAAATGGATGGCCGGTCGTGTGGGGGGAAAATAGGAACGCTCCTGCCTTCCCCCTACCGCTCCCAGGCACCAAGACTACTGGTTGTGTGATGACCCTCTTATGAAAGATAGAGTAGTTTCTTTCCAACACTCACGTTTAAAAGAAATGTCTCAAAAGCATGAACTTATGGCATTCCCTAGCATTGTCTTTAGTCCTTTGTTTCACCAGCGGAAGTGGGAACTCTCATTTTAGGGTGGGTTTTGTCGCAATCTTTTCCCCTCCAGAGTTCTTGTACTTCTGCTTTTAGGCCTGTGTGCAGCTGCCCTGTGGGGTCTGTATTGATTTTGGAGCTCCAGGCTGGTACTTGGAGATCTACATAACAAGCAGCAGCATCCAGATGACGAACAGGTCATTCCCGCTCCTTAAGGCACGGTGTCTCTTTGTGCAGATCCTCCTGCTCTTCCTTGCCACACTCGAGGAGGAGCAGACATGACTTTACTTCCTGAGTACTGCCACCTTCAGCCAGAACTTGAACAGACACCTTTTGATTTGCACCTGGTAGTGGAACAACAGCCATTGGATTGACAATGTTTCTGCCAGTCTCCTCAGCTGTCTTCTAATAGTGGTTTGATATGGAGGAATGAACAGGTGGCATTTCACGGCATTCCTTGATATACAGAAATGAGCAGGGAGCTTTTCACACAGCAGGCTTTACCATGAATTTACTGCGAGACTGTACTGTGAGTTCGAAGTTGCCCAAAAAAACCAATGCAATTTTTTTTTTTAACCCTGGATATAAACCAGGCTACATTCTAATGCACAATGAAAAACCTGAATCTTGTGTGAAGTGCTCCCCAATAGCTCACAGGGACTTTGGGGTAAATCTGGCCAATATGTGAACGTACCCCCTTCATTCCGAAAGAGATGCCAGCTAAAAGCCCTGTGTGAAAAACATCCAGGTAAAACAGTTCATGGCATGGAAGTAAACATTATCATCTACTAATTGCTACATAGAGAATTGCTGTTGAAATCACATTGGTTTTGGTTGGTTGACAAGACCACAGAAGAGAGAGAAAAGGGGCAGCATTGTCCTCTTCAGTTTCCAATATGGCTGTACCGCCAAGAGCCCATAGGTTCTCCTGGACCTCGCATGGCTATAAATGCTTCCAAGTGAAGCGCAGCCTAGGCCTTTGCCTGGATAACCGCTACCTTCTGCTTTAACCACGTCCTACTCTCTTTTTATCACGGCTTTCCTGCATGCAGCCCTCCTTCCATCTCTCTGTCTGCTTGCTTCTGTCCTAGTCTTCCTGACCTTTTATCTGTCTTTCCACCTGCAGTTTTCCTGCATCCTTGTTCTGCTCTCCCTTGGGCAGATACCTTGGCTTGGACTCTAATCCATTATTGCCTCTGACTGGGCCCTCCTATGCTCCTGTTCTCTGGACCTGGTTTCTAAGTTCTGTTCAGGTGCTTGAGTAGGACCTGTCTCAGAGCTTCCTCTACATGGTCCACTGCCTGAGCCCCCCAGTGCTGACAAGTACCGTACAGCAATATGAGAACATGTTCCAGAGATCTCAGTCTTACAGATTAGAGCCCCTCCATGGGCTAGTAGTGAATGGTATATTTTGGAGTCAGTTTCTAATGTTATGTTTTTCATGTTATATTTTGGACATAGTTTAAAGCTATTTTCCAGTTAAGAAGAGCTGCAAGGGAGATGAAAGGAAAGAACAGAGGGTTGGGTGATTGACTGTTGTACCTTTTTCATTGGTTGCTCAGAAGCTAGGGATGACTTTTATTTTCAGATGCTTGGTTTGGGGCATCGTTTTCTCTCTCTCTCTCTCTTTAAGTTGTATGTACTCTTTGTATACCTGAACGGTAAGAGGAAGCAGAGCTCCCAGCTCTATTATCGGTACAATAAAAACTGTCAACATCCATCATGTACAACAGTCAACTTTTAACTATATATTTCAAAATAAATGTGTGATTTTCAGCCTTCTGTAAACACCCAGCTTTTGCTTCAGTTCATGCACCAAAGGCTTTTGTTGTTCTTCCAACTACTAATTGGGTTTCTCTCTCTCTTAAAATTCTAATCTAGCACCAAAGACAGCAAATGGAAATGCTTCAGTAGCTTTTAATGGAAAATATTTGGCTGAAAATCAGTGTGTGAATGTACACAGTAGATTGGAAAAAGAATGATCCAAGCATATTAAAACCTAATCCTCTGTTCTTATTTATTCTTTGCTTGGCTGTAATACATAGGCTTGGTAGTATTTTTCCGGTATCCAAACTAATTCATAATTCTTTTTGCCGTTATCCCCTTAACCTAAGAACAAAAGGCCCATCTAGTTCAACATTCTTATCTGTGGCCAGCCAGATCCTTCTGGGAAGCACACAAGCAGAGCATAAAGGCAATTGTCCTCCCTTCTTGGTTTCTCCCAGTATTTGATATTAATAGTTACATGGGCCCTGGACATGGAAGCAGCAATCTGGGTTCAGCCCACCACTGCGGCCCCCCTAGCCCCACCCCCAGCGTCAGACATCAGCGTCTGACATCAGATGCAGGGAGAGAAGGTTAGCCACGCCCCCTGCATCTGACATCAGACGTGGAGGGCATAGTAGAGCTCGCAAATGGGGCTGTGTAGTAGTCATGTGCACCGGACCGCGGAGCTGCGGTTCGGTGCTGGGGTGGGGGGTTCCATTAAGGGCGGGGGGGGCTTTACTTACCCCTCCCGCCCTTTCCCACGTTGGCGCCGTAAATATTGTAAGAAATCCGGGCGGCAGGATCCCTCGCCGCCCGCTTCTATTACCGATTATGGCTCTGCTCCTCTGAATTTTAAACATCGGGGGGCGGCAGGGTGCTTCCCTGCCGCCCCCTCGAAGCCCCCTGCTGCCGCTGAAGCCCCTTTAAATCTCGCCCGGACCGGAGATTCCGGCGGAGAAACGGCGCTTGGGCGGGCGGCAGCGAGACATCCGTCCGCCCGCCCGCTCCCTGCCTTGCCGAGTGCAAAGTGCAGGGAGCCTTCTGTGCACGCGCGAAGAAGGAACTAGGAAGCCTTCTTCGCGCATGCGCAGAAGGCTCCCTGCACTTTGCACTCGGCAAGGCAGGGAGCGGGCGGGCGGACGGACGTCTCGCTGCCGCCCGCCCAAGCGCCGTTTCTCCGCCGGAATCTCCGGTCCGGGCGAGATTTAAAGGGGCTTCAGCGGCAGCAGGGGGCTTCGAGGGGGCGGCAGGGAAGCACCCTGCCGCCCCCCGATGTTTAAAATTCAGAGGAGCAGAGCCATAATCGGTAATAGAAGCGGGCGGTGAGGGATCCTGCCGCCCGGATTTCTTACAATATTTACGGCGCCAACGTGGGAAAGGGCGGGAGGGGTAAGTAAAGCCCCCCCCGCCCTTAATGGAACCCCCCACCCTAACCCTCCCGAACCAAAACCACCCCTTCTCCAGACCGGTTCGGAGGCCAGTAGAATGGCCTCCGAACCGATCCGTGCACACCCCTACTGTGTAGCCCTGTTTGCGAGCAAAATCAGCCAGAGCCACATTTGCTGCACAGCCGGAGCAGCTCTCCCTGCCTTTAAAAGCGGCACTGGCCTATTTTTCTCATGAATGGGGCCACATGGCCCTGTTTGCAAGCTAAACCACAGTCCTCACATCTGGTGTCAGACGCAGGGGGTGTGCTGGGGCACGAGGTGCAGCCCTGAGGGGCGGTGGCCCGGATTCTTTGAACCCATTTGCACAATGTTGGCTTGGCCCCTGCATGGAAGTCCTACTTAGCTGTCATGGTTAATAGCAGTTTATTTAAAGGACCAAGTGACTATTACCACTTCCCCCCTGCTCATTTCCAGATCAGTTTCACAACTGTTCAAAAGGGTATTCCTTTTTTTAAAAAAGTGTTTTATTTTTAATTAAAATAAAGGACGAATGGAAATGCACATTAGGACACAACTGTTTTTTTTTTAAATAAATAAATGGAAACCTATTGCAAGGCTACCTACTCTCCCTTAGCAATGCCCCATCATTTCAAAATCACTTTTTGGTTTCCAGAAAAAAACCCACCATTTGTCGCAACACATTTCTTGATGCCCTCTCTGAAGCACTAGAGAGAACAACATCCCCTAGGTCAGTGGTTTCCACACTGGGAGCTTCCAGATATTGCTGAACTGCAACTCCCATCAGCCCCAGCTACAGTTTATTGTGGCTGGGGATGATGGGAGCTGTAGTTCAGCAACATCTGGAAGCTCCCAGTTTTGGAACCACTGACCTAGCCTAAAAAGATTTTTTTTAAAAGAACAATCAAACTTGTGGTATTGTGCCACACTGCTGTACAGCAGGGCGAATTAGGGAAATCTTAAAGTGAAGAAACAGTGTGAGAGTGGTGCTGAATCCTCCCCTGGCTCCAAATACTGCAGCTAGGCCCCTGTTTCTTAGAGTGGGCTTTCTTTTGATCTTGGAGCACGGCCAGGACAGGAGAAATGCAACTGATTGGAAGGGTTGCAGACGGCAGTGGCAAAGGGTGGAGGAAGAGTTCCGCATCCCTCCCTTTTCCTTTATGCTTCCCCGCTTTAAATTGCCTCCCATTTCCCTCCTTTACTGTGGTGTGGCACGACTTGCATTCTAAAACACAGATTGTGCCATTGACATGCCTACTTAAATCTTCTGTAAGCCTTAGAGTAATCTTGTCACATAAGTCAGTCATTTCTGTCAGGCTGGTCAATTATACCTCTCTTATTGCAAATGGTGGAATGAGGCCAATGTCTGCATTTGCACGTAACATGAAACCAGAAGTTGACCAACCCGTGGTTAATATTTGAAACCGTGAATCGCATTGCAGACATTCATCCAAACGTGGTTTGGCAGTTTCTGGTTTCAGGGCAAGGCGCCCCCTCCCTCCTCCTCAGCCACCAGGGCTGTATCCCAGGCATCTGCGCACTGTTCACCAGACTGAGGGCAGGATGTCAGCACGTCGTCCAGGAGGCCACCATAGGTTACTATCTCCAAGGGAGTGTGTCCGACAAGGGGTACATCTACATGTGGCGGACCGGGGGGGGGACACTCATCAAGGTGGGGGTTCTTTATTCTTTAAACCCCTAGGCATCTGATTGGTTGCGGGCAGCATGGGGGTGGGGCCTGGGGAGGCCTGCTTGCCATTCCCCTCCCCATGGCTGCCAGATAACTAAGCTTTTCTTCCCCCTGCACCCTCCGCTCCCTGAGCCATAGGGACCCATGGATTGACACAATGCCAGGCTGAATAAAATCAAGCCCTCCATGCACCATGTACCCCCAGTGCAGTCCATTCTGTACACAGTGAGTCTTGGGGTGGGGCAATCCCATGTCCTCCCCTGCTCCATCCAGCCACCAAGCCAAGAACGTTGCAGCATCCTCATGGGCAGCTGCTGTCCCCATGGGCTCCAAATGTCCCAGTACCTACAGAAGTTGCCTCCTTTGCTGGGCTCTGTGTCTTGCTTCCTTCTCCATGGTGCTCAGGATCATCTCCATCATGCTGTGGCCTGCAGTGCTGGATGCTGTGCCTGCCATGGCAGAACAATTACTCTCTTGCTGGCAAGGAGGTTGGGTGATGGTGCATGCCCACGTGGGAGCTTTGATTGCACATGTTGGCAGGGGGTTGGTGGTGGGCAGGAGTGCCCACCCACCTAACTCTCACAGCCGTAAAAACAAAGGGGCGGTGTGGTGATCAGCCTTCCCCTCCCCTTAAGAGTGAACCGGAAGTGAACCCCATCCTGTCTGTCAGGCATTGACCTCTAGGGATCAGCCACTCAGCATATGGTGACCAGGACCTAGAGGGTCTGGCGGCAGAAAGTGAAGGGGGTCTTTGTTCTCAGAAGGAGCCAGGAGGGCAATGAGAGAAGATTTGGAGCAGGCTTCATGAGCATCTGCCATGAAGTCTAGCTGCCTCATGGCCAATAGCCAGCCTGGAGCCTTCTCTCATAGACGGACATCTGCAGATTCTTGAGAGACAGGATTGCAGGAAACTTGAATTATCTTCTAGAGTTTGGGGTGAGTTCATGTTGTAAATCTGTTAGCTCGGCTAACCCAACAGGATTTACAACAGAAAGCGGCAGCGGAACTGCACGAATGAAAAATAAAAGGCTCACAAAGAAAAACAGTACATGAATCAAGTCCCCTGAACTGAACTAGGTACCCCCCGCCCCAACAATAACTGAATAATAAGTGAAAGGAAAACAGAGAGCAAGGAATGAAAATAGCAAAGGACGACAGAAGCAAGGAATTAACAGAACAAAGCAGGAAAGCATAAACAAGGCAAACTGGAACTCGGACAAAGTTTTGATATTCAAATAGCACACTGTCTGCAGCCAGCAAAAAGTTGCAAACAGCATCTGAGCAAGTGAGACTGCTAAATATATATGGCTCAAGAGAACCAGCAGCCAATCAGGCTTCCCTGAGTCAACACTTCGGCTTCCTCTCTTGTGATTGCCTGCGTGACTGCCACTGAGCTTGCCTCTTGAGATGCCTTCTCAAGACAGGTGAAATCCCAGGCTCCTCCCCATCAGAAATCATGTCTGGCAGCTGTTGCAAATCCTCAGCTCCAGAGTCTGGTCTCCCTGCCAAATCCTGTTGCTGTGCCTCTGAGCCCTCACTAGCAGGTGAATCCTCCTGCTCTGACTCTTCTGAGTCAGACGTCTGAGCCATGACAGTTAAGGGGAAAGGAAGCCAAGGGGAAAGGTTTAGCCAGGGAACCGTGGGTTAGGTAGCCTGAATTAGATTTCTTTTGATTTTGTGCTTTTGCAAATCCTTACAATTGGTCTATATTGTTTTTATCTGTAACGTAACTAAGAGAAACTGAACTTGAGCCCTTTTATCCAACTAGGGCTTTGTAGGAGTCTCTGTACCCTCTAAAGGTCCTTTTAAAGGTTCCTTGCAACTGAGGGTGCTTTTTGAATTATCTTTGCAACTGGTTTTTTAAAGTGTGCCTCTCCAAACACCAGCTGGAGTGATCTTTGGAAGTAACCGCCCTGAGCCATTTTGGAAGGGCGGTATATAAATCCAATAAATACATAAATAAATAAAATAATCCTTTAAAGTACTGAGTATTTTCTTTTTACCTGCAACTTAAAGCTGAGAGAGCCTCAGACTGAAGTAGTCTGTAGTATTTTGAATAACATTTTTCTCTTTTTGTTCTTTGCATTTTACCTGTCTCTAAGTTCCCAGGCCATGGATTACCTCCTTGGCAGGGAAGCCTGTGCAACCTGGACAGGTAGCAAGAGCAAGCCTGTCTGTCTTTCCTCCCCTCCCCCCTTGCCCCGCAACTCCCTTCGGGACATTGTGGGCACGTCCATGCCTTTTTTGGTGAAACCTTCAAGGGGCCCCTCCAAAAACTTAGATGCTGCCATTTGCATGCAGCACCTTGAGGTGTCAACACTGCCTCCTCTTCCAGCATGGATCAGACTCCCCTTGTCCTGTGACTGCTGGCTTTGGAAGCATGGGCTGAAAGAAAGAAGTGCCCACAAATTTTATGAGCAAAGAAAGCAGCTTTATTTCTTGGAACAGACCAAAAACACCAGCTTTGCAAGCTTCAAAGAGGAAAACAACCAACTGCATAGACTTTGAACAAGTGGGTGTGAACACTGGACTAGAAGCTGTGTGTGGGCATGAAAGCTCTTGGTTTAGGTGCTTACAAAGTTGTGGGGGGTCTAAAGCTACTGTAAAGTGTCTTCTAAACACAAGGCAAAGCAAGGCGGGGTGCAGCTGCTAGGTGGCGTTACCTGCTCTGGAGCATGTCGTCAAGGGAGAGCTGGTCTTGTGGTAGCAAACATGACTTGTCCCCTTAGCTAAGCAGGGTCCACCCTGGTTGAATATGAATGGGAGACTTGATGTGTGAGCACTGCAAGATCTTCCTCTCAAGGGATGGAGTTGCTCTGGGAAGAGCAGAAGGTTTCAAGTTCCCTCCCTGGCTTCTTCAAGATAGGGCTGAGAGAGATTCCTGCCTGCAACCTTGCAGAAGCCGCTGCCTGTCTGTGTAGACAATACTGAGCTAGATAGACCAATGGTCTGACTCAGTATATGGCAGCTTCCTATGTTCCTAAGGGCTGAGAGGCAAGCCTGCCTGGTGGAGGAGGATTTGGTGGGGCTTTCCTCAGACTCCCTTTCCCTCTGCTCTTGGCGAGCAGTGGCTTGTGCATGGCCATCTCCTCCTGCCTCCCCAGCCTTTCCCTTTGCCTTGGAGCAGCCCAAGCATGAGTGTGGCTGTGCTGTGCCCACTTGCACAGTGGCCTTCTTTTTGCAAGGGGAGGAGCGGGTCGGAGCAGCACATTTCTGAATGTGTGCCTGGACCCCTTTAGCAACATGGCTCCTAGTCTGGGGTGGTGTGTGGTGAAAAACTCTTGCCTTGGTAGGGGCTTTGTGTGGTGGCGACTGTGGGGCTGCACCAGAGGGCCTTTCTCCCACTTGCCTGGGAGCCTGGGGTGTTTGGTGCAGAGAGGCTTGCGATGGCCTCCATATGCACAGTGGTGCTGCTTGCTACCCAGACATGCCTGCTGGGCTGTCTCCCTATGGCCCCACATGTGGATCCACAAGGTGGGGGTCTTAAGGGTGTCTCAGGTGTGGATGGCAAATGCCCACCCTGGGGAACCCCAAAGGTCTCTTGTGGTGGGCCAAGGGGCGTTAGGGCCTCTGGGTGCCCCTGCAGGGGAGTAAAAAACTGCTCCTGTGCTCCTTGTGAGACTGGAGTGGTTTGGGAATGACCCGCAGGTGTGCGCAGGTAGGGCCCTGGCATCAGCAACTGAGGTTGGTAGACTGGCTGCTGAGGGGTAAAGGGTGGTGGCTGGTTGGCGATTCTTGCATTCGAGGTAGGCAGTGTACCCTCTCAAACCCTCTCTCAGCTGCTATGTCAGACTTCTCCATGGCACCCACCACTTCCCTCACAGTGTAGACTCTCTTCATAGGCCTGCACTGTCCATGCTGTGGCCTCTTTGAAGACCTGCCTGTCTTCCTTGCACCTTTCCCCCCTCTCTCAGGTCCATTGCCCAGAACCCCGACAATGGGAACTGATGTTGGTGCACATCTGTAGTGCAGGTGACACCTTTCCTTTGCCAGGCCGCTTATGTTAGGACAACATCACAGGTTGCCCTGAGAGGGGCATTGTTGTGTTAGGGACACAACCACACTGGATTTGGGGGGTGGGCAGTGATCCAAAAGAGGGTGTCCTTTCAGGGTACAGTGCTGCTGCTGTGCAGTGCTGTGTTATGCACACTGGTGTTTCTGAACAGATGGCTGCCAGTATGACTGGAATGGCAGAACATGCGCAGTGGCAGGTAGGACTGCCTCCACACTTTTCACTGTCCCTGTCTTTCTCTCCCATATATTTTTTTTGGGGGAGGGGGCTCCCAGTTCCCCTTGAAAGCAACTGAAAGCTGGCAAAACCCCAAACAGTTGTGTCTCTTTAAATTATCCGAAAGTTGTGTCACTGTTGCCAGGCAGAATGGGAAAGAGAAAGGAGGAAAGTGGGGGTGTTGCGCTTTAGTCGAGAGTTGTGGTGTGCATAGAGCTACGGCATCCCTGGGTGGGTCTGGGCCGCCTTCTCTATTATTTCGGTTCCAAAAGCAGCACGAAAGCATGGTTATGGGCGGTGTCCACATTTGGATGTAATGCTTCTATAGCCAAACCTCAGGTTCTGGTGGCAAACCTTACTACAAACCAAAGGTTCAAATTGGAGTTTGGTGAGGCAGACCATCGGTTGCATTCACCTCAAAACCACAGTTGCATGCATTCAGACGTAAGAGAGTTCCAACCTCTGCCCCGTTTAACTCTTGTTTCGTGTTGCGTCTGAATGTAGCCAATGAGTTTGTGGCAGAAGTTAAATTTTAACTGCTGTCTTTGTGGTATATAGCCGCCCCCCCTGCCGCTGCCGCTGCCAAACTATACTGGCTTTCTAGCTCTGATAAGGACCTCTTTAAAAACAAAAACAAAAAAACCCCAAAACACGTTTGTGACCAGTTATTACATTTCAGCTGTGCTTTAATTCCCATCTACCTCCCAACTTATGGATTTGACCTCTCCCTGGTTTGGAACACACTGAAGACAAATGCTTCCTATCCCTAAATACTTTGTATGAATGGGAACAACAATTTAAAATTCCATGTAAAGAAAGAAATATGTAACCCAGTTAGGAAATCTTTTTTAAAAAACAGTTTTCTGAATGACTCAGAGGGGAGAACTGGAGCTTGCCTGAGGGGAGAAACTGTTCCACCCCCAGTCCTGTGCCGAGGTGGCTTATTCACTATCTTGAAGTACGTCACCAGCCCTGAGAGACTGGAATTCATCTTGACTTTTCTGATTCCTGAAGAACTTCCATAGCCTGACTCACTGACTTTCCCAAGGACTATTTAGGGAATATTTGTATGCCAAGGGCTGCCCTCTGTTAGGCTTATTCATTAGGCTGAATACTTTGGGTGTCCCAGCATGCTTCTGCTTCCCTTCCTTCTATGTAGCTGTATTCCATGGGTGGCCAAACTGGGTTCACTGAGCAGGAATCTGGGGCACCCCTGAGCAGCAGAGTGGGCGTGTGGGCCTAGGGGTGGCCACTTCCCCAACTAATCCTGTTCTTCTACCTTTTTAATGGCAGACTGAAAGCCAAACTACAGCTTCCATGCAAACATGTGTAACCAGGGGTGTTGCTATAATTGAGCAGATGGGTTCAAAGAACCCGGCCCCCCCCCCAGCTCCTGAGAGCCCCCTTTGCTCCACCCCGCTCTATTTGCTTCATTATCTCCCTCACTCTGAGGGGCCACCGTGGAGAGGGGTGAACATGAGCTCCCTCCCACAGCTACGCCCCTGTGTGTAACCGTAACCTGTTTCCCATCTTTTGAAAAGGAAAAGCCACTTTCTGAGGAGATGATTGGGCATAGAGAAATGGCAGCCAGGAAGGGGTGTTTAACCTGTTCCCTGCCTACTGCTCTCCCACTCTCAATGCTGCACCCCCACCCCCCACCCCACAATGGCTTTTCTCCGTCAGGATATCTATAACTTCCACTGGAGTGGTAAGCTCATCTTTTTTAGGCATTCAGTACATATTCTGAATAAAATTGATTGAATATATTCAGAATATAATGACATTCTGAATATTACATTTTAATAATTGTTTGTTTTAATAATTCTTGGTTTGTTTTATTGCTGTGAACCGCCTAGAGACTTCGGTAGTGGGTGGCATACAAATATGTCAAATAAATAAAATAATAATTGTCAGGATGCAATGCAAGGGGGGGGCGGGAAACATACAGTGTGTCAGTGTTTCCCGAGGCTAAGACTCTGCTTGCTGTTGCCTCCTCCTCCTCCTTTTCCTCCTCCTCCTTGTAGTCAATGGCATAGCAAGGCCCTCTAATCACCACCCACTGGTTTGTGGTGACCTGCAACACTGCAGCAGCTTCCAAGTCACCAGCCAGGGCCTATGTATGTTGCCTCCACCCTGTGAGGCCTGTTATTGGCTTCCTTGCAGAGAAGAAGAGTCCTGTATAAGGTTTTTCCAAAGCAAACCTTGCCTCAGTTTCAAGGGCTCCTTGCTGGATCTGTTTGTCTGCTGGGCTTGGCTTCTGGTGTGCTCCTGAACTTCGGCTAATGGTTTTGATCCCTGAGCCCTGACTGGTTGCCCGGCTCTCCTGGTCCTGGCTTCTAACCTTGTGCTTCCTGGTGACTGCTGCCCACTCTGACACAGTGGATGCCTGAAATTACCATTTCAGCACTTGTGGTAGCTTTCACCCTTCAGTTGCTGACCACATTTTTAAAAATCCATGTGTATGGTAAACTAGCACATATGGGTTAATGGTTTAGCATAGCCCTCTACCACTTTTTGGCTCTTCTAAACTAGGGATTCTCAATGCTGGGTCCTCGGATGTTATTGGACTTCAACTCCCATAATCCCCAGCCCCATGGCCTTTGGTTGGGGATTATGGGAGTTGAAGTCCAATAACATCTGGGGACCCAACGTTGAGAATCCCTGTGCTAAACCATAAGAAGAGCCCTTTGTGCCTCTTTATTATGTACCCAGAGCATAAAAAATATGACCACCCCTTGCTGCAGGATAATGTAGAGCATTCTAGCACTTCACCCTGATTGATGGGAAGAAAAGTGGAAGTGACAGAATTCTGTACTGTACTTCGTTCTTCAGTGTCAGAATACTGTATGTACTAAACTAGATAATTGCTATCATTTCTTTCTAGTTTACTTCATGCAGTAAGCCCCCCGCCCCCATGAATAGTGTTTGATCATTGATGTTTTTATTTATCTATTTATATCTATGTGAACCGCTTTGGGGAAAGTGGTATATAAATATTTTTGTTGAAAAGCAGTATATAAATATCTTTCGTATACGTATGTTTTTCTGGTATTTGCTTACAAATTATATATATATGAGAGAGAGAGAGAGACAGCATGAAGGAGTAGGCAAGCATTCAAAAGGCAGTCGTAGTCTGTACATAGGAACATAGGAAGCTGCAATATACCGAGGCTATTTGTCCAGATAGTTCAGTATTGTCTACACAGACTGGCAGCAGCTTCTCCAGGGTTTCAGGCAGGAGTGTCTTTCAGCCCTATCTAGAGATGTCAGGGAGGGAACCTGTAACCTCAGATGCTCTTTCCAGAGTGGCCTGATTAAGGGGAATATCTCACAGTGCTCACACATGTCTCCCATTCAAATGCACACCAGGGTGGTCTGTGCTTAGCAAAGGGGACCATGCATGCTTGCTACCACAAGACCAGCTTTCCTCCCTTAAATCACCTCTCCTCTCTTAGGCATCAGCTTCCCCACAAAACAAAAAGCATCCATCCACTTGGAGCTCTCCCTCCTCAGGTGCCTCTTTCCAATTAGCTGCAAACCTCAAGGGCTAAACTGGATGCAGTAGTAGCAGATACGTGTTTATTTTCAGATGCCCTCCCCGTTCACATATAAAGCAGGGCTAGCGAGGGTCTTACTTAAACAGTAAATGGAGTAGGTGGGGGAGGAGCGCCAGATCCTCCCCCTTCCCAGCCCTTCTGTCGCCTTAGTCTATTGTGCTTCAGCTACTTTTCTCTTTTCTCAGCACACTTCCCGTTTTGGAGCTGGGAAGAGAGAAAGCTGACTGGGGCAGCTGACTGTAAGAAGGTAAGGTGTGGGAGGAGGGTGGGATTGGTGCACCTTTCCTGCACCTTTATTTCATTGTTAAAGTAAGAGCTACTCGCCTACCCACCCTGGTTTACATGTGAACAGATAGATATGTAAAGGCCCGCCACCTCTAGTTCGACCCTCAGACTTCTATCTCCTATGCTGGCCTATTTGTACTTCAAATTGCTTCCTTTCTAGCCCCAAGCCAGCACTAGGATTTGTCCCCACTCGCCCAATGCCCCTGCTTAGCTCTAGTTTGGGGGAAGCGGATGCTTCTCTTGCTGGCATAGCTGAGCGAGCTCTGCTGAATCACAGAAGCGGCAGCCCGTTTTCCTTCCTGCCTTCAGCCTGGTCCCAGGAGGACTCCCCACCTGCCTGCCTTTGGCCACTCCTGTAATTGAGGTAAGTAAGTGAGTTGCATTGTGGGGGCTGCATCAGGTTGCCTCTGTCCAGGCATTGGAAACCCATGTTACTTCCTGACGGGCTTTGTTCACATTTAGTCAGGCTGACACGAAGATGCCAACAGTGCAGTCCTCTGACACACACTTAGGAGGAACGGTTTCAAGAGGGGCCGAAAAAAACTAGGGAGAGTGCTGAATTTGAAGTGAACGCCGTATTGTTGTTCATGCAGGGCTAAAAATCCCAGGGCTAAGAAGGACACCTCACTAAAGAGCAGTGAATCTGTTCTGTCAATCACAAGGTTCAGACTATTCCCATGATAACCTTTCATCACGAACTTTGTGCTTTCCACTCTCCATCAGTGATGTAGACCCATCTGCCCTTCAGAAACAGCTGTGAGTCATACCTGACTCATACAGACACGGAGGCAAGGCTTCAGTACATTGCCTGGGAGAAGAATCTGTAGATCCATCTTGAGAGGCATGCGGCATGATCATAGACCTTTCTTTTCAGAAGTGTAAGTTCCATCCTATAGCCACCTAATGGCACAGCGGGGAAATGACTTGACTAGCAAGCCAGAGGTTGCTGGTTCGATTCCCTGCTCGCATGTTTCCCAGACGATGGGAAACACCTATATCAGGCAGCAACAATATAGGAAAGGTGCTGAAAGGCATCATCTCATATGGTAAACCCCTCCTGTATTCTACCAAAGTCAACCACAGGGCTCTGTGGTCACCAGGAGATGACACCAACTCGACAGCACACTTTACCTTTACCTTTAAGTTCAATCCTATGCACACTCGCATGAGAGTAAGCCACAAGGAACTCAGTGGGACTTACATCTGAATAGACATGCATAGGGGCTGTGCACCATTATCATGTGTATACAGAAGCATCTGCAGTGACTAATGGTGGGTGGGTTGTTTCACTGTAGTCAACAGCAAATGCATTTCAGGGCAACTGAAGAGTTGCTTTTTCAGGAACAGTGATACTCAAACCACTGCCCTACAATCCAGGAGTTTCCACCATCACTCCTCTTGAGCAATCCGTATAATTTACTAGAGGGACAGGACAGGTTCCAGGAACATCTCCTTCCCTTACAATAAGAGCACTTGGTGTTATCCAGTTGAATTGACTGGAAGTAGGTTCAGGACAGACCTGTGGGGAAAGGCATCTTCAAACACCAAACTATGGGAAATCCAGTGCCAACTAGAGTTTTCTCCTTCATCCTTTTAACCACTTCCCTGTTAACATTTATTTATTATTTATTTTTATACCACCCCATCCCAAGGCTGGGCGGTTTTCAACAAACCAAACCTCCAGAAACAATCCTTTAAAACAATCGATACAAAAACAAATTTAAAAGCCGTTTAAAATCATTAAAACGTTTAAGAACATTTAAGAGCAGTTTTAAAACCCTGGAGGTCCAGACCAAACAAATAGGTTTTCAGGGCTCTCTTGAAGGCCAATAATGATTCCAAACTGTGAATTTCTGCCGGGGGTGCATTCCACCGTCCAAGAGGAGGCCAGGCTCCAAGGCACCACCAGACGTCCATGTTAACATGTTAGCAGAGACAGAAAGTTTTTGGGTGGTATAAAAATATGTTGAATAATAAATAAATAAATGATTTAGTGTTTCATTCGCAAGTAAATAAACAAATAAACAATGTAACGTTTCATTCACAAAATCTTCGCTTGCTTTGCATGCAGAATATGCCAGGATCGGTCGCTGGCATTCCAATGTTATCAGGCAGCTGCACTGGGAAAGACCTCTGCCTTTGATCCTGAAGAACTGCTGTCAGTCAAAGAAGGCAGTACCGGACAGGTCAGATGGAGCAATGTCCAGGCTCAGTCTATCAGGCAGCTTCATCTGTAGTTGGCACCTTTCCTAAGCAGGAACCTGGAAAAACCCCAAGAAGAATGTCAGACTTGCAATCAGTATTAGGCAGCAGATGGGAAGGTGTGGCACCGAGCAGGGGTTGCTCAGGATATTGTAGCATGTGAGGCACCAAATGCTGCTTTGCCCTGTGAACCTGGGCAGTGGGGGCAGCTCCCTTTCAAAACCAATCTTTGCACGCTTTAAAGATGGAGCAGGGGACAGGGAGGGAGGAAGGTTGCCAACAATCTCTTCTTCTTTCCTTCTGCTTGTTGCAAGCTTTGCAAGGAGTTTGAAGAGAGGCTCTCTGTGCAAACCTGGTGAGGGTCAGATGGATCCCAAAGAGCTCCTCCAATGGCAGGCGGGTATTGACCTGCCCTGCTAGTGGCCCAATAATCTGCCGTCAGAGGCAACCGCCTCACCTTGCCTCATGAAAGGGCTGCCCCTGTGTGGGGGGTGGGAGGAATAGAGAGATTTTGTAGTCTTGTGGCAAACAAAGGAATCCTAAGGAAAAGAAAATGGTAGTATTATGGCTGACTCATTTGTACCCTTTTAAAAATGGAAGCTAGTCATGTCCAGCTGGTCAATATAAGCCTGGCTTGTCATATGTTTTAACTTATTGAATTCACTCTTACAAATTGTAGCAATGGCCTCTAGCTGAGGGAGCTTTAAAAATGGATGAGGCAAATTCATAAAGGATGGGTATATTGATGGCTCTGAGCCATGATAGCTAAATGGATTCTCCCTGTTTGGAGGCTGTATCCTGGGTACCAAATACGAGAGGATACTGATCTTCGTCATGCCCTGCCTGGGAGCTTCCCAGAGGCATCTGGCTGGCCATGCTGGAAACCAAATGCAGGACTAGCTGGATATTTTTGTCTGTTCCAGCAAGACAAGTGTTATATTGTGGTGTTCATTCATGCATATTATTAGAATATGAATGATCAGTCTTGCAGAGAACAGATTTATGGTGCTATGACAACAGTCGCCATAGGAACTGATAATGAATTGACTGCCAATGAAATGCAGATATTAAATAAGGTTTCAGTGAACAGCACAGTGCGGTAATTGCAGGGATTTCTTTCATTGATTCCATGTGGTAGCCCAATGCTCATTACTTCATTCTGAGGAATCTGGGTGATCTAATACAGAGATGGGCATTGTCTAAAGTAGATCTCCAGGTGTTTGGGCTCCCCCACCACCACCATTTCAGCCAATGCTGCAAATCTGATTGTTTGGCTGGGGTGGGGGTGGGGCATGGCTACCTGATGGTTAATATCTCTCTCTTTGGGTGCTCGGGGGTTTCTTTTTCTTTCTCCTCCATTCATTCCCCTCGGTTTCTTCCCTCACTAAGCAAACAGTCTTGCTCTCCTCCTATCCTGCAACAAAATTCTCCTGGAATTCAGGGGCTTTAGATATGAAAACCCCATATTCTGTATATGTAAACTTTTATACGAGCTGCCATTTTGTGACTGACTTTGCCTCCTGATGCTGCTAATACATGCTGGTAACTCCAAAGGCTCTGGCCAAAGGGTGGGGGTGGGTGGGGGGAGCTCCTAAAAGCCCACCCCTGATCTTCCCAGCGCCCATCTTCCCTGAGCTAATAGATATGAATGAGCCTCTCGCAGTGCTAATGCAAAGGATCCGCAGAAAATTATCCCACTATTAAGCAAGGCAAATCCTACATGCAGCTGAGAGAGGACAAGCATGTAATCGTTTGAAATGTATGTGAATGGCAGGGAAGCAATGCCATTTTATAGATTGTTCAGACTGCATTTCTCATTTGGTAAATGTGCGGAGAGTGAAGTGTGATGCTAACTACTCTGTGAAGGATAAGCTGGAGTATTGCTGGATTTTAAACCAAGATGTCAGATAGTCCCCCTCCACTAAAATATCTCTAAAGCACAAAAGCTAACTTTGTTTGACTCTTCCTGAGGAAGAGTACACAGGTGCAATGCTTTGTCTCTGTCTCACCTTTGTATTGCCACACCCAGCCCTGCCTGCCCTGCTCACAAGATTTTGCCCCTAGCTGAGGGTTAGGGGTCTGAAGGCCCAGGAAATGAATTGTTCTCTTCTACCATAGGGAAGTTTATTTAAAGTTAGGAACATAGGAAACTGCCCTATACTGAGTCAGACCATTGGTCTTTCTAGCTCAGTATTGTCTTCACAGACTGGCAGTGACTTCTCCAAGGTTGCAGGCAAGAATCTCTCTAAGCCCTATATTGGAGATAGAAGCCAGGGAGGGAACTTGAAACCTTCTGCTCTTCCCAGAGCGGCTTCATCCCCTGAGGGGAATATCTTGCAGTGCTCACCCTTCTAGTCTCTCATTCATATGCAACCAGGGCAGACCCTGCTTAGCTATGGGGACAAGTCATGCTTGCTACCACAAGACCAGCTCTCCTCTCCTCAGTTGGATTCTGAATATTCTCCATTGGATGTAAATGACAATGTGTATCCTTATACTGTATTTTCATTTTTGCTATTGAAGTATCACTTGTCATTTCATACAATTTCTTTGTGGCACCTTAAAGACTTCACACATTTACTCTAGCAAAAGCTTTTGTGGACGAATGTGAAATATGATGATGTATGGATGCCTTTCTATTGACAGTTACAGGGAAAGAAAAATAAAAGCAGAGGTGTTAAATGGCAGGAAATGTAGGGCTTAATCTTGAGACTATCTTAAAAGCACACAAATGAACCTGGTGACAGCTCACAATAGCGGCAATAGCTGATTACAGCCTCATAGGAGTTGAAGTGGGCTGTAGAAACCTTATGCCCTAAGAAATGGGTTAATCTTTATGGTGCCACAAGACTTGTTGTTTTTCCTGCTATAGCACAGCTACCCCTCTGAAAGTTGTCCTGTCTTGTTATGATTTTGAGAGTTCCTTTTTGTACTGTGCTAATACTTTACTACTTATTTAAAAAGTAGAAAAATAAGTACGCGTGAGCTACTGCTGTCTGCTCTAATTTCCAAAATCAGGCTTTCTTGGTGGTATTCTCATTTGCTTCCATGGAGCTAGCCCTGGTGCTGATCTGCTAGAATCCATGCGCATGAGCAGCAGCCCAAACCCCTGGCGGTCTTAACTCCATGCATAGAGGCTCCAGAAGAGAACTGCTGTTTCAAGGGGAGGGTTACGGGTGCTGCTCACTGGTTATACCCACTCTGTAAACTGGGCTATCTGGTTTCAAGGCAACGTTTAAATCAGAAGGGTATGTTGTCAATCCACAAAGGGATATAGCATCTGGGGATATAGCAGCAACTGGATAAAGCAGGAAGGAATTGGTTAGAACTGAATTGTCCACACAACATTTCTGTGAGGTGGCTATTGGGCATGTGGTGAGGACTGAACTTGGACTGGAATGGTAGTCTGATTGCTTCACCATTCTCCCCAATTATTATCCTGTGATCAAGTGTTGACCATGCAGACTGAGGAAAGAGTTGTCTTTTAAAGCAGCGATTCTCTTATATTTAGCAAGGAGAGAGCAACTGTCCCTCTCCAACCCCAGCACAGCACCCCTCCAGTGGCTGTGGCTGGAACCAATTTTATTATTAGACCTTTTGGGATAGGGAACCATTTTATTTCTTTTTCAACGTAAACCACTTAGAGCAGGGTTTCTTAACCTTGGGCCCCCAGATGTTGTTGGACTACAACTCCCATCATCCACAGCCACAAAGACCATGTCTGGGGATGATGGGGTTTGTAATCCACCAACATCTGGGGGCCCAAGGTTAAGAAACCCTGACTTAGAGAACTGTTCTGTTGAAAAGTGGTGTATACATATATTTAAATAATAAATAATGAATTATTTCTGTCCAGGGGGTGGGTAAGAGTCCGTAACTCCTGGAGTTCTAGGGAGCTATAGTATCCTCCTCCTAGTCAGCAGGGGACCTAGAGTGGCCTTTGATCCCTGTAGTACAAGAAAGTAGATAAATTTTTATCAGTACTGTTCATTCAGTCCTTTACTTTTTTCTTTTCAAAAGATGATGGTGATGATTGAATGAATGAATGAATAGTATTCAAAGTAAAGTTTTCCAAATTTCTGATAGTGAAGGCATGCTTTTAAAAAAATATATTTTTTTTGCAGGGGGGAATTAAATTAGAAACACACTCCACACTCAACCTAGAACAGGTTTACTTTTAGAGTGGGTAGAAGTAAGAACGACCTGTGATTATCTGTGATCTGAAGAGCTTTGTTGAAGAATTCCCTCCTCTCAGTGGAGCCCACCCCCTGTTTCTGCATGAGTCACTGTTTAGGGCACAGGCCTCATGACAGAAAGAAGGCAAGGCCAGAGCATTGACTCATCCAGGAATGACACACGAGACTCCTCTGAAGGCAGGGAAACCTGATCCATCCAGACTACTCTTTGACCACCATCCCTGCCCCAGAAGTGCATGTGGGCCCACTCGCAAGGGGGCTTGGGAAGGATGCCGGTCTGATGTATTAAATTCTACAGCAATGCAGCAGGTAGCCTCCTCCGTGGGTGGGCCCTTTGACATTACCGGAGCCTTTAGTTATAATGAGTTTCTCACGGCAGACTGTGTGAGAGTTACGGTTTCCAAAGGATGACTATCAAAAGACAGCTCATCTTAATTAGCCCTGTTGGTGAGGGATGACTCCCAAGCAGCCTTGAGTCCTGGTCTCTCTCTCTCTCTCTTTCTCCCACTAAAGCCTGGCCCTCATCTGCTCCTATGCTGCATGTTCTCATATCTTCACAGGGCTCTCCTTTCCAAATGCAGCTCAAAGGTAGATAGCTTTTCTTCATATTTAACTGAGGTGGCCACTCTTCTTCCTGACCAAGGCACTGTACATTTAACAGGTTGTGACAGGCAGAAATTCAGCAGGTGCAGCCCTTTCCATCACCTTATTTCCATGCTGAATGATGCTTCACCTCCTGGATTTCTGTTTGTGGGGCAGCTGTTACAGTTATGTTTCCTCTTTCAGGAAACGTAGCTTCAATGCCTGTTTAACCAGTTGGGTTTAGAATGCATGTTGCTACAGGGATATACTTCAGGTCTAGGGTTTTCCCCACATGGTTTGGTTGAAGAGTTTTCCTTCCCAGCCACAAGGGGGTGCAGCTGCCTTTGCAGAGTTATTTTCCCCTCTTATACTCCCCATAAAAATTAACACCTTCTGGAAAGTACCTGCAAGTGGAAACCAGTTATGAGTGATGGTGGTGGCTTTTATTCGTAATATATGTTAAGAAAAATAAATACTATACTAATGATATAACATTTCCCATCTATGATTAGGCAGATGTAGACATACCTGTGAAATGAGTAGCTGCTTCTGGTCTCTAACTATGGTGGAACGGGGTATATTCTTGGGTATTTGTTCATTCTTAAACTAGAAACCCTAGAAACCTGATCCATCCAGACTATTCTTTGACCACCATTCATTGCCTTGTTCTGTGCTGGTCTTAGATGCCACTAATGTAGTAGTAGTAGTACTTTATTACAGCCAACGGCCACTCAATACAACACAATAACACACACAACAGTACACAACACATCAGAAACATCAAGAGAAACTGCAATAAAAACAGTACAGTAAAAGTATCATATATGAAGAATTTTGTCTAGATAAAATCAGTTCACCCTCCTACTATACTATGCCCGCATCTAGCCTCTCAACATGTCTTCTGCGGAGTTTACTTGCAATACAAAGAAACTTGGCTACTTTTGTCGAGATGAAATCATCCAAGTCTGCAAGCATCCAATTGCATCCAAGCCACTAATGTGACTGTACAGATAAAGTACTATACCTTTGGGTTCCACAGTTGTCAGGTGACACAATGAGGCCAATAGCTTTCCTTTTGGACCTATAAGCCCCAGACACTGCCTGTCTCCTTAATCTGAACAGCTTCTGTGAAGAGTAGGCTGTGTCCAGATTGTCCATGTGCCCAGTTCTAGCCCTGACCTTAGCCCTATTCAGACATTATGTTGTACCTGCGTTCAGACATCTGTACTCAAGTAAATGTTTTTGTGTGAATGACTGTACCAGCATTCGTTATAAAAGGGAACCTAGGTGAGTACAGCTAGGAAATGTACTGCTGTACCTGTGTACAAATCTATACTTGTATACCTTATACACAGATGGTATGAGTGTTAAAAATAGCATGAGAATAGGGTTAATGACTGGAGAAAAACATCAGCTGCAAATGACTTCTCTGTGTTCCAGTGCAAATGAATGTCTGAACAGCTACTCCTGATATATGGCTTAATGTGAAGGTTCTTGCTTCCAGTTATGATTGGAATTTGGTTAGAAAGTGTGCCCCTTTGGAACATAATTACTTTTATGTACATAATTACTGTACATAATTACTTTTAAGATAAATTCAGGCATAATTCTAATAATGGGTTATTTCTGTATTTGAGGCACACTTTGGAAGACTTTTGTGGGGAAGTTTTACTTATAATGTGGCTTTTCTTAGATTACATTAGGGATCAGTTATACTATTGATCATGTTAGTCATCTGTCCACCTCATGAGGTTCCTGTATACAGATGTTACAGATGTAACATGAGACCCAGCCACTGAACAGCAGTTTCCATGTAGCCTCTGGTGACTGGTGAGGGAAGGGACTGCATTATTTGGCCATCTCATTTCATTTCTGCAAGGCAGGCGGGAAGAAAATACGTTGTTATTAAGAGTAACTATGTTATTCTTCTGCATCCCATGATGCACTAGACATCCTGCACAAAGATGTCTCTTCTGCTTGGTCCTTGGTCTGTCTGGCTGGCTAGCAGGTCTCATTTTCTGCTAGTGCTGTCCTTTTGTCTCTTTGGTTGGCTGTTGAATTTTTCTTTTATTATTGTACACTGTCTTGAGCACTGGGAAGGCCGCTAATAAATATTTTAATAAATATCAGTCCAACCTGGCACATGACAATATAGAAGTAGAGCTGAAGGTAAAACTGTGTGGGGCCATTTGCATGACCGGGCAGGTGGGGGTGGGGAAGGCTGGTCCAACTCGCCTCCCCCCGCCCCACAATCGCAGAGATGTTGCTGGGAGCGTGGACTGAGCTCCCAGACGGAGCCCCAGAGGCTGGGATGACATGTCCTGGCACCGAGATATCCCATAATGCACCATGCCATGAACACATGACATGTGAATGTTGTTTATATATAGATTTTGATTGTGATAAATTGTAGATGGGCTTTTGCTATGTTTATTCTCTATTGAGATGCATAATTACTTTAAAAACATTTTAAAAGGTGGATGGAGTTTTCAGAAGACAAAGACAAAGAGTGAAAGGTACCATTGCCTGCCACTGTGACTGAGGCCTACATTTGTCCTTCTCACCTGTAGTTGAGGCTGCACATGATGGTAATCCAGCCGCAGCTGGAGAGTCTCAGGTTGGGCACCCTTGCCCTACACCATGTGGTGGATGCAGAATGAATCCAGCAACCCACACTTCTGCTTGACATGAGAAGACCATTCTATGTGCAACTGGAATTCTATCTTCAGCATGTGTCTTTCCCTCTTTCACTTTACGGAGCTGTACATGGATATCAGTGTTCAGTCATTCTGAATGGAGTGCTTCCCACCTTTCTGTGGAACTCCCCACTTTAGAAGAACGTTTTAGACTTTTAATGGATGGCTGTTAAAAGTCACTCTCTTCCAGTGGCAGTTCTGAAGATGTGACGTACAAGGTTGCTCTCTGCAGTGCAGAGAGAAGAAAATTTGTGGCCCCAAAGAGGGTATTAGGTTCTGATTCACTTGAGAGCATCTGGTGACATCATACACCCCAAGGACATTGTGTGAGAGTGAGCTGTTTGTGGAGAGAGCTACCAGCAGGCTCTGAGAGGGAACGGAATGTGCTGTTTCAGGGCCATTGTGTGCTCCTTACTGTGTGTTGTTCTCAAATTTCTTTTACTGATGGCAAAACACTCTAACAATTTAATCAGAGTTATAAGTGGGGGGGGGAATCCTTTGCAAGAATCTTGGTTTTGTTACCCCACGCTCTTCCCTCACCTATAAACACTCCCATCTGCTGCTACACTCTTTTCTGAAACCAATACTAAACACTAGTGTATAAGAAAAACATGCATCTCTGAGCATGTACAGATTGCCTTTCCCTTAAGAATAATGAAGGGCTCTTTCATCTCTAATGGTAATGAGCATTATTTTGAAGCACCTCACAAACACTGCAAATTTGTTATGTAGGTACTGGAGGGTTCTCTGCCCCCACCACTTGCAAAAGGTTTTCTGCTGGAAAGTGAAGTCTTTTTAGCTTAAGGTATGAAAGCAATATATCCATATTGTAAATAATGATAATTGCCTGGTTGGAAGAGCTTGTCCCTACTAGTCGGTTGATTAGGCTGTTAGTTTGCTTTTAGGCTACTAAAGTTACTTTTTTCCTGATTTTATATAAGTATCGTCACTTATATTGTTTTTATCTTAACAGTATACATTATCTACCAAAGAAAACCACATAGCTCTGTGGTCGCCAGGAGCTGACACCAACTCGGTGGCGCAACTTTACCTTTACACATTAGATGTGCTGTGGCGAATATGTGTCAAAAACAGTGGCTGGCATACCTAGCATCCAAAAATGTGTTCCCGAGGGCTTTGCAACCCTCACAGACATCTTTTTGGCAGACACAGAGGTCTTGCTGGGGGTGGGGCGTGTCAAAAGTTGCCACTTGCCCACTGCAGGATGCAGTTGGTTGGGAAGGCCCTGTTAGGCAGCTCTCTCTCTGTATTGGTGCATCCTGCTCTGTATGCCAGCCACTGCTGTTTCTCTCTCTCTCTCTCTCTCTCTCTCTCTCTCTCTCTCTCTCTCTCTCTCTCTCTCTCCTGCCTAAGTAGATGTACCTTAGATCAATCTAAAGCAGCAGCGATTTGCATTTGCTTAGGCCTAGCCCTTTGGCTCAGCGACTGCCATTTGCTTAGGCCTAGCCCTTTGGCTCAGCGACTGCGAGCCACTGGAAACAAGCTTGTTCTTCAAGCCACTCCTTTTGTGTCGAAAGCGTGGGGGGGGGGACTTGCTGCACTTAATGGCTTCCTAAGACGGCAAGAAGGCAGCAGCTTCCGGATGGGGGCATTCATGCACATCTGTGCAATTTATAGCAAGTGACACATAGCTGGGATAAGTGCTGCTTATTGCTCTGGGGTTAACTTTCTACTCACGGGGACCTTGAGCTCAATTAGTTTTGCTGTTAAGGGTTTCAGCTTTTTAATGGAGGAATTGATTAAACAAATGTGTGTGTTAAATGACTACCTCCTCTGGTTATGGAATCCTTACCCCTGTCCTCTCTTTAGGCTATTTTCTGCCTCCCTCTGTCTGCCTGGTATGAACACTGCTGACAGAGGAACTATGAAAGACCACTAGCCTTTGACCAGTATCAAGAGAAATCTCTTCTTAGGGTAGGACTGAGAACTGAGGGGAAGTGGTGGATGGGGTCTATTAATTTTGCCACTTCTCAGGGCAGTAATAGCACTTAGCAATAGCACTTACATTTATATACCGCTCTATAGCTGGAAGCTCTCTAAGCGGTTTACAATGATTTTAGCATATGGCCCCCCAACATTCTGGGTACTCATTTTACCGACCTTGGAAGGATGGAAGGCTGAGTCCACCTTGAGCCCCTGGTCAGGATCGAACTTGCAACCTTCTGGTTACAGGGCGGCAGTTTTACCACTGCGCCTCCAGGGGCTCCTTGTAAGTAAGCAGTTCCCTTCCCTCATGTCACGCTTGGACCTTGTTGCATGCTTCCCCACACGGGTGTCTCGTTTCCTCCTTCCCTAGCCATTCATAGCCCTACCCCCCAAATGGCCCCACCCTGAGCTTCCCCACCCCTTATGTCCCGCATTCAGGGAACATAATGTTGGCAACCCTCATGAAAACTCTTAGTTTCTATCTAATCTAACTGGAAGTAGAATGCCTTGGAGGCTCATGTGGGCAGGGGAGGGAGGTGTGTGCTCTCCCGAGGTTCAGGGATGCCACACAGCACCAAACTTTAATCGTTGTTCCATGTGACATCTGGACAGGTCCAATCTAAGGAACCCCAAACACTGTTACCCTTGCCTCCATAGGGAAGTGGCTCTAACCTCCTGAAAAGGGTAATCCCAAGCAGCTGCAAATGGGTGGCCCATTGCCTATGAATATGAAGTTGTCATATATCTGTCCTGCCCATTCCTGGACAGAGCCAAGCCTGATGAGAGTTTCTTGCCTGCCCTGTGCCCCCTCTTAAATCTTTCCTTTTGTCTGCTTCCTGAGTAATTCCTCCCTAGTGAATTAACACTCACATTTGTGCAGGGTACAAAATCCATTCCATTGATGCTCACCCAGGAAGTCATTAGCAGCTCAGAGGCTGAATCCATTTATCACTGGCCGGCAGCCCCCCTGGAACAAATCAACCTTGTGCTGCTGTCGGATTAAAATGACCTTGAGACACAATGGAAAGGGGAGGCCGTCCGTGGCTTGGGCTGTCCTTCCCAGTGGATCTTTTGTTTTTAGATGTTTTGCTTTCCTGACCCAGCACTGTGAGCCAGAATCTTTGCTTGCAAAGTCGTCTTATTCCCTTCTTTAATCACCTGCACACAAGATTTTCCGCGTCAGCAGAAGATGGTTTCGTTTGGAAGCAGAGAGAAACTGTCTAAAGACACAGATCTTCTTCTTCATTGTGTTGGGACAGTCATGAGTGAGCCTGGCAGAGCAATCCTTTCTTTGAGTTATGCCTGCTGCCTGGGATACGATCACTACCAACTCCCTTTGCACTGGTAGAACAAAATGATACATGGGCATAGAACTACTGATGCCAATGAGATGATACCGTTGCAGGAGCCTGACACAAGTATAACCATTACACCAGCAGGACACCACGACTATGGGGTGGGGGGTGGGGAGTGGGGAGGGATTGGAAGTATGGTGGAGTAAGAGTGAGGCTAAGTCAGCATCCTCTCCTTTCTTAGAGTTCCCTCCCACCTGCTATGCCAACCTAACATTACTCAGACAGAAGTGGTGGCACGAGTAAGAAGACCCTCATTGGAGTTAATGGTTCACAGCACCAGCCCCTCTCCCACCCCCACCAACCAATCTCAGCACAGCACCAAGAGTACATGAAGGAGAGGAGAGCTGGTCTTGTGGTAGCAAGCATGACTTGTCCCCTTAGCTAAGCAGGGTCTGCCCTGGTTGCATCTGAATGGGAGATTAGACGTGTGAGCACTGGATGGGATTCCCCTCAGGGGATGAAGTCACTCTGGGGAGAGCAGAAGGTTTCAAGTTCCTTCCCTGGCATCTCCAAGATAGGGCTGAGAGAGATTCCTGCCTGCAACCTTGGAGAAGCCGCTGCCAGTCTGTGTAGACAATACTGACCTAGATGGACCTATGGTCTGACTCAATATATGGCAGCTTCCTATGTTACTGCTGTTGGAAGTTAAGGACTTTGCACTGTCTCTAGTCTCAAAGACAGTGGAGGACAGACTAGTGAGTCAGAGGGCTAGAGGGTCAAGACATTGGTTATACCTTCTCTATTGCTCTGGCACTATCCCTTTGGAATGTAGATTGCTAATCTTAGGGAGTTCCTTCCTTCCAGCCACTTCCTCTCTTCCCCCTTCTCTCCCTGTCCTTCTGCCTTGCAACATGCAAGCAAGCTTCTCTCCCTGCACCATGTGTGCAGAGAAGATGCAGAATCCATCTCCATCCAGCTAGCTAGCTAGATTAAAAATCCTAACTCCTCACTTTCCTATCTAGAATGGAGTTCTCTAATAAATGCCATATACAGGTGAAACTCGGAAAATTAGAATATCGTGCAAAAGTCCATTAATTTCAGTAATGCAAATTAAAAGGTGAAACTGATATATGAGACAGACGCATTACATGCAAAGCGAGATAAGTCAAGCTTTAATTTGTTATAATTGTGATGATCATGGCGTACAGCTCATGAAAACCCCAAATCCACAATCCCAGAAAATTAGAATATTACATGGAACCAAGAAGACAAGGATTGTAGAATAGAACAATATTGGACCTCTGAAAAGTATAAGCATGCATATGTATTCAGTACTTGGTTTGGGCCCCTTCTGCAGCAATTACTGCCTCAATGCAGCATGGCATGGATGCTATCAGCCTGTGGCACTGATGAGGTATTATGGAAGACCAGGATGCTTCATTAGCGGCCTTCAGCTCTTCTGCATTGTTTGGTCTCATGTCTCTCATCCTTCTCTTGGCAATGCCCCATAGATTCTCTATGGGGTCAGGTCAGGCGAGTTTGCTGGCCAATCAAGCACAGTACACTGTATACTTTTTAGAGGTCCGATATTGTTCTATTCTTCAATCCTTGTCTTCTTGGTTCCATGTAATATTCTAATTTTCTCGGATTGTGGATTTGGGGTTTTCATGAGCTGTACGCCATGATCATCACAATTATAACAAATTAAGGCTTGACTTATCTCGCTTTGCATGTAATGCGTCTGTCTCATATATCAGTTTCACCTTTTAATTTGCATTACTGAAATTAATGGACTTTTGCATGATATTCTAATTTTCCGAGTTTCACCTATATATTGATCTGAAACTATGAACTGGCTCCAAGTTACTTTACTCTCAGCATACACACATGCCTAACTAAATCCGCTGTGTTGTGCCTCTGTGCATTCTGCTATAATGAAAAAAGAGTTTCTCTACCAGAGAGAATTCCCATCACCTACATGAGACCCAGCCAAGGGAATATGGACCTTGTACACAAAGGTGGGTATATGCAGCTATATAACTATGGTCAGACAAGGGGGGGAACTTGGTGATGGGGAACAGAAACTTGGTGATACTCGGTGAATGGACATGCTGTCCAAAGGGAACACTTTGCCCGAACAACACATTTATGTATTAACCACATTTATCTCTCACATCAGGGAATTCAAGGTGGTGTAGATAGGCTTCCTAGGCAGTCATCCATTCAGACTGACCAGACCCACCAGACCTGCTTAGGTTCAGTAAGGTGGCTTCATAATGTGCCCTCAGACCTTGCCCTGGGACCAGAAGGGACCAGTTTTCTCTCTAAATTTTTTTCATCTGTGCACCGAATGAATTTTGTTCTGGGCAGCAATAGCAAGGAAGTATGTGCACATGGATTCAGAGTGAGGCCTTTTAAGTCAACCTGAGCGGGATCTAAAATTAACTGAGCGGACATCAAAAAGTAAGTGTGTGTGTGTGTGCGCGCGTGTGTACATGCCTTAGAGTGAACACTGCCAGGGACCCAAATGCGCATGGATAATTCTTATTTTCTGAGAAAGAAGACCCATTTCAGGATTCCAGAGATGAACATCTACCACAGAATGTTTTCATGATTTACCAATTAGGCCTCCTTTCCTTCTTCCCATCAGCCCCTTCTAATGTGGGTGAGTGACTCTGCTCCCTCGCTGGAATCAGCTGTGGCTGGAGCATTCAGTTACTCATGATACAGAACTACAGCAGAATTAACCACTCACAGTCTGAGGACACCTGTTGTGTTTCTAAACGAGTCAATGCTTGGGGCTGGCTTCTTTCTAATAATGAAGAATGCACGTAGCAGTGACTCATGCAGAAACATATGGGTGGCTCCTCTGAGATGAGTAATTATTTTAGATATCCCCAAAGGTTTACCTTTTAAAGGGTATGAAGTATGCCTCCAGTTTTAATTCAGAAAAGGTTGGGCAATTAGTGAGATAAGGGGACACAATGTTTAAGCAACTGATTGCTTAAAACTTTTAAATTATTCTTAACTGCAAAACCAGGGTTAGGGTTAGGGTAGCCATTTTTTAAAAAATTAACTATTTTGAATACTGTTACTTATCAACCCTTCAGATGGTAAGCACCATCTTAGGAGAAGCATTCTTTCTTCTCCCACACAGGAGGAAATGGCTCTCCAGGAGGGTGCTTACTGGAACATGTGAATATATTGTACAAAGACAAAGCTCCCCCCACCCCTGCTCCAAATCTGTTGTTCTTACTCCAGTCTCCTATGCCAACTAGATTGATTTAATTCACTGTTTTTATCTTAATCAACTAAGATTTATTTAATCAGGTGACAAACCTGTAGATACGAAGTTCATGAACTAGAGTGAAATGAAATGAGGGTTACATCTGTCCCACTGGAATGATAAAAACCAAATAAACAATCAATTGATTTGCACAATTGTTCAAAGCTAGGTTTAATGTGGGTTACCGACATTAGCGTGATTGTGTGAACCCATGCCAAGGTATTTTATGGCCCAAGATGAATCTGAGACACCCACCTAGGTATGGGTTCACACAATCGCCCTAATGTTGGTAACCCACATTAAACCTTGAATAGAAAGATTGTGGGGCGATTCTCACAACCAACAAAAATCGGGCTAGGAGAGCCTAGCTCGATTTTTGTTGGTCGTAAGAACTACTGGGCTCGCAGCCGAGCCCGGTGGTTCTTGAGAGGGTAACCCGCTTGAGAACCCCTGCTAAAAAGCAGGTTTGCGGAGCGAGTGCTCCAGCAAACCTGCTTTTTAAACTCATGAGTAGCTGCGGTGTGGCGTTGCGCCATGCCTACTCATGAGTAGACTCCCAACCGGGAAGTGAAAAGCTGCCTCCCGGCTTGGGGGTCTCCCCAGTATGCCCTGCACACTCGCGCAGGGCATACTGGGGCTTGCGGGGGCCACATGGCCCCCGCTCCCCCCACCCCTGCCGGCTCCATCATGGAGCCGGCCATCATGTGGGCAGCTGATTCAGTCACCCAGGGCTCCCCGCTCACCGGTAAAAACTGGGTCCCACTGATCATGAGACCCGGTCCTGTGTGTACCAGACCAGTTTGTGCTGCATAAGCTGATCTTCCAATGTAGCATCTTCAAAGCATGTGAGAACATCAAGCAAAACAACTAGATAGGTTTATAAGTAGCATAGATTAATTCAAACTGTGTGTTAACTAATTAATTAACCAGGGAAAGAGATCTGATTTTTTTTCTTAAATGTCTTTTAAATTGTTTTGTATTTTGTATCTTCTCCCTCCCACCTTTTAAAAAAATCTGTTATGATTTAATGCGTTGTGTGTTTTTATCTCATGTTTTAATGTTGTATTGTAAACTGTCCTGAGAACCATTTTTAATGGGGTGGCTAACAAATAAAGATGATGATGATGATAAAATAATTCAAACTGTTTCTGGGTCAAATTGATGTGAATGGAAGGATCATAGAATTTCACAGGTGGAAGAGATCTTGAAGGTCTCTGTCAGCATCCCTGACAGAAGGCCATTGATCCTCTGTTTGAAAACCTCTAACATGGGTGACATGCAATATAGTCTGCATCTCTTTGTACTCAACTTTGCACTGCCCCCGCCCCACCCCCCACCATCAGCAGGAATGCAGCACAACTCAGGAAGTAGCAACTCTATCTCCTGGGACTGGGAAGATCTCCTGTGCAAAGTCCCATGGAAAGGAATGGAAGCTGTGCTCCCATGTAAGAGAAATTGCCAGCAGATTGAGTGTGCAGGTGTTCAAAATGGATATATTCTCTTTAGCTGACCAAAAATTCCCTCTTAATTATTGCTTCAAAGATCCAAAATGTCTCTAGTCAGCATGTCAGACATGCTCATGATATGCAGATTAATACTGCCTAAAATTTTATGGATTAGACGGGGAACACTCTCAAGAAATTTTTACAAATACATATACAATTACAAACGGGTTGAGAAGGAAACCATAGGACATTGGTCCTCAGCTGGTGAGTCATCCTGTCCCTGCAACTGGATTTCTCCCTGACCTGCACCAGTTGAATCCTTACCAAGAAGAAGACAGAGAGAGATGTGTGGCAAAAGGTGTAAAAGTGGCCTCATCATGTTGCAGATTCAAGTTACAGATGGTGGTGTTTCAGTCTGAAAAGGCTGAACACTGCTGCCATAGACAATTCCAGTACTGGAAATCAAAGAAGAAAGTCATGGAAAGAGACAGGGAACCCTCTGAGCTATGGACATCTTATTATTTTAAAGGCAGGTGTTGCTTGTGAGAAAACAATTCTGATCAATGAGATGTGACGTTACGCACACACACACACACAGGCACAGGAAAAACAGGAGGACAGCTGGCAAATGCACACCACGTCCCCCCAGATGGGCTGGGAATATTGGAGAGACTCATGCAATCATGCCCAAGCAGGTGTCCATGGAATTAATGCATTTCATTGGCATGGCAGACATTTCCATTGGAAGGAACCAGAGTTAGTGCATTTTCAAGCAGGCACCCTCCCTGCTCAGGTTGGCAGTCCCTCCCAGACTGGAAGCAATCAACAAAAGAAAATTGGTTGTAGTTTTTGTTGGAACCGGAGACAAACTGGGCAGAGAGCCTTCCTGGTGCAATCAGCTGAGTTGTTTAATCAGCTCCAGTGGCCCAAGCTGCTCTGGGAGCAACAGTGGAGTTCATTGTTGGCAACAATTCAGCCTTGTGTTGTCATAAGGGAAACAGTGTTGCTGGATCAAACTAAGATACATCTGATCTCACAGAATGTCCCCCCGCCCCACATATTCCCTCTCCCTGAAATTTTGCTAGGCTTATCAAAACTTCTAGCTTCACCCAAAATTCCTCAGAAGGTCAGTGGCATTTCTGGAAGGGTCGCAGCAGAATGCTGATTTGCTGCCTCCACTGAAGTTAATGGTTCTGTTCTTATGGATAGAACCATTAACCTGGGTCTGTCCATGGATGGAACCATGCCCTTCGTATGTGCCTGTAAGAAATTGCTAGAAGGGGGAGTTAGAATGTATGCTTCTTTCATCCTTCTGAAACATATGGAATCAAATCTGCGTAAATCCAGGTATTTGGGGTTAACTGGAAGGTAGATTTTACTGAAATTTAAATGATGTATAACCTATCCTGCATTGTTTCCACTTCTAGGACATCTTGCACAAGAAATTATAAAACAACGCAATTAAAATAGTTAAACAAATTTTAAGACAGCAGAGCAGTAAACATTTCACAATATAACAGAAATTAACAGATAATTACAACATAACAAATAGTTAAAAGGTCTGGGGAAATAAAAAGGCCTTTGCCTGATGCCAAAAAGTCATCTCTGTAAGTGCCAGGTGAACCTCCTTCAGGACAGCATTCTGTAAGTGGAGTGCTACACCTGAGAAGCTCATCTCTCCAGTAGGCATGCACATTTGTTTTGGGAATGAATGGAAATTGATATGAAGGGCCTCATTCTGACTGATTTCCATTTATTCTGAAATGAATGCATCCTGCAGCAAAGGGAACAAATGTTAATGAATGGAGGTTCTATTCCAGGACTCTATTTGTTGCCATTTATTTGCAGCTGTGTTTTTAAGGAGAGAGAGAGAGAGAGAAACAATGGCTTAGATTCTGTGTAGCGCCCCCTGATCCAAGAGTGGGGTACATGCACTTTTTTGTGTGTGATTCCCAAGCCTGTCCACCAGTGGCGTAGCAAGGTTGGAGGGGGCCCTGGGACGAGATCTGAAGATGTCCCACTGCCTTTACTGGGTCCTACCTGTTGAGACATGCATGCTTTTGGCCATCTTGATGACCATACTCAGCCCCAACTCCACGCTGACTGCTCTGCAGCTGAGCTAACATGCTAGGGGCAGCTCTGCCTCTCTGAGTTGATGCAACTGCCAGAGAGAGGCCAGAGCAAGTTGAGGTTGATCGCCCAGTGGAGGGGAGGCAGACGAGGTGGCAGATGCCCCCCCCCCGGAATGTGACCCCTAGACATTTAACTCCCATTATAGGCTCACCCCTGCTTTGCATACTGCTAGTGAATGTGGAGTGGCTCCATGGCTACTAAGAATGGCATCAGCACTGTGTAGTAATGATTTCCCCATCATCTCTAATGGGAGAACACAAGAACAGCCCTGCTAGATCAGGCCCAAGGCCCATCTAGTCCAGCATCCTGTTTCATACAGTGACCCACCAGATGTTTCTGGGGAGCCCACAGGCAAGAGATGAAGGCATGCCCTCTCTCTTGCTTTTGCTCCCCTGCAACTGGGATTGAGAGGCATTGTGCTTCTGAGGCTGGAGGTGACCCATAGCCACCAGACTAGTAGCCATTAATAGACCTGTCCTCCATGAATCTGTCTAAATCCCTTTTAAAGCCATTCAAGCTAGTGGCCATCGCCACATCCCATGGCAGAGAATTCCATAGATTAATTATGTGCTGTGTGAAAAAGTACTTCCTCTTGGTCCTAAATTTCCCAGCCTTCAGTTTCATGGGACGACCCCCTGGTTCTAGTGTTGTGTGTGAGAGAGAAAAAATTCTCTCTGTCCACTCTCTCTAAAGTGTGCCGTCAAGTCGATTTCGACTCCTGGCACCCACAGAGTCTTGTGGTTGTCTTTGGTTGAACACAGGAGGGATTTACCATTGTCTCCTCTCGCCTCACGCACTATGATAGGATGCCTTTCAGCATCTTCCTATATCTACTCTCTCTACTCCATGCATAATTTTATACACCTAGATCATGCCTCCCCACAGTCACCTCTTTTCCAAACTAAAGAGCCCCAGGTGTTGTAGCCTTGCCTCATATGGAAGGTGCTCCAGCCCCCTGATCATTGTGGTTGCCCTCTTCTGCACCTTTTCCAGTTCTACAATGTCCTTCTTTAGATGTGGTGACCAGAATTGTACACAACAGGTGTGGCCACACCATAGATTTGTAGAAGAGCATTATAATATTAGCATTTTTATTTTCAACCCCCTTCCTAATGATCTCTAGCATGGAATTAGTCTTTTTTTTAAAAAAACCACTGCCACATTTCTACAGTGCCCACACAATTCTTAGAAACCACAGAGGCTTTCCACATTCACTAGCGGTGCAGACAGGCTTTCAAATTGCATGGAATCAGCATGCATGCCTTCCCTTGGATGTACAGGGCACTGCACAGAATGTAAGCCAGTGTATCTTACTTTATCTGTTGGCTCCAGGGTACAGTCTCCTCATCCAAGTGCTCATTTTGTTTAATCATGTGACCTGTGAAGAGTTAGTGCTCCAGTCCAATGCATTGTTGTTGTTTTTAAAAAAGACTTTAAAAAACACAAAAACCCCAGTGTACCAAGTACCATGACATGGTCATTAAGGTCTGGGACCTTTAATGTTCAGCAATGTGTCAAGTTCAATTTGTCACTTGCAAAATGAAAATGCTTTCCTAGACTCTACAGAGTCAAAAATCCTGTCAATAATTTGGCATCTTAAGAGCCACCTTTCTTATTACATATGAAATCTGGTAACATCAGATCCAAATACATCCTCTTGAATTGTCCTGTAGCACAAACTGTTCTCTGTTTGGCATTATTGTGGGCAAAACAAAATAGTGGAACAGATTACATGTCTGGAAAAAGCCCCGGAATTCACTGGCATTGCTGCAATTACACCACTAGCTATGGAATCTGTGAAATATACAGCATCTCTTTTCCCGGATTTTTCTCAGTTCCATTTTAAGACAGACAAAAACACAGCATTTCCTTTTTATTCAAGAATGAAAGGAAAGAACGGATACCTAGAGACATTCAGTCCTATGCTAAGCAAGCTGTTTCAGATCAACATGTAACATTCAACTCTCTTGCACATGCACACAAAGTCTTTCCCTTTTTCTTAACCCACAGCCCCACTAATGGGCAGTTCTAAATATGGGTAGAAGTTTTTGGAGGTAAGAGACTTGCACATCCCCAGACAGTGCAATTTCTTGTAAATTCACCTGTCTGCTTAATCTACTGTTTTTACCATCTTTGCACTCCAAGAATACAGAAGAAAATGAGTAAAAACACAACTGGTGAGATTGTAGAGGGTTTTTTAAAAAATTATTTATGTATAGCTCCTTCAGTATTCCTATAAATTTCCCCATCCCCTCATCAGCTATGGCCAAGCAGCCATACAGGCAATACATGGCTCTTCTGAAATAGTTCTGAATTAGCATCTAGAGTGGACCAAGCAAATCCACCAGCTCTCTGCCTGATAGCCTGCAGCATGTTAACCCTCACTTCCTGCATGTCCTACAGTTAAACTCTAATGTTAAGTCACAGTTGACACTCTCACCACATTGTAAATTCGGTTCTGTCTCTTATGGCAAGAACAGCTTCTGCAGAAGGTGCTAAAAGGATGCCTCCATTTGTCTCCCACAGGGTTCTAAAGCACCTCCTGGTGCTGGTACAAAAACTAATTATCCAGTGATGTGACCACTTACACCTCCTTTTGTCCCATACCAGGGTGGAGAACAGACGGTTTAAGGAGATATAAACCAAGAGGTAACTACACTAAGATGCTGATTCAACAAAAACACTCTTGCTGCTAAATTTAAAGATGGCTGTCTGTAGCTTCTGTAAATTCTACTTGATTCTTAGTTAGGGAAAATGTTTGACTAGCTAAACACTTGCTCTATTTTGTTACTGCCTCTTTGACTTACTGTACCTTTGTCCCCTTTTTTCAACTATTAACAGATCACCACACTGTTTATATTTTATAATTAATTTTAATGGCTTGCATGATGAGGAAAAATATTTAGAGTAATCCCATTGAAATTAAAAGGACATGTCAGCCAGTATTTGCATACATATGTCATGCTCATTAACTAGCTATTACAAAAAACCCATATGAATTCAAACTATATTTGACTGACTGACTGATTGATTGATTGATTAATTAAGTGCCATCAAGTCGGTCTCGACTCTTAGCAGCTACATAGATAGCTTCTCTCCAGGATGATCTGTCTTCAACTTGGCCTTTAAGGTCTCTCAGTGGTGCATTAATTGCTGTCGTAATCGAGTCCATCCACCCTGCTGCTGGTCGTTCTCTTCTTCTCTTGCCTTCAACTTTCCCCAGCATTATGGACTTATTAAGGGAGCTAGATTTTCGCATAATGTGTCCGAAGTATGATAGTTTGAGCCTGGTCATTTGTGCCTCAAGTGAAAATTCTGGATTGATTTGTTCTATGATCCATTTGTTTGTTTTCCTGGCTCTCCATGGTATCCTCAAAAGTCTTCTCCAGCACCAAAGTTCAAAAGTGTCAATGCTTTTTCTATCTTGCTTCTTCAAAGTCCAGCTTTCACATCCATAGAGTGTCACGGGAAAAACCATTGTTTGAACTATTCTAATCTTTGTAGGTGTAGACACATCACGGCATCTAAATATCCTTTCCAAGGCCTTCATTGCAACCCTACCAAATGCTAGTCTGTGGCGTATTTCTTGACTGCTGGATCCTTTACTTTTTACAGTCAATCCTAAAAGGTAGAAGCTATCCACCACTTCAATGTCTTCATTGTCAATTCTGAGGCTAGTTGTTGTACCCATTGTCATTAGTTTAGTCTTCTTTACATTTAGTTGTATTCCCATTTTTTCACTGTGCTCCTTGACTTTCATTACTGTCATCCGCATTCTCAGCTATCAGGGTGGTGTCATCAATGAATCACAAGTTATTGATGTTTCTTTCTCCAAATTTAAAACCATGCTCATCTTCTTCCAATCCAGCTTCTCTCAGTATATGTTCAGCATATAAATTGAATAAAGAAGGAGAAAGTATACAGCCTTGTCTTACTCCTTTGCCGATCAAGAACCAGCCTGTTCCACCATGTTCCGTCTGGACTGTGGCTTCCTGTCCTGTGTTTCTCATGAGAACAATGAGGTGTTCTAGGATGCCCATTTTCCTATGGATATTCCACAACCTGACATGGTCAACACAAGCAAAGGCTTTTCTGTAGTCAAGTACTACAGTTAAATATTAAACTGTATGAAAGCATGCTTTCTGAGATGTTTCTGCTCTTCTTGCCATCTTTCAAATGAATTTCACCATTTTAGTTAATCACCATCTTTGAACTATCAGGGGCTTAACATTGGAAGTTCCTGGCATCACCATTTACTTGCCAGCAACATTTTTGCAGTGATAAGAAGACCCTGAATTACTTCATGGTGTTCATGTTGAAAAGTTTCAATTATATACCTCAATAAAACAAGCAAGAGGTCCATACACAAAATAGATACAGGTATCACTCTGATAAAACACTTTCTTCCAAAAATATATAATCTGTAGACAAGTACACCAAATATGAGGAAAACCAGTATGAAGATCACAACAGCTTACAATGATTAATGGGTAAAGGTTTCAGGGTGGGGTTGTAGCTAAATAAACATTACCTGAAATGTTGATTAGTGAAATATTTAAATCCTGCCACATTGTGCCAAAAGTCCTTGCTCACTCCAGCAGCAGATCACCAACCAGGATTCACTATCTCTGGTTGGAATCTGTCCCATCAGGTAGAGATGGAACTAAATTGATTGGTGGTGGCAAAAGTTGATTTCCATACTGGGTAGAGGCTGCAGGCAGATATAAAGAGTGGGGTTATTCTCCTATCATGTAAGGGTCTCCAATGGAGAAGGCAGAGGGTGCAGTTGAAGGTCCCTTCAATAGTGTCATCATGTGAAACTTCAAGGTAGATCCTATCACTTTAAATTCAAATTCCCTGCCACTCTGCTGGAGGGGTGGGGCTCTAGCAGTCATCAAGCTCTGCAGTGGGGATATTAGGCCAAATTAAACTCCGCAGTCTATTGGGTCACTATGGCCACATTCACACGTAACGGGGAGCCGGAATTGCAGGGCCCAGTGGTTTTCTTTCTGTTACATCCAGACGCGTCTGTCCATAGCGTGACCTGAGGTCACATTCAGGAGACTCCAGTCTGAACCCTCAGTTTGTAGTGGATTTTGCTGCTCCAGACTGAGGGTCCAGGGAGCTTCTGTTCCATCTGAATGCAGCACTGGAGATGAATGTGGCCTATATGCCTTCCTGGGAAGCTTTCCTAGGTTCCGCAGATAGGGTGGCGGCTAGAGGTCAGTCACTCCTGGCCCACACCCATAGTAGTCCCCACACGGTAGCACAGCAAAAGAGACTCTCCTTTGAAAAAAGAGAGTATGAGCCGGGACACATATAGGACACTGGGAACCTGTGGGTATTAACATGCTGGTGCCTTCACATACACACACTTCTAAGCCAATGTTGCTAGTCTAGGTTCTACCCATGAGACCCTACCAATCCTGTGTGTTTCAGTTACCCATTCATTACCATCACAGTATGTGACCCAGCCACGGAGACAGTGGAAACTATACTGCTCCAGGGACATGGACTGGGCCTACTACATGTCAGCAACAAGCCATCCGATGCAAAGCTATTCCAGGGAGGATGGCATACCCGGAAATCCTACATCTTGTTCAGAATATATGGGATATGCAGAACATTGTCATTCAAAAGGGACTCCCCTCTTTTCCCCACCCTGACACTTTCACAACAGCAGCTGCATGAGTAATCCTACCACAAAAAGGGCATCGTAGAGAACTCTTTGCAGGATAAGAGAGCATCTTTGCTATATAAAAAAGCATGTTTCTATCCCTCCAAGCCAAAAGACTACAAGCAGCAAACTTCAGTCCTTATTTCTCGTTAACATTTGACAAACAAATGCCCCTTGAGATCTCTCCCGGGTGTGGGAGGCCTGCATTTGAAGCCAGAAAATCAGGAAGCTTGCAGACCTCCCATGAAGTTTTGCTGCCTTTCACAACTGTGCGCAGCCAGTGAAAGTCCCAGCAGGGCTAATTCTGGCCACGTGCAGCTGTCAGAGGTAGCTAGAGTATGAATGTGCATTATGAAAACAAATTAACTAGTTCTGAATTGGCAACAGCCCAAATGTCATTCTAGTGAATGAGGAACTAAATGAATGATACTTTTAATAATGAAAATATGGAGTAATAAAATGAGGAACACATTCTTGCACATCCTAGTGGGAAGCACGAAACAATCTTCTGGAGAATAATTTATTCTAGCCTACAGCTCATATTTTTCTATCTGATGTTGATAAGAATAGTAACCATGCAAGTATCATTATTTTCTTGAATCAATTTCTCTGCATGCCTGACGCAGGTTAGCTTAGAGCTGCGTACATACATTATAGGAGTAAATCTCTCAAACAATCGGAAAGAGAAGAAATATTTCAAACTGCAGGAAAAAAATTACATTTTCTCCTAGCGACACTGTAGAGGACAGCATCTCAGAGTAAACTTTTAAATGTTATTTTACTTGGGGCTGGAAAGCATCATACAGCTTCTTCTTTTTTAAAGGTCTAGGTTGTCTGACTAGCTTCAGTTTCATAAAGCAGTAATTAAAGTGTGCTGTCAAGTCGATTTTGACTCCTGGCGCCCACAGAGCCCTGTGGTTTTCTTTGGTAGAATACAGGAAGTGTTTACCATTGCTATCTCCTGCGCAGTATGAGATGATGCCCTTTCAGCATCTTCCTATATTGCTGCTGCCCAATATAGGTGTTTGCCATAGTCTGGGAAACATACCAGCAGGTTTTCGAACCGGCAACCTTCTGCTTGTTAGTCAAGCACTTCCCCACTGTGCCATTAGGTGGCAGCTAAAATATATTACATAGCCACATTTAGTGGTGCAGCCGGGAAATGCTTGACTAACAAGCAGAATGTTGCCGATTTGAATCCCCGCTGCTACTATATCGGGCAGCAACGATATAGGAAGATGCTGAAAGGCATCCTCTCATACTGCGTGGTTGATGGCAATGGTAAGCCCCTCCTGGATTCTACCAAAAGAAAACCACAGGGCTCTGTGGGCACCAGGAGTCAAAATTGACTTGATGGCACACTTTACCTTTAAAAGATATTACAGCGTGACGTTGTTTCTTCTGATTGAAATATCTTTTCCTGTGTAATTCTGTGTAATTCTCTGGTAATGCAGTCCATGTGCAAGGGGAATGCTGTTCTGGGAGTGGGGCTGTGAGCCTGCTCTACAATGTAAGAGTCAAAAACTATCTGTGCACAGGCGACCCAAGTTATGGGGATCAGTGGGCGAGTGAGTGTCTGAAGCTCACATAGGAATGTGAAGCCTGGGTGAGGTGGCCATCTAACAGACCCTAGTTCCTTCTTTACTTGAGGAGTCTGCTCCTCTGGCCTCAGGGGCACAGACAAGCTCTAAGTCCTCTGGTTTGGCAGCCTTCTGCCCCGCCAGGCCTCAGGTTGGTTTGGGGCCTGTGAGATTCCTCAAGCGCACACACTGGCTGACCTGCATCTCTGGGGACCTCCTTTACCTGCCAGCTGTCTGATGAGCCTGGAGTAGATGGTTCCAAACCTGAGCTCGACTCCTTTAAGTTCCTGGTTGTGGTGTTTTTGGTTCATCTATTTCTTGATCCAGGCCAGCTGTTGAATGGGGCTTTAGTTATTTGCATTCCAGGCCTGGAGTAGAGGCAGGGCTAGCAAACAGCTGCAGAAAGAGCTCTGAACATCAGTCTGCACTGGCCTCTCTCTGTACATAATATCAGTCTCATTCAGCTGTTAATACTCCTGCTTCAACTCTACTGCCTTGTCCTTGCAGACCACAACTCTTTCCCTTGCATTCTACACTGGTAGATAAACGGGTTGGGCTTCAGCAGTCAGCAAGTCGGCTTTGCTGTTGTTTAGGCTGGTACTCCAGTCCAGACCACTCTTGAAGCAGCGTTTGTCTTCCTCTGGAGCTCTCACTGGGCGCTTTCCCAGGTCCTGAGCAGCCTGCCGCTGCTACCTGATGCTTAGGGCACACTAGGCTTGGCTCAGTGCCCCAGAAGCTCACAGCTTGGCCAGAAGTCAATTGGAGGCCACTGTACAAGCATGTTGCCAACTGTACTGCCTCCTTCCCCTCCTTCACTGCTGCTCTGACTCCAGATGTGCACACACCTTCCTGCTACCTCTGGTGTTTTTGGTTAATCCATTCATTGATCCAGTCCAGCTTTTGAGTGATGCTGTAGTTACAGGTGAAACTCGGAAAATTAGAATATCGTGCAAAAGTCCATTAATTTCAGTAATGCAAATTAAAAGGTGAAACTGATATATGAGACAGACGCATTACATGCAAAGCGAGATAAGTCAAGCCTTAATTTGTTATAATTGTGATGATCATGGCGTACAGCTCATGAAAACCCCAAATCCACAATCCCAGAAAATTAGAATATTACATGGAACCAATAAGACAAGGATTGAAGAATAGAACAATATCGGACCTCTGAAAAGTATAAGCATGCATATGTATTCAGTACTTGGTTTGGGCCCCTTTTGCAGCAATTACTGCCTCAATGCAGCGTGGCATGGATGCTATCAGCCTGTGGCACTGATGAGGTGTTATGGAAGACCAGGATGCTTCATTAGCGGCCTTTAGCAATTCTGCATTGTTTGTTCTCATGTCTCTCATCCTTCTCTTGGCAATGCCCCATAGATTCTCTATGGGGTCAGGTCAGGCGAGTTTGCTGGCCAATCAAGCACAGTACACTGTATACTTTTCAGAGGTCCGATATTGTCCATGATCATCACAATTATAACAAATTAAGGCTTGACTTATCTCGCTTTGCATGTAATGCATCTGTCTCATATATCAGTTTCACCTTTTAATTTGCATTACTGGAATTAATGGACTTTTGCATGATATTCTAATTTTCCGAGTTTCACCTGTACTTTTATCCCAGTCCTGAGTTCATGGTGCTAATAAACAGCCAGCAGCAAGAGCACTGAAGGCAGACTGCATTTGCCTCTCTGTAAATAATATCTGAGGAGCCACCTAATAGGAACAACATAGGAACATAGGAAGCTGCCATATACTGAGTCAGACCATTGGTCCATCTAGATTAGTTTTGTCTTCACAGACTGGCAGCGGCTTCTCCAAGGTTGAAGCCAGGAATCTCTCTCAGCGCTATCTTGGAGAAGCCAGGGAGGGCACTTGGAGCCTTCTGCTCTTCCCAGAGCAGCTTCATCCCCTGAGGGGAATATCTTACAGTACTCACACATCAAGTCTCCCATTCTTATGCAACCAGGGTGGACCCTGCTTCACTAAGGGGGCAAGTCATGCTTGCTACCACAAGACCAGCTGGCACAGTGGGGAAGTTACTTGCCTAGGAAGCAAGAGGTTGCGGGTTCAAATCCCTGCTGGTATGCTTCCCAGTCTATGAGAAACACCTATATCGGGCGGCATTAATAAAGGAAGATACTGAAAGGCATCATCTCCTACTGCACGGGAGATGGCAATGGTAAAACCCTCCTGTATTCTACCAAAGACAACCACAGGGCTCTGTGGTCTCCAGGAGTCAACACTGACTCGACTTTAAATAATAACTGTCTCATTCAATTGTTAATATTCCTGATTCAACTCCACTGTCTTGTCCTTGCATACAACAACTCTTTCCTCTAGATTCTGCACTACCCCTCACATCTCAGCAATGGCAGCCTGGCTATGACGTCCAGGCCCCTCCCTTGTGTGAGCCACAACTGGCTGTGGAGGCCATGTGGCTATACAGTATCCTGTATGAGTGGGTGTGGATCAGTAGGCACTTGACAGGGCTAAGCAAGGATCTTGGGTTGATGAGTTGTGCATGCTGATCATTTCATTCTGAGAAATTATCCCTAAATATACTAGCCTTACTGATCACTTATATAGCGCTTATATAAACATGGTCACTTATATGAATCGTGTTCAAAGTGCTTTGCAAACATTTTCGGAGTGGTCTTTACACTCACTCTGTTGCATCAGCATTCCCAAGCAGAGGATGGCTGAGGCTAAGAGAGAGCAGCTGACCTAAGAGCACCTACTGAGTTCACAGTAGAGGCAAGCTTTGAACTGAGGACGTGCTAGTTCACAACTCAGCCTGTGCTATAGTAGCCCTGCATGGCATTATGGCCTAATCAGTCTTTCCGATGTGGCTGGTAAAATCTATTAGGGCAATCAATATCTATTAGGGAAACACAAAGTCTGGGCTGGAATCAATAACATCTTTGCTGAGGAACAAGCTAGTTTTAGGAGCGGATGCTCCACTATTGATAATTGCTTTGTGCTCTCACATTTGATTCACTGATATTTTCACCCAACATGGAATTTTTTTTAAAGCTTTGTAGACCTAAGATCAGCACTTTACTCCATGAGCAAAGATCACCAGTGGATACAATTGCTAAGGCTTGATACTAGTCACTGTCTTGTTACTCCAAGGCAAAAGTCAGATCAAGGCTACAACAAGGGTAGCTAAACCGGTTCAATGCCAGTTATGTAGGGACAGGGGCTGACACAGTTACTTAATCCCCCGTTTCTTTTAAAAAAAATTCATTTACTTTGCCATTGAGACTGAATTTGACTAGTCTTGTAGTTTTGCCTTTGTACCTTGCTTCTTAGCTTCTCAGAGCATGTAGCTGACCACTCTTGGAAACAGAATGATGGACTAGATCAGGGTTAGGCAGGCTGGTTTTGAACTACAACTCTCATCATCACCAGCTACAGCAAAGGGGATGAGGGGAGTTCAAAAACAGCTGGAAAGCCAAGGTTGCCTAACCCTGGATCAGATAGACCTTGGGCCCAATCCAGCAGGACCCTTCTTAGGTTCTTAGTACATTTACTAAAAAGAAATGAAATGAAAGGTTGCACCGTCAAGTCGGTGTTGACTCCTGGCGCCCACAGAGCCCTGTGGTTGTCTTTGGTAGAATACAGGAGGAGTTGAACATTGCCTCCTCCCACATAGTATGAGATGATGCCTTTCAGCACCTTCCTATATTGCTGCTGCCCAATATAGGAGTTTCCCATATTCTGGGAAACATACCAGCGGGGATTCGAACCAACAGCCTCCTGCTCTCTAGGCAGGTTACTTCCCTGCTGCCCCAAATGCTATTGTAAATCAGCTGTTCTGATAGTGTAGCATACCGTCCGGCACTGAATGTAAATGTAAATTTGCACAGCTGCAGTATATTCACCATAAGTTGTACGGCAGAATTTTCAGGCAAATTTGTTTCAGCTCTCAAAGTTTGGCTTATCGGCTCTCAGTTGTTGTCTTCAAGCAGGTGGTTTTCAAACTGTGTTCCCGGGAACCCTGAAGTTCTTCAGAAGCTTATCAGGGGTTCCACAAATGGCAGGCAAGCTCCTTGGAAGCTTGCCTGTCACCACTGCCGACCCTCCCCTGCAATGCACAGTATTAGAAAAGGAATACTCCAAGGCTCCTTCTTCCCAGCAGTTTCTTCCAACCCCCACCCTGGGGTTAGGTGTAACTGGCATTCCAGGGGCATTAAGCAAGCACCTTTTAAATAAGTCATAGGAACACAGGAAGCCGCCTTATACTGAGTCAGACCATTGGTCAATCTAGTTCAGGAATGCCTACCCAAGCAGCGGCTTCTCCAAGGTTGCAGGCAGGAGTCTCTCTCAGCCCTATCTTGGAAATACCGGGGAGGGAACTTGGAACCTTCTGCATGCAAGCAGGCAGGGGCTCTTCCAAGAGCAGCCCCATCCCCTGAGGGTGATATCTTACAGTGCTCACATATGTAGTCTCCCATTCAAATGCAAACCAGAGTGGACCCTGCTTGCTACCACAAGACTAGCCCTCCTCCCATGAGCCTCCTACCAGATTAAAGCCTTGAGTGACAGCAACCTCATTTAAGAGCACACACTATTCAGGGGCAGCTTTCCATGAGGCCAAGGGAGGCGGCAGCCTCAGGTGGCAAGTGTGAGCACACACACACACAGCCTGACTGAAGGCATCACCCCTACCTGCCTGCTGCTTCTTCTCTCCTCTGCTGTCACCTGTATTCTGGGCTCTTTCCCCTCTCCGTCTTTCAGCTGGCCCTGCCCCTTCCTCACTGGCCTCACCGGGGTGGATGGGGGAGTGTGTGTGGGAGAGAGAGAGAGAGAGAGAGAACATGAGCAAGTTGAAGTTGGGGCTGGAGCAGCAGTGTGCGGCAATGAGGAAAGACAAGCAGGTGGGCAAAGTTGGATGCCTGTTGCCAGAAACAGCAAGCAGTGGTAGGGGCTGAAGGGCAGAGTATTCCCTGGAAGATGAGGCCAGCAAGGGGGCAGAGAAGCCATGTCACTGCCAGGATTGGGACTGCTGAGGCAGGGAATGGAGTGGCACATTGCAGTGACCTCAAGTGGCAAAACCAAGCCAGTGCTGACAATATTTAGGTACTTTGTTCAATGTTTTTTGTAACTTCTTTAGATTTTGCAACTCAAAAAACCACACATGGTAAACAAAGCAAGTGATATAGTGAAAAGGAAAGTTGATCAATGAGTGTGCCGTCTACGACAAGGACATCCACGTGAAGATCATACAGCACCACCAGCAAATGAAAATATTACAACGTATTAAATGGTGATTACTTTTTAAAAGCCCCTACATTTATGAATTACACTGACTCTGTGGAAAATTGAATGAAAGGAGTCCAGGTAAGTGAGAATGACTCTGCAACCAACTCTATATTGGTGAATCCTGTGATCAGCTCTAAGATGGTTCAGTGATTAGGAAGACCCAGCCTTTTGGGTACTATAAAAACCCTGAGGGGCCTTGTTTAGCATTCCATTTTCTGGGCCGAAAAGTGGCAGCTTTGCAGAGCAATTCTCTTTATGTTTACTTAGAAGTAAGCCTCACTGTTACCCCCTGGTAGTAGGTGTGTTTAGGACTGCAGTCTTGTTTACACCCTTTTTTGCCCCATCCTGCCTCCAAGGAGTTCAGGCTTCCCCCTCCTCCTATTTTATCCTCGCAGCAACTCAGTGAAGTAGGAGAGGCTAAGGAAGAGTAAGGAGCTCAAGACCAGAGGTACACCTGGGCAACTTTGTAGCCTGGCCCTAAAGGCCTTTGGAGGGCCCCCCCCCCCCGGCAAGTTAAGAATCATCCCCACTGCAAACACACACACTGTGGCACACGTAGTATTTTTAACATGTGGGTTCTTGAGGACACAAACAGCAACTGAACTCACAAGGATGTCAGAATATAAAAACAGGTATGCGTATATGCATTAGCCCTCCACCTGGCACAGGTCACAATCACGCCCGGCTGCCTGGTGCAGTGCTGGCTGCTGGCGCAGCAACCACACCACCAAGAACAGAGTAAAGAGGATTTGGAGGCCCCCAGGGGGTGTGGAAGCCCTGGACATTGGCCTGGAAGTCCAGGGGGAAGAGCGCCTCTGCTCTAAGTCCCCATCCAGGGAGCTTCATACCTGAACAGAGATATGAACCCACATTCACACAGCCTCTCAGAGCCATATCCGTAGTTAAACAGCACTCTTATCATGCTGATTTTCCAGTTTGGTTTTGCTATGAAGCAGCATATTCTGGGTATGCTCATAAGCGCCTTCCTATGTTGCGGGACACAGAATGGGTAGCAAGAAATCCATCTTGTTCTGCAGGGCTAATTCTTCCGCTTATGACAGGAAGTTAACTGCCTTGAGGCAGATATAAAAATATTTTACAGTCTGAGTCAAATAAGCAAAAGCTATCGCTGCAGCAGCCCGTTATTCTTTCTCAGAGATCAATCACAATCTGCCATTGTTAATTTGCCAGTGGTCAAATGTCTCATGAACTTGCTGCTTTCTTTGGCCATGTGCCCTTTTTATCCAGTGACTCTTTCAGGTTAGGCATCTTTCAGTGTACTTTACTCTTCAAGGCATGTCATTCATGGGCTATCTTAATGCACACCTGCCAGAGGCTGAAAGCTTTGGCCTTGCCAATGAATGTGGCACTCTGTCGCCCCAAGAAGACTGAAAATAACTTATTCCAAGCTTTCTTCAAATACAGACATATAATGAAGGTGCCATTCTAGGTTTCAGTGGGGCAAGCAAAGAGATGTGTGTGTGTGTGTGTGTGTGTGCGCGCGCGCATGCGGGGGCAGGGGCACGGGAGGAGATTCACAAAAAGGCTGAGCCCAACTCTTAAGTTAAATGACTAAAAAGTGGCTGATATTCCCCACAGTGCTACAACAATGGAAGAACCCCTGTGTGGACGCAAAGAACTTGGAAACTAGCAGCATTGCTTCCTTCAGTCCAGCAGCAGCTGTAGGTAGTGGGGGTGTGTGTGACTTTTGTTCTTCTTCCCTTCCTCCTAAATGACTGTTCTTGCAGGAGTGGGTCACTGACCCTCACTTACATGGGAGAAAGTGAAGGCAGCACTTGAGAGTGCCACTGGAGTGAATGGCTGGAGCAGTGATCTCATGGCTGGAGCAGTGATCTCATCTCTCATCGCACTGACCTCTGCACAGTACTGTGCTTTTCTTAGGGCCGGGAAAGCCCTTTAAGAGAGATGGAGTCCTCTCGTAAGAGCTCTATGGAAAAGCACTGGAAAGAGTCACCCTTCTGGACACTCTGTATATGCCTTCCAAGATGGTGCAGGGACTCAAGAGGGTTCTATTTCCCTTAAAGGAGGAGCCCCCTGGTGGTAGGCAAAGTGCAGCACTACAGGGTGGGAATGGTAGCCTCCACATGGTGCCAAAGGGACTGTCCAGAGTATTCCACTTCGACTGAAGATTCGCACAGGCCCAATCAACGATTTGTCAGGGAGCCACACGCGGGGCTGATGGGAGCCGCCATTTCATTGGCTTAGCAATGAAGAACACTGGGCTAGACTCAACTTCTGCCCTACAGATCATGGGATGGAGGGACATTTCTCCCAATGTATTATACCCTGTACTTTCCCCCCCATGCATGAATGAGAGCTACTGTGGGTGGGGGGTGGGGAGCTTACGCTTCTCAACGGCACAGCTCCATTCTGAGTTCCGTTCCTGGGTCATGTCAGAATGGTACAAAGAGACGGAACTCAGAAACTGGTGTCGATATAATCTAATGCATGAATTCCCAATCTTGGGTCCCCAGATGTTGAACAACGGCTCCCATCATTGGAAACTCCAATCTAATTAATAGTTTCATGCCACAGCTAGGAATCATGGACCATAGGTCAATAACATGGGATCCAAGGTTGAGAACTCCTGATATAATAAATGTCTGTGATTTCAGAGATGCAGACTCAGGAATGCCCCTTGGTTTAAAATGTTGACTTGAAGTCCTTTGAATTACCCTTGTGGCATACATTTTCTCATCTTTTCTCCTTACCCTTCTAAGTGAGAAATGCTATATAGTTGATGTTGATAGTCTTCGGAGTGCAGGTAGGCATTGCAATGAGCCAGTGTTTGGTGTGGATCTGAATTTAGAAGCTGCCAAGAAGCTCCATGAATCATTTCAGAGATCTGAATGAAGGGGTTGGGGTTTTTTGCATGGTAATGAGCTAGTCGGTTGGAGAAGATGTGACTTGCAATAGATCAAGGCTGCTAAGGACAGAAGGAGGAGATTATTTTTTATCTTGAGACAGAGAGAGTGACCAGTTGCAAGGGAGAACAGGGTTCTTGTTCTTTTAATAGTTGTGTACAAGAGGGAATTTCAGCAAATGCAACTTCTCTTACCCCTGCATGACAAGCGGAGCTTGCCCAAATTCTCTGAGCTACACGATGATGGAAAAGAACAGGAGACCTTTAAGCTACTTGGCACCTGGCCATCCTGGTAAGTAAGATTGTGTGATAGAACTCTCTGGAAGGTGCCCCACCCTTCCTAGCTGCTTTTACATGTTCTGCTGCTCTGCTCTACTGCTCTGCTTCACAGGCATGGGTCTGGAACTGCTGCAGGGGGCTGGTTAAGCAAGCATCTCCCAGCACCATCTTCTGAGTACGGCCCTCCAGGTGGGAGCGGAGCCACTGTATAACCATACCCCCAAGTGCCAACACAGAGAGACAACCCAAAAGGATACCACAGTCGATGGTATCGAAAGCCTCTGAGAGGTCCAGGAGAATCAACAGAGTCACATTCCCTCTGTCTGTCTCCTGGCGTAGGTCATCCACCAGGGCAACTAAGGCAGTTTTTGTCTCCTATCCAGGCCAGAAGCCAGTCTGGAAAGGGGCACCGCCCCCTGCTTTAGAAAGGCATTCGCCACCCCCCACCACTCATGGGCCCAGTCCCTTCCTAACAGCCTCCACCAATCATGAAGGGCAAGGGTCAAGCACACACGTGGTAGGCCTCAGCCTTCCAAGCAGCCTGTCCACCACTTCAGGCAACACAGTCTGAAAGCCATCCAATATAACAAGACCAGATGGTGCACTGGTAATCTCCTGGCTAGGAAACATAGGAAACATAAGAAGCTGCCATATACTGAGTCAGACCATTGGTCTATCTAGCTCAGTATTGTCTTCACAGTCTGGCAGCGGCTTCTCCAAGGTTGCAGGCAGGAATCTCTTTCAGCCCCATCTTGGAGATGCTGCCAGGGAGGGAACTTGGAGCCTTCTGCTCTTCCCAGAGCGGCTTCATCCCCTGAGGGGAATATCTTACAGTGCTCACTCTTCTAGTCTCCCATTCAGATGCAACCAGGGCAGACCCTGCTTAGCTATGGGGACGGGTCATGCTTGCTACCACAAGACCAGCTCTCCTCTCCTCTGGATGGCTCTGGCTTTGCATTTGATGGCTTTGCATTTATGGACTGGGCGTTTAACAGCACCAGCTTCAGGCAAGGTAGGCTGCTGGGAGAGTTACTGGGGTCTTCTTGAACGGGAGAAGGACTGGAGTGTGTGATGGCTTTGATATGGTTGCCAAATCTCCCCTCCCCACCCCCTCCCCAAGTTCTACTTGTATTATGCTTAGGCAGGCGCCCAAGTAAGAAGAGTCTTAAAATATAATAGGAGAGAGGCAGCTGGCTTAAACGCATCTATCTGACAATAGTTTCTCTGTGACAAAATTCAGCAACTTATTAAAAACCAAAACTGAACTTTCGTGAGCCTAATTTCTGCTCATCCAGGTAATACTTTCAATTTTCTGAAGTGAACCAATGAACTGTATTTTTGCTTTGTGTCTGCATTCGTCTGTTGCCATGGCATTCTGTGTCTGTGTGTGTGCTGCTGTGAGCCATCTCAAATTTCTATCTACTTTGTATTCACTCTGTTTAGGTTTAAATGATGACTCAGGGAACAATGCAGTTTAAAATCAGATCCTCATGCATGCCCTCCCACTGTATATGCAATGTTATCTCCGTTTTGTTAAGAAAGTGACTGGAGGCGTAATTAAGAATAATGATCCCTTTGTTCAGCAGTAATTGGTTCAAAAACACATTTAGTAAGTTATTAGTGAGATTCTATAGTGTCTGGGAAGAACATTCTGTTTCAGTGCTGGATAGGCATTATCTGCAGAGCTATCACTCCATCTACCAGCTCTCCTCCTGCACCCAGTTCTTCTTATTGATTTTTTACTCCTCAAAAATAAGGAGTAGGCTTACAAAAAGAGTTGCTCGTGACAAAGAGCAGTCTTCCTAGGCCAGGGCTTTGAACTTTGGCTATTCTCCAGTCTCCCGGCTCGCACAGATACAGCAGCATGGGGAACTGCTTCTGCTCGGTGTGATCCCATGCTACCCAGGAATCTGTGGAAATATTCAGATATATGGGTTGAATGAGAGCAGGAAAAGTGGCCGTGGTGCGCTTCAGTTTGTCCACCCTCCTGCTCACTAATAGGGTGCTCAGCAAGGAAGACAACCAGAGGCAGCTGGTCCACTGCATTAAGCAATCATGTCACCACACCTCATTAGTGGGCCGGTCCCAGGCACCGGAGCTTGTGCTACATTTGCATCCAGCCACCCTATTGGTTCCTCTCACTTCTGACAGAGAAGGCATTTCCCCCCTTCCTGAATTAAAACTGGAGGCACAGTTCCTTAATGTATTAATTTTTAGTGGCCGACATGCTGAGCAGCAGGGGCATAGCAAGGTGGAAGTGGGTTCTGGGGCAAGTGAAGATGGTATGCCCCTAGCCTTGGGCCCCTTGCCTTCTCATCCTTCTCTCCCCCTACATGCCTCTGCTGTAGAAGGACACAGAGAAAAACAAATAAAAATGTTTTTTGGTTTTGTTGTTTTTTGCTTTTAAAGCTCCGGTTTTAGAGAGAACTGGTCTTGTAGTAGCAAGCATGACTTGTCCCCATAGCTAAGCAGGGTCTGCCCTGGTTGCATATGAATGGGAGACTAGAAGCATGAGCACTGTAAGATATTCCCCTCGGGGTATGGAGCCGCTCTGGGAAGAGCAGAAGGTTTCAAGTTCCCTGCCTGGCATCTCCAAGACAGGGCTGAGAGAGATTCCTGCCTACAACCTTGGAGAAGCCGCTGCCAGTCTGTGAAGACAATACTGAGCTAGACAGACCAATGGTCTGACTCAGTATACGGCAGCTTCCTATGTTCCTGGAGTTTCATTGTATTTTAAATTGTTTTAATTATGTTAATATTTTAATTGCTATTATATTATGAACTGCCCAGGGACTTTTTTGTATGGGGAGTACTAAACAACAAACAAACAAAATGTCCTCGGCATACCCCTTTCTCTTGCTCCTGTGCCACACACTCCCCACACACTCCCCACACTCCACTCAGAAGCCAGCAGTTTGTCAATCAGGAGGCGGGAGGGCAAGCAAGGAGTGGGCTGTTTCCCAGCCAGTAGCCCCCCCCCCCCCATGGGCCCAGGGACATTTGTACACCACCCACACACCTTGTTCACTTATAGCTACGTCCCTGCTGGGGATGTATGAAGGTGGAGCAAGAGCTCTGTCCTTGCAAGCAGCCAGGAAATGAACTGCACACAAGGCTCGCCTCACAACGCAGCATGCAGGGAGAGGGAACTGGTTTTCTCTTTTCTGCCCTCCACTCAAACGCCCTTTTTGCATGCAGAAGGATGCAAAAAGGGCTTTTGTGGGGAGTGGGCGGAGAGCAGTTACCTTCATGACATCCTTGAGGGCTTCTCAGAGGCACCAGGCTGGCTGCTGTTGCAAACCGACTGCTGGCCTAGGTGGATCCTTGGCCTCAGAGGTGCACCTAGGTAATTTTGGAGCCTGGACCTGAAGGCCTCCCTACACACACACAACACACACACACACACTATGACACACACAGTATTTTTAACACGTGGGTTCTTGAGGGCACAAACAGCAACTGAACTCACAAGAATGTAAGAATATAAAACAGGTATATTTACGCCAATAGGCATTAGGAGAAACATTACAACATGCTACTTAACATATTCCCATCCCGCATATTTTCCCCCTTCCCCCCTCTGTCTCTAAAGCAGAGATCATGCTCAGCTTACAGGCGCAGGTCACAGTCACGCTCAGCCACCCAGCACATTGTGGGCTGGCAGTGCAACATGCCACCCACACCACCCCGGACAGACTAAAGAAGATTTGGAGGCCCCCAGGGAGTGTGGACGGCCTGGACTTTCGCCCAGGCAATCAGAAACCATCTGCAGCAGGGCTACTAAGCTGGAACTTGCAGAGTCTCCTACGCTGGCCTGGCCCAAGAGGGCTCATCTTTTTCTTCAGCCATGGCTGCTTGCTTCAAGAGAGACTCTGCAAGTTCCAGCGTAGCAGCCCTGCTGCAGATGGTTTCTGATTGCCCTTATTTATTCTGCCCGCCTTTTCATTTTTCTGTCCTCTCTATCCTCTCCTCTCAGATGATTCAGTGGTGGTCTTTAGACACCCCCCCCCCAAACCTTAGAAAGCCGGTTTTGAATTGAATGTTCCAAGTGTCCCATAAACCTGTCAGGAAGAAGGATCTGTGCCTTTCTCCCCCTCCTCCTGGCCACAAATTGTGCATGCTGACAATGCCCAGGCTGAAGCGGTCAAAGATAACTGAGCAAGAAAAAAAGCTGACACAGCCAAGATTGACAGGAGCTCTGTAAAAAAAATGAGCAAGGGAATGTGGTATGTGATTAACCCCTGAGTAAACTGCTTGGTATGAAGGGTGCAGCAAAACGTGGTCATTGCCTTGGTAAGCTTGCAGAACTTCCATGCCTCTGGATACATGATTCAGTATTTGTTCATCGGTAGATCCATCTGAAGACCAAAGCCCAGAGAAGCAGAGATAAGATGTGGGCAGCCACAGGAAATTGTAGAGAAGTTAGTAAAAAGGAATTCTAACCTGTTGGGGTGAGGGGGTCAGAGATTACCAGGTGCAAGTTTGCAAAATCTGAGCCCTTCTACAATTTTTTTGCAGTTTGAAGAATCTTAACCCTTCTACAAGTCTGAGGCAACAAATTACCCTGAAATGTTATTAACCATATGTAAAAGCTTTCCCCAGAAGAACCTGTTACTTCCTGCCCTGCAGATTCTGCTACAGTAAAGGTCCATTTAGATTGCTCTGCAGTGTTAATGTTCACACCCCTACCCCTCCTCCAGTCTGTGGTGGTTTTCTTAAATCTGAGGATTGCACAAAGGGACCACTTTGACTGTTAAACCAGAGCCCGATCCAGTCACATTATGCATACCTGCCAACACTTCAGAATGAGAAAGGGACAAAAAAAAAAAAAAAAACCCCAACCAACCAATTAATCAATCAATCAATACTACACCCCTCACCCCACCAGAACACTGGGCCAGGCAGGCATTCTGTGCATAACTAGTAGTTGGCAACAAGCCAAAGCGACCATCTGATCTCAGAAGCTATGGAGGTTCAGTCCTGATTATCACTTGGATGGGAGGCCATCTGAGAATAGCAGGCGCTGTTGGCTTGTAGCTTCCTGAACTGGCCAGGGTGTTGGACCTGATGATCTCTGTGCTCCCTTCCAAACCATGCAGTGCTAGGATTCTAGCTCTAAAGGGGTAATCTTTATATAGGTCCAACAAAACAAGACATCTAACGAATGGGACCGAAGCAAGGTTTGTCAGAATAGACATCTTATGAGCCCAAACAAAAAATACATCCAAAAAATGAGTGATAGCTACTTGGGGCTTAAGCAGAGCTTGTCGCTGACCAGTCTAACTTAAGAAAGAGCTTCTTCTGCTTGCAAGTTCATCCAACAGCAAGTGGCAGGGTCACCATCATCTAGTGCCACCATACAGCCCTTTCTCCATAGTCACCAGCTTTCTCTGGATCACAGACAGAATCCCACTGGGACAGAGCATTCTGCCTGCCTCAGCCAGAAACTCCTACCTGCTGAACAGAATCCTATGTGGGAGGTGAGAATACTCCCCTCTCCCCCTTAAATGATGCCTCACACTCATTTGGCATCAGAAGTTGTTTATCTATAACTGACAGTCTCCAGTGTGGGCTCTGTGTGGTATATCATTTTGGGGATTATTCATCAGGAGTGCCTATACCTCTCGCCAACTCACTTGTTTTATACACTGACTTTTAAATAGCATGTGTACATGTATCAGCTATGCATCCCAAAGGGCACAAGCCCCTTTGCCTTAAAATATGGTGCATGTGTGCCCATGTGTATGCGCATGTGTAAATGCCCTTTGTTGACTATGATATATATTTAAGAAAGAAAATTACAACATATTCATAAAATACACTGCTTTTTTTGGCAAGTTAACTCTGATTACATCCAAAAGTAGACCTTTAGACCTTCCTGCTTCCCCTCCCTCAGTGAAATTTTATTTTTATTTATTTATTTATTTATTTTTACATTTCTATACCGCCTGTTGTTAAAAGAAAACCCCAAGGCGGTTTACAAAAATTAAAACATACAATAAAAGCAGTAAAAACATCAAGCAATAAAAACATCAAGCTAAAAACATAGTGAAATACCTTCCACCATCTTGAAGAAGATCACGAATATTTTACTACCCTTTCATACTGTAAACATTCAAAGGGGTCTTAGTTTAGCCAAAGACGGTTTCACGGATTCTGCTCAAGGTTCCCAGTAACAGGGATTCCCAGATGTTGTTGACCACAACTTCCATAATCCCATAATCAGTTGGGGATCCCGGGAGTTGCAATCAACAACATCCCTGTTAGAGGGAACACTGGTTCTAGTTATATGGCATGACTGCACAAAAGTCAGCCCCAATGCAGTCCTATTGATCACTCGGGAATGGGGCTAAGCCGAAGCTGATCTCAATAGGAGTTAATCACAACTAACTCTTGCTGGATTGTGCCCACACAGACGACAAACTCCAGATCAAGAAGATCTGTAAAGGAAATGGTAACAAATTTCCCCAGCCCTGTGGGAAGTAGGCATCTTTCTGCATAAAAGAGAGAGAGAGAGAGAGGCTACTACAGCTCATCAGCATGGCCCCCGAGACTGTAGGCTTGTCAAGCCCAATAAACTGAGCAGTGTCAGGCCTGAGTGGAAATTGAATAAGACTTCCAAGGGAAATTCATGCAGCACAGGAAGCAGGAGAATTAAGGGCACATATCCAGAGATCTGTTTTAATGAGGATGGGCAATGTTTGCTGGAAGCCCTTTGAGTCAGCATAATTAGGACTACAGAAAGCTTCGATGTCATCCAAGTTAAAATACCATAGTAATATGTTTCTCTGGCATTGGTGCTTCACTCTTGCACAGCTTTGGCATCATTCATGACTAAAGTGCCCTAGAAATGCACAATGACTATTCTGATCAGGTGGCATGGGGTTTATTTGTTGTTTAACAACTTCTGGCTGGAAGCTATTTTTGCAAAGCCTGGATGAATCTGCTGTAGGCCTAATTGCTATGAAGAAAGCAAAACTGGGAAGTTATTCATAATAAATCGTGGGGGTGGGGTATTTAATTATCCAGCAGCACAATCTGGTTCTTCAGCACCGCCACAAAACTGAAGAAGCAATCGGTGTGATGAGATCTCACGAGTGACTTACATAAGAACAGCCGTGCTGGATCAGGCCCGAGGTCCATCTAGTCCAGCATCCTGTTTCACAGTGGCCCACCAGATGTCTCTGGGAAGCTCACAGGCAGGAGTTGAGGGCATGCCCTCTCTCTTGCTTTTACTTCCCTGCAACTGGTACTCAGAGGCATCCTGCCTTTGAGGCTGGAGGTGGCCTATAGTCACCTCCATTAATTGTGTTAGTGTTGCTGGTTCGAATCCCCTCTGGTATGTTTCCCAGACTATGGGAAACACCTATATTTGGCAGCAGCTATATAGGAAGATGCTGAAAGGCATCATCTCATACTGCGTGGGAGATGGCAATTGTCAACCCTTCCTGTATTCTACCAAAGAAAACCACAGGGCTCTGTGGTCACCAGGAGTCGACACTGACTCGACGGCACACTTTACCTTTACCTTGCACTAACAGCCCCTTCTTCTACACAGCAGTGCATCCATGTCCTTCCAGAGACCATCTGCAGCCCTCCCCACATAAGCCCCTTTACTACACTTTCATTAAAATCCCTCTTGATACCAGGCCAAGGTACCAGAGTGCCATCAAATATCAGAATTATATTCCATCTGTGTCGGCACTCTACATTCTTTAACAGCCAGTTTGAAGAAATATCAGGAGCTCATATGGCGTCCCATCTTTGCCTGACTGAATCATGATGTCTCTAGTTATGGCCTTGTGAGTACCATTAGCCCTTGCTATTGCGAGCTGGGTAATTAATAAAATGAAATGAATTGCTCTGAAAGCTCAATTAGTCATTCTTCATTGAAAGATGATAATAAATGGTTCGTGATGGCTCTACAGGGGATTAGGAGGTGGTACACAACAAGGCTGATTTGAAATCTGTGGGCAGAAATGAGTTTGTTTTACATGGAGAATTAAAATGGCATGGGGAAGATACTAAAGACAATCAAAGGCAGAGGCATTAATAGTGGCTAATTACTAGTCAGCAAATCCTTAGAGCTCTCTGCAGACGCCATGCCCTGTCTTTCTGCCCTCAATTCCCAATATGTACCTGCCCATGACCTTTGTTCCTACAGTTCCACTATCCTCAGTGACCTGAAGGTCTCTTGTACCCTTAGACTTCTCCCGTCTCCTCCTCTGCTGCCACATCTCCTCCCCCATCCTTCTTTGCTGCCCCTTATGCCTGGTACTCCCCACAAATAAGTCCCCTTCCTCTAGGGCAGGGCTGCTCAACTTTGGCCCTCCTGCAGATATTGGCCTACAACTCCCATCATCCCTGGCTATTGGCCACTGTGGCTGAGGATTATAGGAGCTGCAGTCCAGAAACAGCTAAGGAGCCAAAGTTGAGCAGGCCTGCCCTCTGGTCTTCCCCACTGACAAAATTTAGAGCCTGCAAATCAAACTCTGTAAAACACTATTTATATCTATATCTATATCTATATCTATATCTATATCTATATCTATATCTATATCTATATCTATATCTATATCTATATCTATATCCACACATGAATGGTGCTGTGTTAATAAATCATAAGCCAGAAATTTCACAACATAGTTCACATAGAAAAATAAATAAATTCATTAGATGGTTCCCTGTCCTCAAAGGGTTCACAGTCGAAAAATAAACACAAGGTGGACACCAGCAACAGCCACTGAAGAGATGCTGTGCTGGGGTTGGATAAGGACAGATGCCCTCCCCCTGCCCCTGTTATATATATGAGAGCCCCACTTTAAACGGTGCCTCTTTTCTCAGTAACAGGGAGCATTACTATTACTACAGTATTTATATACTGCTTTACAACAAAGAGTTCACAGAACAGTTTACACTCAAAAAGAACAAAAAGAAGATTCTTGCATAAATGTAGAGGTAGCTGAAAGGCATCATCTCACACTGAGAGGGAGATGACAATGGTAAACCCCTCCTGTATTCTGCCAAAAGCAACCACAGGGCTCTGTGGTCGCCAGGAGTCGACGGCACACTTTACCTTCAGGGGAGCAGGATGGTGCCTGTGAGCCCCACCTTCTCACTACAAGCATTCAGCATAACTTCTGATAGAGCCTGCAAGCATACAGTTTGTTCCTTTGTTGGCTTTGTATCCATAATCAGCAACCCACCAATCACACGTATAAAGCTTATGCCTGTGTGCAGCTGTGATTCTTTCAGACATTATGCTGAATGGGTACAGAGAAAGGACAGGGCCAGTGGGTCCTGCTTCCTTCCACCGCATACATTCTGTGTGTACATGATCCTACTCACTGTCCGCACTCCTAGACTAATGGCTTTTGGTTTAGAGGCAGAATATTCCTGTGTTGGTTGTTTTATTTTTATTTTTTTTAAAACAAAGTGTGTTGTTGGCACAAGCCCAATAGCTTTCATTGGCAGAACAAGCTGAGGATTAGAGTTTCACTCTTAAGCAAGGCTACCGTAGGAAAGCTATGCCCTAGTTAACAAGACTCCAAGCATTTCCAAATCACATAAGTTGGCAAAGACTATGGATGGATGCAGACACTGCTACTACCAGAGCAGAAGTCAGGCTCACATGCTAGAACCTGTGAGCGAAACCAGACTTGGATGTGAGGGCTGATGTGAGAGCAGATGGATCTGGAACACTTTGAAACTGTCCATGCTCTGGCCTTCTACCCCACCCTGGAATCTGGGATCCACATCACAGTTTTACCTTTGCCATACTCCAGTTGATCCTATTTATGTGTTCTCATACTGGAACCTAGTCAGTCATTGTCCCCTATTTGGCCCTGTTTCACCTCTGGGGAAGATGCTGGGGGCCACTTAAAAAGTTGTGCTAGTGTGTACACATGCGTCTTGAATCCTTCAAGTTTCAACTCCCTTCCCTGGATCTTTAGAAGTTAAATCTCTGAGCAGGATACATCTTTACGGCAATGTAAATATGCTTATGCATAAATACCAAATGCACACTGCTACCGTCTGTACTCGGCATAAACACCAATCCATCTAGTAAATATTTATTTGTTTGTTTGATTTCTATACTGCCCTTACAAAATGGCTCAGGGCGGTTTACATCAAAACAAAATTAAATCAATTAACTATTAAAATAGAAAACTGTAAAAACATAAAACCATTATTAAAACAATTTCAAGGGAACGCCTTCTTCGGCATGAACCCCACCGCCCACTGAGATCTGCTGGAGAGGTCCGTCTGCAGCTGCCATCGGCTCATCTAGTGGCCGCTCAAGGACGGGCCTTCTCCGCTGCTGCCCTGAGGCTTTGGAATGTGCTCCCTAGTGAAATAAGAGCCTCCCCATCTCTGACATCCTTTAAAATGTCTTTAAAAACACATCTCTTCACCCAGGCTTTTAATTAAAGTTGTTTAAATGATTTTAATGCTGTTTTAAAATATTATTTTAAAATTTTAAAATTATTGTAATGTGTGTGTCCTCCCCCGCATTTTTGTCTTAATGAATGTTTTACTGTTTTTTTAATTCTGTTGTAAACTGCCCAGAGATGTAAGTTTTGGGTGATATAAAAATGTTTTAATAAAAAATAAATTAAATAAAACAGTTTTTTAAACCCTGGAAAACCAGGCCAAACCTTTATGTTTTAAAAACAATTTAAAAACCCTGGAAGGCCAGGTCAAACAGATAGGGCTTAAGGGATAGGTCAGAATATTGCTGAGAATGCTTAAGTTGCAGCTTATAAGCAGATTTTTAAATTTTATAATTATTATTATTTTCAACAATATAATATAGATATTGAAAACAATTTTCACCAATAAACTTCTTATTCACACAGTATTATTATTTATTTGCACAGTCAGACAGGTGTTATTGACTGGTTTGTTTTAGCCAGACATCGAGTCCTTCCCAAGGACCTAGGATGGCTGAATTTTATTGTCAATGGTTATAGATATTGTCACAGAATATAGGCTGTTCCCAGTAAAGCTGCTTTTTGTAATTGGCTGATGGTGATTTCTGTGGCCCCTATGGTGTTGAGGTGCTCTTCAAGGTCTTTTGGAATTGCACCTAGGGCGCCAATTACCACTCAGATTATTTTGGTCTTTTTCTGCCACAGCCTTTCAATTTCAGTTTGCAGATCTTTGTATTTTGTGATTTTTTCTTTCTTTTTCTTCTATTCTGCTATCCCCTGGTATTGCTATGTCGATTATTTTGACTTGTTTTTCTTTCTTCTCGACTACAGTTATATCTGGTGTATTGTGTGGCAGATGTTTGTTTGTAGTTGGAAGTCCCATAATATTTTTGCATCTTCGTTCTCTACCACTTTTTCAATTTCATGGTCCCACCGATCTTTGGCTACAGGTAGCTTGTATTTTTTGCAGATGTTCCAGTGTATCATCCCTGCTACTTTGTCATGCCTTTGTTTGTAGTTAGTCTGTGCGATCTTTTTACAACAGCTGATCAGGTGGTCCACTGTTTCATCTGCTTCTTTACAAAGGCGGCACTTGCTGTTTGTGGTGGATTTTTCGACTTTGGCTCTTATTGCATTTGTTCTTAGTGCCTGTTCTTGTGCAGCCAGTATTAAACCCTCTGTTTCTTTCTTCAAGTTGCCATTCTTAAGCCATTGCCAGGTCTTGGTGATGTCTGATTTTCTACTTATATTGTGCAAATATTGACCATGCAGGGGCTTCTTTTTCCATTTTTCTGCTCGGTTCTTGACTTGTTCTTTCTTGTAGGCCTGCTTTGTTTCATTGGTGTTGAATAGTTTCTCGTTATTGACCATTTGAGGTGCATCTTCTTCACTGTCCTTTATATATTCTTCAAGGCCTCTTTTCTCCTCCTCTATTGTTTGATGGACTTGCAGCATTCCTCTTCCACCTGAGTATTATTATTATTATTATTATTATTATTATTAATTCAATTTCTATACCGCCCTTCCAAAAATGACACAGAGAAATAATAAATAAATAAGATGGCTCCCTGTCCCCAAAGGGCTCACAATCTAAAAAGAAACACAAGATGGGCACCAGCAACAGTCACTCGAGGGAAGCTGTGCTGGAGGTGGAAAGGGCCAGTTACTCTCCCCCTGCTAAATAAAGAGAATCACCATGGTAAGAGGTGCCTCTTTGCCCAGTTAGCAGGGGATAAATAAATAGTCAGTAAATAATCTTTAGATTAAATATTCATATATATTTTTAACGCTACCAGTGCAGAACTGACTACTGCAGAGTAAATGCGAAGTCATCACTTTGAATATTTTAGGAAAAGCAGTAGAGAAATTTAATAAATAAAGGTATATAGCAGGCAGAGGAAAACTTTCAGCTGTAATGATCCCCGAAGGAAGAATTTGACCATTACTAGTAGGGATCTTTATAAAAATGATGCTGCAGGAGCCAGGATTGTTACTAAAACAAACTTTACTTAATAACATGTAATTCTTATAACTAATCTTAAAATTGCTGCCATTGTTCCCCTCTTATAACATGTGTTTGTTTGTTTATATCCTACCTTCCTGTCTCATAGGACAGCTTATAACATAATTTAAAACATTAAATCAACAAAAAATTAAGTAAAATACAAAAGCCTGGAGAAGCCTTAATGCATCTACTATAGATAAAAGATTGTTTTTGCTTATCTCTAAATTATATGCTAATTTATATATAATAAATATATGTCTAAAAGTTAGATGTACTTCTGGCGGCTTGCTATCAAAATAGATTCCCACTTATAGAAGAGTTAAGCAGGGGTGCATCTTAGCTCCCCTCTTGTTTTAATTTTATATGAACAATATTGTTGAATGATTAAATAAGCTAGAATTAAACCCTCCAAAGCATATTTCTGTCTTTTTGTATGCGGATGACGTGGTGATCCTTTCCCAGTCTCCAATCAGGTTAAAAAGTGTCTTAGCAGTTGCACACCCAGGCCCAATAATGACAAGACACATGTGATTGGATGAACTAGGGCCACTCTTATTAATTTAATTACAATAACTGCAACAAGGCATTTACAATCAGAGTGTGGGTTCGCCCTCTGTGGGTCAGCCTCGTAAAGAGGACTGCCCACCAATAGGGCAAAGGACTGGGTGGTGATTTAGCCCAGTGACAAATCCAGACGTCACCACCACCGTAAGGCTTTAACCCATTGAGGGGAGGCCAACCAGCCCCCACCCCACCCAGGACACAAAACACTGAGTGGTGGGCACCAGCCAGCCTCCAAGTAGGGGTGGCTCCAAGCCCAAAAGCCACAAAACCTGCAAGGCTGTTCTTTGGCTTGCCTACTCACCTTAAATGGTCCTCGAGTCAGACCCTGAACAAGACAGCCTACCCCAACCTGCACTCACCGGCAAAGTGACCAAACATTCAACAAGGACAACCTAGCAAATGAAGTCAGTGAGAAGTAGGCGAAAAAAGGCCACACCAGAGCCAATACGGTGTGACCCAAAACATTCCTACTTGGCCCCCAAAGGCAACCGGATAACTCTCACTGAAACGGGATGAGGGGGGGAAACAGGTGCTTCACTCAGAGCAACTGAGGGTGACCCAATGGGAGCTAGCAGCTTAAGCAGCTGCGCCCTTGTCTTGATTGGCCGGCCCGAGACATGTGCCAAGGGAGCCAAAATGGTGGCCCTCGTGCCCGTCTCAAGGGCCGGGTACACAACTCTGACCCACAATCACTTTTAGAGCATGCAAAAATATGAATAAAAGGTAGCCCCACTCCTCACATTTTGGCAGGACTCATTGTTCTGAGCATGCTCCCTAACTAGAAGACAGTAAACCCAGAGCAGTGATTCATGCAGAGATATAGCAGGTAGCCTCTCCTGGCAGTGAATAATTATCTTGCATCTTTGCACGGAAAGTGACTGAATGATCTAATTATAACCAATGCAGAGACCTCGCAAGATGGAAGCAAGGCCAGAGCAACACACCATGCAGAGATATAGCAGATAGCCTCCTCTGTGGGTGAATACTTTGAGCTGGCAGGACTCTTTAATTATTTAGCTGATGTATTTCTCATGGCACACAGTTTGGCAGTTACCATACTTTACTAGCAAAAGGAAACTGCAGCCAGGCAAACCAATCATAGTGCAATCATAATAATTTTCAAACATCCGATTATAAGTGCGAAGGAAGAAAAGATCTATATCAACATCAAACATTGCTTTAAAAATACTGTTATTTGCTAACCCACTCCATAACCACAATCAGTCATCCTTTTAATTCCACTTCATAAGACCACTGGTATATTTCTAGTTTCATCAGTATCTTCTATTTGTTTTTGTTTTTTTAAATGTTCCCCTCCTTTAAAGTCTAAACATAAGAGAGTCATGTGCGCATCTGCTGACTAGTGTCTGAGATATCTGTCATTAGTGACCACTGACAGAACACACCATACTGTGACACTTCTGTGTTTCTCTTGTCCGGTCTGCTTCCCACTTTCAGTGCTTCTCACACACCTGGCTTTAAAAACACACTGTATGGTCCGAGGAAGCATCTGATCTTGCAGCTTGGTGGTAAAAGCTGTTTGTCTTTCTACCACCATGGATCAGTGTTTTGAGGGAGCCATTTCAGAGCCAAAGAGAGAACCTTATGGTGTTTGACTAATTACAAATGTACACACTGAACAAGTAAAGGGACAGAGTTAGTCTGTAATGGCCTCTCTCTCCTCCTCAGTTTTATTTATTATTTTTAAAAAGGTGCTTTGGGTAGCTCAAGCAATCTGGATGCAATTATTCACCTGGGTTGTATATGTTCTTCTGTTGTCTCGAACCCATCCAATTAAGTTTAAGGCACTAGTGGGCCTTTGTTAGGGCTGAATACTTGACTCTTTACTGGAGGTCATTTATTTAATTAGGGTGTTTGGTGTTTTGCAGCTTTCAATACACCTCAAGGAAATGAGAGCAATAAAAGAGTGGAACAAACCTTCCAACAAGCTGTTAAGAATAAGCACCCACTCTGGGAGGAGGTGGGGGGGGGCTCCGGTGTGCTTCTCCCCTTCTCCTGAGACAACCTTTTGGCAGGAAGGAAGCACAGGAAAGAGCCCACCCCACCCATCAACTGCCACCAAACTTTTAGATACATAGAGGATTCTGCTGTTGAGCTGTGGAACAGATAGACCCACCCAGCCAAGAAGAAAATGGAATGTTCACACATTTATTTACTTATCATATTTATATACCGCCTGGCATATACATCCCTAGGCATCCTTTAAAATACAAGGAATATAACACAGGATAAAAAGATTAAAACAATGTTATGATATCAAACATACAATTTAAAAGTAATTAATTAATTCAAAGCTCATGAAAACAGGTGTACCTTAAGGGTCTTTAAAAAAACAAACAAGAGATGGAGCAGCTCTGATTTTGATAGGGAGTACATTCTGGAGCCCGGGGGAAGCTATAGAGAAGGCCTGGTCCTGAGTAGCAGCCAAACAAGTCAGTGGTAGCCACAACCAGACCTCCCCAGATGATCTTACTAGATGGGACGGTTCATGACAAAGGAGGCACTCTCTTAAATACCCTGGACCCAAGCCATTAAGGGCTTTATAGGTAATAACCAGCACAGTATTTTGCTCAGAAATATATCAGCAGCCAGTGCAGTTCTTTTAAGATGGGTGTTGTATGGTTCCTTCGGGTTATACGGTCTCTTTTTTCCTACACCAATTGTAGTTTCCAGACTACATACAAGGGCAGCACCACATAGAGTGCATTACAGTAGTCAAGCCTGGAGGTCACCAGCATGTATACCAATGTTTTTAGGTAATTCACCTCCAGAAATGGGTGTAGCTGACGTATCAGCCAAAACTGATAAAAAGTGCCCCTGGCTACTGCCTCAACCTCAGAAAGCAGAGAGAGTTTTGGATCTAGGAGCACTCCCAAACTATGTACTTGTTATTTCTGGGAGAGTGTACCTCATTCAGAACAAGCAGATCTAAACCAACTCTTGAGTTCTGACCCCCCACAATCAGTAAAGGTAAAAGTGTGCCGTCAAGTCAGTGTCAACTCCTGGTGACTACAGAGCCATGTGGTTTTCTTTGGTAGAATACAGGAAGGATTTACCATTGCCATCACCCATGCAGTATGAGCACACTACCCTGAACGCACCCCATCTCGTCTGATGCCTTTCAGCATCTTCCTATATCGCTGCTGCCCGATATAGGTGTTTCCCATAGTCTGAGAAACATACCAGCGGGGATTCGAACTGACAGCCTCTTGCTCCCTAGGCAAATTAATTCCCCACTGTGCCATTAGGTGGTTTCCACAATCAGTACCTCTGTCTTATTTGGATTCAATCTCAGTTTGTTATGCCTCATCCAGCCCGTTACCACCTCCAGGCAGGCACTTAGAGAAGTAATGCAATTATCTGATGAAGTTGATAGGGATAAATAGATTTGGGTTTCATCAGCATATTGATAACACCCTGACAAATCTACTGATGATCTCTCCCAGTGGTTTCATGTAGATGTTAAGAACATAAGAAGAGCCCTGCTGGACCCATGGCCCATCTAGTCCAGCATCCTGTTTTACACAGTGGCACACCAGATGCCACTAGGACCCTACAGGCAGGAGTTGAGGGCATGCCCTCTCTCCTGTTGTTACTCCTTGGAGACAGGTCTATAAATGGCTAACTGAGGAGTCCAGAGCAGGTTTCTTCAAGTAAGGGCTAATAATAGTCTCCTTAAGGCAAGGAGGCATCCTGCCCTCCCTCAGAGAAGCATTTATCATATGTACCAGACCCTCTCTGATAGTAATGTTGGCAGATGAAATGAGCCAGGTTGGATCAGGCTCAAGAAAACAGGTGGTAGAATGCACAGTCTGAAGCAGCTTGTCCACATCCTCAGGAGTCACAAACTGAAAGTGCCAGCTGTTGCTTTAATTTTGCAGCAAGGGGCAAGAAACCACATGGTTGGTGTGTTACCTGTACATATGCCAATTTTGGAATCGGCCTTCGCAACGGTGCTTTCAGAGCCATTGGATCTGCAGTTGTTAGCAGGCGATCGGAACACTCTTCACGTGACAGTCACGTGTTCAGTGAATGTACATGGAGCAAGAAGTGGGATCGTGAAGGCAAGATCTGACCCCGATGACCGATGTCTGTTCATTAGTAGACTATACCCTCCCTAGGTGCACATTCCATCAGAGTCTACAACAACACATACAAGTCTATGTCTGTAGAGTTCTATGTACACAGAGACTGTGCTGACATGGTCAATGCATGTAGACTGGGGATTGTAGAATCCAAGAGAAAGAGTTGTGGTATGCAAGGATAAGGCAGTGGAGTGGAATTAGGAACATTAAAAGAGTGGAATGAAATAGATATTATGTACAGAGAGGCAAGTGCAGACTGCTTTTCAGTGCTCTCACTGCTGGCTGCTAGTCCCATCTCTACTCCAGGACTGGATCAAAGAATGGATTAACCAAAAACACCACAGGGATAAGCGCAGGGTTTGCTGTCATGATCTTGCCCACGTGTCTTCACTGTAGACATGACTGTCATATGAAGAAGGCTAATGCATATTCCCCATGCCATCAGGGGTGCAGCTGTAATTGAGCAAATGGGTTCAAAGAACCCGGGCCCCCCAGCTCCTGAAGACCGCCCCCCCAGCTTGATCTATGATCGTAATAAACTGAATTGACCCCCCCACCCCTGCTCCACCCCTCCCTATTTTCTTCATCGTGGGTGAACACAGGCCCTCTCTCCCCTAGCTGTGCCCCTGCATGCCATGAAAAGCTTGGGGGGGGGGTTCCTGCTGATCAAGCTGCCACTAAAAGTGCAGGAACAGGCTAGCTCAAATCACGTGGGATGATTCCTCAAGAACACTAGCAAACCACCTGTTTTCCTGACTTTGCTCCTGTGCCTTTAACAGCAGCCAGAGATGAAGACATTGAGCAGGTGAAGCATTTCCTGCAAGCTGCTCTCAGTTCAGTGCCAGGGACTGAAAGAATCATTAAAGAAGATATCGCGCTTCTGCGCCTATCAGTGGTGTCGGCAGGGCATGATCTCAGCCCTCCCATGGCAGTGGTGGGCTCTCTTGCCCTGGAGGTCCCAAGTGGTGACTAAGGCGGCTTCCCCCACTCCCAGCGACAGCAGGAGCAGGGGCTGCAGTGGATGGTGAGCACCGCTCTAGAGAGACAGCGAGGGTGGGAAGCTATACGTTTAACAAAACACTCCCCACCCTGCCACAGGCAACCAGCAGCCTCTGGGAAGCACCGTAGCTGACCCAGCAGCCTCCGAGGAGTCTGCCCTGCCCCTGCTGCTCCGCTGGCCTCTGTGCATGTGCAGCAGCCATTTGAGTGGTCCGTCTGGCTTTCTCACAAGCTAGATGGGTTTACTTTCCAAAGGCTGGAGAGAGATTCCAGGTTATTGAGGAGGTAAGGCCATTTCGTCAGTGCTCTAGCTACTTAAAGGTTGCCTGCATGCAAGGTCCACTCATGGGAACTGAGGTGGCAAAACCTGTAATACTATATAACATATGTTGAAAATATTCCACTCCGCTGTCAAGGCTACCCTGACTGTAACAGGGATGTTTTTCGATTGCATTCCTTTTAGTTTGCTCACTGCTTAGGAGTTTTTCAAGCTGAGCCTTGAAGTTAAGAAGCTCTACTGCTGGTGGCTTGCCATGCCATATTTAATCAAAGTTCTGCTGTCTTTTTCTGTCTTCAATGGTGTCCGTGGGGGCCCAGTTTGAGTCATGGCACCAGGGGCATAGACAAGATTGTAAAATGCCCCCACACACACTGAAGCTCAGCTCATGAAGTAAAGAAATCTTAAAGGAGGATGAATAGTGGTAACAAAAAGCATAGTATAGTATAATTTAGTACATCCTAAATTATTTTTTTTAAAAGATTTTGTAAATTGTGGACAATTGTGGAATGGTATTAGAGAAAGACATGTTGTTCTGGTAGCGCCAGGTCTTAACACTCACATCAATTTCGGGGGATGAATACAACTGAAGGAAGCCTGGGAGGGTGTGCAGCTAGGGGAGTCAGTCATGTGACTTGCCTCTGGGGGGGGGCCCCAAGGCAGTGAGCCCCCAGACAACTGTCTCCCCTTGCCCTATTAGTGGGGGAAGGGGAGGTTTAACCTTTTGCCCCCTTCCCAATTGTCTGACTTAAATTGCTCCCCGGAAGCTGCACTTAGCCATGTAGGGGGAAACGTAGAGACACATTTTTGTGCCAATGGGCTTTCCCCTTTGTGGCTTAGGGTTGTGCATGGAAGCGGACCAGAGACCCTTTATGGGCCTCCGAACTGGTTCAAAGAACTGGTGGTTCCGACAGTCTGACGCCGTGGGGGGGGGGGTGGCTCTTTAAGGGCGGAGGAGGGTGCATTTACCCCTCCCACCATTTCCCCCCGGCTCACACTCCATTATTTTCCAAAATCCATGAGGCGGCAGCTTACCTCCCTGCCACCCCTTCCCCCGCTGTTGGCCAGAAATGCGGAAGTATAGTCTGCGTGTGAGCCCGCTGTTGCGCGTGCTCCACACACATCGCATATCGTGTCCGCACATCACACACGTGACGTGACGTGCATGTGGCAGGCACAGCAGGTGCGCGCATGCTGTGGCAGGCGCACATGCAGACTATACTTCCGCATTTCTGGCCGACAATGGGGGAAGGAGCGGCAGGAAGGTATGCTGCCACCCCATGAATTTTGGAAAATAATGGAGTGCGAGCGGGGTGGGGGGAGCAGCTGGAGAGATAAGCGGCTAACAGCAGGTGGCTAACAGCAGGCAATGGTTTGGACTGGATGACACAGTGTGGAGAAAGGGACAGATCCGCCTGGCCTCATGTCATTGCCCTGTTCCAAAATATTCCCTGTGGCTGCTTTTAGAGACAAAACAGGATGTTAGACCATGAGCCAAGCCCACAAATTTTGGCCACTGATGCCATCTCAAAGAACAAATACTCATTGTGAGTTTTGCCAACAGCTCCTCCCTAGAGTTGGAAACTAGGTGATAGCACTGTGGCACGTACAGCTTTCTCAGTGTTACCACCCCTTCTTTATCCCAACCCCCAAAACAAATAGAGTAAAATTATAGTCATTTTTGCACAGAGGAAAGGGTTAGGGTCAGGGTTAGGGTCACAATTGTTGGAAGTGAAGGACTATGCGCTGTCTCTTGTCTCAATGACATAGGAGGACAGACTATTGAGTCAGAGGGCTAGAGGGTCAAGACATTGGTCATCTCTTCTTTACTATTCTGACACTATCCTTTTGGAATGTAGATGGCTAATCTCAAGGACTTCCTTCCTGCCTGCCTTGTCACTTCCTCACTTCCCTTCTTCTTCCCTTCCTTCTACCTTGCAACATGCAAGCTCCTTTCTCCCTGCATCATGTGTGCAGAGATGCAAAATCCATCTGCATCCCGCTAGCTAGCTAGATTAAAGATCCTTTCTCTCCACTTTCCTATCTAGAATGGAGTTCTATAACAAATACTCCTTATATTGATTTGAAACTATGAATTGGCTCCAAGTTACTTTACTCTCAGCACACACGCATGCCTAACCAAATTCCGCTGTGTTGTGCCTCTGTGCACTCTGCTATAATGAGAAAGGGTTTCTCTTACCAGAGAGAATTCCCTACAACAATGAACACATTGTAATCTCGCCATGGAGTAATCTTTGGAGGACATTCCTGCCAATTCTCATTTCTATTCTTCTGACGCCAATACAATTTTATGATAGTTTTTGTATTTTAAAAACATTTAAAAGCTTTTAGAACATCATTGCAAATTGGGCTGCTGCAGGCCTGGGGGTCAGGAGGACAATAAAAAAACACAACACACGGAAAATTGAAAGTATTGCAATGCTATCACCTATTTGCCATTTCTAGGAATGTAGATGCAGAGGCGCTCTAACCCCTGGACTATGGGGCCCCGGGTTGAGGCCTCCAAAGGCCAGGGGGACTCCTGCCGCCGTGAGCCTCTCACTGCCATGAGTCCCCTTTCCTGCCGCCACGAGCCATCGTTTCTGGGGGGGAGGTCTGTTCACCTCACCTCCCACCCCCCTGGACGCTGGAATATCGGGGAGGAGGGCTTGTGGTGACTGTGGGGAGGGGGCTCACGGCAGTGGGGGGTGGCTTGCAACAGCGATCCAGGTACCCAGTTTGCCCAGGTGCACCACTGCATAGATGTCAAAAATCAGAAGGCAAAGCCTGGCTTGGGGTGGAAAGGTTGGACTCGGGGTGGGTGGGGCAAAAATACAACCGGGGAAGATGTTTGTAAACCGCATAATGTCAAAAATGGTAAATAATAATTAAAAAATAACAATGAGCATTTATCCCCCAGATCAGGGCTGCTCAACTTTGGCCCTCCTGCAGATGTTGGCTACAAGTTAACTCCCATAATCTCTGGCTATTGGCCATTGTGACTGAGGATTATGGGAGTTGTAGTCCAAAAACAGCGGGGGGGGGCTACGTTGAGCAGGCCTGCCCTAGATGGTACTGACCACCTCCTCTGGCTCAGGTACTACATTGGGAACTGCAAACACAGAGCAACCTGGGATCAAGCTTGGTTCTCAGAGGGTGTGTGTGTGTGTGTGTGTGTGTGTGTATATATATATATATATATATATATATATATATATATATATATATATATGGTGTACCCATCGCTAATCCCATGCGTGGCAGCTCTTGCAAGATTTCGCAAGCGGGGGGGGAGGGGAGAGGAAGGCGAGCAGCCTGCGACCAGGCTGGCCATGCGGGGGGAGGGCTAAAGTGGGGAGGAGAATGAACTGGGGCTGAAGGGAGGGGGGGAGAAAGGCTGAAGGAATGGCGGGGGGGGAGACAAGAAGAACTAGGGGTGCAGATGCTCTGTGCCATGTCAGCTAGTTTAATTTATTGCTGGAAATATTGGAGAGAAATGTGTAAGCATAAAACGTAAACTTAGAAAACTATTTTTTAAAAGGAAACTCATGGTAAGTTTTCTGAAACACCTGTTTCTGAAACCAGCGTAGAAAAAGCAGTGGCAAAGTAAATGAATAGAGGAGCGGTGGTCATTATGAGGATCCCTAACTATTGACACCCTCCGTGGCCAGGGATCATGGGAGTTGTAGTCCATCAATGGCTGGAAAGTCTCAGGCTGGCATAGAGAGGACACCTATAGGATAACTTCCAACAATGTGTGATGAGCGATGGAGGAAGACTAAAGCAGTGGTCCCTGGTTTGAGAACAGGGGTGCTCCAAGTACCAAGAGTGCTTCTGTTCGCATTGCCCAAGGGTTCTCATTGTCCAAGGGTTCCCTGGGGATGATGAAATTTGTAGTCCAACAATAGCTGGGAACCCAAGGTTGGATATATGTCCTAATTTAGGACATACTGGAGCACACAGGAGACAGTTGTAATCTGGTGCAGCTTTGGAAGTTACACAGAAGTAAGGAAGAGAAAGCATGTTGGATTCTTCTCCACAATGGGATGTGTAAATCAGATCTGCACCTGAGCTGCGGAGATGGGCAAGTTCCCACTTGGCATGTTGCCATGGAAGCATGTAAAGAGAACAGGCAAGTGGCTTGTCTTCCTCTCTCCCTGTTATTTTGGTTTTTGTTTAAGTCTGACACCACCCTAAAGGCAAGAGAGGAGCTTGTGGCTTTCCTGGAAACTTGTGCGGAAAGAGGAACAATCAGAAACGATTCTTCAAAATGGCAATAATTTCCAAGACATACGTCTAAGCACCACAGAACAGATTTGGTGCAACTTGAATAAGAAAAAGACTTACTGGGAGCTCAGCGTGGCATATATCTAGTTCCCTGACAACCTCTCCTTCAGGCAATTGACAAGGGCAGACCTGTGGAGCTTCCACAGTAGGCCTGTGCCATGTGGCATCAGACCATTCTCAGCCCTGTGCTCTTCTACTTTCTGCTTGTGAGCCATCAGTGCATTCACATTATCTCAGGAATTCTTACACAATTTTGTAAAGTTTTTATTCTCTCCAGATTGCAGAAGATTATGCTTACATGGCCCTAAAGCTACCTAGTGAGTTCATGCCTGTGGTAAAATCTGAACTGATTCCTAGCTCATAGTCATAGGAACATAGGAAGCTGCCATATACCGAGTCAGACCATTGGTTCATCTAGCTCAGTATTGTCTTCACAGACTGGCAGTGGCGTCTCCAAGGTTACGGGCAGGAGTCTCTCTCAGCCCTATCTTGGAGGAACCAGGGAGGGAACTTGGAACCTTCTGCATGCAAGCATGCAGATGCTCTTCCCAGATCGGCTCCATATCTTACAGTGCTCACACATCTTCTATTCAAATGCAAACCAGGGTGGACCTTGCTTAGCAAAGGGGACAATTCATGCTTGTAAGACCAACAGCCCCAGCCTCTATATTGTGCAAGTTATCACATATGATGGAGTGTGTGTGTGCTTTAAAAAACAAACAAACATGGGGAGCATCTTGGTGTAGAAAAAAATGTATTGTGCTTCTTGGAAGCTTATCAGAGGTTCCTCATTGAGAAGGCAAGCTTCCCTGAAAGATACTGTGCCTTAACAACCAATCTTCTTTTGCAATGTGCAGCCGCAGGGCAGTGTTCATCATGTTCCAGGGTGCACATTTAGCTCACAGAGGCTGATAGCGAGGCATGGTCAGTGCCCTGTGTGAACTGAGTGTGTATCCTAAAAATGCTTCCCCTCATTTGTGGCAGATGCTCAGGGTCCACTGTGGTAGGTGTTATCAATGGGTCCTGAAAATGATGCACAATGGAGCCTGAAAACGATGCACACAATATTCATGGATGTGGCTTGTAACAATCGTGTTTCATGCTCCATGGTTCTATCCCGTGGGGAAAGAGTATTTAAAATAGAGATCTGATTGCTAATGGGCTATGTTTTGGTATTATGACTCAGCAAGGCAGGAAGGAGAGAACCTTCCACAGCAGGAACATCACAGCTTCATGGCTGCTTAAATTTGGTAAAGGTCATCAAGAATCTATAGACTCTAATTTCCTTCACGAGGAAATAAATTATATTTTTCTTTTAAAAGCTAGCATACCCCATGAAACAAGCACACTCCCTCTCCTCTAGGAAGAGTTTAATTTTCTTCTTCCATAAGATCATCTTTTTAAAAAAAATTCCATGAGGTCATGATTCACTATTAACGATATGAATCAGCTGGAAAAATGGAAAAGATAATTTAGTGTGAATATCATGAACAAGCAATGGATTACTATTAAGGACAAAACAGTTAAAGAGTTTATTGATGTTATGTTCTTGTGAAAATTTCCAGATTTACAATCAGTGGCATTACACTTCCACAAGAATACGAAAATGTATGGGAATGTTTCAAATATTTGCTGAAGATGTCCAATGAGTAGACACATTTGCCCATATTTGGTGGGTATGTGGGCAAATGCAGCAGTATTGGAACATACTGCAGTGTATAAAGGAAATAACAGGATATGAGATTACATGACATCCTGAAAATGTATTATTGTGCTGCTCTGATCAGCAGTTTAAAACTGAACATACAAGATTGGTAGAAATAATCGGGATAATTGCAACAGTATTCATGGCTTTGGCTTGGAGGCAATCCCAGATTCCGGTAGTGAATGTCTGGTTAAGGAGATGATGCTGAAGCATAAGAGTATTCATAATTGGAAACTCTTACTTGTATTTTGGAATAACGTTAACGCCTATGAAAATGTAGTGCAGGAAATATCATTAGCAATTAAAATGAATGTAATGTTACCATGCTTTTGGCTTTCTGTAAGTATTGATATGATTTTCCTCTGCAAGGCTGCTTCTTGATGTGTGGGTTCAAAATTCAAATCTGATTTTAATGTTTGTAGAACACACATCTAATTTGCAGTTACTTGGTACTTTAATGTCCATTTTGTGTATGTTTAAATGCGATGTGTAATTTCTTTATAAAACAATATAATTACATGTGTATAATGAAAGAATTAGTGGAGTAGCTCCAAAGACTAACATAGGCAGGGAAAGTAACAAAATTTCTTATAGCCCAAGGCCTAGCTGGATCTGCCCAGTGCCTATATTTATGTTCACCACCACCACCAGTGGTTTTGTTTGTGCAGAACTAGGAAATCAAACTGATGCATTTCCTCTTGTTGGCATGTATTTGTTGTGATATGATGGTAGTCATTTGTTATTACTACCCTAAATCATAATCTCCATCATTTGCAACAAATCCAATTAGCCCATATAAGCATTTTGCCCTTGAAGCTAGCAAACGACCTTTTCACCATCAGAGGTCAAAGACTTGAAGCAGGAACAGGGGGGCTGCCAACTTACCAGGACGGGCCTGGACTCTCCACAAATCAGCATCAATCTCCAGGTCACCGCTGAAAGCAGGAGAAATGTAATGGCTTGTTATGAAAAACAAGTGGAAGGGAATGGGGACCAGGGTTGGTGGGGAAGCGCCAGGAATAGTTTCAGCCAGAGTTGGCAACCCTAGGCAGAAACTTCATAGTCTGAGGCTGGGGCCTAGCCTAGTGAGCCAGCCAGGAGGGTGAGAGCCTTCTTCAGGCAGAGGAGGAAACATTATTTTCACCAGTTTCTGTCTCTCTAACTTGTCATGATATTTGTTGAAATTATGAGGAACTTACATTCCCACACACAAGAGTCGCTTACTAGACTAATCACCTGAGATGAGGCTTAAGCTTCCTAGTACACATACATAACCAATTTGCATGATATTTTCATCAATACTGTGTCAAGCCATGCAGACGTGTATGCAGACGTCGCATCATAACTCAGAGAGGCATTTATGTTAAATGGAGGCGTTTATCAGGACTCCCAGGTTGTATCTCTGGATCTACTTCCAGAGAATGCAAATGGACTACTGGGAAGAAGGATGTTTTTCCCCACTTTGAAGAACTTCCCAGCTGTTTTCCTAGGTCAGACATGGATGGCACAAGACAAGCTATCTAAGAGACTCACCCTATGTGACTGGTGACATTTCTTTTTCACATACAAATCCGAGTTATGTGGTCCTACAACTAAAGCAAAATGTCTCACATTCTTATATAGCAGCTGAGATCAGAAAATACATAAGAGAAGATCCATATTAATGGATTTGATGAAGTGGATTTTAGTCCACAAAAGCTTCTGCTGCAACAAATGTGTTAGGCTGACATGACCTGCAGCGTTCTGGAGACTACGCTGTGTGACAAGACTGCCACAGAACCACAAGGCCACCCTGACGCTGATAAAAGCAGCCAGAAGTGTTTTAACTGTTTTAACTTTTTAAATTTTAATGTGTTAATGTTTTTATTGGTTTTTATTGCCTTGTAAACCGCCCAGAGAACTTGCGTTTTGGGCGGTATAAAAATGTGATAAAATCATCATCATCATCATCATCATCATCATCATCATCATCCCCCAGTGAGGCACTACCTTGGCGTGGTTGTGGGGCTTGTGTGCTCTGAGGAAGGTGAGAGCTATGCCAGAGGTCCTACCATACTGGACAGGTCTCACCAGAGGAGCCAGACGAAGAGTGCCTCTCCCATCAACAATATGGTGAGACGTACCTTTAATAAATCTATACCGGATCGGTCGTCACCCGGGTCAACAAGGTCGTCACCCGACTCCAAGGTGCTGGAGTCCCTGGACATCTGGTGGCAAGTGGGCAACAGGACTCAGGATCTTCAGTTGAGCAACCAGGGCTGGAGACTGCAAGGTTACTGGAAGAAACGTCGCCTAACCGAAAAAAATATACGAAAAATGCCAAGAAGGAAATAATGTTCTGCTATTACAAGTCTAGTCCAACTAGAAGAGGTTATTTTAAAAGAATGTACCAAATTTGGAAAGAGAAGCATCCAGATACAGAAATAACAGAACAAAGGCTAGCAGACCAGAGAAAATTCATAATAAGAAATAAAGTATTCACAGGAGTTGAGCTGGAAGAACTGCAAAGAGCAACACAGGCTCAAGATATGGAAGAAGAATTACCACCAACTGAAGAAGTTGCTCAGGCGCAGGTGGAAGAGGTGGTGTTGGAAATAGAGGATGCCACTGTTGCTGAACTGTTCCAAAATCAAAACCAGGCAACCTCCCCTTTGCCTTCACCTCAAAAACCCAAATGCCATTTAACAGAAAAGCAACAAGAACTAAAGCAAAAAATAACTGAGCACATGAACCAAACAACCACCAGGGTTCGACTTCCAGCTCTAAAAACAATTGCCAAAAAACAACTTGCTCAGGCATTAAAAGATGTCAATGCTGCACTTGCAGAAATAACAACCAATAATTTGCAAGAAACAAACCAACTAATGTACAGTGCAGCAACAATAACAACACAAGAGCTTCGATATAAGATCAGTGGACCTGTAAAAAAAGAAAGCAGTACATCACCTAAACGGAAGATTAGAATAGAAAATAAAATCTCCAGGCTTAGATCAGATGCTAGCAAATTGAAAGATATGAAAGACAAGAAGCTGAAGAATGAAAACACCAAACAGTATCTGATCCAAAAATACCACCTAGATTCAAGGAGAATTAGAGAAGTCCTGGAAATAATAAAGCAGCAAATAACAGCAGTGTCAAAGAAGATTAGCAGATACAAAGCCAGAATTACACAACACAGGCAGAATCTCCAATTCCAGTCGAATCAGAGACGTTTCTACCAAAGCATAGAAGGAGAAACTGCAAGAAACGTAGAAACACCAAATAAAGAAAAAACAGTGCAGTTCTGGGGGAAATTATGGGACAATCCAATAGATTATAATAAAAAAGCAGGCTGGATGAAAGAGGTCAAAAAATGTAACCAACAAATGCAAGATCTAATAATAACACCAGAATTAATAAGTGAAAGAGCAAAGAAAATTTAAAATTGGACTGCGTCAGTCGATGAAGAACTGCATGGATTTCGGCTTAAACACCTAACAAGCCTTCATAAACAACTATCAAAACAGTTCAATCACATTTTGCAAGGAGGTGATATTGAACAATGGCTAACAACAGGGAAAACCCATCTCATAATGAAAGACCCAGCAAAAGGTGCAGTTCCAAGGAATTATAGACCGATAACCTGCCTGCCAACCATTCAAATTATTAACTGGAATAATAGCAGATGAAGTGATACAACACTTATTAACTAACAAACAGCTTCCAGTTGAACAGAAAGGAAATTGCCCGAACACCAGAGGCACAAAAGACCAGCTGCTGATTGACAAAATGATTTTAGAAAACTGCAAGAGAAGAAAAACCAATCTAAGTGTTGCATGGATTGACTACAAGAAAGCCTTCGATTCATTGCCTCACACATGGATACTACAATGTTTAGAAACAACTGGTGTCAGCAAAAACATTCAGATATTTATAAAAAAAGCAATGAGCATGTGGATTACACAGTTAACAATCAATGGTGAGACACTTGGACAGGTTAGCATTAGAAAAGGCATTTTCCAAGGGGACTCACTATCCCCTATGTTGTTTGTAATCGCCATGACCCCACTTTCACAAATACTAAACAAAACAGGCCTCGGATACCAAACATCTAAAACATCAAGTAAAATCAACCATCTGCTGCACATGGACGATCTGAAGTTGTATGGAAAGTCCCAGTCAGAAATCTAATCACTGCTAAACACTGTCCATATATTCAGTAGCAATATAGCAATGGAGTTTGAACTAGACAAGTGTGCTGCATTAATAATGAACAGAGGAAAAATAAGAAAAACAGAAGGAATAGAACTGCCCAATGGAAGCAAGATCAAGAACCTGGAAGAGAAAGAACATTACAAATACTTGGGCATTCTCCAGGCTGATAACATTGCACACGCTGAAGTTAAAAGAAAGATTGGAAGTGAATACATCAGGAGAGTTAGAAAAATCCTAAAGTCTGAATTCAATGGCGGGAACACCATACAAGCCATAAACACCTGGGCTTTGCCTGTTATCAGATACACTGCAGGAATAATAGACTGGATCCAGGCAGAGCTAGAGACGCTAGATCAGTGATTCTCAAACTTGGGTCCGCAGGTGTTATTGGACTTCAACTCCCATAATCCCCAGCCTCAGTGGCCTTTGGTTGGGGATTATGGGAGTTGAAGTCCAATAACACCTGAGGACCCAAGTTTGAGAATCACTGCGCTAGATCATAAGACCAGGAAAATCATGACCATCAATCATGTTCTGCACCCTCGCAGTGATGTAGATAGGCTATACCTCCCTCGCAGCTCAGGTGGAAGAGGAATGCTGCAAGTCCATCAAACAGTAGAGGAGGAGAAAAGAGGCCTTGAAGAATATATCAAGGACAGTGAAGAAGATGCACTTCAAATAGTCAATAACGAGAAACTATTCAACACCAATGAAACAAAGCAGGCCTACAAGAAAGAACAAGTCAAGAACCGAGCAGAAAAATGGAAAAATAAGCCCCTGCATGGTCAATATTTGCACAATATAAGTGGAAAATCAGACATCACCAAGACCTGGCAATGGCTTAAGAATGGCAACTTGAAGAAAGAAACAGAGGGTTTAATACTGGCTTCACAAGAACAGGCACTAAGAACAAATGCAATAAGAGCAAAAGTAGAAAAATCCACCACAAACAGCAAGTGCCGCCTTTGTAAAGAAGCAGATGAAACAGTGGACCACCTGATCAGCTGTTGTAAAAAGATTGCACAGACTGACTACAAACAAAGGCATGACAAGGTGGCAGGGATGATACACTGGAACATCTGCAAAAAATACAAGCTACCTGTAGCCAAAAATTGGCGGGACCATAAAATTGAAAAAGTTGAAGAAAATGAAAATGCAAAAATATTATGGGACTTCCAACTACAAACAGACAAACATCTGCCACACAATACACCAGATATCACTGTAGTCGAGAAGAAAGAAAAACAAGTCAAAATAATCAACATAGCAATACCAGGGGATAGCAGAATAGAAGAAAAAGAAATAGAAAAAAAATCACAAAATACAAAGATCTACAAACTGAAATTGAAAGGCTGTGGCAGAAGAAGACCAAAATAATCCCAGTAGTAATTGACGCCCTAGGTGCAATTCCAAAACACCTTGAAGAGCACCTCAACACCATAGGGGCCGCAGAAATCACCATCAGCCAATTACAAAAAGCAACTTTACTGGGAACAGCCTATATTCTGCGACGATATCTATAACAGCAACAACAACATTGACAATAAAATTCAGCCTTCCCAGGTCTTTGGGAAGGACTCGATGTCTGGATGAAACAAACCAGTCAATAACACCTATCTGACTGTGTAAACAAGAAATAATAATAATAAAAAGTGCAAGCAGAAATTCTGCTGTTCCCCCCAGTGTCGCCCTCTTGCTCCACAGAAGCCCCAACATGAAGCATTCCATCTCTGGAATGCTATGGATTATGTCAGCCTTAGTCTTTAATGTGCCACAAAACTTTCTGTTGTTTTTCCTTCAGCAAACTAACAGGGCTATCCTTTTGGAAGTTTATATGAACACCTTCCTATATCCTGTGACAGAGATTCTATTGCTTTTTTTCATTTAAATACATCATTATTTGCTCACACTACTGCTTTTTTGCTTGGGGGTGCTAAAGATTGCACAGTTGTCACTTTCCTCCCCATGAAACAGAGAGAGATATAGGAGAACAAGTGGAAAGCCAACTATCAACTGCCAGCCAGAAATGGGTCGTTTTTCTCACATAGACGGAAATGTGACTTTCTAGGCCTCCAGGCTTTTAGTCCAAGTTAATAAAAATGTGATGTCCTCAGAAAATGGAAGGCTGCAATTCATCCAGCTAAAACTAGTCATGATCTGCGGGGCATTATCAGGATTTTCTTTTCTTTTTAAAATAAAGAGTATATATCTGTCATTTCACTTCAAAAGGCTAACGTTACAAACTTGGAAAAATACGTCCACTCCGAAACTCAGCTGTCAGATGAAGGAGATGTTGGTGCTGGCTATTCATGAGAAAGTCATGTATGGTTGCAGAATGAAGTCAGATGCTTACCTTTCCTTCTGGATTAAATGTGAAGCAACATTTTTATAAGCACCATCTTCAAACAGATTTATTTTTGTTCACAACTTTTAAAAAAGATGTTTAAGCAAAACACTAAATAATGAACAGCTACCTTGGACTTGGGTATTCTGGTTTCTCCATCACCCTTTTCTTTTTAATTTACTTTCTCCTCCTTCCCCCCACCTTTTTACTTACCCTCTTCTTAATAGTCTTTTATTATAAGAGTGTTTTTTCCCCTTTTCCTAGTCATAGTGTGTTTGCTTGCTTATTTCTCCAATAGCTACATTATTACTATTAAAGGGAAGAGGTGGGAGGGCGAGAGAGATATTTTGTGATGCATCAGAGTTGGTCAACTTCCTTTGAAAAGGACTAGGAAAAAATTGAATAACACAGTGACACTAAGATTTCCAACAAACTTGGGACATGATCCACCCAAACTCAAGCACTTTGGGGTCCTATTGCTTTTGATGGAAGAAAGTTAAGAATATACTTAATTCTTCCGTTGAAACAAGGGGGATATAAATTGCTTACATTTGGCTAGATTGTGCCCCTGCATTTTTCAAATAATTACTGGCAGCCCGAGGAAGCTTCCAAGAATGGAGCCATTTAGCCACAATGGAGAATTATTGGCTTTTTAAAAAGCAGGGTAAGGGGAGGTTAATAGTTAGCACTCCAGCAAATGTTCACTTCTAGCCCTTGCCATAAAACTAATTAACAACATCATCTAATAATAAATCAGGTTTTGAAATCATGAGTCCTAGTGCGATCTTTCCAGAGCATCCCTGTGATCCATCATGAGCTCAAGGCAGAGTACAATTGACCTTTCAATGTGAGATGAGACCATCAACAAATGACTATGACAGGAACAGAGGAAACGGAATCTGAAGCAGAAAATTGCTCTCACCACATTACTAACACGTCTAATTTGAGCACATCCTGGCACAATCAAATTCATACACGGAGACATGCAGAAAGAGGCAAGGAAACAGAAGACCGGCCCAAGTGGCTGAGGGAATACGGTGGAAGGATTCCTAGGCTGTGTGTGTAAATAGACATATGATAGAGGCCTTGTGACCCCAATGGTCCTGGCCTGTTTACAGAGGCACAGCCATTTATTTTGCCCCCAACTCCACTTTGTCAGCCAGCTGAACAGCCAGCCAGGCTCATTGGTTTGTATATTTCCCAGGCAACAAGGCCTGGCTTCGCCTCCTCTTCATCTTGCCTAGTGGCTAGGGTTGCCAACTGACTGAAAGTATTCCTGCATATTCACACACACACACACACACACACACAATGTTTCCTAATATGAAGTCATTAAAATCTCCAGGATTGCTTTCAATAGTTAACTGGAAATTGATGTTGATACCTGGAGTCTCCAAGAGGTTATTATTCTATCTATCTATCTATCTATCTATCTATCTATCTATCTATCTATCTATCTATCTATCTAATTTTCATAATGCCTGATATGTATATCTCTAGGTGGTGTACGAAATTTAAAATATTTAAAAGTCACAAATTAATACATGACAATAAAAAATAGAATAAAATTATTAAAACACGTTTTTTGAAATTATTAACATTAATTCTAATTAAACACCTGAGAGAACAGGAGGGTCTTGAGGTTCTTCCTAAAAATAAACAGAGAGGAAGAGATGCACTTATTTGCGCAGGAAGCTTATTCCAAAGCTCTGGGGCAGCCACAGAAAAAGCCTGGTCCTTGGTTGCCACCAAATGAGCCAGTGGCAACTGTAACCGGACCTCTCCAGAAGATCGTAACCGGCAGCAGCAATTATGACAAAAGAGGCGCTCTCTCAAATAGCCTGGGCCTAAGCCATTAAGGGCTTTATAGGTAATAACCAGCACTTTGTATTTCACCCGGAAACATATTGGCAGTCAGTGCAGTTATTCACACTTGGCTTCAGGCTTTGAGGTAAACGTTGACCGAAGCCACTTCAAAGTACACTCGTGGCATTGAGGGAAGCAGCCCCTCCCCTCTGCTCTCAGTTTTCTTTTGAAACAAGTCCACATGAAGGCGTCAGTGTTTTCTCTCCTAGCCAATGGGAGGGGGGAGAGAGAGAGTTCCCTGCAGGTAAAGATCTGCATTTCTGAAGACACCATGCCTCTTATCATGCTAATGCTTCTATGTCAGCGCCTCTCCCTGTTTGTTCTGGCATTTTCAGAAAAAGTAGCTTAAAACCAGCATTTTGAAAATCCAGAAATACCTCGAGATAAGCTAGAATTTGCATCACAAAGCCCAACTTGTGTGTGGAGTGGATCCAAGGATCTCTCTAAGAGTTTGGGGTAAGTTTGACTGGTATGTGAACGCACACTCTCTCTCCAGAAGGAGATTCGAGGCAGAAGCCCCATGTGTAAAGCCTCCAGGGAGTTTTTCACACAGGATTTTTAAAGCCCTTTAGCTCATATCTCCTCCAGAATGGGGGCGGGGGTGCATTCACATATTGGGCAGATTTACCCTGAAGTCTCTGCGAGTTATTGGGGAGCAGTTAACACACAATTTGGGCTTTTCACTGTGTGTTAGAGTGCAGCCCGATTTATATCTGGGGATAAAATATCCACTTTTTACATCAGTTTTTTGGGACAACTTCGTGTTTGAAGTAAAGCCTCGCAGAAAACTCACAATAAAGCCTAACGTGTGGAGAACTCCCTGGCCAGCCCTGGAGTGGAGAGTCGGCTATGATGGTTATTCAATCAAACTTAAGGCCTGATCAATACCTTGGAAGAAACTGGTCAGATTACCCCAGGAAGATGTTGTTGTTGTTGTTGTTGTTGTTGTTGTTAATATTATTACATTTATATCCCGCTCTTCCTCCAAGGAGCCCAGAGCGGTGTACTACATACTTGAGTTTCTCTTTCACAACAACCCTGTGATGTAGGTTAGGCTGAGAGAGAAGTGACTGGCCCAGAGTCACCTAGCTAGTTTCATGGCTGAATGGGGATTTGAACTTGGATCTCCCCAGTCCTAGTCCAGCACTCTAACCACTACACCACGCTGGCTCTCCAGCGTGGAAATCAGCGTGGAAATTATTTAGGAAATCTATCTCTCTAGGCCAAACTAATAGTGTAACACACTTTCCTAGATCACATGATTGATAAACCGTGGTTTTTCAATCAGGAACATGAGCCAGGCCCTCTTTCCCTCTCCTCCTTGCTTCATGTACCTTTGGACATCTGGATATGTTAAGCTACCGCTACACAGCTCCTGCAAAGCTGGAAACTCTAGCTTACAGCCAGGATGTGAAACCAACATCAAACTGTGATTTCACATCCTGGTTTATAAGCCATAGTAAAACCATATGCCCACGCCACGGAGCCATAGTTCAGCAAGCCAGGACTCACAACATCGGACTCTGAAGAAGTAAGGGGGAGGGAGGAGGGCACAACCTTGGTTCATATTCCTCACTGAGCAGACCATGGGTTTGTTCATTTGAGTGAAGCTGACCTTACTGTGCTTAAGTCGAACCAAACCTTTATCAGCAGAAAGAATCAATACTTATCTTAGCATGTTTCTGTGACTGTTTTTTCCACAATTGCTGCCTCTTGTCAGTCTCTTGACTTGGTTCACCCCAAATACTTAGCGGGCTTAGAGGAAGATTCAGACTTTCCATTCGGGATAGTGATAAGCAATAACGACTCCTTTTTGTGGTGTTTGGAGATGTTAATCAACGAGCCAGGGGAGAGTGTTAAGTCTAAAAGGACAGTAAAAATCCCTACTTGGCCCCATGTTTCCCACAGGCCGCTGCATGGACACTAGCATTCTGCTGCAGGTTAACAGTAGCTTGGAGTACCCTTCTCTTACCTGCATTGTGTTTGTTGGTAATGCATGGAAGTTAAGATAGCTGTGATGGTCCCCCCAAAGACCCCCGATGGCCTGAGAACTGCTCTGGAAAGTATGGCATAATTTATAGATTGACCCTCAAGCCATTTCAGACATTATGCAGGGCAAGCCCGGGTTTACGACAAAGACAGTTTTTAATGGAACAGAAGGTGGTATTAGCGGGGCAGTGGTGTACACACACTTCTTTTGTACCGTCTTCAGTTCTGGTAACATGAGCTTTGCAAACAATACAAAACTGTGTCAAGCCTATTTACCAAAGGTGAACATGGGGTGCATGTACACAAGCAGCAATCGCTCTTTCAAATTGCTTCTGCCTCTCAAAACAAAACCTAACAAGACCTCTCTCCAGCCAGAGTCAAACAATTCAGGCTTCCTGGTGGGTGCACATTTTACACTTCCAGATACGTTCTTTAAAATATAATGTGTGAGAAGCGGCCCTTAGAACACTTGCTCTGTGTCATTCTATGACCTTTCCTTGAACTTCTGCAAATACTTCCATTCTTGGCATTCCGCTCCCCCCACCCACCATCATTAACTTTCCCTCTATTGCACAGGATGTCACAGGGCTGCCATCTGGCCAGTTTTGGTTTTACAATCTTACCCATTGGCTTGTAGGCTGATGTGAGTGCTTGGGTGGGTTGGTTTTTTCCATGTTGTTTTTCCTGTCCTCCGGGGTATCTAAGAGAAGGCCTGAGGTGGACCCTTAAAAGTGTATGAATGCAAAGACTGGGGATAGCTCATTTCTTGGAGGGCATCACCCATGAATCTCTTTTATGATGGGGCATAACTATTTCTTTCCTTTGGAAAGTGCAACTACAGAGAGGAAATATTTTGATGAGCCAGTTCCTGCAGTTCAATCTCACCACCACCAATACATAATCAGTTCACTTATGGTTTTAACTGTTCTAGTCTATCTCTTGGCTCTTACAAATGAATAAGATTATTTATTTATTTATTTATTCAATTTTTTATACCACCCTTCCAAAAGGGCTTGGGGTGGTTTACAATTAAAAATAAAACCATTAAAACCAATAACAGTTAAAACAGAAATATAAACAATATAAAACATCAATTAACAATTAAAACATCATACAAAACAAACAATCAGAACAATTAGAAAACCCCGAAAAGCAGGTTACAGCATTAAAACAATTAAACTAATTAAAAACCCTGGAAGGCCAGGCCAAACAAATAGGTTTTAAGGGCTCTCCTTAAGGTCAATAAAGAATTAAGATTGCAGATTTCTACCAGGAGTGCATTTCACAGCCTAGGAGCAGCTACAGAGAAGGCCCGCCTCTGAGTCACCATCAGACGAACCAGTGGTAACTGGAGATGGACCTCCTCAGATGACCTTAACATGTGGTGGGAATCATGTAGAAGAAGGCGCTCTGTAAGATAACTCGGACCCAAGCCGTTCAGTGCTTTAAAGGTAATAACCAGCACTTTGTATTTTGCCCAGAAACATATTGGCAGCCAATAAAAATATTGGCAGCCAATGAAACAGGCAAAATTTTATTTATTATTCCTCTGTGTAAACTGCCCTGAGCCATTTTTGGAAAGCGGTATAGAAATCAATCAATCAATCAATCAATCAAAATGTGGTCTCTCCGGGTTGCCCCAGAGACCAATCTGGCTGCTGCATTCTGAACTAACTGAAGTTTCCAGACTATGTACAAAGGCAGCCCCCCATAGAGCGCATTGCAATAGGCAAGCCGAGATGTTACCAGCTGATGCACCACTGTTTTGACAACAATGACAAATAAATAAATCTAAAACTACACTTATCAAACACAGCAGCCAATCATAAAAGTATCCAAATTCTTACAATTTTTTTAAGCAGCTTCTGCTGCAAAAACCTTCCAGAATAAGAAAATCTACAATGAACTGGCCAAATGTGTGTTCCTAGGAAGGAGGTTTTTCAAGGAGTGGTCATAGCGGAAAAGGCCTTGCTCCTTCTACCTTGTCAGAACTAGCAACAGGACCTCATGCACAGCATGTGAGGTGGTAGACGTAAATCTGGGCCATTCTACTTCAGACCGCGGGTAGGTGCTCTGCTCACATGATGAAAGGCTGCTCCCCTGTGAAAAGAAGTTTCCTGACCATTTGAAAACAAGCATATCAGATAGAAGGCTAGGCTTGAACCTTTCTGCCTGACATCTGCTTTTCTATGTATTGGGAATTTCTTCTTCTTTTTTTTTAAATGGAGTAATTCAATCACATAGCCCCTCACCAGCAGTCGGAAATGGTACAGCTCATACTTTCCAACATTTAAGCAAATAAAATAGGGATGTGGCGGGGGGGGGCAATAATGGTGTACAATGTGTAGGAGGCCTGGCCAAGCGACCTGAACAATTCTGACTACAAGCAGGCCACCAACAGACAGCAGATAATGAAGTGCATGAAGAGCGTGTTCATCCAGATTACCAAGCACTCTCCAACATTTCACAGATGAAAATCGGATACACTTGGAACAACCAGCCACTATACTAAGGATTACTACTGCCCAAGCCCCGCCCCCGTCTTTATTACAGGGTTGTATTCAGATCAGTATCTCTGTTGCTGAAGCCCGGATTCCACCCACTATATGCTGTGCACTGGATCCTGCCTCCGCGTTGTGCATCCATTGACATGCTGGTGTCCTTGATACACAATGCAGCAGCCACAGAGGTTTAATTTCTAGAGACTCGGGAAGGAGCTGAATCCTGAAGAATGACAACTTTAGCAACTCATGGGGCGGGGATTGAACAAGGCCAAGAGACCAATAGGGAGAAAATAGGGACAGTGATTTCCCAGGGGCAGATTCCAGAAAATAAGGGCTGTCCTTGGTAAATATTAATAACAGCTGGAGCCTATGAAGCCCAGATCTCTGGGGAAATCAGTGACTAGAGCACAAAGAGGCAGGTATGTCTGGCACCATGGGTGTCTGGCAGGGGGGAGGGGGCAGTTGCCCTCCCCAAATAGAACCAGTTCTCACTGAGTTTAATGGGGCATATTCCCCGGAAGGGGAGGTATAGGATTGCTGGCTCCCCCTGCGCGCGCACACACACACACACACACGACTTGTGGACACCCATAACTGGCACCTCTGGCTCTCTGCTCCGCCATGGCTGTGGGTCAGAGCAGGCCACAATGGGCCCGTGCAACACATAGCAGCCCATGACCCACCAGGCCTGGGAAGTTAGGTGATGCTGGAGATTGTTTCTGATGGCTACTGCAAGATAGAAGGGCTGGTGGCAGACCTGTGGACTTCCCTCAGTCCAGACCGCCTTCTTGTAGCTGGCTGGTAGAAGTCATCCCGTGCTTTCCTCTGCACCTCCAGCCTGGCTGGCATCAGGCTGAGTGCCTGGCAAGGCATGAGAGGAGATGATAAGGCTGTTCTCACGAGCAGGCGGACCCGGGTTAGGGCAGCCCAGACTGGGTTCGGCTGCTCGTGTGGCGTGCTGGGATCCTGGCACTACCACCAACCTAACCCTACTGTGAAGCCCGCTCTTAGTTGAGGTTAAGGGCATCAGCATGCCCTTCACCTGGCTGCCGGGATCATTCATCTCCTCGGGCTGCATGCAGCTTGAGGAGAGACAGAAACTAGGGCCTGTTTCTAGATGGAGGAATCCCCCAATGCACTGTGCTCAGTGTGCAGTGCATTGTGGGATTCCGGGAGGCCAGGGAGCATTTCCCCGGCCTCTGGAATGCCTCTCCAGTTGCTGCTGCAACGATCATATGCATGGCGGCACAACTTGGGCCGTCCTGCGTTGCCTGCTGGGGATGAAGTAAGTTAAACCCTGCCTCACCCTCCCTCCCAAGTCCAACAATGGTCGTGTGAACGACCTTATTCTTTCAGGTATGCTGGTTCTGCCCCAGACTATTTTGGGCTTTTAAAGTCCAAACCAGGATTTTGAATTAGTATAATCCCCTAAAAACATGCCCAATGCTTGACAGGCCAGCCTGGGTGCTTGCTGAAATGCACAAACTAGACCTGACGTTAAACATGTCCTATGGCCTTCATGCCCTTGGCTTATTTTTTGTTAAATGTAAGCTGCGTGGGAGGAGGGCAGTTGGAACCACAGCTGGGGACAGACGGAGGTTTTAACCCCTTTCCTTTGCTGTGGTCCCAGTCCCAACTGGAATGTTGATCCTGCTGCTAATATAATGTGCAGTTGGGCTTAAATGTAGATGCTGCCTTATTCTTTCTGAGTCAGACCATTGGTCCATCTAGCTCCGTATTGGCTACACTGACTGGCAGCAGGATTTCAGGCAGGAGTCTTTCCCAGCCCTACTTGGAGATGCCAGGAACTGAACCTGGGACCTTCGGCATTCAAAGCAGATGCTCTACCCCTGAGCTCATACAGCCCCATCTGTGCCATGAAGCCGTATCCATGTTTGAAGCCCAGCAGAATAATACCTCCTAAGTGACCTCATAAGGTCACTGACATGATTATGAAGAACTCTGCTCCTCACACTGACACCAACCCTGAGTGTGCAATATAGGTTGTCAGTTCTGACAGGAGTCAGGCGTCTCTCATGTGAGAAGCCATAACCATGAAGGCTCACTATGGCTGCACATCCGTCTGCTCTTGTGGCAGGGAGAGGCATTTCCTGCACTAACCAAATTATTGGCTGAGATAACATGCCAGCGTATGATTAGCAATAACAATTTGGGGCTTTGGCTGCAGATGGCCCACAATTGTTGCTGTGTTTGTGTCAAATCCCATTATTCAGTTCCGGAGCTCTGTTCAGGAAGGCTCCAGGCACCCTTTACAAATGGTGGTAAGAACACTTTTCACACTGGACTGCATCACTTCGGAATATCATCCATATAGTATGGAAAGCAGAGAGAGAGACATTTTACAATCAAATGTGTTGCTCTGCGTTCCATCCTTGGAGGGTATGAGGTTAATATTTTTTGCTAGGAGCAGTGCTTTCTTAGTCATGACCCTTGGAAGGCCCCCTTCCTAGAAGTCTGCCTTTTTTGCTCTTTATTTTTCATGGCAAGTGAGGACATTTTTATTTCATCAGAATCTTGGGGGCTGGGCTTTTCGATTGGACCTAGCTATTTCTATTTTTCTTTCTGCTTTTGGAGGATTACTTTCTATGGTGCTGTAGTTTTGGTGTTGAGTTTTACATGCAATAAGGTGCATTCTCAAAACACTGTATTGTAAGGAGCTTTGAGAATAGGCCCATTCACACGTTATATTCAACACACATACGATGAGTGTACAGTGTACACAGGTACAGATCTACACACATGTACAGTCATTCAAATGTTATGTTGAATGCAGGTACAGAAGTACACTTCCTAGCTGCACCATGCATTTGAAGGGCCTGTATCCAGGTTCACTTTAAAATAAACACAGGTACAGTCATTCACACAAACACAAGTGTATAGAATTCGGTACACCCATACAGCATAATGTCTGAATTGGGCTAATGTTTTTAGTTGAAAGGTGTTGTGAGTAAATAAAATAAACATAAGAACATAGGAAGCTGCCATATACTGAGTCAGACCATTGGTCTATCTAGCTCAGTACTGTTTTCACAGACTGGCAGTGGCTCCTCCCAAGGTTGCAGGCAGGAATCTCTCTCAGCCCTATCTTGGAGATGCTGCCAGAGAGGGAACTTGAAACCTTCTGCTCTTCCCAGAGTGGCTCCATCCCCTGAGGGGAATATCTTACAGTGCTCATACTTCTAGTCTCCCTTTCATATGCAACCAGGGCAGACCTGCTTCACTAAGGGGACAAGTCATGCTTGCTACCGCAAGACCAGCTCTCCTCTCTGACCAGCTCTGACCAAACAAGCCTAGTGTAGCAGAGTGGCGGGTTTAGTGCCAGAGGATAGTGGCATCGCTGTATACACACCCACACACCCACACACAGGGCTATGTTACCCCCTCCCCTCTTTAACTTTCTGTCTTGGATCATTTCCCCTTTACTTTCCCAGACACTTTCCCAGACATTAGCATTGCCTTCCATTACTAGGCCAGGGAGCCCTGCAGAGATGCTATTAACACCCTGGCTTGCTTGGGGGCTTCAGTTTGATTTAACCATTACTCCACAAGTCAGACAAGAATTTCAGTGCCTGGGAGAGGCTGCTGGGGCTATGAGGGTGTAGGTTCCACATCGGTCAGGCAAGATGAAGTCCAGAGGAGAGCACCTCAACAGTCACATACCAGTGAGGGATTCAAACTGGCAGCCTCTGGCTTGCTAGTCAAGTCATTTTCCGTTGCGCCATTAGGTGTACAACCACTTTTTGTCAGGTAGCTGTATTGGAGTCTGAAAAACCAGCAAACTGTAGATTCTGCTGGACTCTATGACCTGTCAGCTATGACTCCTGTTTCCCCCTGTTCTAATGCCACTTCCTGGCCCTACCTGAAGGGGCTGTTTACTTTTGAAATCAGAATTTGCCATCCCTACACAGGGCTCATAGCCACCGAATGGCACAGTGGGGAAATGACTTGATTATCAAGCCAGAGGCTTGATAAGCCCCGCTGGTATGTTCCCAGAGTATGGGAAACACGTATATTGGGCAGCAGCGATATAGGAAGATGCTGAAAGGCATCATCTCATACTGCGCGGGAGATGGCAATGGTAGACCCCTCCTGTATTCTACCAAAGACAACCACAGGGCTCTGTGGGCGCCAGGAGTCGAAACCGACTCGATGGCACACTTTACCTTTACACAGCGTTCACCAGGGCCTAGCATCTTAATTTCTTGGCAAAACTCATGCGCCAGACCTTGGGACACATGAAATAATACAGAACCACCGAGCATATGAAGAGTACTTTTGCTTCACTTCAACCTGCCCACACACATTTGGGTTTAAGGAAAAGGAATTTTGACCCAGGTGGCCAGCGGGGCGGAGAATGTCTTGAAGCAGACAGGCTTTGAGGCCCAGCAGCTGTAACCTTAGAAATCCAGAAAGAAGGGATTGGTAGTTAGGGAAGGCTCTTTCTGGCTGCTGCTAGCAGCTAATGGCCTTGGGTCAGTCTGGGGCTCTTGTTGGGTGTCACCAGCAGCACCCGGACTCCTGCAATCTGGAGATGAGTAGGAGATGAAGTGCAGAGGAAAGAGCCTGGGGAGTTCCCTCAGCCCAGACCCTGGATGTGCCCACTCCACCTGAACCTCCTGCAGGAGAAGGGCAACCTCAGGGGCCACGTCTAACACACATGGCTCTGCCCATCCTCCAATGCAGAAGCATCCCCGGAAGCCTCTGCAAACTGAACGGAGGTGTTGTCATCGGAGCCAACACCTGCAGAATTGGGCAAGGGTCCTTTAAGGGACAGAAAGCCTTCTGCAGGGAAAGGGTGGAGCCAACTACCATCCTCCCTTGCTAGCTGGCAGCCTAAATAGCCCTCAGTGAGCTTTAGCCAGGCTTTTGCTGGAGCAACGTTTAGGATTGTTCTGACATTAGGATGCAATTGGAACTCTTCTGGCTCCCACTGGAGTTCTCTGAGTTTCTGACCTGTCCCTGGCTTCCTTCCTGGTCTCAGTCTGTCTAGGGTTGGGGCCCCTTATGCCGACTCACTCTTCCCTCAGGTCGGATCCCTGCTCCATTTAGAATCCTGGCTTGGCCCACGGCCGATCTGGGACAGGAGTGAAGCCAGCATGGTGTAGTGGTTAGAGTGCTAGACTAGGACCAGGGGGACCAGAGTTCAAACCCCCATTCAGCCATGATCTTTATTGCTTCGGTCATTCGACCAGCAAAATACAAAGTACAAAAGCTTTACATAAAAGCGAACTCAGCCATGAGACTTGCTGGGTGACTCTGGGCCAGTCACTTCTCTCTCAGCCTAACCTACTTCACAGGGTTGTTGTGAAGAGAAACTTAGGTATGTAGTACACCGCTCTGGGCTCTTTGGAGGAAGAGCGGGATATAAAAAATGTTTGTTTGTTTTTTAAAAGTGACAGCAGTAGTCACATCAAATTGGTATCCAAGTGCTGGGTGAGTTGTTGCAGCTAAATGCCTGTCTCTTTAAAACACAGCAGCACTGAGAAGAGCACAGTACTGTCCGTGGGAAATGACTCTTTCAGTGAAGGTTTTTGCCAAAGTGCCCCCCCCCCTTGAAAAACAGTGAAGCTTGCTGCTCTGTGGTATTCACAAAATCTCCCTCTCCTTTTTCTCTGTACTCAGTTTTCCTTGTGCATCTAGCTAACCGGACTGAGGGTAAGGCCTGCATCTATTTAGATTTATATCTAGGACCTAGTTACGGCAAGTGCTCTAGAAATAATAGGTGCCTATCTTTGAAATCTGCACATGCCCTGGTTATTTTAAACACAGTCAATAAAACTTGGGTGCTGAGTCCCCACCCGCTCCAACCTTCCTTCTGTGTCTGAGCAGCCCCATGCCTTACTGGGCAGATCTCTGTGTGCAGACCATAATGTGTGAACTAAGCAGGCAGAGGTATAACAGGCAGCAGTCCTTGTGGCTGTTGCTTGCTTGGTGCATACCTCCCATTAGACTGGGTCAGCAGCAAGTGTAACCCCAGCTCTTTAAGAGTTAAAACATGAGGTGCTATAGGGTTGTCCAGTAGGGGGCTGCAAAGCTCAGTAGGGACTACCATAATGGGGGGGGGGGGGGAGGCACAATCTGCAGTGGATTCAGAGGGCCTGAAGGAGAAGCTCTGTGCCAAGAGAGCTTCTGCTGTTTGTTTGATAAGCCTATATCCAACGATTTCTGATTACATGATGAGGAGACCGTAACTGCAGACTGTGTCTCAACACCAGCCCGGAAGGATCAAGAGGCAGAGCCAGGGGTCTAGCTATAATTGAGCTGATGGGCCCCCCCCACCCGAAGCTCCACCCATCCCTATTTTCTTCATTGTCTCCCTCATACTGAGGGGCCACCGGGGAGGGGGTGAACACGGGCCCCCTCTCCCCTTGCTACGCAGAACTGAGTGCAGAACTGAGATTCCAGATTCCGGTTTGGACATTAGTGTCCGGGGTGGGGGGAGCTCTCAACAAACAAACAAACAAACAAACAAACAAACAAACAAACAAACAAACAAACAAACAAACCCAGTTGGGGACACATGACATGAGTCTGATCAAGTCTCTGTCATTTTCTTTTTGGCAAATTATATTTGTGTTAAGAGGAGCTAAACTTTGAGGCACACACTCAATCAGGGGTGTAACAAGGCTGGAGTGGGCCCAGAGACAAAATTTTAAAATGGGCCCCTCGCTGATACACACAGGCACACACTTCACAATATATAGTCATGTGACTTGCCTCTGGGGCCCCCCTCGAGGTGTGGAGGGCCCCCAGGCAGCCGCCTCCCCCTGCCTAATAGTAGTTACGCCCCTGCACTCAATAGTCGCTACAATTGTGATCCACATTTCTATAGAAAATTAGAGGCAATGGAAATCCCACAAGGCAGGATTGCACTGCCATTGTAGAAGAACCGATCCACAGTACGCAGAAATGGTTATACAGCCACCAAGGATGTTGGGGTGGTTTGCAGGTAAGGCAAAATTTTCTTGTGTGAAGGGCTCCATGCCGATGCGGTGCTTCGGGGCCTTCCACACATTGCACAACAGCAAACACAGGCTTGTACCAACCAAGCAGACTTTCAACTGGGAGCCACAGCCAAATGTAGCTTCCTGCCGGGCATATTCTGCCTGGGCTGTAGTAGCTCAGAGGCAGAGCATCTGCTTTGCATGCAGAAGGCCTCTGGTTCAATCGCTGGCATCACTCGCGGAGCCACCATTTATTTATTTGTCACATTTATTTCCTGCACTCCCTCCAAGGAGCTCAGGGCGGAGTACATGGTTGTTTTTATCCTCACAACAACCCTGTGAGGCAGGTTAGGCTGAGAGATACTTGACTGGCCCAGAGTCGCCCAGTGAGTTTCGTAGTTGAATGGGGATTCGAACTTAGGTCTTCCCGGTCCTAGTCCAGCACTCTAGCCACACCCCAGGGGCCGTGCCTCACGCCTCAGCCACACCCCCAATGTCAGATGCCGGGCATGGTTTGCTCGCAAAATCTGGTGGCGGCGCGTTCGCAGAGTGGCCGGAGTGGCTATTTCTGCTTTTTGCCCCCTGCTTCTGATGCCCCCTGCGTCTGACTTCAGATGCTGACGGGGCATGGCTGGGGGCGGGGCACAGTGGCGAGCTGTACCCAGGCTGCCGCTGACCTCCCTCCACGCCTGCCTGGCATCTCCAGGTAGGCCTGGGAAAGATCCCTGCCTGAAATCCTGGAGAGCTGCTGCCAGTCAGTGTAGACCATACTGAATTGGATAGACCAGTGGTCTGACTCCGTATAAGACAGTTTCCTATGTACCTGTGTCATAATCATGTGTGCAAACATGTGTCACATTCTCACTTCCCATTTTTAGATGCATGCTGGCAAATATCATGTGTGAAGAGGCTCTGATATAATACATTTCAAATCTTCACAAGCCACTTCAGCTACATTGTCTCAGTAATCTCTACAACAGCCCTGTTAAGCAGGCCTGTATTGCTCTCCTATTGCAGTTTGGAGGCTGAGACCATGGTGGGGTGCCTTGGACAATCCAGTGAGTGAGATTTAAACCGTGGACTTTCCAGAGTATGGTTCAATGTTCCTGCAAGTTCCAGCATGCAAATATTAATTCAGATCACTCTCGGCTATGTATATTGAGGGCAAAAGGAATGTGTCTCTCAAGTCTAGAGTGCCTCTAGAATTTACAACCAGTCAAATTTGATTTAAGCTGAGGTACTTGAATGTAAGCTGTAATTTCCAATACTTGGCAATAAATTCTACGGAAATCAAGGGTGGGGGTGGGGGTTGCATTCAAGTAAGTGCATTCAAACTGAGGTGCCAGTCAGCTTCGATCTAAGTCCATGTCTGTGAATCAAGTTGACAATTACAAATTACATACATTTCTATGCCTTAATTCAAAGTATCTATTGACATTTCATCATACAAATCTTTGCTAGTCTTGACAATTCATTTCCCCCAAACTCCTTCCTTGATTGCCTTCCTAGTGGTTGCAATATAATAGCTCTTTAGATTTGCTGTGAAGGAAATGAATCATGTTTTTGAGTAGCTTTCCACCACCTATAGAGATGGCCTTTGGGGCAATTATTGTATCTTCCAGCTTTTAAAAGTCAGGAAGTCTACATGAAACATGTGTAGAGAGTACTTAAAAGCCCTGTTCAAAATTATGTTGTACATGCATACTGGTGCATGTACACTTAGATGTTTGTGTGTGAACGACTGTACATGTGTTCCTTTTTTAAAACAGTGAACCTGGGTCCAGGCCCCCTCAAATGCATGGTACAGAGAAGAAATGTACTACTGTGCATGTGTTGAACATAATGGGTGGTAATGTACAGTCTAGAGATCTCTAGATTCAGATCTCTACATGCATACTCATACACTGTGCATTGATTGCATATGCTTTGGGCATAACATGTGAATAGGGCTTAAACACCATGGTCGCTTCAGATGATACTCTGAGCCCAATTCAGCATGTGGGGGAAGAGTATGGGCATGCACATCCCACCCCCGCCCCCAAGCCTGCCATTGTCTAATTGTGCATGGGATGGATCACCCACACTACCTCTCAATGCATAGTTTGAATACAGTACACATGATTCCTCCTCATGTGATTAGGCACCAATGTGCCTGCTGGTGTGGGGAGAAGACATGTGTGCCCATGTTCCTCCCTCAAGCATTGAACTGGACATATTGGAGTATTGTCCAAACTATTCACTTTCCTTAACAAAACAGCACCCACATCTCCAGGAGATTTTTCAGATGGTGCCTTTACTACGACTTTACTTTGGGAGGGTGGGTGTGCACTCACATATCAGCCAGATTGACCCCGAAGTCCATGTGATATTTCGGAGAGCACTCTGCACATGATGAAGGTTTCCCCCTCTGTACTGGAACCTAGCCCGACTTATTTCCGGGGTAAACAAATTCTCTTTCCGCGTCAGAGTATCCGATATGCCCTGAACTTGCAATAAAGCCTCATGGTAAACCTGTGATAAAGCCTGCTGTCTGAAGAAGCTCCAGTTGAACCTCTTCTGTGGCACTTCAGCCCTCTTGCAGACAAAGGAATTTCCTTTGCCCTAATTACCATCCCAATTCCAGAGAAGGGAACCGAGGATGGAGTTTACAGCCTTGTGAGCAGCAGGATGACCTTCTGAAAGCCTTTCCTCAGCTAGAGTGTAAAGCTGTTGGGCACCCAAGGGAATTCCTCATAAAATCACATTGATGCAGCTGATGGGAAGCAACAGGGAGGAGAAGCCCGTTGGTCCCTTAGGAGCCGTTCTGCACATTATGCAGAATGAGGTAGTCAAATTCTGGACTGTAACACTTCAGCCTGCAAGTGGGGGGTGGTGTGCGTGGCCATTTTGAAAGTTCCCTCTCACAAAGAACACCTTGCATGTAGTAAGCAAATACATCAGGAAGAGGGCTATGCAAAACCTTTCTCACTGATGAGCTAGTTTATTACTTGCAAGGGAGTTTATACCCGGCCTGTCTAATGTGCAGATCAGCAGCTCTGAGTGAGGATGTACAGGGTATGCAATGTACATATGTGTTTCCTGTCTTGGAACTGAGAGAAAAGCATATTTTAAAAGGCCATGGAGGGCATTTGCAATGAAAAATTGGCAGGCTGCGGAGGGAAGGGTTAAAATTCCTTGTACCATCTACCAATTATTTCCTGCAAAATGCCCAGAACCCCTTAGCCTTACAAGGCAAAGATAGGATTGGGAATCTGTTGTTTATTGGGACAATTTGAACTACAATGGTAATGTGGTGTTCTGTGGCCCTGTGTGGTTCCTGGTTGATGATGCCTCTATCAGATTTCCTATTTAGTCTTCTCCTACAAGAGTTAAACTAGTTCTGCTTAATATCCCTTTGGAGAAATTTGCTCATCATGGATTCTCTATGGAAAGTTTCAATATAAAAAGTATTCAACAGCTCAATTTATTTCACACACATATTGCACACCACATGAGAGGCAAACTTCTCTTTCTCTTGGGCCACGTGTAAACAAAATGTGGAACCGAGAAGCCAGTTTGTCTCTTGGGTCTTTCAGTTGCCCTGCAGCAGTCCCTCTGCTGGGATGTTGCTAACCCTCCTCTGAAGCTTTGAAGGAGCCCAAAAAGTTGCACTTGCATCATGGGATTTCTAGATTTCACAATATGAAACCTGAATCATTGTGGCATGTATATATGCATGTGAATATTTCAGATCTCAGTGCATGAGATTTCTAGTGGAGAAGAATTTCAAAAAGGGGATATTAGTCTGCGGATTTCAAAAGGGGAATTTCAAAAGGGGATATTAGTCTGACTTGATAAAGCATTTCAGAAATGCATGGAGGATATGGCTAGCATGAATAATTAGCCGTGGGAGCTAAATGGAGTCCCCACATTTAGGGGAAGAATAGCATTGAGTACTGGATACATATGATGAATTAAAGCTAAAAACAAAGTATCTGTCAGAAAATTGGGAAATTTAATTTGAATTCTAAATTTTTAGGAATTAGTTTGATATTTGTTGCAACTATTGTTTTTATTCAGTTAGTCAAGAAGATTTGATAGCATTCTATAGAGGAGTGCATGCTTAGGAAGACTTATAGAGTCTACCCAAAGTGCGTAGGTTCAGGGCTGGTTCATGAGTGGTCTTCATGTGATGGCATCAAGTGTCTTTGGCCATTTTCCTCTGTGAAGGCATGCCAGTCACCCTCCCCGCTGAGTTTTGAAAACAGCTGGAACTCCTCTTCTTCCAAAAAGCATTTGAAAACTGGTTTTAATCTTTTGCCAATTTTAATCAGTTTTAGCCTTTGTATGGCTGCCTGCATTTAATTTTTGGCAGTGTTGGTTTTAATTTTTGAGTATTCTGTTTTTTATTGTAAGTTCCTCAAGTAGCAGTGTTACGAGAACTGCCTGTTCGGGGGCTACAAGCAGCACCCCTCCATATGATATGGAACTGCAGGCTTGCAGTCCTCATCTTGGCTACTTGGATTTGTGGGACTGTGAGCCTTCCACATGCCCATATCTGGCAAACTCTCAGTTAGCACAAGCAGCATGGGGCAACTACACTCCAGGTCAAGTATGACATGCGACTGCAAGGTATCCCTCCCATGCCCCTCTCTATTTACAGAGAAGGAGGCTGGCTGAGCAGATGTGAGTTAAGGAGAAGGACTATTTCTCAAGAGAATCATGACACTCCTCTTTTCCTTGGCACAAAGGATTAGTCTTACTAATTGCCTCAAAAGGACCTCGGATAAGGCTGTAGCACTCCCACCTCACAGTTGCAGCCTTAATGGCCTGGCGGTGGGCCAGAGGAAGAGGCTCCTTTGTGTGAAGAGCATTCAGATCTCCACACCTGGAAGGTCTTCCTGACCCATGAGATAAGTTTTGAGCTCGCCCATTTACCCTGTCCCATAAAGGTTTTTCAAACCATCTTCTTTATATATATTTCTCTAAGGCATACCTGTGGCTAATCCCATGCATGGCAGCTCTCGCGATAGTTCAGAGAGCTGCCGGATAGCCATGGGATGGGTGGGAGGAAGAAAATGGTGGCAGCCGGCAGGATGGACGAGTGGGCAGGAAGGCAAGCTGGTAGTGGGACGGACGAGCGGGCAGGAGGGGAAGCAGGTAGTGGTAACGAGGGCGGGCGGATGGGGGAGAGAGAAAATGACAGCGGCCGGCCAGCGGGTGGGGAGGGGGGAGAGAAAACAACGGTGGGCAGGCAGAGAAGTGGCAGTGCAGGGGGAAATGCCGGTGGTGGCGACTAGGCAGGTGAGGGTGAGGCAGCTAGAGGCGCAGATATTCTGTACCCAGCCCACCTAGTTTCACTTTATTGTCCGGCAAGATTGCACACACCCATGTTTGAATCATACAGCATGTATCCCTTTGCTAACCACAGTTGCCATCCCCTGCAGCCAGGAGGTGTGACCCGTGGTTGGCCCAAAGGCATGTTTTTGCCTGTTTCAACCCCAAGCCCCAATCAATGGCATGCTCCCTCTTTGGACCCACCACCGGCATGTGTTTTGGCTCTGGCAATTCCATCTACCATGGCCATGGCTCCAGCTTCGCTTCCAGCTTCTGGTTTGGACCTATCTCCTGATCCAAACCACACTCCACATTTGGCTGCCTCCGAGAACCAACCTCTCCTTGACATTCCCTGGAACCAGCCGCTTTCCTGGTTCCCTGGCTTGTGAGTGGCATGCTTGCCTTTCTTCTGCCCTCTCCTTCTACTTGGCCCCTGTGAAGGAGGACCCCAGCATTCCCTATCCTGCAAGTGTGACCAACACATCAACGGAATTGGAAGAAGGTATTAGTAATAAACCCTCTCTCTCCTGCTCCTCTTCCTTCTAAGTCTAAACTCTGCACTCCACGTCCTCTCTCTGGCAAGCCTTAAGCTGATCTAGTTGCAAATCAGATGCCTCTTCGTGAGTTTCTAATAGATATTGCTAATCAAGTTTTTATTGCCTTTTATGTTTCCCAGACTATGGGAAACACCTGTATCGGGTAGCAGCGATATAGGAAGATGCTGAAAGGCATCATCTCATACTGTGCAGGAGGAGGCAATGGTAAACCCTCCTGTGTTCTATCAAAGACAACCACAGGGCTCTGTGGTCACCAGGAGTTGACACCGACCCAACAGCACACTTTGTCTTTACCTTTACCGCCCACCTAACTATTTTTTTATTTCCTGAACCCCAATAATCCTTAAATAAATCTGATTGCACAATATTCCTATCTCAAGTCTTTATTTCCAGACCAAAGCTTTGCACAATTGACACTGTAATGGACTGTTCACTCTAAGCCTCGCTAATTCCCCACATGAGCCCCAAAGTAGACTCAGGACGTTCCCCCAGCATTCCAGAACAGTTCCATTAACAGTGTGCTGGAGTGGCAGGGCAGAAATATTTAAAATAAACACAATAGGACTTTTATTGAAATGTTTGTAAAATAGGTACAGAAGGCATGTAATCTGTAAAGAGTTCCAACACAAGATAATTTCAGAAATCTTGAGCTAGCTTCAGAAACACAGCCAGTCCGGATGCCCTGCTCAGTAACCAACTTCATTTAGATCGAAGCATATTTTTCGATTGGTTCATTCTGTCATTTTGATCTGTTCCCACATAGTGCTCCATAATTCTTTTCATTATGCCAACGTTTAATTCACTCTCCTTCAGATTACCTGAGTTTCATTATTCTGGATTACACAATGTAGTTACAGTAATAACACCTGTCAATAACGCCGGTCTTGTTAGGAAATGCTTGAAACTTTAACTGGCAACGGCACCTGAAACAACCAGTCAGCCAAAGACTTGTGTGGAATCTCCATCATCTCAAGAAATTCCAGCTAACAAAATAGCTGTCCTTGGAAGCAGAATTCAGACCGAAACAAAGATGTTGGGGCCTGTACTGAAGATCGTTTAGGGGAGCAATGGTAGAGTCCTCCTTAGTGCTAACTTCCCAGTGGCACTGATCCTTCAGCAGTAGATTGGGAAGATGCTGCTAGACATTGACTGAAGAGCCTTGGGCTCAAATCCTGTTCAGCCATAAAGTTTATGAGATAGGCTTGGGCAAGTCATCATGAACTCCTTCATGCCCTATGTTTGTACTTCACATCTCAATTGTACTAAGTGTAGGCCCCCAAATGCCAAGTGTGAGTCGTACAAACACATTTGCAACCACGTGTATGATACAGATATTACTTATTTATTTATTTATTTATTTATTTATTTATTTATTTAACATATTTTTATACTGCCCCAAACTTACGTCTCTGAGCAGTTTACAACAAAAAACATAAATGACAAAAATTAAAACATGCAGCCGGCATGGGCCGTACCTTCCTGTCAAGAGTGCGCTTAGTGGCCAGCCTGGGTTTAATTTTGAATAGTGTTTTTGCTGCCACCATCCAGTTCCCATGTTCCCCTCCCTCCCTCACCCAACTGACACCATGGGGCTATCTAAGAACCATCTTGTTCTAAGGTAGGCCTGCTTAACTTTGGCCCACCTGCAGATGTTGGCCTACAACTCCCACAGTCCCTGGCTATTGGCCACTATGGCTGGGGATTATGGTTGCTAAGAGTCGACACTGACTTGACGGCACTTAATCAATCAGTCCAAAAATAGCTGGGGGGGTGGGACAAAGTTGTGTAGGCCTGCTCTAAGGGGAGGAGAGAAGAAAGAAGTGACAAAGCCTACAGAACTCATCATGCAAAGGTCTAAGCATGTGGCTTGATGTATTTGTTCTTTATTTAAGCTTTTCTGTAAACCACTTTAGGAGGTCCACATGAAAAGTGGTAGGTAAATGCCAAGGAGGGAGAGAGGGCTGGCCTTGTCTTTCAGCCAAACCTTCCTCATAGGGTTACTGTGAGCGTAAAATTAGATGACTCTCAGGTAGAGCTAGCAGGTCTCAGTGTGTGTGTCCTGAAGTTTCAGAGGTTTAGGCTCTTTCTGAGGGTTTCTAGGGTCAGGACTACTGTTTTCTGCTCGGCCTGAGAGTGTTTGCCGTTAGCTCTGACTTCCTGTTTGTCAGGCTCCATCCTGAGCCTCACGGGGGCAACCAAGCACAGCCAGAGTTGCCCCCTGGCCTGACCTATGAGGTGCTGTTCCCTGCCTTTGCCATGCTCCACCCCATCTGACCTGGGCCTCCATCACCTGATTTATGAAGCCCCCACCCCTTCACTCCCAGACTCTACACCAGGCCTGCTCAACTTAGGCCCCCCCCCAGCTGTTTTTGGTCTACAACTCCCATAATCCCCAGCCATAGTGGCCAATAGCCAGGGATTATGGGAGCTGTAGGCCAGCATCTGCAGGAGGGCTGATGTTGAGCCCTCAGTCTTGGGGTCTGAGTTTCAGGAGAATTTGCAACCCTAACCCTGCCTAGGGATATCACTCTGCCCTACTTGGAGGGAGAGTGGGATATAAATGATTGGTTTTTTCCTGTGTAAATGAGTCTCAGATATAATGGGAGCTGATGATGGCTTACTGTTGGAGCCAAGGGAATCCTTTGGGCCCTTTAGGAATGTAAATGATCAGTGCAGGGAGAAGGGAGGGGTGAGTGTGGCACCCATGAGTCAAGCAGGGGGCCCGTCGGGACCAGGACTGTAACAGGGGCAAAGGGTTAACAGCCCCCCACCCCCACCTCCATGCCATGGTTCTATCCAGATTTCCCCTCCCACAGCTACTATTCTCTTACATAAGGAACTTACGTAAATCAGGGCCCATGATGTGTTTAATGCCATGTGTATTTTGGCCCTAGGAACAATGGATAAAAAAGAAAATGCTTGAAACAGCAAGGTTGCTGGTATGAGTACTTTAAATGTGTGGGCCGTTATAGATAAAATGTAAGAGGAAGATGGTCTGGGTTGCAGCTAGATATTGCTGACGATTTACATTCCTTTCTAAGTTTTGACCTTTCTTGCTGTATAATCAAGTTGGGCTGGTCCAATCTAACTGGAGCCAATGTGAGTGTTTGCATTAAAGCAATATTGGTCAAGGCAAGATGCTTCCAGGTGTCATTAAAATGCCTCAGACTAAACTAACACAAGGACGTGCTCATAGTTTATGGATGCATCCATCCAAGACGAGGCAAGGTGAAAGTGGAGATGACCAGGTTTGCTCTGCAACAAACCAAACCAAATCAAACCAAACCAAACCAAACCAGGACACCAGGAATGTGCTTCACAGCCAACTATTTCATTGTTATTGTCACGCCGGTTTAGGAAACTGACACGATAAAACCAGTTGGGGCAAACTGATATGACAAGTGAAAGTAAATTTAGCTACACTTACACACCATATCACAGTCCCCCCCTCCCCGCTGCCTTCCCCAGCGCCCTCCTGCTACCTTCACACTCACAGCATGGTTGATAGATGTCTTGGCCAGCTCATGGATATGCCCTACTCTGCCTTCCCCTCTCCCATGCTTCAGACACAGGTTGTCTGCCTTTTGAAAATTCCTAATTAAAAGTGAATGCGTTCAGGACCCATTGGTGGCGGACAGAAAGGGTATGATTTACTGGGGCTTGGAGATCCAGAGGGACTTGACCCAGGGGTTGCAAACCCTATTATCATGCGGGGGTGGGGGACCAAGGATAAATTGTAGGTCATGCTTGAGGATATTTATGGAAAGTGTTGTACTATTGATGAGATTTTCTGGAAGCAATCAGAAGCAGAACAAGCAACGCTGGCCAGTGCAGTGCCCTTCTGTAGAACACCGCGAGTGTGCTCGTGCAGTTCTCTAGGACTTGTAGCTTGGGAGCAGTGCTCCCTCTAATAGGGATTCCCAGATGTTGTTGACTACAATTCCCAGTATCCCAAGCAAGCTGAAATGGCCTTTGCTTGGGGATAATGGGAGTTGTAGTCAACAACATCTGGCATTCCCTCTTAGAGGGAAAACTGCTTGAGAGGCAGTGGCATTTATGTTTCCCTATGTGAAATGCTCTCTCAAGCACAAGATGTAACCACATTGATCCAGGGACAGTGGAAGCCACAGTGTTACTGGTAGGGTTACAGGGCTTGAAGTGAGTACTGAGTTAGGCCTGGTGGTGGTCTACACAACGGGTTCCCCACCTTGGATTGACTACAACCTTTAGCTACTGTGGCTGGGGATGATGGGCATTACAGTCCAACATTTGGGGACCCAAGGTTGGGAACAGGAGTGACCTTAGGGCAGGGCAAGCAGGGTGGCTGCCCCGGGCCCCCGCTCTTTTAATCCCCATTAAAATGGAAGGGCCCTCCACATTGGCTGATTTGCCCCAGGCAAATCAAGGACAGCCCTGGTTGGGAACCCCTGGTCTACACACTGCAGAGAAGACATGAAACAAACACAGACACCCACCCATGTCTGGCAGTGGCTATAAATATGAATCGGGCAGCCACAATCCTAAGGAGGGAGAGGAAAGAGACGCTAAAGGACACCAAGGCCAGAAAAATAAAGCTTTAAAATGAATTGTTTGCAGCCATGTTGGTCCATTAAAAAAATAATTAAAACATTGGCTGGCTAATACCATAGTTAGGACCAACAGTCAATAAGTTATAAAATAGCAATTTCGGATGTAATTTCAGAATTAACATAGAAACATTTCCTGATTTGGTTTATGTATGTGGGAGGCGGCCGGCCTTACAGGTGTATACTGTGCCCAAAGAAATGATGCTTGGGCTCTGTATGGAAGCAATGAATATGACCTTATTTCTGAACACAAAACTAAAATCACTCCAATCATGTTTAAAATATTGAGAACTGACTGGGAGTGGGAAGGGGCTTGTGACGAGAGCCCCCAGCTTCTCAGCCCTGCACACCCAGGCCGTTCCTGCAGCAGTGCAGTGAAACCAGTTTTCCTACAGCTCAAGCCTGGGCAAGATTAGGCATGTCTGTTGATAATGGGGTGATTGCATTTCCAGAGCGCACTTAGATTGCTAATGTTTGATTTGCAAGGAGATTGGCCTCACAGAAGAGACAAGGGGTGAGTAGGGAGTAGGACTGAGATGGGGCCAGCCCCTGTGCCTGGGCAATGGGATCTTAGCAGCTCATGGCTGAAGTCTGGTGGACGATCATAAATAGAGCCTGGTGGCTCCAGAGGTAGAGTCAAAAGCAAGATCACTTTTCAGAGCTGGCCTGTGGGCTTCTCCATCTCCACTGTGAGTTACCTGCTGCAACATGGTCAAACCAGCAAAATAACAAATAGTGGGAAACTGACCCTGGTATGTTGATGCTCCTCCCCTCTGCTGGCAGCCTGGGGCAGAGTCCCCTCTCACCTCCTTGTGTGGCCTTTTATGGGCCTTTTGACCCATAGGAACCATGCAGGTTGGCACAGTGCAATGTTGGCTATAAATGAAAGAAGGGGAGAGTTCAGTGATTTCTAGGAAGATGGACTGGAGATGATTGGCTGTACCCTATTTTCCCTGGCATAGTATCATTTCTTGGGGGCAGCAATGCAAGAAGCCTACTTATACAAGTGAGTCCACTTACAGAAGTCTGTCCATAGGGCCAGAAGTCTTAAGTGTCAGGTAACTAGACGTGAACCAGTCAAAGTAATGTACTTTTATTGTTATGCATCCCATTGGTTTCCATGCTAACCATATGCTTAAGGTTACGAACTTGTACATGCTAATCCTATTTTAACTCAGTAGGGCTTACCTTCCAAGCATGCATAATACATCAACAGAAGTGCCAAATAAAACATAACTTTGGCTGGATCATGTCCAATATGGCTGGATCATGTCCAATATGTTGCTTAGTTGCTCTGAAATTGACATTTGTTAGATCTTGTGCTGTGTGGGGCATAAAGGACTTTTTCTTGAATACAGTTGTGGAAAGTAACAGACTCATACACTCAAGAGTGAGGTTTAACTCTCTCTCTCTCTCTCATTCTCTGTGCACATTTTAAACTTTAAAACTGGGTACAAACTAGTTGAACCTAAGCACTTACATTCTTGGGTTTTCAGTGGGGTAATTCCACACATGCTTCATATTTCCCCAGTGAAATCAATCAGACACAAAGTGTTTATCTTTCGCTGACTTGTGCCCATTCTCTTTAACAGGAATGTTGCGTGGTTATAGCCCTATTCATACATTACATTGTACAGATGTTTGTGCAGTTGCACATGCTTTTATGTGAATGGCTGTACCTGCGTTCTTTTAAAAATCCACCTGGCTATCACCCGCTCAGCCACATGCTCTGAACAGGAAGTTTACTGCTGTACTTATAACATACTATGGAACACATTCATTTTTTTAACTGTTTTTCAAGCTGGGGTTCCAGGGGTTCATTTTTATGACAAATCTGCAAGTGAGGTAGCCTCCATTCCCACACACACCTTCCTTTGGCTTTCCCTGAGAGTCTGATCAGAGTCCGTCACACATTGTAATTAGTAGGTGCACAGAGGAAACTCCTTGCTTTGTGAAATTTCAACACAAATCCCAGAGGTAATTACTATTTATGGCATGCGAGAAAGTAACCAATCGCTTTCGCAGTCCACGTGACTTCCTAATATGTCACTGTTACAAATCAACATGAACTTTCCCATTGCCTCAACAGGGTCAAAGTTGCACCCTCAGGAAAAAAGTTTAGCTATGACAGAAGAGGTTCGACAGGTGCTGAAAACATTCCTATGCACCCTGAGGTGAAAACCAGGCCTCAGCTCAAGAGCAGCCTTTATTCCTCCAAGTGTCAGCTGGCATTTGGGGAAGGCTTGTGGGCTGATGTATTTGTGCGATGCCCCAAATCAAGGGGCTTCCGCTTATATGATGTTCCTGTTAGGAATAGAGAGGCAGACAGGCAACCAAAACAAGAAATTGCAGCAAGTTCTCGTTCATTGTAACCTGACAAAAATTGCCGTTGGTAGCTGCTGAAGAACCCGGAGTTATTGAAATCAAGGTTGGCACACCACGAGAGCCAACGTGGTGTAGTGGTTAGAGTGCTGGACTAGGACTGAGGAGACTCGAGTTCAAATCCCACCCGAGTTCAAATCCCCATTCAGCCATGATACTTGCTGGGTGACTCTGGGCCAGTCACTTCTCTCTCAGTGGTTGTTGTAAGGAGAAACTGAAGTATGTAGTACACTGCTCTGGGCTTCTTGGAGGAAGAGCGAGATATAAAATGTTAAAAAATAAAATAATAATAATTAATAATAAGCATTTGTAAAGCCCACTGATTTCAGCCAAGTGCCTGGAAGTTTGCCAATGTCTCATTTCCAGTCACGGTTCAAGTCTACAAAAAGAGCTGCCTGGCTACAGAGTCATCAACCTGCCACACCCAATCATAATGTCAACATCATTCAAAAGCTTGAACACTTTGTGTGTTCTTTGTGTGTTCATGTGATTCAGCCCACTCATTCAGGAGAGAGGCCCAGCTTAGGCTTTGGTGAGCCTTTAAAGGGGAATCAAGGTATCAAAAGCCTCATGGGAAATCACAAGACTTCTTAGTTGAATTGGAGGTGGATAATCTTATCCAGAGAGCTTTTTGACAGAAACCAGAAGTACGGATAAATCTAACTGCAATTCAAACCTTTTATCTGATTGGTGTCCAGAGATCCTCAGAAGGCTTGGAGACCTCGGCTTCTCCCCCCCCCCAACTCATGGTGTTATAGCAGCTTAGTTTACTAGCCTTTGGGGAGCACACTCATCTTTGCTGGCAAACACCAAAGAACCCGGCTCCACTCAGTGCTGGTGGGGGCCTGCCACACACTGCCCAGGGGCGTAGCTAGGGGAGAGGGGGCTCCTGTTCACCTCTCTCCCCTGCCGCCCCTTGGAGTGAGGGAGATAATGAAGAAATTAAGGAGGGGTGGAGCTGGGGGCCCTCAGGAGCTGTGTGCTCAGGGTTGCCAGAACCTAAGGGGTATACTCGTGAGCCAAATGGGCCGTAAGCCAGAATTTGGCTTTTTAAAAGCAAAATCTGGCCACCTAGCTCTGTGTGTGTGTGTGTGTCTCTTTAAATCTATCACTACCTGGCCTGAACGCTGCTGCCAGTTGATGCAGACAATAGCAGGCTAGATGGACTAGTTCAATAGAATAGAATTCAATGGCCTAATTCAATAGAAGGTGGTGTCACACGTTTATAGGATACACAATACATAATGGATTGTGTTGCACTGCAACACATTACACTGCCACTGAACTCCTAAATAATTTCTGCTCAGAAAATCTGCTCCTGCTGGCAGCTGCTGCTGTCCAGTGTAATATTTCCACCCCTCACCCCCCCACAAAAGCAGTATCCAGTGGCTGAATGTGGTCTGCTGTGTTAGGCTGATGGCAGAGGGCCAATGAGAAGGCACTACTGTGCCTAGGCTGCCACCCTCCCTCACCCTCTCTGAGCAAGCCAATAGCTGGCTTAAAAAAGAAAAAAAAAAACTCTGAGCAAGTCAATGAGCCGGGTCTCACAGTCAGTGAGAGCTGGTTTGCGAAGTTGAGCTTAGCCCGCTCTCCCCGCACATGATCCCAGCGGGAGCCCTGGGCAGCCGGATTGGCCGCCCACACGATTGCTGGCTCCGTGACGGAGCTGGTGGGGGCTAGGGAGCTTGGGGGCCATGCGGCCCCCGGAAGCTCCAGTATGCTCTGAGTGAGCGTGCAGGGCATACTGGGGAGACTCCCGGAGCTGGGAGGCGGCTTTTTGCCTCCCCTCCGGGGGTGTCCTCATGAGTAGCCGCGGTGAGGAGCCATACCACAGCTACTCACGATCAGAAAGCCCGGGTTTGCGGAGCACTCGCTCCACAAACCCGGGCTAAGGGGAGGGCTAAAAAAGCGGGCTAGCCCGATTTTGGCTGATCATGAGAATAGCCCCATAATCTGGCTACCATTCTGAAAACAAGTGTAATCATTCCATCATAAAAGGAAAAGATTGCATAATTGAATGTTATTGTAACAAATGTGTGTGTGTGTGTACACATATACACACACACTGTTGATGCCAGAGTCCAGGTTGTGTCCAATAGCCTAGGTTGCCCCACCCTAGTTTCGCTATTGGAAACAGAGCAATGTAACACAACAAGCTTTCACCACTTGTTCTCAAATTTCTCGCAAACTTTGCTCATCTATGCTTGAAATGGTTGCCTGGCACCCTTTTAAAAATGGGAAGCAGCAGCTTCTACTTTGGCTACTGGGCTGCTTTCTTTGCCTGCCATTCTGCCCTCTCCAAATTGACCCCCCCCTTGCTTTCCCTCCAACAACATTTAAAATGCACAGAAAGGTTGAAGTTCTCCCTCCCCCACTGTTCGCTGGCAATGGTGTTTCCGGTTTCAAAAGGGTATGGGGCCCCGTAATGTGCAGTTTGGCATTCTTCACATATTAGGCTTTGAGATGTACACCACCACATATATATCTTAAGTGTACATTTAAAATGTAATGTGTGAAGAGACAAACGCGTGTTGGGCACTCATCAGGAAGCCAAGATTAGCTGTGGAGTGTACATTCGGTCACCAAGCGTCGCATGTGCCATGGTCGTTAACGTTCAAAGAATAAGAGAAACAATATTACAACAACACAGGCAACACAGTTGAGAAGTGTTACACACTGAAGCGGCAGGCACAGGAACGTCCTTAGCGGGTCCTGCTGGCTGACAGAGAGAAGCTGGAAGAGGCCAGCTCAGTAGTGGGTAATCCCTCCCCTCCCCCCACAACGCCTGGGGCAGCCGACGTTAGCAGCGGCGGCGGCGGCTGCTGCATAGAACGCGCGCAAGCTCTTTTTTCTTTATGAATGAACGCGAACAGAAGCGCCGGGGCGTCGTGTTTACATTTCTCCCATTGTGACGTCGGCGGGCTTCGCCGCGTTCCATTCACTGAGAGAGAGAGAAGGCAAGAATGGGGCCCGCCGTTAGGTGGCGGGGGGAGAGGAAGCGATAAGGCAAAGAGAGAAAGAAAGCAGAGAACAGGAGGAGGAGGCGGCGGCGGCGGCGGCGGCGGAGGGTGGGGCGAGGTAGTAAAAGGGGTCCGCCTACGCACGCACCTCGGGGAGCGAGCGGGCAAGCAGCACCAGCCGCGGCGGTAGGCAGCGGCAGTGTTATTAATGACTGTGCTGGAACAGCTGGTGCTGTGCTTAAGCCCAGGCGAGATGCACCACTAGGGCCGCCGTGGCCCTCCCTGGGCAAGACAGGAGGGAGCCTGCGTGGCGCCGGCGGCCATGGTGGAGCTGCGGGAGATGGACTGCAGCGTGCTCCAGCGCCTCATGCACCGCGACGACGCCAGCAGCAGCAGCAGCTACAGCCCGGGCGGCTCGGTCTCCGCGACTCTGGCCAGCCACGCCGGCGGGAAGTGCCTCCTCCTGGACTGCAGGCCCTTCTTGGCCCACAGCGCCGGCTACATCCGCGGCGCGCTCAACGTGCGCTGCAACACCATCGTCCGGCGCCGGGCGAAGGGTTCCGTCAGCCTGGAGCAGATCTTGCCGGCCGAGGAGGAGGTGCGCTCGCGGCTTCGCTCCGGCCTGTACGCGGCTGTGGTGGTGTACGACGAGCGGAGCCTGCGGGCCGAGTCGCTGCGGGAGGACAGCACCGTGTCGCTGGTGGTGCGGGCGCTGCGCAGGCACACGGAGCACACCGACATCTGCCTGCTGAAAGGTGAGAGTGGGCCGCTCCGGATGTGGCGGGCTTCCTTGGGAAGGGGGCTGTGGGTTTCCATCCCCGGAAGGAACCCCCTCTTCTTTGGCTTCCAGGGCCCGCCGGCGCTGCGATCCGTCAGAATTAAACCCCACTCCCCGCCCCCGAACCCCCTGGCTTCGAGGAACTAAGTGTGCTCCGCTCGGTTGGGAGCATGGCTGCCGCCGGCCTTAGCCCTGGACCCTTTCTTCAGTGCCGGAAGAACGAGAGTGCCTCTGAGCATGTGCTTTTCTCTCGCCTCCGACAGGGTGATCTCCTGGCTCCAGGTCTGACCCGACTTCTAGTTGCCTAGAGACAGTAACCCTATTCAGACATTATACTGTACGAGTGCGCAGATGCCTGTACACGGTTACATATTTTTGTGTGAATTATTGTCACCCGGCTTCTTGCCTTGTAACTCACAGGCAGATTCTTCCCCTGTGTGGGCAATTCTCTAGGCACATAGGAAGGGAGTTTTCTGGACAGGGGCCATGTTTATGATGTGTTGTACACAACTCCAGGCACCTATATCATTTTTTTTTTTTAAAGTAGCCACTACAAATCCTTATTTTCTCTGTGTATATTTCTTTCGTGGGGCAGGGGAGGGTGTCAGACTTCTCTTCCTTGGTCTTATGGCTATAGTTTAAAGTGCGCTTTTTAGACATCTGTTGTTGCTGGAAGCTTCTTGCAGTAGGGGGACTGGAGATGAATGCAAACTTAGATTGTTTTATTAGACATCCTCCCATAGTTGCTGGGGAGGGGATGTGTGGAAGGAGTTGGGTTCTGTCCAGCTGTGTTGGAGAAAAGGTGCCAAGAGATGTTTCTTTTCTCTTCTCCCCAATAAAGAACTGCCCTCACACACACCCCTCCTAACTTCTGCCCTAGGCAGGGAATGGGGGAGGGTTTTGATGGGCATTCTCGGCCTTTTGAAACAGTGGATTGTATTGTATGGGGGAGGGTTGTTTCCTGCCCATCTGACCTGTCAACTGTTTTCCCCCCCTGGGGGGTGAGGTTTGAGGGTCCTGCTGCTGACCTTTTGAGCTGCAAAAGCAGTGGGTGGGTGGTGGAAGGGAAGGGGGGTGAGACCCTGCCTTATTGTTCTGTGGATCACTCTTCTCCCCACTCAAGACTTCGAACAGGCAGAAAGGAGCAACCCTGTGCCCCTTTTATAGCCCGGCCATACAGGGTGGGGGTGGAGAGCCCTCTGGAAGGGGACTGGTGTTGATTTCCGTGGAAAGAACGACCTTGTGACACCAACTGACTGTAGCAATGTGTTCTGCAGGCCACGAGGAACATTCCAGGCTGAAAGAGGATTTCTTTTCAGGGGTTTCTTCCCCTTTTTCAAAGGAGGGCTGAAATACAGTTTTCCTGGATGTCGCTTTTGCTGGCAGTTGCTTCAGTGTATAGAGCTTTCTGGCTTTGTTAGTGTGTGTGGTGTGTGCGTAGGTCCTCCCCCCCCAATGTTTTTATAATGCACTTATGAAGCTGCCTTGTATAACCCCATTTGGCAACTTTCCTTTAACAGGGGCCATATCTTGAACTGGGCTGTGTTTGTGTGGGAGTGAGTTGTTGTGATGAGTGGGCTTTTTAACCCCCCCCCCCGCTGCAATGTGAATGGAAACTGAAGCTTCCTCTTGGAGTGTATCAACTGCTTGTTCCCATTAGCTTGTGCATATGAGTGAGAAGCTGATGGGTGGACTCGGAACAATCTCTGTGTCTAGGTTTGGCCGCTAATTGCCAGGGCCTACTATTGCCTCTCCTTCCTTCTCTAGTGAGGCAGACCATTTGTCCATCGAGCTCAGGATTGTTCCTTCTGACAGGCAAATGCCTCTCCAAGGTCTCAGGCAGAGGTCTTTCCTAGTCTCTCCCCCCCCCTCTTAAACTGGAGGTGGTATAGATTTAACCTGGGGGCCCTGAACTATGGTGCTTGTCATCTTTTCTATCTTGTGAGCTGTTTGGGGTCACAGTTTTGAGAGACGCCGGCTGGAAACTTTGGAATGATGTGTGATCCACAAATTCCTTAAGCTAGTGGTTCTCAAATCTTGTTGTTTTGAGGATCACTATTCTGGCGCTGGTTGTGTGTTTAAATGGGCTCCATGTTTTCTTCCTTCTCTGATCATCTAAGGACACTTGGAAAGTTTCTGAATTTGTCCTCTGGCTACAGTAAACCTATAGGTGCACATATCCTGGGATTTCTTTGAAGCTTCTGCTGAATCAGTTTCCAGTGCTAAAGAGGCAAGCTGCTTTTCAATTTGACATTTGAACACTTGAAACTGACCAGTGGGCCTTCCTCTTCAGCACATGATGTGTACATCAGGGCTTGACAAATCCCATGATCCAGGGAGCCATGGCACCTAGACAAGCATATTCAGAGTTATAGTTACTAAAACATTATTTGTCCCCGGCAGCTCTGTTTCTGTTCTGAATGTGTTACTTGAAAGGGGATAAAGAGAAGCCTGTTTTTCTTCTCCTTCCACAATGACAGTCACTAATTCTGGTAATTTCATCAAGTTCAGCTTCAGTTGTGTCTGGTTCCTAGATCTAAATAAAAATGGCCAAGGCCTGGGGTAGATGTACAAGAAATGCATTGGAAGGGGCCATAGCCCAGTGGAAAAGCATGTGCTTTTCTGTGCAGAAGGTGCCAGTTTCAATCCTTGACACTGACACAGTCATTGGGCCTATCTGAATGTGCACTGGGGACCACTGGTGATCCCAGAGCAACATTTAGGAACTAGCACCTAAGGTTGACATGTTTGCCACTTGGCTTTTTAGCTCAGCTAAAATGAATGGAGACACGGCTGCTCTGTGGGGTCCCCTGCTAGCTTTCTCGGTATGGAACTGGGCCTTGCATGCCCCGTTTGCCTGGCATTCCTGGAAGCTGATGAAATAGCCACGAGTAGATGACGAATGATGGAACAGATGCTAACTGAGCAAAGAGGCACCTTCCAAAGTGGTGATTCTCTTAGATTTAGCAGTGGGGAGAGCGACTGCCCCTCTTCAGCCTAGCCCAGTGACTCTCCAGTGAATGTTGCTGGCATTTCCTTTTTGTTTTAAAAAGATTGTGAGCCATTTTGGAACAGGGACCATTTTTTCCATCCCTTCTGCTGTGCAACCCACTTTGAGAACTCCGTTGTGAAAAAGTAGGGTATATGTATTTTTAACAAAGTAACAGCTCTGATCTGGGATATTTATTTATTTATTAGAAACATTTAATATACTGCCCACTCCAAAGACTCTGGGCGGTGCACAAAAACATGCAAACAAGACAACATTAAAAATTACATTCTAAATAAAAAACTAAAGTAACTAACAAAAACAAATGAAGTAAACTACTGGGCAAAAGCCTCTCGAAAAAGAAAAGTCTTCAATAGAGATTTGAAGATCAGTAAGGAAGGGGCTAGACGAATCTGAAGGGGAAGAGAGTTCCAAAGCAGTGGGGCAGCAACCGAAAAGGCCCTTTCACGGGTCCTAGAGCCCTGAACCTCTCTGAAATCAGGGACTGACAAGAGGGCCATCTGAGATGATCTAACCGGATGGGATGTAACTGGGTGGAAGAGGTGGGTCTGTAGGTAGACAGGTGTCAATCCCCGCAAGGTCAGAACCAGGACCTTAAATCGAACTCGGAAGCGAATGGACAACCAGTGCAGTGACTGCAGGAGAGGTGTTACCCTGTCATATTTTCTGGCACCCATGAGTAGGTGAGCCGCTGCATTCTGGATATAGCTAATGGGCAGCAATTTGAAAAGCCCCACACTTTGCAGAGTAGTTAACATTAGCAGTTAATTAGGAAGTATGCGCCCCTGCTTCAGATTATCCATCTTTCAGTCTGTGTCCCTGCCTTCCTCAATGGGTGCAAACCGAGCATGACCTCAGATCCAACAGAACATGAAACGGGTCTTGAGAATCTAAACGTCACCAGGGCCATGTGTTTAGCTTCAGCAAATGCTTGCTGCTATCTTGACAGCAGGGGAGGCCAACCTAAGGCTCTCCAGCTGTTGATGGACTACAACTCCCATCATCTCCCAACAATAGTCCAACAGCTGCTGGAGAACTTTGGGTTGGCCACCCCGCTGTAATGGCTCCAACCAATTGTAAAGTGTGCTGTTGAGTCGGTGTTGACTCCTCACGCCCACAGAGCCCTGTGGTTTTGTTTTGGTAGAATACAGGAGGGGCTTACCATTGCCTCCTCCCATGCAGTATGAGATGATGCCTTTCAGCATCTTCCTATATCGCTGCTGCCCGATATAGGTGTTTCCCATAGTCTGGGAAACATACCAGTGGGGATTCGAACTGGCAACCTTCTGCTTGTTAGTCCAACATTTCCCTGCTGCGCCACCTAAGGTTAGGAGCAGGAAAATGCACCCCACGTACACTTTGAAATCTATTCCCTGAAGCATTAATTTTAGTGCTGTAGTAAGGTGATTATTTTAATTTTATTCTTTTAGACACTTCTGTATCCCATCTCAAAAGTATAATAATCATCACAGGGTAGCTGTTACTTTTAAATTGTATTTAATTGTAGAACAATCATCAAGACACTTTTTAAAAAGGCCATTTCTGTGGTTGCCACCCTAAGGTGAGGCCACCTGGAGAAGGATCCCTGAAGAAGATATTTAACATATGGTGGGAAAAAGAGATCCTTCAGGTACCTCAGTCCCCAGTTCTTATTTTTAAGAGAAGGAGGATGTCCCTTCTAAAGTAGAGCCAACACATATGAGCATCATCTATCGACTGACCTTTTCCTTAGAGCTGTTTAGAATTATTTTTAAAGGACTTGTCAACTTTTAGTGCTCCCTGTTAATGCTGTTCCTGGAAACCCCTGGATGGGATTTATTTCCTAACAATTATACTCTGGAAAATAGGAACCGGTGGGCAACATCCAGATTAGTTAGTCATGATTAAGCACTACTGAAACCAATGGGGCAAATTACTCATGACTAATGTAAGTTACTAATGACTAATGTAAGTTCCATTAATTTCAGTGGGACTTAGTCATGACTAACTTGGACTGGATTTTGCTCAGTGTGTGTTAGAAGTATTTGGTGATGAATTTCTTCTGTCCTGCGCAAGGGTGATAACTAAACTGGTTTGTGTTGGCATCTGGGAACTAGAAATAACTTCTCCAGTGGTGCAAAGTCTTGATTTATAGTTTAAAGGCCCTTATCTGGCAACATTTTAATCATGACTCATTTCAGTGCTTATAGTAGGATGTAGGTCAGTCTTGTCTAACTTATTCCATGCATTTCATTACATAACTTTAACTGAATTGGTGCCTAGATACTTAGAAGTCCAAGGATTCCATGAGGGGACTGAAAGTATGCTTAGGATTACAGTTGAAATCAGTGGAGTAATGTGTCCAGGATTTTGGTGTAGGCTCTCAAACAGGGCAGATTGAGTCCAGCTTTTTGCATAATGTTGATGCCTTATAGTAAAGTCAGATATTTCAGTTCCATAATCCATTTCCCCCTCCTTCAAATGCAGCCTCTTGGGTGTCCAGCATGTGTGTGGCCTTGTAGTCCTGTCTATTCAGAATCCAGGAGCTGTGTGCTCCATCCTTAATCATAATGTTTAAGAGAGTCCTTTATACACTGTGAACGTTGCAGAAGTGCTGATAGTATGAGCTTAATTCAGTGAATGCAAATTCAGTTATTTGAGCCAGGTTACTTCATAGTAAAAGCCACCTAATGCCGCAGTGGGGAAATGACTTGAATAGAGAACCCTTTGAGAACTTTGATTGTCAAGCGGTATTGTAGTAGTAGTAATAGCAAGCCAGAGGTTGCCAGTTCGAATTCCCCCTGGTATGTTTCCCAGACTATGGGAAACACCTATATTGGGCAGCAGCAATATAGGAAGATGCTGAAAGGCATAATCTCATACTGCACGGGAGATGGCAATGGTAAACCCCTACCAAAGACAACCACAGGGCTCTGTGGGTACCAGAAGTCGACGGCACAACTTTACCTTTATTCTCATAGAAGGCCATGTAGGCTTGCTGCAGAATGACTGCTTTATTTACTTACTTAGTTGCAGGAGCCAGCGTGGTGTAGTGGCTAGAGTGCTGGACTAGGACCGGGGAGACTCGAGTTCAAATCTCCATTCAGCCATAAAACTAGCTGGATGACTCTGGGCCAGTCACTTCTCTCTCAGCCTAACCTACTTCACAGGGTTGTTGTGAGGAGAAACCTAAGTATGTAGTACACTGCTCTGGACTCCTTGGAGGAAGAGCAGGATATAAAATTAAAAAAAAAATCTATACCGCCTAATATAGAAATCTCTAGGTCATTTAAGGTGTTCAGTATGCAAGGTTTATGTGATTCCAGACTGTAGTTGCTTAGTTGGCCCAAAAGAGAATGGCATCTTGCCTGTTTTATTTTGGCCAGGGCATGGTGATTGCTGGCGGCAACAATGATAATGGTTTGCCTCCATCTCCAGGCTGGGCTTGGAAAGGCTCCCTGTTGGAAACTTTAGAGAGCCACTGCCAGCCAGTGTGGACAAGATAGGGCTAGATCAGGCCTGCTCAACTCTGGCCCCAAGCTGTTTTTTGACTACAGCTTCCATAATCCCCAGCCACAGTGGCCAATAGCCAAGGATTATGGGAGTTGTAGGCCAACATCTTCAGGAGGGCCGAAGTTGAGCAGGCCTGGGCTAGATGGAACAGTGGCTTGACTCGGTAGACGTCAGCGTTCTATGTTCTTGACATTCCTTACAACAATCCAATTAAAAGAGGCCAGTATTTGTCTCCCTCTCTAATTTGTTAGGAGACAGCGGCTTGCCTGTGGCCACTTGCGGAGTTGAGGCCACGTGAGGGACTTCGTGGCTGTCACTTAGCCTCTGTACCATGGCAGCCTAATTCTAATAGTTCTTGAAGGGTCACGGTGTATGTTGGTTTCCATATCAAGGAAGCATTAAAGCATTACAACTGAAGGGAGGAGAGTTGGTGCTCCTGGTGAAGTTCCCTGTCGTGTTCTGGTCTGTCTTTTTTTCTTTCTCTGTAAGCATAGTGGAAAGTGAATGAATGTGGGGCCAGGGGAGGCCAGGACAGCCTTCAGATGGGATCTTGGGGTTTTCAAAGCTTGAAAAACCAATGAGACATTCCCAAATTTGCATAGAGAATTTATTTTTACAATATTGGTGTACTGTTCTTCAGTACCAACTTTTATTCTCTAAGCTGCTTTTGAGAATCTTTGAAGACCTCCTGTGAACAAATACATTAAAAACACAATTGACCTAAAACTACTGTAAAAAAAAAACAAAAAACCCCAAACACCCTCACACACCGCTAATCCTGGTAGAAGAAATATGTATTCACCTGCATCCAGGGGCGTAGCTAGGGGAAAGGGGTTCACTCCCCTCCCCAGAAGACCTCTCCCCAGCGGCCCCAATAGGGAGGGGTGGAGCTGGGGGCCCCTCAGGAGCGGGGCGGCGGGATTGTTTGAAACCATCTGCTCAATTATAGCTACACCCCTCCCTGCATCTGAGCTTAGGCAAGATAAGGCAATCAGACTTCCCATGGAGAAGATGAGAGCAATAGGTGTTCAAGTTATATCTGAGCCATGGTTTCCCTGGGTTAGTCCTGGAATCTTGTCTTAAAGGCAAAACCTGACCCTGAAACTTGTGAAATCGGGTGCTACCTGAGCATGTGCAGAGTATTTCTCTCTTAAGGCAAGAGAGAAGTGTGAACTGCAGTGCCTAGTTAGCAAGTGAGCAAAGTTCAGTATTCAACATCTAATGTATAAGGTGTCTGAGCTTAGGGCTCCCTAGAAGTCTGACCCTCTGCTCCCTAGAAGCCCTGGCTCAAACAGGGATGTGGAGTTGCAGTTAGTGAGGGGAAATACTCTGCACATGCTCAGGTAGCACCCGATTTCACAAGTTTCAGGGTCAGGTTTTGCCTTTAAGACAAGATTCCAGGACTAACGTTGATTGATTTTTCCAGGACTAACATTGATTGATGCATTGATTTTTGTGGGATGTGGGGGTGATTTATGTGCAATGTGTCGACAGTTCTATTTATAGTGATGGTAAACCTTCCATGAAAAAGTGTTGTCGTATTGGAGTCCTAAAGGTCCATGTATTCAGCACTCTGGCACTGAAAGCTTCAGGCTGATATTGAAAACACAGAACCAGATCACTCTCGTGATCTTTTGGTGCCGTGAGATGGAAGATTTTGTTCCTTATAGGTACGTTTCCCAGACTATGGGAAACACCTATATTGGGCAGTAGTGATATAGGAAAGATGCTGAAAGGCATCATCTCATCCTGCAAGGGAGGAGGCAATGGTAAACCCCTCCTGTATTCTACCAAAGACAACCACAAGGCTCTGTGGGCACCAGGAGTTGACACTGACCTGTTCACACAGGACTCTCCACATGCTTGTCAGGCACATTGTCCTCGCAGGACATTTAGTGGCCATTTGGGGATTCTACCCACAACTTCCTCCTCCTTAAAAATGCTGCTTTTGCTGTATTATGACTGATTGAAAAGGGTCATCCTGTTACTATTTAGAAATCTCTGGCTAGGAGCCATTCCTCCTACAGGCCTCCCTTAGGCTCTTCCTCTGTATGCGCTGCTGCTGTCCTGCCACTTTCCTCCTCCAAGCTGCCGTCATTCCCACGTGGGTGTCCTTCTCTTCCCCCAGGCACAGTTCTGCATGGTGTGGCAGACGCTCATTCTCCCCCCACCCACCAGTGATCTGGGCAAGGCAGAGTTTTCGCTGACTTGGAGTTCTAAACAAACAGTACAAGATGCAGATACATTCTCTGTTTGTAAGACGGGTTGAGTATCCCTGATCCGAACTGCTTGGGACCAGAAGTGCTCCGGATTTCGGACTGCTCCGGATTTTGGAATATTTACATACTGTAATGAGATATCTTGGGCATGGGATCCAAATCGAAATACAAAAGGTTACTGTACACTGTTTTTTTTAAAGGTTTTGTTTAAAGTCTCTAGCACCAAAGTGAGCGAGTGAGCTAAGGCGTTTTGTTTGTTTTGTTGCGAGGCGCTCAGCTGCAATGAGTCAGTGCTGCGGCCGCACACCGTGCTGGTTTTCGGATTTTGGAGCATTCTGGATCTTGAATGTCCAGATTAGGGATACTCAACCTGTACCATCATTATGTGTCAGCTGTTCTCTCTTGGCAGATGACTACCACTTGTGCTCCTGTCTCCCTTCTCTGTCATCTTTCCTGCCCACAACTTTATCTTGTTCTTTTGCCTTGTGACAGTGTGTGTGTTTTTTTAAAAAAAAAAGACTTAAGTTGGAATATTCATAAGCATTCCATAACACCTCAGCAAGCTAGCTAGTGGCTCATTTGATCAGCTGAAGCCAGAACCATCCACCGGCAACCTATGTTTTCATAAGCATTTTTCTTAGTTTGATTTTGGAACAAATTGGCAAAACTTCAATTTTTCTCCAAAGCTGCAGAGGCTGTATTTCAGTTTAATACCACATGGATGTGTTTCTAACCATTGCCATGCCCCATCTGATTGCCCATAACAGGTTTTGACTTCAAAAATACAGACCGAGATGGGTGGGGTAGTGGTAAATGGGCCTGGTTAAAGGAGGAAGGGTGGAAATATAAAACGAAGACTGGATGATGGCAATTGAGGTTTTCTTGGATGAAAAGGATTATCTGATGTTTGACCCAGTTCTGAAACTGCCTTGGTGGCCCTCATGGGTGACTCTGCTGGGAGATGGGCAGGTGAAATGTGACCCTGTTGACTCGCCGGGACCTCCAAGCATTTTAGGGGGTACCATTGGTAATGGTGATCTCCTGGACCTAGCTGGGGTGGGATTTGGAGATACCCTTCTTGGGCGGGGTGGCCCTCATTCTTCCTAGTTGGTTATCTCCAGAAGGTGATGCTAGGAGACTGTTGCTCTTACACACGTGCCCTTTCCTAGAGAAACCTTGCCTAGCTTCACCCACTCATGCTCTCGTCTCCTTGAGGGTAGATTATTATAAAGTGCTCAACAAGGGGTAGCCTTGAAGAGAGCCTGGAAGCTTTATTTAGTCCAGAATGTGGCTATTAGGTTTTGACTAGAGCAGTGTGGTCAGATTAATTTTATGCAGATCCTATTAGCTTTGTGGGCTACTAGTTTGCTTTCAGACTCTGTTCAGGGTGCTGGTTTTGTCCTTGAAATCTTTAAAGAATTGCCTCCCCGTCCCTATATGAGCCTGCCTGAGAACTCTGTTCTGTTTGGGGGGGGCTGGTATTGGATGTATGACAGGTGTGTCCCTGAAAGAGGACTCGTTCCATTGTGGCACTCCAGTTCTGGAACAGCCACTTTGGAGAAGTAGATCAAACTGCTTCACTGCCTGCTTTCAGAAAAGCAGCTAAGATAACTCTGCTCTAGTGGGCTTTTTCAGAGTTCTGTCACTAACTGGGATCTTGTTGCTGCTCCTCCCTCCTCTTTTTTTGTGTGTGTGTGTGTGGTTTTTTTAAAAAGCTGCTTGGGGCAGCTTACAAGAATAATAAAATAAGGTGATCAAACCATGTAAATCTTCAGTTAGCCAAAAAACAGGACCCAATTAAAACCAACCTTAAAAGTTTAAAATGTTACAGATTTCAAAACACACCAGAAGGATGGCAAATAAAACTTTATTTTATTTGCTGAGGGGCCACAACTGAAAAGGCCCTGTCTTGAGTCCCCACCAGCTGAATCTCAGTCAGCAGTATAGCTGAGAGCAGGGCGTGAGCTGCCAAATGAAGGGCATTGGCAGATTCATATGGGCAAATGTAGTCTGACATATTGGATGGAAATCCTTTCCTCTTCCCTGTTACTGTAACGTTTTAAGCTGGTCGGATACTCCTGTAGAACAGCAGGATGGGAACTAATAAATAATAATAGTAAGACCAGCAGCACCTTCAAGATATGTAACATGCTGCTGTGTGTCTCTGACTTCCAGGTGGCTATGAGAGGTTCCATTCCGAATACCCAGAATTCTGCTCAAGGACCAAGTCTCCGACTCCTGCATCTCCACTGGCCACCGTGGAGCATCTTGAGCATGGCTGCAGCTCCTGTGGAACCCCACAGCATGACCAGGTTGGCTTTCCTGTGCTTCTCCCTGTTTAAACCCAAGCTGCTGTTGAAAGCTAAACGCTTTGATGGTTTGGCAATGGCAATGTTGTCTAGTGGCTTAGAGTGCTACCTATAGGAATTGAAGCAACCTGTTTTCCTTTGCGAAGAAACCTATAGAGATTTCTTTCAATCCTGGACAAATTGTATTCTCTATTGGCATGTTTTGGGAATGGAAAACAGCCTGATCCAATTTAGAAGCAAAGGATGGCAGTATGTTAATCATCATCATCTTCATCCCCCAGTAAGGGTAGCTGGACAGTAGTCCATCAAACAGTAGAGGAGAAAAGAGGCCTTGAAGAATATATCAAGGACAGTGAAGAAGATGCAATTAAAATGGTCAAGAACGAGAAACTATTCAACACCAATGAAACAAAGCAGGCCTACAAGAAAGAACAAGTCAAGAACCGAGCAGAAAAATGGAAAAATAAGCCACTGCATGGTCAATATTTGCACAATATAAGTGGAAAATCAAACATCACCAAGACCTGGCAATGGCTTAATAATGGCAACTTGAAGAAAGAAACAGAGGGTCTAATATTGGCTGCACAAGAACAGGCACTAAGAAAAAATTCAATAAGAGCGAAAGCAGAGAAATCAACAAAAAAGAGCAAGTGCTGCCTTTGTAAAGAAGCAGATGAAACAGTGGACCACCTGATCAGCTGTTGTAAGAAGATCGCACAGACTGACTACAAACAAAGGCATGACAAGGTAGCAGGGATGATACACTGGAACATCTGCCAAAAATACAAGCTACCTGTAGCAAAAATTGGTGGGACCATAAAATTGAAAAAGTGGTAGAAAATGAAGATGCAAAAATATTATGGGACTTCCGACTACAAACAGACAAACATCTGCCACACAGTACACCAGATATAACTGTAGTCGAGAAGAAAGAAAGCCAAGTTAAAATAATTAGGGATGGGCCCGGACTGGTCTGGAGGCCATTGAAAAAGCCTCCGGACCTGGGGGGTTCAGGTGGGGGGGTAGCTTTAAGAGCGGCGGGAGGGTTTACTTACCCCTCCTGCCGCTTTCCTGCTCTGGCGCCGTAATTCTAGAAGTAATTGGGGCAGCAGGATACCTCCCTGCTGCCCCTTCCCTGCTGTTGCTGGAAAAAACTCCCACGAGTCCTTTGCACGTGCGCACGTCACAGAGACGTGAAGCACGCGCACGATGTCTCTGTGACGTGCACGCGCAAAGGACTCCTGGGAGTTTTTTCCAGCAACAGCGGGGAAGGGGCGGCAGGGAGGTATCCTGCTGTCCCAATTACTTCTAGAATTACGGCGCCAGAGCGGGAAAGCGGCGGGAGGAGTAAGTAAACCCTCCCGCCGCTCTTAAAGCTGTACCCCACCCCAGTGCTGGTCCGCAGTTGGCGTTTCCGTGCACACCCCTAAAAATAATCGACATAGCAATACCAGGGGATAGCAGAATAGAAGAAAAAGAAATAGAAAAAATCACCAAATACAAAGATCTACAAATTGAAATTGAAAGGCTGTGGCAGAAAAAGACCAAAATAATCCCAGTGGTAATTGGCGCCCTGGGTGCAGTTCCAAAAGACCTTGAAGAGCACCTCAACACCATAGGGGCCACAGAAATCACCATCAGCCAATTACAAAAAGAAGCTTTACTGGGAACAGCATATATTCTGTGACGATATCTATAATAACAGCGACAAAATTGATAACAAAATTCAGCCATCCCAGGTCCTTGGGAAGGACTTGATGTCTGGATAAAACAAACCAGTCAATAACACCTGTCTGACTGTGTAAACAAGAAATAATGATGATAATAATGATGATAATAATAATAGTTGTTGTTGTTGTTGTTGTTGTTGTTGTTATTATTTATTCAGTAGTGATATAGCAATGGAGTTTGGACTAGACAAGTGTGCTGCATTAATAATGAACAGAGGGAAAATAACAAAAACAGAAGAAATAGAACTGCCCAGTGGAAGCAAGATCAAGAACCTGGAAGAGAAAGAACATTACAAATACTTGGGCATTCTCCAGGCTAATAACATTGCACAAACTGAAGTTAAAAGAAAAATGGGAAGTGAATACATCAGGAGAGTTAGAAAAATCCTCAAGTCCAAACTCAATGGCGGGAACACCATACAAGCCATAAACACCTGGGCTATACCTGTTATCAGATACACTGCAGGAATAATAGACTGGACCCAGGCAGAGCTAGAGACGCCAGATCGTGAGACCAGGAAAATCATGACCATCAATCATGCTCTGCACCCCCACAGTGATGTAGATAAGCTATACCTCCCTCGCAGCTCAGGTGGAAGAGGAATGCTGCAAGTCCATCAAACAGTAGAGGAGGAGAAAAGAGGCCTTGAAGAATATATCAAGGACAGTGAAGAAGATGCACTTCAAATGGTCAAGAACGAGAAACTATTCAACACCAATGAAAGAAAGCAGGCCTACAAGAAAGAACAAGCCAAGAACCGAGCAGAAAAATGGAAAAATAAGCCACTGCATGGTCAATATTTGCACAATATAAGTGGAAAATCAGACATCAGCAAGACCTGGCAATGGATTAAGAATGGCAACTTGAAGAAAGAAACAGAGGGTTTAATACTGGCTGCACAAGAACAGGCACTAAGAACAAATGCAATAAGAGCCAAAGTCGAAAAATCCACCCCAAACAGCAAGTGCCGCCTTTGTAAAGAAGCAGATGAAACCGTGGACCACCTAATCAGCTGTTGTAAAAAGATCGCACAGACTGACTACAAACAAAGGCATGACAAGGTAGCAGGGATGATATACTGGAACATCTGCAAAAAATGCAAGCTACCTGTAGCCAAACATTGGTGGGACCATAAAAATGAAAAAGTTGAAGAAAAGGAAGATGTAAAAATATTATGGGACTTCCGACTACAAACAGACAAACATCTGCCACACAATACACCAGATATAACTGTAGTCGAGAAGAAAGAAAAACAAGTCAAAATAATCGACATAGCAATACCAGGGGATAGCAGAATAGAAGAAAAAGAAATAGAAAAAAAATCTCCAAATACAAAGATCTACAAATGGAAATTGAAAGGCTGTGGCAGAAGAAGACCAAAATAATCCCAGTGGTAATTGGCGCCCTGGGTGCAGTCCCAAATGACCTTGAAGAGCACCTCAACACCATAGGGGCCGCAGAAATCACCACCAGCCAATTACAAAAAGCAGCTTTACTGGGAACAGCCTATATTCTGCCACAATATCTATAACAATTGGCAATAAAATCCAGCCATCCCAGGTCCTTGGGAAGGACTCGATGTCTGGCTAAAACAAACCAGTCAATAACACTTGTCTGACTGTGTAAACAAGAAATAATAATAATAATAATAATAATAATAATAATAAAGCTGCTTTTTTTAATTGGCTGATGGTGATTTCTGCAATTAACTGATTGATTGATTTCTGCAATTTCTAACAACAACAACAATAATAATAATAATAATAATTATTATTATTATTATTACATTTATATCCCGACGATGTCCAGATATGTATTGTGATGCAAACATGTATTTGCATCAGATCTGCTTATCGCTCTCAGTCCAGCAAAGGAAATAGGCAGGGCCCGCTTCCGTGCATAGATCTCCCTTAATGGATGTCTGTCTTGGCCAAAGAATGGAGACTGAGAAACTATCTTGGTATGAAGGCTTTTGCTCAATGAGCCATTACATAGTGGCCGGGTGGGAGATATGGCATGTTGTAATTCAAGAGGAAATATGTCATCTTGGAAAGTTGTGGCCTTCAAATTTCATGGGAACTTAGAAAGAAATACCAAGAGCTGGTAAGGGCAAGGTTCCAAAGAGCCAGGGTTTATAGAGAGCACAAGATTGTCAATGAAGAGGAATGGAGGGAAATAAAACAGACTTCTCTCCACCTGAAGGTATTTGTACCCCATGTCCATAAGAGTGTTGTTCTCTTGTAGTGTGTGTGGGGGTAGTTTAGAGGAAACGGCACCCTACCTCCCATTAGGTGAGGTTCCCAGCAAGCCAGGAGGCTGAAAAGGATGTATGCACTCATGGTACATGTATGTACTTATTGTGTTTATGTACTTATGGTGTATGGTGGATTGGGTAGACAAATAATTGTCCAAACAAGCCCAGAGCCATGTTTCCAAAATACGGTGGTTACTTTGTGTGTTCACTAAGACTCGGCAAGCAGTTGCATTCCTAAATTTATTTCACAGCAACATCTAACATCCAGTTTTGCTTGGTCATGTTAAGCCTACAGAGTGTAACAAATGCTTGATTTAATCATTAGCATATCCACACTCGAGAGGTTTCAGGAGAAAAACAGGGATCCTACATTCCTCAGATACAAGTGGGATTGATAATCTCTCATGATTATCAACAGCACCTGCATTTTTGGTTTGTGTGCAGAACCAGTCTGCTCAAACCGAGCCAGCCTCAAAAAAGCCGGGGGGAGGGGGGGGAGAGAAGGTGGCCTGTCTGAGTTCGAACCGGACCTGGCCATGGACCGGTTCAATGGTTCAAGGGGCTGTGCATGGCCAAGGCTGGAATTAGTGTTCCCTCGAACAGGGATTCCCAGATGTTGTTGACTACAACTCCATAATCCCCAAGCAAAGGCTGTTGCAGCTGGGGATGCTGGGAATTGGTCAACCACATCAGGGAATCCCTGTTAGAGGGGACACTGGCTGGAACCATGTTGCCGCATGGGCCACACTGCTGGGCTGAGCACTGAGGTTTAGAGGAGCCTTCTCCTTGAATTTCTGGATTTCCTTTTGAGTGCCAAGTATTCCCAATCCTCCCTATATAAGCAGCCTGAATGTGCACGTTCCAGAGGTGCTCATTCACCCTCAGCATAATGCTTACAATATCCATTTACTTTTCCATGCACACTTTTTCTGCTTGAGCATAAAGTGAAAGCTTTACACAGAGAGAGAACAGTACATAAGAATAACAAAGAGCAAATGAGCAGGAGCAGCTGCTGCCAGCAATTCCCGAAGGCTCAGTGGAATTATAAAGTCTTTTAAAAAAAACATTAAAAAAAAACCCGTCTCTGAAAAAGTGAGGGAGACAAGCTGATCTCCTAGGGCCTGACACTGGGTAGTCTGAAAATGGCCAGGTAACTTCTTACTGGATTACACCCTCCACCCAGTCTTCCCAGAGGAAGAAGCCAGAAAATGGTGGCTGCAGTAGCTGTTCTGCAGGTTGTAGTAGGCATCTCTGCATTCAAGGACTCTTGTCTTCGTCGCCATGCCATAGTGATTTTTCTTTCTTTTTCTCCTTTTCACTCCCCCCTCTCCGGGACAGGGTGGCCCAGTGGAAATCCTTCCTTTCCTCTTCCTCGGCAGTGCGCATCATGCGGCAAGGAGAGACATGCTGGACGCGCTGGGGATCACAGCCTTGTTAAACGTTTCATCGGATTGCCCAAACCACTTTGAAGGACACTTTCAGTATAAATGCATACCTGTGGAAGATAACCACAAAACAGATATCAGCTCCTGGTTCATGGAAGCAATTGAATATATAGGTATGTTACCTTTCGGGGCTGTTGGCAGGGAGATAAAAATCTGAAAATGAAGGGGTGGGAAAGAAACAGACACAGGCTTCCATTTCAGTGTTTTTGGGCCCAGTTCTGCATTCTGGAGAAAAGATTCAAGTCTCCAGCGACTAAAAATCTAAGGCAAACTTCTCAGCTTTTGATAGTCCAAAGTGAATGCGGTCCACCAAGCTCCATATGGTGACACACCAGAGGCTCAATAAACCACCGGTCTTTTCTGACTACCCCTAACAGCTTGGGCCCAGGGTACTGAAGTGACCGCTGCCTTCTTCATCAACCCCGCTGCCTATTGAGATCGTTGGGCGAGGTCTGGGTGCAGTTGCCACTGGCTCATTTGGGGACAACCCTGAACTGGGCCTTCTCTAGGGTTGTCCCGAGGTTCTGGAACACACTCCCAGATGAAATCAGAATCTCCCCATCGCTGGTTGTTCTTAAACGGCATTTGAAAATGCACCTGTTTCCTTAGGCTTTTAGTTAATGATGTGTTAAAGTTTTATTTATGGTAATAATTTTAATCTGTTTACATGATGTTTAGGTTTTGGTTTGATTAGATTGTGAACCGCCCTGAGATTTTATATAGGGCAGCATATAAATGCAACAAATAAATAATTGGGGGGGGGGGCTGGGTAGAGAGGAGAGAGTGTGCCAAGCTTCTGGCAGGTCATAATACCTGCCTGGTGGGTTGCATTTGGCTGGCCCCCAAGCTTTATAGGCTCAGTCTAAGGTCATGATGATGATATCTTTGTTGTGCAAAGTTGCTGGGTCAGATTGTGTTAACAGTATGACTGGGGTGGGGGGGGGAGACAGGGGAGGGGCATCTTAGGAACCAGGAGCACTGCATCTTGGCCTGTCTCAGAGCTGCCAAGGCCAAGCTTTCCCTGTGGGCCACTCATTGTGGCTTTCTTATCCAGATGCTGGGATCCAGTTATTGGGTGCTTGCATTTGCTGAACGCCCAAAGGTTCCCCCAACTGCTGATGCCCAGGTACTTGGCCAATGTTGCCTGCAACTTGTTTCTGCTCCCCTGTGTGATGCCAGAGGCCTCCGTTCCTTAACCCATCCATCTTTCTCTTAAGCTTGGCTCCCTCATTCAGCTTTGCTAACAGTTCTGCTTTGTGCCTCCATCCCACTTCGGGCCTAGAGCTACCACCTTCCAAACTGATGCCGCAAAGAACAGACTGCCTATAATTTCTCAAACAGAGCAGAACCTTAAAGGGCTCGTTAACGGCCACAGTGTATTTGTGTGTGGGTGTCTAATTGCATAGTTTGAATTATTTATCATCGTAAATACAGAGTTGGAAAACTGGCCCATGCTGCCTAATGACCATTAGATGCCCTTCTTATCCTACCAAGTCATTTCTGTTTTCAGAGTAGGTATGGCAGGTAAAAGGACACTGTGTTGTTGTTGTTGTTGTTGTTACAAAGCAGTTTATCTGTCTTAGGTTGGTTTTGTTAAAATGCAGATGTGCTATTTATCTTTGCGGTCTCCAGACATTCCTCTTTTTAGATAGAAATTCAGGACTGACAAAAGGAAGTACTTTTCCCACCCAGCACATAACTAACTGATGGAATTCTCTGCCACAGGATGTAGTGGTGGCCACTAGCTTGGATGTCTTTAAAAGGGGCTTCAACAAAGTCATGGAGGACAGGTCTGTCAATGGCTACTAGTCTGCGGGCTATAGGCCACCTCCAGCCTCAGAGATATGATGCCTCTAAATGCCAGTTGCAGGAGAGCAACAGCAGGAAAGAGAGCAAGCCCGCACCCCCTGCCTGTGGGCTTCTTGGAGGCATCTGGTGGGCCACTGTGTGAACCAGGTTGCTGGACTAGGCAGGCCTTGGGCCTGGTCCAGCAGGGCTGTTCTTGTGTTCTTATTCTGTTTTTTAAAAAAGCAAAGACCTGACTGATAGAAATGGATTTGGACACTCAGTTCTACCTCCTTCTAAAAAATATGGACAAACGGTGTCCATGATATGTTCCCTACTTATTAGTGATGTAGACAACATTTTGTATTGGAAATATGAATTGAGGAGGCTTGTAATTCTCACTCTGAATGCGGAGCAAGGATTATGGACCCACAAGTTCTTCTCCAGTTTGGATTTTAATCTGAGCTGAAGAACTTGTAGTCTTTCACACCTGATTCCTCCCCCCAGCCCCAATGCTTTCTTGCGTATCTGTCAGGGATGGAATGAAGGAAAGAGACTCTCTCTGGTGTATCATAGGCTGCTGTAGTTGTGTGGCAGGAGCACTGGGAAATGTAGTTTTCAGTGCAAAGAACTACATTGGCCAGGGTACTCAAAAAGGGGAGGGAGGAGAGGATCTTTGCTTCAACAGTACTGTTCCCTTTAAGGCATTCACACACACACAAGTTTTCTGATGTCTGCTCAATTAATTTTAGCTCCCGCTCAGGTTGAATTAGGAAGGCTCCATTCTGAATGTATGTGTGCACACAGTGCCTTGATACTGCCGCCCAGAACAAAACTCATTCTGCACGGAGATGGAAAAAAAAATTAGAGGGACCACTGTTCAACAGTAAACCTGGTAATTGGGAGGGAAATAGAGTTGATCCTGTCATGCTCCCAGTAATGTCATAAGGCGCAATATAAGGTTCTAATTGGACTCTGAATAAACTGATTTTCCAACTTTGTGGAAAAGTCTGGTTTTTCTGACTAGGGGAGTTATTCGCATTGTGTTATGAGCACAGCTTCTGAAATATGGCCCATTGAAAAGAAAATTATGATCTGGTTGCAACAATGCTGTTTATTTCACTCAGTGCCTCTTTAACACCAAGTGAAGGGATGACTTGTTAATGGTATGTGACTTCTGAATGATAGGATATATGTGAATGAGCCATCATAGGTCAGTCACTGATGGAAATTTGAGTATCCCAGATGCCACTTAAAAGTACTTCTTGGTGCTGTCATTAGCTAGGAGGCACCAAGTGCAATGAAAAATCAAGGAGAGAGAGATTACCCATGAGTAAGAGAGCCTCTGCTCCAGTGAATGCATTTCTAGTTATAATCAGTTGTGTAATCACTTTTTTTAAAAAAATGGGCAACTTTAAGTTGAATTATGAGACTTGAATAAATTATGCAAATATCTTCTCTGCCATTTATTCTGTTTCTGCTTGGGGAGCTGCAGCTTCACCCCCTAACCACTAACAATCCTATTCAGCCATGCCTCTGGCTTTGGAGATGGCACTCGCTGTTTCCCATACATTTCTAGACGTCCTTGCAGCCATAAGAACAAAAAAACCCTGGCTGTTTGAACAAACTCCTGGCATGCTCAGGAAAACTAGTTCTGTGGCCAAGACGGCATTCTGCAGCTTTTCTGCCTGCTTGCGGAATCATGGCATGTCCGCCTGCGTAGCTGTGGCCATAGTAGGATTTTGCTTGGAGTTTGATCTGGCTTGTCATGCGCGGCTTCTGCTCTTCTCTCCCCCAGACTCTGTGAAGGCGTACCATGGCCGGGTCCTGGTGCACTGCCAGGCTGGCATCTCACGGTCAGCTACCATCTGCTTGGCCTACTTGATCATGAAGAAGCGAGTGAAGCTCGAAGAGGCCTTTGAGTTTGTCAAGCAACGCCGGAGCATCATCTCGCCCAACTTCAGCTTCATGGGACAACTGCTCCAGTTTGAGTCCCAGGTCCTGGCGACGTCGTGTGCTGCGGAGGCTGCCAGCCCCTCGGGGAGCCTGAGGGAAAGGGGGAAGAGCTCCTCCACCCCGACATCACAGTTTGTCTTCAGTTTCCCAGTCTCGGTGGCAGTGCACACCACTCCTGGCAGCCTCCCTTACCTGCATAGCCCCATTACCACTTCTCCCACTTGCTAGAGGAGGCAGCCACTGCGGGGTGCACCAGGAGAGAACGCAGGACAGAATCTTGCAGTCCCATTGGCTGCAACTGACTGCAATAAAATATTCTGCCCATGCAACAGCCGATCGCAATCCACCCGAAGAAAGAGCAATAATGGCTGAGACCGCAGCTGGAACAGAACCCGTGGGAGATGTGGGGAGGAGGTTCTGGTGGGTCTTTCCTTGGCAGGATGTCTTACCTCATTTTTTAAATATATATATATATATATAAGCTTGAAGTTGAAAATCCTAATGTTTGGGTGTGTGTGTGGGGAAGAGAGAGTGAATAAAAGGCAGAAAGATAAGACACACTTGTTCAACGGGAGAGATCTCTGTGTGTTGCTGATGCAGATGCACATCCCCTGGAGGATTCCTGCTGATTGCCTGGATTGCTCTATTGAAGTAAGTGTGTGTGTGTGTGTGTGTGTGTAGCAAATGAGGATGTGTGTCTGCATCTGGCAGGATTGGTTATGTAAAATTAGTTGCCTGCAGTTACTGCTGGATTGGGGCCACAGTTTCCCAAAGTGCCTGGTGTTTTGGATTTCTTGGTGGTCTTCTGGGTTACAAATTCCAGACTGCCACCATTTTAGCAAGCCTGGCTTCATGGAAAGGATGTATTATTATTATGAAGCATCTTTCCATGAATGCAGCCATTGACCCCAGTCCTGATTACTTTTAATCCTGTCAAACATGGTCTTGTTTTTACTGAGCAGAGCAAGCACACTTGCCTTGGAGACATTAGGAAATGCTAGTATGGAGCTGGAACTGGTCTTTTCTTTCCCTGGGAATTTCCTCATGCTTGTTGCTGCTGGGGTCCTCCAAAAGCAGTTGTCATTCCTGCACGTCTGTTGAAAAATGATTTACTTGGAGTTGGCTCTTTGGCCCCTGCTTGTACACGTGTCTCTTTCTCCACATGGTACTAGGTAGGAGTGAGCCCCAAGGTTGTCTCCCCTTCTCCCTGGGTTAAGAAAGGAATGCATGATTCACCAGCAGCTAGAATTTCCTCAAACCAGCTACCTGTGCCCTGCCTTTTTAAAACCTTCCTTAGGCAAGAGGAAGAACATGCATGTTATCATGACACTGCAATCAGTTATGACTAGGCAAGTCAATAATACATCTGCAGCCCACTGAGTATTTGCTCTGCAGGACTGCATTGCAGAACTTACAAACCCTCCAACAGTGCAGCGAAACATGGGCAGTTGAGCAGTGCAGACAGTATTCACCCCCTGTTTGCTGCGTTGCATGTGGATACTAAACTTAAGCAACATGAGCATCTATGCATGCCTTGGTGAATGAGATCAGTCACATGTAAGGGTTCCAGGGGAAGGCCTTGGCTGCTGGCCAGAGAAGACCATAAATGGATCCTAAATGGATTGATGGTCTAACTCAGGGGTTCCTCGCCTTGCATCCACAGATGTTGTTGGACTACAAGTCTCATCATCCTCAGAGATGATTGTGGCTGGTGATGATGGGAGTGCTTAATCCAACAGCATCGAGGGACACAGGATTGTTTCAGTATTGCCAGATTTCTTAACCAAGTTTAAAGACACACACAATTCACAACCTTTGAAGTACAGATATAATCTGTGCCCTTTTTTCCAGGTTGATGGGATGGGGAAGCGAGAGCAAATTCAGAGTAATTGTGGGTGTAGGTGAACACAGCATTGTGCTGCATCATATAATATGTCCTGGCCAGATCAGGAGTGGGAGTTGGGGTCTCTACTGGCTAGGGAGAGAAACTTGTGCAAATGGGAGCTTTCTGCCGATCCAGCCTCCCCTCTCTTGCACTGGTCTTCTAACTTCCTTCAGCCCCATAAAGACCTCGTTTGGTTCCAGCATGCCCAATTCTGAATGTGCTTTGTTTGCAAACACTTCTGCATGTACTTGGTGACATTTTCCTTGTTGTGACTTGCATACGCACAAATAGGGAGGCACTCTTGTTGGGGTTGAAGGGCTCTGCCAGTTAGTTGATCAACTGGGACTAAGCTCCGCTAAAGATTTTCTTTTTATGTGCCTATTTTGCTTGAGAAGTATTCCAAAAAGGAGAACTGCAGGGTCTGTGAAATACTTAAAATTAGGCTTGTGCCCGAAACGTTTCGGCAGCCATTGAAAAGGCCGCCGAAACGTTTCGGGTGTCGGGGCAGATTCGGTGATTCGGCGCCGGCGGGGGTAGGGCTTTAAGGGCGGGGGAGAGTGTACTCACCCCCCCCGCCGCGTTTCCCCCGCCGGCGCTCTCCGAATTTGAAGCCCCTCGGGGCGGCAGCGTTCCTCCTTGCCGCCCCGTTTGCCCCCTCGGCCGGAAGTGGCCGGAAGTTCCGAGCGCGCGTGCGCGCGCATGACGGGCGCACGCGCGCTTGGAACTTCCGGCCACTTCCGGCCGAGGGGGCAAACGGGGCGGCAAGGAGGAACGCTGCCGCCCCGAGGGGCTTCAAATTCGGAGAGCGCCGGCGGGGGAAACGCGGCGGGGGGGGTGAGTACACTCTCCCCCGCCCTTAAAGCCCTACCCCCGCCGGCGCCGATAAATATCGTGCACATCCCTACTTAAAATGTCTCTTCCAGCCATGGACAAAGTATTTCTAAACACAAATGCTTTTTCGCCTATTTAACATACAAGTGTGATGGTGATTTTAAGAGCTGTGTTGATAAGCAATATAGATATCATAGGTCATGTACTCTCCAGACTAAGATTGAACTTTACATATAGACCTTTTGCACCACAGAGTATGAACTGTATGAGGGAGGGCTAGATGTCTTTACATGCTGACTGTGAGTAATCATGCATCTCTGGGCATTGGTCATGGTGATCACAGCCAGCCTGTTTGTTCTCAGCATTTAGTACTCATTGCTATATTACCCTTCCATGCAGAGGGTTCCGTTTGGCTTCTGTTGATAAGACCATCACCCTTCATGTATTTCCCAAGCCTTTTTAAAGGCCACCTGAGTCAGTGAGTGCAAAAAGTGCTTCCTTTTATTAGTCCTTAATCTGAATTTCAAGGAACTTGAAAACTATAAAATATTTATTTCTGGGGTTTAGTTAGTATTGATTTATTCTAACCCAGGGCCGCCCAACTTTGGCCCTCCAGCAGATGTTGGCTATGATTCCCATAATCCCTGGCTATTGACCACTGTGGCTGGGGATTATGGGAGTCGTTCAAAAAATAGCTGGGGGTGGAGTGGGGGCTAGGTTGAGCAGGCCTGTTCTAACTTCATGCCTCTTTATTTAAAAAAGTATATATTGTGAATGCTGTCATTGCAAACTTTCTTACCTTCTCATGCAACAATCCAAAGAAAGTTGTGTGTGCCTACATTTGCCTGACTGCCACAGGACCAGGGAAGACTCCAGGCTGGTGCGGGGAAGTTCTGAGGCTTGTCTGTCCTTCCA